>NC_090834.1:63820015-64443861 GCF_028021215.1 Eschrichtius robustus | reverse complement strand
GAGACGATGAGAAGCCACCCCTTTCTGTGAAGGATATGCTATCTTTAGGGGATGGCTGGTTTTAGTTAACATGGGAGTTGAGAGGGTGTTCAAAGTTGAGGATATAGCAGTTTGCTGATGTTGGGAAAGGAGTTACAGAGGACGAAACTCCTCTGAGAAGCTTTCCTTAGCCCCACACATCTGGGTTAGGTGCCTCTTAACCCATGTACTTCTGTAACACCTGTATCTCTCATTACAGTAATTCTTACAATTACGTGTCTTGTAATTGCCATTTTGCTTGTCTATATTTCAAGGGCCTGGTGTCTGTCCTTTTCTCCAACATTTTCTCAAACCACTCCCCACACTACTCTCATTTCTATCTTTTCTTTATGCTCAAGGAACCTTGAGTTGTTTATTATTTCATGGTGCTTTCCATATTGTTCATCATCCGCGTACCTTGCTCATATTCTCCCCTCTAACTAAGTGCAGTTGGGTGATGGGAGGTGAGGACCAGGAGACGGTGGGTATAAACTGTTTCAAGAAGATGGTTTGTAAAGAGGAAAAAAAACCAAGTCATAGATACAGTGGGGAAAGGGGACATACCATGATCAGAGGACGGAGGAGGAGGGATGAAAACGCACTGCTAAGAGGGTCAAAGCTCGTTTCTCAAAATCAAGAAATTCCATCCATGCCAGAGTTAAGCCAACATTTGGAGAGAATGGGATTGCTTAGGGCCAGGAAACAGGGGAATTTTAGATGAGAGCAAGGAGGGAAATGCAAAGTCAATGCCAGAGGACAGAGACTTGGACCCTTGTTCCAGAACAAGTCAGAAACCTAAGAGGTCAAGGAAGCAAGTGCATGAGGTCCTGAAGTAGGGCCAGGTTCAGTCCTCAGGGAAGCTGCCTTTCTGACTCAGGCCTTGACCTGTCAGTGTTGTCAGTTTTTTGGTGTTTGGTGCCTCTGTGTGTGTGTGGTGTGTGTCTTGCAGGGGGTGCTGGCCCACCTCGCTAGACTCTTGTGGCTTAGAACAATCTCCCTTTGCCTCGGGGAAGTCTCAGTCACCCGCGCTACTGCCTGAGGTGGGCACATGATCCTTCTTTCAATATTCCATATCACAATTGAGATAAGAGGGGAATGTTTAAACAACATGTCAGTAAACGTGCAAGGGAAAGAACGAAAGAGAGGCGCACACAGTGCCGAATGCACAGCCACATAACCCGCTTTATAAGGTAGGACCGATTTCCAGCTAGCTTGCAGGTCCACAAAACATCAGCACTTTCCTTGGGAAGCCCAGTGCTCACACACGGCGGTGTGAGGGTCACGAACACGCTCTGCCTCCACACCCCTGGCCCTGACACACATGCAGCTGGGATCCAGGGCTAGGAGGGGAACCAGTCATTTAGTCCTTGGGGTGCCAGCTTGCCCACTGGCTCAGCCCCTCCCCCTGTGGCTGATCAGGTTGCCTCTTCCCCTCCCCGTTCAAGGCCTTCTTTTCTCGGCATTTCTGTGATGTGCAGAAATTCTTTTTTTTTTTTTAACATCTTTATTGGAGTATAATTGCTTTACAATGGTGTGTTAGTTTCTGCTTTATAACAAAGTGAATCAGTTATACATATACATATGTTCCCATATCTCTTCCCTCTTGCATCTCCCTCCCTCCTGCCCTCCCTATCCCCCCCCTCTAGGTGGTCACAAAGCACGGAGCTGATCTCCCTGTGCTATGCGGTTACTTCCCACTAGCTATCTATTTTACGTTTGGTAGTGTATATATGTCCATGCCACTCACTCACTTTGTCACATCTTACCCTTCCCCCTCCCCATATCCTCAAGTCCATTCTCTAGTAGGTCTGTGTCTTTATTCCCACCTTGCCACTATTCTTCTGTGCTGAGCTCCTGCCCATGCACTCCCTGCCCACACAGAAGCCCCTTCTCTTGGCATAATTCAACACAGAGGGAATAGGCTGAGAAGACACACGCCTGGAGCCAGAGCAGGCAGGGATGTTGGCCAGAGGAAAGAAACCAGGGGCAGGGGCAGCCCTCCAGAGGCTGGCCTTATGCTGGGGAGAGCATTGGGGGCTGGCTCCCGCTGGAGGGATACATTTGGCTTCAGATGTGGCTCTCACAGGTAGGCCAAGACAGGCCTGGATCCCCCAGGTCAGGGCCTCACTTGAGGGCTAAAATGGCCATAGGAAGGCTCACCCAGGAAGTCAAATGGATAGAGGGCTTCCAGGAATACATTTGAGCCTCTGGGGCCCTGTGAAACCTACTGGTGAAGGGCAAGGCTGAGGGTAACAGGCCAAGGTACCGAAACCAGAAAGGCAATGCCAGACACAGAGAGGGCCCATGCATTCTGCGTAAAAAGCACAGGAGTTTTCAAGCTCTCGGGTAGGGGAGTCTTGAATGATCCCAGCCATTCCATAGTGTAGACCCCACCAGGTGCCTTGGGCTCTGATTTGGCACAGCTAATGTCTCTCAGCATCACCACTGCTGCATTTTAGTGTTTGTTAAAACATCTGAATAAGTTTTTTCATAAAGCAGTCGAGACCCCGATTCTGTCTCTAAGATTCCATTTCTCCCTGGGGAATTCTCCCAGCTTTGCAAGGCAATGCAATCCTAAGGCCTGGGAGGGAGCTGGAAGGAAGGGAGGAAAGGAGAGCCCTGCGCCCTCTGCTGGCCAGACCTGGCATTGCCAGCACAGCCCCAAGGCCCAGGGCCAAGCAGGGCTGCACAACCCGTGCTCCTCAGGGTCCTCAAAGGCATAAGCTGCTAGAGGGATAGGAGTAATGGTCATAGCTATTACTCATTATTAAGCATTTGTTATCTGTCAGGCACTGGTAGACAGTTTACATTTCTTATCTCATTTACATATTAATTCCCCAAGCACTGCTTTCAACAACCTTGAATGATTTTGTAGGAGGTGAAGAGTCCCCCAGCCAGTAAGCAATGTTTCAGAACTAAAATCTGACTCTGACTGGCCTACAAGCACATGATTGGCTCCAAACTCTTTCTTATCTGTTGTGCTTTTAGGCCAACCTAATACCTGCCCTGACTTGGGCCATGCCCTGACCCCATCTCCAGTCCAGCTTGCCCATCCATTTCTGATCCAAGCGTCAAGCCAAACCCTAGCTTCAGCCCCAAGCTAGAATCCACCGACCTTGCCTCCTGCTCCTGGCTCCTAGTGTCTTCACCAGATCTTCCCTGGGCTGGATGGCCTGTCTCGCTATGAATGGGATTTCCTCCCAAGCTTGATACTTTATTTCTATCTCTCTTTGGGGCTAGCAACCAAACTGTCAGAAAGGAAAAGGTGAAGTACGGTGGGCCAAAGAAGCTTCTGTGGGGGGAATAGCTAACTGGGAACACTGAGGAGGAGTGTATATCTCAAATCTTAGCCAGGCCAAGGTGTCCTGAGGTTAGTGACCCAAGGAGGGAAGTGGGTGAGACCCTAGATCCTGCGGGAGGGAGAAGAGGTAAGCCAGAAGCAGCTGGGCTCTCAGCAGGAGGGGCCTTGAACAGTTTTGACACCCCTGTAGAAATCTGGCGGTGACTCCCCAACACCTGCCCTCCTCCCACAGCTGCATGTGTGCGGGCAGAGAGCTGGAATTGGCAGCTCTTCTCCAGAGCAGTGGGTGGTCCGTTGTCTTTGGCAGTAGCCCTGAGATCACACTTCAGCACACTGGGCAGGCTTGCTGGTGATTCACAGGTTTTGCTCTGCACCACTGGCTCCTTCTCCTCTGGGTACTACTTGTTACCACCATTACAGCTTGCAACAGTCATTCTCAAGAAAAGAAGGAGCTTGCCTGGCCTTGACCTCAAGCTGAGGTAGTCCCTTTTCTTATCTCCCTAAAAGAAACAGTAAGACAGACCTCGGTTTCTTTCCATGTGACTTAGGGGCCCTGTGATACTGGGCAAGTTATCTAATCTCCCAGAGCCTTGGTTTCCTCATCTCAAAATGGGGAAATAAGAGCATCTTTCTCATAGTTGTAAAGATTAACTGAGACAATGCACTTAGCCCAGGACCTGGCATAAAATAGCTTTACAATAAATCATATGTAATATTTTTAGTTGCTCCATGGGCTTGTTTCCTGATTTGGAAAAATGAGCATAAAATCAGTTAAATTTCCTAATATTGCTAATTTAAATTTCCAAATGAGATAATTTATATAGAGCAGTTATAAGTGATTCCATAACAGTGTGTTAAAAAATTGGACATTTCCTTGATTCTCTAAATCAGACAATTCTCATCTAAGTGTTTAACCACCTACCTTACAGAAGATTTAATCTCACTTGTGTTTTGTGACTTTCTTTCCATTCTCTCTTCCTCCAAATTTAGGGTCTTATAAAAGTCCCTGGGAGTTTTATGTTGGACAGAATAGCTGGAGAGGGGGAGGGTCTCTGGCAGTCAGACCATGTTGGTTATGAAGGTATGCACCTCGCTCAAGCCTGTCTCCCCCTAAGGGTGCTGATCTGAGGCTCCAGTGTGAGCTGGGGCAAGGTGATCTTTCTCCAGTTTCCAAAGACTCAATTCTTAGTGTTCCCTATTCTGGGCCTGGGGTGAAAGTGGGGTCCAGGCTGCTTTCCTTCCCAGAAACCCTGTGATAGGTAGAATTTTGACTTCCATTGTCTTTGCCCTCTGGTGTTACTTCTCCAGAACTGTGAGATAATAAATGGGTGCTGTTTAAAGCTGTTAAATTTGGGGCAATATGTCACAGCAGCATAAGACAACTAATAAAATGCTGAAGAAACCCATTCCTTTTCTTAGTCTTGGGGAATCTCCTTCCTCAGAAGTCCATAAGCTTCTGCTTCCCCAATTCTCAGTCCTCGCAGACCATCGGGCACAATTCACCCCTAGGTGAATTTTTTGTGAAAACCTCGGAGCTCTGATTTTCACAAACAAAAGCTAGGGCAGAGAGTTTCTGAAAATTTATATATGCTTTTAACTTTTTATTTTATATTGGGGTATAGTAGATTAACAATGCTGTATTAGTTTCAGGTGTACAGAAAAGTGATTCAGTTATACATATTCATGTATCTATTCTTTTTCAAATTCTTTTCCCATTTTGGAAATTTCTAGTTTTGATGCTGCAATTCAAAAAGCTTTAAGTCAAGGGGATACAAAGATTTAGGTACTTTCTTATGATGAGAGGAGGGATAAAATGAACAAAACCCAAATGAATATCTCAGTGAAGTTTCTTGCCACATATATAAGTACTTAGCCTAGCAATTGACACACAGTAAATAATATTCTTTGGGCTAAAAGATTATTTTTGTTGTTGTTTTGTTGTTGTGATTCCAGGAACTTAAAATTGTGTTCCCTTCTGCCCATCCTGACTCAACTCTATGCAGCTTGATCCCAAGTTGTCAAAACATTGTCTTCCACACAGAAGTCACTCCACAACTAGAGGACCCCAGTATGGTATTGCTGATATTCAAGATGTCTTGTGGTGTGGTGGCTCTACCAGGAGGAATTTGATCTCCTCATCCTGGAAAAGCAGAGGCAGAGCAAGATGCACAGCTGACTCCAGAAGAATTTTGTTTCTGCATCCAAGATAGGCAAGATGGCCAGTTATTACCCTCCTGGTGCTGTAGACCAGGATTCTATGGGGTGGCAGGGCCACCTGTTCTAAGAGAGTCTTCTCTTGGGACAGGTGTACACCTTATCAATGAAAAGCTTATTCTCAGCACCCCAAATCCATCAGGAACCACTAAAAAGGCCTTCATTACATACCCACCCATTCTAGCTCAACATGATTTGAAGGTAGAGATGGTAGGAAAACCTCTTGAGAAATTGACACACGTCTTCCTCCAATGTTGGGCCTTTACCTGCTTCGACTCCCATCTCTTTGGTTGCCAAATATATATTTAGGTACCTACCATATGCCAGGCACAGTTTTGGCTCTGAGGATACAGTGATAATCAAGACAGACAGTGACAATCCAATGGATCTCATAATTTGTGAGGAGGCTATCAAAAAATAACCACACATTTTAAAATGACTTAATGTGCAATGGCCCTCATAATCTCTCTTGACACCCTGGCTCCAGCCACAGCCTCAGTTTCTATGGCTATTTGAAAAAGTTTTGTTTCAAGTCCTTCATGTCTGAGTCCTGCATCATATCTAAAAGGTTGATCAGCTTAGAGGACCCCAGCAGCTCGGGGGAATGTCTCCATGACAACACATTAGCAGATGCTCCCTACACATCCTGCCCTCACAGCACTGGGGGCCCTACCCTACATTCTTTTGTACTACCTGTAATAATCATTCTTGATATTCTGTAACTGATGATTCAACATCTTGAAATCACGAGAAAATTAATGACCAAAGTTGTTTACATCTCCCCTGTGATCTGACTTTCATGGATGCTTGAAAATCATATTACAAACACTTCAACCACAAGACCCCAAACTGTGTTTCGCTTCCTACCTAATAGGGGATGTCCCCACCTAAAAACTTGCTACCACTATAGAAATAAAGGCTCTTTTACCCATGTTTTCTTCTTGTTCCTTCTGCCTCCTGACCAACGCTGGTGCTTCCCCATGTGGCCCTGCATGACACAGTGTGCCACCTCCTGTTGAGGACTGTAAGTGATAAATTCTTCTTTCAATGGCATTGATCTCTGAGTGTGTCATCACTCAGTCAGTGTAATATAAATTTATCAGTTTGATGTTGATAAATTAAATTCCAGGCACATTTTAAAATACCACCTGGCACAGCCCACACCCAAAGACTTGCCAGGCCTTGGAAGAGCTAGAGTTGTGGCAAGGGTGAATCTGACTCAGAGATGACACCTGACTCTGCTCCACAGACCCTATAACACCTCTTCTGCCCCAAACGTGCAGACTTTCTTCTAAGTATGTAAAAGTTTCTCCAAAACTCCCCAAACACTCATCTCCAGTTGTCCCCAGTCATGATATTCCACCCCACCTAGTCTCTATTCTCCACCCTATATCTTGGAATGTATAGAGAAGGAGGACTTGGTTTCTGACAGGACAAAGGCCAGCTCTGAGAACCAGCATGGTAGGACAGGGCCAGCTGAGTAGTCCTGGGAACTATTCTCCCCTTGGAATCAGTCCCGAGAGCAAGGTAGCCCTGGCCTCAGGTTCCAGGGCTGAACCAAAGGAAGGAAAAAGGAGCAGAGGTATTTCCTCTGGCTTACTAAGCTAGATCAAACCCTTCGGAGCTCACGAGGTTGAGGACACAAACTCTGCTGTGAGATGCAATGGTCAGTGTGTATATGTGAATGTGTCTATGAAAACATGTGCACACTTACAGCAGTGTGACACATAAGCCTGCTTTGCCTTGGCTCAGTGCTTCTTGATTCTTCAGGTACTCCCGCCTCTTTGAATCCAACCCACCAACTCTACACAGCCTGTGCCCCTTGCCCCTGTAACCGAGAATTCAGACAGAATTCATCCTGGACCATATTGGCTTTGCTTTTTCCCATCAGCCCCATAAATGCTTAGTGAGGAAGCAAATATTTATTGAAGTGCTACTTGCAGGGTACACTTGTGAACCTCCCATATGGAGGGGCATTTAAAAGATATCTTGGAACAAGAGGGTTATGGGAGTACTTTTGTGTGTTTACAAGTGTGTGCAAACCTGTGGAAGGCATCTGTGTGTACTGATGTGTGATTCTCAGTATATGTGTGTTTATGAGGTACGTGACTGAATGTGCATATACGATGTGGGTATAAGACATATGTATGTGAGAAAGCATGTGTGCTCTGAGAAGGGGAACTCCAGAGCATTTTATATGGATTTCACAGTCTCACGGCCAGTGTAGATATATGCAAATAGGTGTGTGTGTGTGCGTGTGTGTGTGTGTGCTGGGTGAGCAGGGGATAAATGTGTGCTATACTCCTGCATCTCTGGGTGGTGCATCTACATACCCAATTCACTCCCATCTCTGTAACCTAGCAGACAGGATGGCAGAGTTTCTGCAGGCAGGCTTTCCTGCAACTCTGGATGCACTTGGTGGTGGGGGTCTGGGGAATAGCCATGGGGTCACTCTGGGCTTGGGGGTCCCTCCTGGCCAGCTCTGCCCTCTGCATCCTTGGATGTTCCCTCCCCAGGTTCGCCCTCATCGTCGGCCTCGGCCAGTTCCTCAGGCATTGGCCACTCCCGAGTCTGCCACTCCAGCCGCTCGACGCGATAGGCGATCTTGAGTGCACTGGACTCCAGCTCAGCCAGGAGTCGCGCGAACTTGGTCTGCAGATCATCGAGTTGCTGGTCGAGGCCTCGCAGCCGGGCCTCTGTGGCCTCCTGTAGGGCGATCTCAGCTGCCTCGGCATTTACGTCCAACTTGTTCATTTTGAGCAGGATCTCACGGCCCTTTTCCTCCATGACGGCCTGGGCCTGTGGATACTCGCTCAGCACTTCCTGCAGGTCCTCCTTGCTCAAGCGGAACAGATCCGAATAACCTAGACTCTTGATGTTGGCTGTACGGCGGTTCCCAGACATGTTCCCTGTGGCCACGGGCAGACATGTGGGAGGATAGTCAGGGTGGGCATGAGGGGGCATTTCCCTCCTGAACCAGGACCCCCACCTCCACATTTGTGCTTCTGAGCCTCTCTTCCTGCCTCATTAATTCTTTCATCCAGTAAAGTACTGGGTAGGGACTGGGCCCTGTGCTGGGTGGGTATCAGTGACCTGCCTCCAAGAGTTCACAGTCTAAAGGACTTAGATGTTTAAGGGGATAGTTATGTAACAGTACAGCCAATGCAGCGTAGATGTGCATCTGGTACTGTGGGAAGACAGGCAAAGAGCCCCTGACAAGCTGTAAGGCAGAGAATTTAGGGAGGCCCGGAGGAACTGATGCCTGGACTGAGTAGGAGGAAACTAGGGGAGGGGGTGGGGAGGGCAGCTAGGCAGAGGGAGGAATGTGAGCGGAGGGATGGACTTAGGAAAGGGTTAGGTGGTTACAGAATACAGTAAGCCGTCCAGGGAGGCTGAAGGTCAGGGTGTGAGGAGAGTAGGGGAGATGGAGAGAGCCAGGTCATGCTGGTCTCGTAGCCCTGGCAAGGAGTCCAGACCTTATGTTGAGGACAGTGAGAAACTATTGAAATATTTTAAGCAGGAGAACTGTATGGTGTCATCTGCATTTTAGAAAGATATTGGTGGGTGGTGGGTGGGAAGGTAGGTTCGTCTGAATGCTGCAACGTCTCAGAGGTAGAAGGACCTTATTAGGGGCAAGGGAACTACCGTTTGTTGAACTCTTGCTATGTGCCAGGCATTGCACTGGTTGCCTCACTCATAGCTAATTTAATCCTCCCAAATAACTCTCTGGGTTTTTAATATCATCCCTATTGGGTAGGTGAGGAAACTCCGGCCTAAAAGAGGGAAGTGACTTGTCCAAAGTCAGGTAAACAGTGGCCAACGACATACAAGATGTGGGTCTTGAGGGGGTCCTTGGAGGAAGATGTGAGGCATTTAGGACAACTGGAGAGTGGGATCCCCAGACTGAGAGCACATCCAGTGCTCTCACCCCCTTTTCAGTCTTTCCCATCTCCTGTGGCCTCAGTGTCTTTACCTGTGATTAGGTATAACAACTCCTACTGCACGGGCTGATAAGAGGAACAAATGAGCCAGTGTGCAGTACCTGGCCTGGACTGGAGTTGATGCAGTAAATAGGAATTCCTTCCTTCTACCTTCCTTTCCAGTTGGCTATAAGAAGTTTGTTTCTTGTACTGATCCCAGGAGTGTATACTTATTACCTGTGTGACCTTAGACAAGTTCCCCAAACTCTCTGTGCTCTAATTTCCTTACCTTTAAAATGGGGATAATAGTAGCTACTTTATAGAGCTGCTGTGAGAATTTGATGAGTTGGTACATGTGGAGAACTTTGAACAAGGCATGCAGTAAACATGCAATAAATATTAGCCATTATTATTATTATTATTATTATTATTATTGATTGTTATTATCTCTGCACTTTCCACTGATCTGTTGGTGCCTTGGGTGGTTATCCACAGAGCAGGTCTACTCTCTCTTCCAAGGACCCACCCTGCTCATTGACCTTGGCTCAGCCTCTTCTCAGGGAACAGACCCTCCTTGTCCTGCTTCTCTCTTGAGCCCTCTAGTGACTCAGGCAAGGGCCAGGCGTCCTTAATCTGTAGGCTCTGAAGTACCACCTGGTCTCAGCACGGGGTTCTGCTGTCCCCATTCCCCTCCCCTAGCCCTGTCTCCGGAAAGAATGATGGCGTGCCCACCTTTGATGTTGATGATGCTGATCTCCCCAAAGTAGAGCCCTGCACCAAGCACAGCATACTGAGTGACACCATCATCGGCTACCACAGCCAGCTGACCCTCTCGGATGATGTACATCTCTCGGCCGATGTCCCCCTTGCGGCAGACATATTCGCCTGGTGAGTAGGTCTGGGGCTGCAGCTTCAGCACCAGCTCCTCCAGCAGGCTGGCCTCACAGTTCTGGAAGATCTGCACCCGGCTCAGAGTAGGCAGGTGTACAGACACGGCCACTTCTGCCCGCAACTGCTCGGGCAAGTGCTGTAAGATGGCTACCTCATTGGTCATCTTCTTGTTGATCTGCAGGTGCTGGTACCTGGGGGCAAGGTACATCATCAGTCCTCACCAGCCCGCTACATGCCTCCCTCTACGTCTTCCATCAGGGCTCTCAGCTCAGCCTCAGCCAAGAACCCAACCACACTGAGTTCTCACAGGGGTAATGCGAATACTTGACAGTTGGTTGATAAACATCTTTAATGCACTATCTGCTGGTCAGAGATATGTTTTGACAGCTTCTCCCTCACCCAGGGCCTGGAAGCCTCCACCAGTGAAGAGTGACTAGGATACCCTTTAGCTCTTGTCAGGCTCTACTCACCCACCATTCAGTGATGTCTTGTACCGTATCACCGATATCTACTTCAGTCACCAAGCCCCATCTTCTTTAGCGATCCTCTGCTCTAGGTCCCCAACTTGGTGACACTTCCCTTTGTTCAGCCTACAGTATGGACTCCACGACATAGTCAACCATCTTGTTGGTGGCCATGCCCTGAGGAGTATTGCTTTTCCCTCTTACCTCTTCCAGGACCTTCTGAGTCCTACCAGGTGGTGGCAGTTCCCATTCCCTGGGTTCTGGGTTATCCTTCCTTGTGTATGAATTCCTCTCCCTGTCAATCTTTTACCCAACCCCTCGCTCTAAGTCCATATCCAATTAGTGGAGGAAATCCTTTTCCAAGTCCCACGCAGTGAACCCTCCAATGAGCCACGTCCTGAATGCCCTGCCTGACCCACCAGGCGATAAGAACCCAGCCACCCTCCTCAGATTCTATCCAGTACACCTCTCGCTGTCCTGGTCTGGAACCCCAGCATCCTCACCAGTCAATGACTCGCCGCTCCAGCCTGCGGTTGACGTGATGCAGCTTCATGTATTTCTTCACCAGGGCGTGGTCTGGGTAGAAGGCTGCATCTGCAGTGTTCATGTTGTAGATGACAGAGCTCATGCTACCCATGATGGTGGCGAAACCCATGACGGCCAGTAGGAAGTCTCCCACCATGAAGAGGTACTCCTCCTCCCGGTCTGGCAGCGGCGTATCGCCCACGGTGGTCAGGATCAGCGTGGAGAAGTAAAAGCTATAGAGGTACTGGCGCCGCAGCT
Source organism: Eschrichtius robustus (assembly GCF_028021215.1). Taxonomy (NCBI): domain Eukaryota; kingdom Metazoa; phylum Chordata; class Mammalia; order Artiodactyla; family Eschrichtiidae; genus Eschrichtius; species Eschrichtius robustus. The sequence goes on along the minus strand of NC_090834.1, from coordinate 64,432,270 downwards.
GCTCAAAGCCAGGCTGCGCGGGGTCGGGGTACACCCAGGCGTCACGCCCGAAGCCCAGGTACCGGGACAGGGCAAAGTATAGGCAGCTGTTCCAGTGGATGACAACAAAAACGTAAAGCATCAGCTTGGCGATGCGGAAGGCATTCGGGTAAACTGTGCGGGTCTCCATGCGGTCAAAGGCCTCAAAGAGGCGGGGCACCCGCAGAAAGCGGTTCAGCCTCAGCGTGGGTGTGTGCGGACCCAGACTCACGTAGGCCACTTCCGTGGGTAACAGGGAAACCAGGTCCAAGAAGAAGCTCCAGGTGCGAACGTAGCGACTCGAGATCCTACCCTTGTCCACCACCAGTATGCCCTGTTCCAAGAATCCTGGTGGGGGGAGTGGGGGCCGCCGTGGGTGGTGTCAGATATGGGGTGGAGTCAGGGCACCCGCCTGCTCCAGAAATGAGGTTGAGGGTGGGCAGGCCAGGGCAGGCCAGGGAGACAGTTACCGGGGACAGGGTGGGGCCCGGCTTAACCATGCTCCAGGGTTTCTGGGGTGAGCACAGGGATACCGTAAACATAGAGGCATGTGAAAGTGCTGTCAGGGAGGGGCTCACTTTCTTGTTACTGAGAGGCTCTCTTTAGGAAGGGAACACGGAAAGAAACGTCAGTCCTGAGACTCACTGACCCGTGTGGAAGCGCACCACGATGTCCAGTAGGTAGAGCAGGTCACTCGTGCAGTCCAGTACTAACCAGGCCGCCAGATAATAGCGCTGCAAGTCGGGGAAGCAGGCTCTGCGTGGCAGGGACAGAAAGGAGTGGCTTCAGGGCGCCCTCTGTGTGCTAGGTGTTCTCCCGCAGCCGCTGAGCATTAAGCGCTGGGCTCCTGTATGGACGCCGCCCCTACACCAGCCCCGTGCAAGGGACCCGCCCCTCTCCTGGGCCTCACTCTTTAGCCCTGGTCTCTGCTTAAGGCCCTTCCCATAGCGCCAAACCTGCACACGATGATGATGAGGTTATACATTACTGGGAAGGCCATAGTGTTCAACCACCAGTAGTAGTAATCCCCAGATGGGTCCAGGACCGGCAGCCACTTCCTGTGGGCAAGAGGGGAAGTTGTGCTTCACTTATTCACCGTTCAGTGCTGCGGTTGTGACTGGGAGCAGCAAAGAAGGACCAGGCTCCATCTAGTGAGGCAGACAGATCTTACACAGGGGACCAGGATCTCTCACCTGGCCTTGGGTGGGGCAGAACTGCTGGACTCTGTCGTCTTCACTTTGCTGTCCTGGCTCATGGTTCTGTGGCCTGGTGCCTGGGTGTAAGATATCCAGGGCCTCTGCCTGCAGGTGGCTTCAGGAGGGGGGGTAGTGCCAAGCCGCCCTTGGTCTCCAGCTGCGATTCCTCCGTCTTTGGCTTCTGAAGCTCTTAGCAACACAACCAGGGCCAGCTGCTACTGAAGGGGTGGAGGCAGTGTGGCTCCAGCGCTCCGCCCCGTCTCCTAGGGCCTGGGCTTACACCTGCCCAACTAAACATCTCTAATGGGGTCCCTGGAGATGGTGGAGGTGCATGCCTCAGACGTTAAGGCTACGCCTCGTCTCCCTCCGCCTTCCTCAAGGTTGAACTACACAGGGGCCCTCTAGTCAGGAGACCTGCGTGCCAGTGTAGGCTCAGAAGTTCATTCTGTTTTACCCTGTGCAAGTTCCCTGCTCGCACCTCATTTTTTATTCATTGAACAACTATTCACTGAATGGCTCATTTGTGTCAGGTGCTGAACTAGTCTCCAGGGACAAAGAATGCCTGTCACATCACATATGAGCTCTGTTTCCATTACCTGCACCCTATCTACTTCCTTCCTGCTGGATGAGTGTGATGGGGGCCATCCTGTGGCATTTTTGCCCTCATTCCCTTCTTGTTACCTCTCATGCCTGATCTCACCCGTTATTTCATGTGTTTTCTAGATCCTCAACCTCTTTCAGTTTTCCCTTTCTGTGAACATGCTTAAACCTCCCATACCAGAACAAACAAAAAAATCCTAAAAATTCTCCCTCAACTTGATGTCCCTTTCACTACTATCATCTTTCTCAGTCAACAAGTCATAACCAGAACACCTGCTATGTGCCAGGCCAATATTGTGCTAAGTATTGGGGATAAAAGATGAATGAAACACATTCCTTGCCCTCCAGAAACTCACAGTCTGGTAGGGGGGAAGAATCAGGTAGATAGGCAATTACACATCAGTCTGATGGGTACTCTGTTAGGTGGGTACACAGAGGGTTATTACAGTACACAGAAAGGGTACTGATTGAGACTGCGTTCTGTAGGATGAGTAGGAGTTAGTCAAGTATAAGACGGAAGAGTGAAGAGCACTCAGGCAAAGTGTATAGAGTACGCAAAGGCATAGAGATTTCAAAAAGCATGGGTGACTGGGGGAAACATCACTCGGTTTTTGTAGTGAACCTGGGAGACTAGTGGTAAAAGATGAGGCTGAATGGTGGACAGAGGACAGCTCAGGGAGAGCTTTGTCAGTCATGTTATACAGCTAGGATTTTATCTAAAGGCAATGAAGAACTCATGAAATGTTTTGCACAGTTAAGTGATATGGCTAGATTTGTGTTTTCAGAGAGTTTCTTGGAAGGAACATCTATAGTTTCCAACATTTTATTTTATTTTTTTGAAATCCTCTTTTCCCATGGCTTCTATTGATATCATAATGTCTTGGTTTTCTGCTTATTTCTTCTTAGTCTCTTTCATAAGCCCCTGTGTCCACCTCTCCTGTTCTGGTGTTTTTTCGGACTCTGTCCTAGGCCTCCTCTCTTTCCATCCTCCCAACTCTCTCTGGTCAATCTTGGTCACCCACAGGATCTCCTTTCGCATCTAATGTCTCCCAAGTACTCTCTTTGAGCTCCAGACCTATCTATACCACTAATTGCAGTCTGGATGTCCCCACTCAGATATTCCACAGTTACCTTCAGCCCATTGGCTCCATAATTGAGCTCATTTTCGTCCCCCATCTGCTCTTTCTCTTATAATCCCTATCTCTGGCCTATCAGCCAAAATACCTAGCCCCAGTATTTATTATTATTACTATTGTATAACATTGTGGCAGTTTAAAAAAATAGTCACAAATTCTTTGATGCTCCTTCCTTGTGGCTGTTCAGTCAATAGAGTATAGCAGGAATGATGTTGTGTGACTTCTGAGACCAGATCATAAAAGTCCATGCAGCTTCCTTCTGGTTTTCTTTGAACACTCACTGTCTGAAAGCTCCCTCTCAGGATGCTCCCTCTTGGAACCTAGCTGCCACGTTGTGAGAAGCCCAAGCCACAGAAGCAGTCAGGTGTCTGTACTTTGACAGTCCCAGCTCAAGCATCAGACATGTGAGTGAAGAAGCCTCCAGATGATTCCAGCCACCAGCCTCAAGTCACCCCCCACACGTTTGAACTTTCTAGATGAGGTCCCAGACATCAGGGAACAGAGACAAGCCATTCCTGCCACGTCTTGTTCAAATTCCCAGAATCTGTGAGCATAAAAAAAATGGCCGTTTTTTTACACTATTAAATTTGGGATGATTTGTTACACAGCATAGTAACCAGAACCCACATATAGAAAAGTACATATTTCCTAAGTACACAGCTTGATGAATTTCACAAAGTGAACACAGTCATGAACCAGCACTCACTTCAAGAGCCCCACTCTCTCCTCTTCCAGTCAACGCTTTTCCAAGGGTAATCACTATCCTGGCTCTCAATCCTGTAGTTTAGTTTTGCCTGTGTTTGACTTCTATAAACTAAGCATCAGTTTTTAATCCTTCCTCTTATTTTCCTTTCATATTCATCCAGTCATCAAGCCCTGGTGACCTAATAACCACATATCCATTTCTCTACATCCTTCCTATTCTAATTTGGGCCTTATCAATCCGATCATAAAATTCTTTATAGTTCTCTATTATCCCAAGGATAAACATCTAAACTCCTTAACACGGCCTGCAAAGCTCTCTGGTACCTGACCTCTGTTTGTGTCTTCAGCCTCATCTCACAGTGTTTCCTCTGCATGTTCCCTAGGCTCCAGACAAGCTGTACTGATTATAGTTTCCAGAGTACCTCCCACATGTTGTCCATTCTTTCTCACCTTGTTATGTGCTGATCCTTTGGGCTGAAACTTCCATTTCTTTTTCTTTTTAAATACTTTTCCTTTTGAACTAATTTTAGGCTTACAGAAAAGTTGCAGAAATAGTATAAAAGTCCTTGTAAACTCCTTACCCATGTTCCCTTGTTATCATCTATATAACTAGAGCACAGTGATAAAAACCGGGGAATTAACATCGATACAATACTTGCAACTAAACTGCAGACCTTATCTGAAACTTCCATTTCTCAATCGTACTCTTGCTTGTTTCTCAAGACTGCTCAGACATCATCTCCTCCTGGACCGCTTCCCTAGGCCCCTTCGCTCTTCTTTCCCCTCATCTTCTAAACACACATAACACGCTAAGTGCTGCTCCTCGATGGCAATTACACTACGTTGCAATTGTCTACCAATAAGGGCTGAGGTCCTGGAGGGCTGAGGCTGGTTTTAATTGATCTGGAATCCTGCCTGACAAAGAGGACCTTACTCCATGTTCCTTGGGTTGACTGAAAACGATAGTGCCCAAGGGATCACGAGGCAGCAGGTGTTGGCGAGCCAACGAGGGGCGGTCATCGCCCGGGTACTATCCAAGCCGTTCGTGCAGATGGTGCAAGAAAGGAACTAGACCTCTCGCGGTCAGCCCTCTCTAGGGCTCCGCTTTTCCACAGGCCCCGCCCACCTACCGACTCCTCCCCTCAGGCCTACCCTCTTGTTATCTCCGCCCTTTCCACGCCCCCTCTTCCACTGTCAGCACCGCCAAGATCCGTGACCCCGCCCCTATCACGTTAGTCTCTCTTTCAGCCGGATCTCTGTCCTAAGCCCCGCCCTCCGGTCTTTCCCTGCCTCTTTAAGTCGCGTCGCTCTTTAGGTCCCTCCTTCTGCCCTCCGGTTCGACCTTTCTTCCTCAGGCTCCGCCCCCGCCCCGCGGGCCTCCGCCTCCCCAGAGGTCTTCCCCTATGACACGCCAGAGTCCTTCAGAAGGGCGGGGTTTGCAATGCGAGGGGGCGGAACCTGGGGGAAGAGGCGGTACTCCTTGCTTGGAATGCCGTCGGCGACCCCGCCCCTGCGCTCTGCCGTTGCCAGGAAACAAGCATCGGCGCTCTGGCTCTGGCCGGGTCCAGCCAATGAGCTGGCACGCCGCTGCCCAGCGGTGCGTCGCTGGGCGGTTACGTGTGGTGCGCGGGGGCGCGGGTTGCGTGTGGCGCGGGGCGGGGCGCGGCTGGTGCGCCTGAGGAGCGATGGCGGCCTGAACTCACCTAGCACCGCGGTGGCGATCGGGCCTGGTCAGGGTCGGAGTTCTGTGACTGAACAGTAAGTGAGGGCCGGAGGGCGTGTGAGAGGGGATGAGGGGCTGGGGAATGACGGCACTGGGTTTGGTGACTGTCCTGGTTGTGAGGGGACAGGGTGAGGGGCTGGCATGTGGTGAGGGGCCAGGTGTGAGTGTCTAAGGTAGGGGAGCAGGGCGAGAGCCTCGGGGTGAGTGGGCAAGTAAGGAGCTGGGTTGTATGAGGGGCCGGGATGCCTTCTGAGGGGCCAAGTGGAAGGGACTTGTGAACACGATTTACTGAGCAGCTGGGGCTCCTGTGGGCAGGCGTGAGGGACAACCCTGGGACCAGAGTGAGGGGCTGAGGCCTGTGCGGGGAGCGGGAATGGACAGGGCGAAGGCGGGAGCATGCGGGCTGGTGGTGAATCGGGAGGGAGTTGAGCGCAGGGCATGGGGGAAGGAATGAGGGTTGTGAGACTTGGATAAAGGTGAGAGGTCGGTTCTGAATGGAGTGTCCTGCCCAGTGAGAGCAGTAGTTTTAGACTGAGTAGGACAGCTTGGGTGGAAGTGTTGTGCTCTTGGCTCTTCTGCTTCATGGGCTCTACATATTTTGGAGGATCAAAAGATGAAAGCGTCGTGGGCAGTAGTAACAATGATAATGGAAATCATTTTTTAGGCTTACTCTTCAACAGAGTCATCATTGGAATCCCTCGCTCCCTCAAGTTCCTCCTTGGGACTGCAGACTTGAAGATGGTCCCTCTCATGGAGATTTTTTGGCTATGACCGCCTGTGTTTGTTGTCTCTCCACCTGCTTCTGGGCAACCGTACTCCACCGCTGCTCCTTAACCTGTGCTGAGCTGTGGGGCTTTGACCGTTGCCATCTGTATCGGACTAACCACTTACAGCTGCTAATTCTATTTTCATGGAAATCATATGGTTTGTTACATACAACGCTGTATTTAGACTCCCAAACAGGATGGCTTTGCTTTCATTTTCTTACAGTTAAATTAAAAAAAAAAAAAAAGCGAATTTATGTGCAATAAACTACTCATATTTAAAATGTACATGTTTGATGAGTTCTGACATATGTTTACATCTGTGAAACCATCACCACTTTCAAGATACTGAACATTTCTCCCACCCCCAAAAGTTTTCTCCTGTCCCTTTGCAGTTCATTCCTCGCCCCACGACATGTTATTGGGTTCACTTTATTAGCATTTTGCAGGTCCCCTTTTCCCTGCCAACCCATATGCACATGGAAATTTTGAGTATTCTAGAAAGCTGGGTTGGCACTCAGATAATGGCTCCTTTCACACCACTAAAGTTTCCTCTCTAGTGACAGTCTGCCACAGCGCAGATACCTCCCCCAACCTCAGGAAGAGGTAGACCTTCCCTATCCAGATCATTCTTTGGGAATTAGGGGCAGCCCAAGTCCCCATTCTGTTCTAGAGTCTGAGCCTCAGAACCAACTGTTCTGTCCTGTGGTATGTTTTCATTGCTTCTCTCTGGAGGCTGAACAGGTTTTCATGCTGGTGGAACCCTCGGCAATCTGCCCAGATGGTCAGAACCCTACAGAACTTACATGTATAATGAAAGAGTTCAGAACAATGATTCCTGAACACTGGGCCAAGGACAGTGCCAGTCCGTGATAAAGTTTTTATCTATTCAAGGTGGAAGGAGAGAAAGACAACATATGGAACATGAGTTTTCCATAAAGATAAATTTATTCTTAAATTATCTTTCCTATTCTTTTGGTATTAAAGTGCTCTCTCACTGGTAAAGTAATGGTGGCAGCGGATGATGGGTTTTAAAAAACTGATCTATTTGCCAAAATAAAAAGTAACAATCCTATTTCAAAAGTTTTAAAATCTATTTCTACTGGTTCATGAAATCCAGGAATTCAGGGTGATGATAGTGTGGCTGCTGAATTATGTTGAGGAAGCATGCATTTATACAGTAGAATTACTGTCTGACATCTAAATTGCATTCATGCGTTACATAGCGAAGTCAGATTTTACTGGAATTACATAGATTCCTTGTGAAGTAATGCAAGGGCAGGAATTCTGATTTTATAGATAGAGAATCAAATCGAAGAGCCAGAGACCACATAGTGATAAAGTGGCAAAGCTGGACCCAAAATTCGGTCTCAAGAGAGTGACAGTGACTTGGGAAAAAAAAATTTGTAACAGAGAGTGAAGGTGATGTGGAGTAAAAAGCATGTGATGTGCAGGAAGGGTTGTGATGACATGGAGGACATTATCCTGGCAAAAAAGTCTTTTCTATGATTTGTAATTGTTCTGTTTCCAAAAGAGGTTAAAGAGACTTTGAGGGTGACATGGGTTTGAAGGTTTTGTTTAATAATGGGGCAAAAACATAGGAACAGGTGTACATAATACCTGGATCACATTGTGATAGTGATAGGTGAGTCAAGTCACATGTCCGAGGGTTCTTAGGGACTGTCCAAGTTCTTGGTTGTTCTGGAGAAAGCACTGGGTTTCGTAAGCTTCCTATTTGCTATACTGAACTCTTTGTTGAATAATAGTGCGTTAAGTATAATGGATCTTGCTTTACGATATATATAGCTGAGTGGTAGATCTGAGGAGATGTAACATAGATGAGGATGATGATGTAGAGATAGAAACATGCTTGGGGCGCTGTGTGTAACCATTTATTCCACATCTGCTATGTGCCAGGCACTCTGCTAAGTGCTGGGAGGACAAATTCATTCATTCATATAGTAATTCATTTATTCAATCAGCAAATACTTCAGCATATAGTCTGCCCTTGTGATGCTCACATTTTATGAGATAACAAGATAGATAAGATGTGGTCCTGTGAAGTCTCAAGGAATTTTCAATCTGGTTGGGAAAGATGGACACATGGAAAGATAATTTCAGTTGAGAGAGAGAATGTGAAATATGAAAGTATATCATAACGAGGTGATTACTTGTCTGTATCTAGTCTCAGTCTCTCTCTATGTTCCAGTCATATTTACTCAGTGATCTATGGTATATCTCCACAGGTATCGCAGTTAACGTGTCCAAAACAGAACTCATTGTCTTTGCTTTGAAAGTCTGCTTTTGCACCACGTGTCATATCGCAGTCCAGGCGAGGACTTCAGTGTCATCTTCCATCTTTCTGCTCCTTCACCCCCTGTATGTAGTCAGTCACTAAAATCTTAATACATTTCCCTTTATATTATCTGTTTTCTTCATCTCCACAGCTACATCTTCACAGTTAAGGCTTTAGTTTACTACCTCCTCATCTCTCATCTGGATTTTTTTCCCCAGACAGTCTCCTGCCTTCAGACTTGCTCTTTTCTAATCCGTCCCTGGAATGGTCTTTCTAAAAATGCAAGTTTGATCATGGAGCTCCTCTGCTAAAAACTTTTGACTCTTTGTGTTCTGTAGGATAACATCCAAATTCCTTAATATGGCATCATTTGGCCTCAGCTCACCTCTCCAGCCTCATCTCGGGCCACTCTCTCTCTACTCTGTGTTCTAGCTTGAGTAAATTGTTCACAGTTCCCTGACAAACATGTTACTTTTTTGAGCCTTGAAATCTTTGTAATAGCTGCTTCTTCTACTAGGAATGCCTTTTCTTCTCTGCGCAGTGAACTTTCCTCATCCATTAGGATCTAGTTCAGTTTCACCTCCTCTTTGACTTCTTTGTCGCCCTTCCGCAGAAGGGGTGGAGAAAGCCATGTGTGACATGGGGATTTACTGTTGTAAAGGGGAGTCACTGTGCAATAGAGTTCACGCTGTGAGTTATGAGGGCTCTGCTGGAGTGAGGTGGGGAGATCCCTGCAAGAAGCAGAGGTGGTACTGGGGAGAGGGGAGGGAGTGAGTTAGGACCATACACTGATACCCCATTTGTCTCATACATATAGGCTGAGGGATAGACAGGCAGAGAGGATATGTGTGAGTTGAGCTCTAGATCGTAGGCTCTTATGAGGTGGGGTTTGTTTATTTGTTTTTCCCTTTTGTGTTACTATGAAGTTTTAATCAGATCTTTCTACTTCCAGAATCTAGGGTTAGAGCCCATTGCTGCCCCTTATGTCAGTAAGAGGAAGAGCCTAGGAAGAGCCATTGTAGTGGGAGAGAAGCCACAGAACTTCACTGACCTGTTCTTAGAAGGTTGTTTTGGTCTCTCTCTGTCTGCTGTAGGTGTTGCAGGTGTATCCCTGCCCCCACCTTCCTCCCTCTTTGCCTCTCCCAGGGCAAAGGTTCATAAGTGAGACTGAGCCATTTCCTGCCTTGTGCCTGCTATTCCGAGGTTGGTGGACACCCTTGCTGAGTGTTCCTATAAGGCTGTATTTTGGGCCCTACGGTGAGTGCTTGACCTTGGCCATTTTGGGGGGTCTGAAAGATCATCTCCTTCTTTTTTCCCTGTGGCTGAGCCTGTAGGTAAATTTGGGAAGAGGGATCTACTTTTCTCTAGACTTTGCTGTGGGAGGAAAGGGCACAGTAATAGGGTGGTGATCCCATTCTCTTCTGTCTTGTTCTGAACTTCTCAAGATTAACAGGGAGTGAGGGAGTCTTAGGTAGGTGACAGGAACACCAAGCTGTGGCTTTCTTTTAGGTTTCTGAAGTATGTGAAGAGGGTCCAGGTTAAGTGTTAGCTTTTGGGTTTTGAGACAGTGATTTCAGTGTGGCTTTTCTCTTTGAGGTCTTTGAAAAGAAATGGGGGTGGGGTGGGGAGGGAAAGTCCTGGAGGCCAGTTCCCCTTGGGTCTGTGAGCAGTGCTCTATGTTAGTCAAGGAGTAGAGCAGAAGTGGGCGCCCCAGGTACATCACAAGGTAGAAGCTGTTTGTTAGTCTTTGGAATTGAGTTCTAGAAGCTGGAAGCAGTTTAGTTTTGGACATGTTAAGGCCTTACTTTGCTGAGACTGGATGCTTGGCCCTTCTTCAGCTCCCCTGGGGTGTGAGTGTGACGCTAGGTCTCTCTGCTCCACCTTATGCTGCTATCTGACATTTTTTTTTTTTTTTTTTAAAGCAAGCATCTGCCTTTTTTTAAAAAAATTAATTAATTAATTTATTTTTGGCCGTGTTGGGTCTTCGTTTCTGTGCGAGGGCTTTCTCTAGTTGTGGCAAGCGGTGCGCGGGCTTCTCACTGTCGCAGCCTCTCTTGTTGCGGAGCACAGGCTCCAGACGCGCAGGCTCAGTAGTTGTGGCTCACGGGCCCAGTTGCTCCACGGCATGTGGGATCTTCCCAGACCAGGGCTCGAACCCGTGTCCCCTGCACTGGCAGGCTCTCAACCACTGCGCCACCAGGGAAGCCCCCCTGACATATTTTTAAAGGCAAATTTGATCTTGTCATTTCCTTGTTTAAAAACCTCCTTTATTCCAGGGTGTTGATAGATAAAACCCAAACTCCTTAGCATGATATTCAGTGATATTTATAACCTTCACCCATGTTTACCCTTCAACTTAATATTGTATCTCTCTTCTCTAAATAGTCTGAGATTAAGCCACACCAAACTTGCGACTGTTCTTCAAATTTGCTGTGTTCTTTCACAGTGCCATATTTTTGAATATACTGTTTTTAATATGAAGAAGGCCTTTCCGTCTGCTTTCTTTGTGGCCAGTATCTCGTTGTTAAAGATTTAAGTCAGATATCACCTCTTTTCTGGAATCCTCTTATAGTTTCCCAGGAAGATTTAGTTGCTTTCCTTAGCACCCCCATGACATTTTTGTAAGTACCTCTGTTTATAAGATCTATTGGAGTTTTGGTTTATGCTCCCCCAACTGTTTTTATCCATTTTTGTATTTCCAGTGCTTACCTATTATTAGCACAGTGTCCCAGTACTTATCAGTATGATGTACACCGACTTAGTCAATGAGTGAGCCCTGCCTGCTGTTTAGGACTGCTCCCACCCTTTATAAGACTGTCTTTTGAAAAAAAAGAAAGACTGTCTTTTGTTCTCCAGAAGGTTTTCTTAAGCATAGTTGCTATCTTCCTTTAGTGTGAGCTGATAATGGTGAGAGGGAGTGTATCTGGGTAGAAGGGGTGGTGGTTAATATAACTGGAGGCCAAGTGTGGGCCTGTTGCCAGGTCTCTGGGTTCCTTTAGCCTTATTGAGTATAAAGAGGAAGGACAACTGAACCACACCTTTCCTCTGAAGTTTTTTTTTTTTTTCCTCTGAAGTTTTTATACTTGTGAGATATTGTTGAGAGACAGTATTGCTGAGGGGGTGGTAGATGTGATGAAGAAGGAACTGTGAGCCATGGCTGAGGCCAACAGCTGTTTTGGTACTTTTCCCCATTCTCTAGTGAGGGTGTCACGTCATGTCCCCAGGAGTGAGTGTTGGATGCATCTGACAGGAGTGGGTATATGTGTGTTTTTGGGAGTGTATCCTTGTGTTCTTTGCTAGAAAGAAACTTCTTTTGCTCTTTTGGTTGGCTCTGAATTTTTACCTCTTAAGATTATTCAGCCAGTTAAAGGTCTATTAGTGTATTTCCTCCTGGGTGGGCTTCTAGGGAGGGACCTGTAATAGTTAGAAAAAAATTTCTTCCTCAGCAGTCCCAGAGGGCCGGAGTCAGATCAAGACTGGATATCCTGATTGTTCTTTGTTTGTTCATTCACTCATTCACTTAAGCATATACATTCATCAAATATTTATTGAGTCCCTAGGCACTGCTCTAGGTGCTGGGGATACAACAGAGAAACGCCCTCAATGAGCTTACATCGTAGTGGGGAAGATAGACAAATAAATAAGCAAATAAATATTTTTAGAAAGTAAAAAAACTGCTAAGAAGAAAGTAGGATTAGGAAGCTAGAGAGTGAAGGTGGGAAGATGTGCTATTTAGATAGAATTGTTAAGTAAGTCCTCTCTGAGGAGATGGCATTTGGAAAGAACTGAGTGATGTGAGCAATGTGAAGATCAGGAAAAGTACACTCCAGACAGAGGGAAGAGCAAGTATTCAAGAAGCCTTGTATGAGTAAAGTACGAGTGAGGAAGGGTATGGTAGGAGGTTATACAGGTTGGATTATGTAGTGCCCTAGAGACCAAGATAGAGGATTTGGATTATTATCAGTGTGATAGGGAGTCATTGGAGGGTATTCAGCAGAGGAGAGATGTAGTATAATTTATGTTTTAAAACTCTGGTTGCCGTGTGGGGAATAGATTCTCAGAGGGGCAAGACTGGAAGTATGAAGACCAGATTGGAAGCTATTGCAATAGTGAGACATGTCTGGAGGGTACAGATGATAGGCTGATGAACTGGATATTAGAAGTAAGGACAAGAAGAAAGCAGGATGATGCCTAGGTTTTTGGCCTGAACAAGTAGGTGAATATTGGTATCATTTACTAAGGTGGAGAAGGCTGGGGGAGTAACACAGGTTTAGTGTTGGAATGAGTTCTGTTTTAGACATGTTGAATTTAAGGTGCTGACTGTGTGTGTGGAGTTTTCAGTGGAGTGGTGCTTCTGAGTTCTTCCTGCTGGGCGGTAGAGAGAGGCAAACTTCTGTTAACCTCTTCCATCCTTTCTCTTTGAATTAGATTTGTAGGTCTGGATCAGGCAGTGACCTCTGAGCTCACTACTCCAGCCTGGTATATCTTCTGGCTCCATGGACAGTTACTGGCTCCTACAGACCGGATGAAGCAGACTAGAGACACAAGTAGAGAAAGCCTCCGGCTGGCAAATTCTCAGAGTGTGGCCCTCTGGCCACCGGCCCTGCCCGGCCTACCTCATGGAGAGGATGAACTGGCTGAGCAGACTGGCCTCCCGGGGCCCTGGGCATCGTGTACCACAAGGGGCCAGTCTGCAGACCCCTGTCATGGCTGACCCTGAGACCTGCCTCATGGTCTTCAAGAATCACTGGTCCCAGGTAGGAGACTATATGCTGAAGGTCCCAGTCTACTGGCTGCCCGAGTCCTAACATTCTTTGTTCTCTCACCTTGCCATCTAGTCACCTCATCATCTTAAATTTTTTCTCTTATCTGTCCTGATTCCCCAGGTGGTGCGAATTCTGGAGCGGCAAGGCCCTAGGGCAGCTCCTGGGGGAGCCGACGATCTCAGTGCTGTGTGCAACCACACTTACCAGATGCTGACACTGCTGGCGGAGGATCGTGTGGTGCCCTCGGCTCCCACAGCTCCTGGGCCCCTGCTGGAGTTTGCTCTGCGCGAGGATCTGCTAACCCGTGTGTTGACGTGGCAGCTTCAGTGGGATGAGCTTGGGGATGGGGTTGAGGAACGGCGGGCTGAGCAACTGAAACTATTTGAGATGCTAGTGAGCGAAGCTCGCCAGCCCCTGTTGCGGCACAGTCCAGTTCGTGAGGCTCTGCTGATCTTGCTGGATGCCTGTGGCCGCCCTGTGCCCAGTAGCCCAGCACTGGATGAAGGCCTGGTGCTACTTCTCAGCCAGCTGTGCGTGTGTCTGGCCCGGGAGCCTTCATTGCTCGAGTTCTTCCTGCAGCCACCTCCTGAGCCCGGAGCTGCTCCCCGTCTTCTCCTCTTTTCTCGCCTTGTACCTTTTGTGCATCGAGAGGGCACCCTGGGCCAGCAGGCCCGTGATGCCCTACTCCTGCTCATGGCTCTGTCAGCTGGAAGTCCCACTGTGGGCTGCTACATCGCAGATCACTCTTACTTCTGCCCGGTCAGCACCTCCTGGGATGGGGGGTAGGGTATGGTGTAGGCACTGGAGAGCACCTTTCTGTCCAGGAGATGTGGAGGGACTGTGTACCAGGGCCCTCTCCTTCAGGAAGTAGCCCCCCCGGGCTTGAGAGCAGCACCTGGAGTTGGGGTGGGGATGAAACATGGGCTTAGGTGGATAAAGCAAGTATGAATGCTCTTCATGGGCCAGTGTTCCCAGGTGATGTCTTGGCACCTTGGGTGACTAAATATCTGCTCTGAGAATAGCTCTTACCCCCTACTTGCATGAAAACTGTGGGTTAATAGTTCCCTGTTCCCCTTTTTTATATCGTATGAGTCTTTGGTAACCTGTCCTTGGGGATGGCCCCCAGGTGCTGGCCACAGGGCTAAGTGCCCTGTACTCTTCACTGCCCCGAAAGATTGAAGTTCCAGGAGATGATTGGCACTGCCTGCGACGGGAGGACTGGCTGGGGGTGCCAGCCCTTGCCCTCTTCATGAGTTCCCTAGAGTTCTGCAATGCAGTCATTCAGGTGGGACTGGGGTTCCCAGGAGGTCTGGCCTTTGGTCATTCTGGGGAGATGGGGTGGGAGGGGGTGCATTCCCTGGAGTTCTGGTTTTCTTTCAGCTTGGGGGTAGGGTGCCTATTTGTATTCTACTATTCTGCTCCCTTCCTGACAATGGTCCCGTTCAAAATCCTCCGTCCTCTCTCTTGCACCCCTACAGGTGGCTCACCCTCTAGTGCAAAAGCAGCTGGTAGATTATATCCATAATGGGTTCCTGGTGCCTGTCATGGGCCCTGCCCTGCACAAGGTGAGAGTCATGGGTGGCAAGGCAGATTAAGGGATTAGGTTGAGGGGTGGTAACCTCAATGCCAGGACCAATGTGGGTGGCAGTGGGCTGGGTACTCCTCCCTTTTTCCCTGTCTGCTCCTGGTACCTCCTTAGAACTTAGGGAAAATGGCTTAGCATATGTGCGGGGAAGCCCTAAATTTCCAAACTTTCCCTTCCTTTGTCCAGACCTCTGTGGAGGAGATGATTGCCAGTACCGCTTATCTGGAACTTTTCCTACGGAGTATTTCAGAGCCTGCCTTGCTCCGTACCTTCCTGCGATTCCTGCTATTACACCGGCATGACACCCACACCATCCTTGACACCCTTGTTGCCCGTATTGGCAGCAACTCCCGGGTATGGCCCCTACCTCTGTCCTGGCTTACCTGGGTGAGCCATCTTCTCTCTCCGACCTTTGTTCTGGGAGGGTGTTCCTGCCCTTCTTTGGCCTTTGTCTCCAGCAATCACTTCACAGTTAGGTGGCATTTTCTTTCTAGTATTAAACTTTTAACTGTTTTGGGTACAATTTTAATGTGGCCGCCTGCTTTTGTAATATACAAACCTAGGACACAGTTACCTCTTCTGGATGACTTCGGCTGCTCGTCATGGCTGTAGGTTTTGCCATTGTGCGACACTTGTTATGTAGCATTGGCCTGAGGTTCTCTTCAGCTGTGTAGCGCTTTGGGACTTGCTGTGGGTGACTTGAGATCACTTCTTCAGGCTTTGTGTCTGCTTTGATAGGTGATCCAGCTGCTACTAGTATATTTACCTTTTCTTCCCTCTGGATTTGCTGTATTTGAACAGCTATAACTTGGGGCACCCATTTGCCCGCCTACCTACCTTACGTTCCTTCTTCCTGAACATTTTGTTTGAATGTTCACTATGTGTCATACTGTTCTCTGGTACTGAGGATATAATGGTAAGCAGTGATTGCTGACTTCATGGAGCTTCCTTCATAGAAGAGGTAGACAGGTAAACACATAACCAAAATAATTGAAAATTGAGGTCATTGTTATAAAAAACCCAACAAGGTGCTTAGAAAACAGTAGAGTGGTCAAAAAAACCTTTCTGAGGAGATGACATTGAGTTGAGACCTAAAGGTCATGAGGGAGTTAGCCTATTGAAGAGCAAGTGGAAGAACAGTCTAGGCAGAGGGAGCAATGCATGCAAAGTACGTAAGTGGGGAAGAGGAAATGAAATGTACTTGAGGAAATGAAAGACCAGCGTGACTGGAGGTATAGTGAGCAAAGGGGAGAAGGGAAGGAGAGGTGGGTGAGTTCAGATCATGTGTGGCCTTGTAGACCATGGTAAGAAGTTTAGATTTTAACCAATAGAAATGTATATAAAATAGGAGTAAATTGTTTCTAAGTCATAAAGACCTGAAGTCTTTCTGGGGGAGTAAAGCATTAGTTTAGCCATGGACTTTATGGCATTTATTTTGGCTCCATCAGCCATTTTTGTTTCCTTCTTTTATTATAAATAATTGAAGTTCTCTGGGTCCTTGTGTTAAAAATAGAAGTTCTTGGATCACTAAAGGTTCTAGAAAACTGTTCTAGATAACTGAGGTACCTGGTAGTAGGGTTCCAGGTAAGTAAGGTTCCTGGATAGCTATGTTTTGTATAGTTGAGGTTTCTGAAGCTACGTTAGGGTGTATATGAGATATTCTAGACTGACTCTGATTTGACCAGTGTTCCTGAACCAAGTGTACACTTTAAAATTTGAAAATGACAATAACCATAACAACAGATTCTAGGCTCGGCCTTAGATTTCTTGAGTTATAATCTTTGGGAGTAGGCCCAAGGCATGTGTACTTTTATAATATTCCAAAATGTAATTATGATACACGCCTTGGGTTAAGAATTATTGTCATAAACCGATAGGGAAGAGATGTCAAAGCTTTAATTTTACAAAGGTATTGAAAAAGTTTTATTTCTCATTATGCTGAAGCTCGACCAAGGTCTTAAATCTGTTTGGCCTCATGGAATGTCCTGTTGATGTTTTGGGAATGTTGATTTCCTTCCTAGGGTTGATTTTTCTTCCTGTATTGGGCTCTGTCCATCTTGTTTTTGTCTTAATCTTATCCTAACTTCTTTGATTCTCCCTCAGTGTCTTTAGTCTTTAGCATATATTTCTGTTAGTCTTGCATTTGGTCCCCTGGTCTGAGGAGCCTTTCATGGTTTTGGGGTATTTATTCTTGGCTCTCAGTTCTTGGAGGAACCAAATCTCTTCTGATTTCAGGATGCCCATGTTAAACATGCAGGTGCTTTCCTTTCCCCTGTTGGCCCTTTTAAGCTTGATTCTGTTGGCCTGACTTTGTAACTGCTATAGTCTGACTTTTGTGGCTTAAGGTGAATCATGCTGGCTAGCTAGCCTGAGTATCTGTATTAGTTTCCTATTGCTGTCATAAAAAATTACCACAAGCGTAGTGGCTTAAAGCAACGCAAATTTATTATCTTACAGTTCTGTAGGTCATGTATCTGACACGGACCTCACACCACTAAAATCAAAGTGTCAGCGGGGGGGCTTCCTTGGTGGCGCAGTGGCTGAGAATCTGCCTGCCAATCCAGGGGACACAGGTTCGAGCCCTGGTCTGGGAAGATCCCACATGCCGCGGAGCAACTAGGCCCGTGTGCCACAATTACTGAGCCTGTGCGTCTGGAGCCTGTGCTCCGCAACAAGAGAGGCCGCGACAGTGAGAGGCCCACGCACCGCGATGAAGAGTGGCCCCCGCTCGCCAAAACTAGAGAAAGCCCTCGCACAGAAACAAAGACCCAACACAGCCATAAATAAATAAATTAAAAAAAAAAAAAAAAGTGTCAGCGGGGCTGCATCCTTTCTGGAGGCCCTAGGAGAAAATCCGTTTCCTTGCTCACTAGGATCATTGGTCGAATTTACTTAATTGTAGTTATAGGACTGAGACTCCTGTTTTCTTGCTGGCTGTCAGCTAAGGACCATTCGCATCTTCTAGAGACCAACTAAATCCTTGGCTTGTGATCCCTTCTTCCATCTTCAAAGGCATCAGTGGTGGATCGAGTCCCTCTCATGCTTCAAATCTCTCTTCTTTTTGACCCAGCTAGAGAAGGTTCTTGGCTTTTAAAGACTCGTGTGATTTGATTGGGTCTATTTGGATAATCCAGGCTACTCTCCCCATCTTAAATTTTTTTTTTTTTTTTATGGCTGTGTTGGGTCTTCGTTTCTGTGCGAGGGCTTTCTCTAGTTGCGGCAAGTGGGGGCCACTCTTCATTGCGGTGCGCGGGCCTCTCATTATCGCGGTCTCCCTTGTTGCGGAGCACAGGCTCCAGACACGCAGGCTCAGCAATTGTGGCTCACGGGCCTAGCTGCTCCGTGGCATGTGGGATCTTCCCAGACCAGGGCTCGAACCCGTGTCCCCTGCGTTGGCAGGCAGATTCTCAACCACTGCGCCACCAGGGAAGCCCCATCTTAAATTTTTTAATAACCTTAATCATACCTGCAAAGTCCCTTCTGCCATGTAAGGTAACTTACAGGTTCTGGAGATTAGGACCTGGACATCTTTGAGGGGCCACTTTTTCTACCTACCACACAATCTTTCAGTGAGTCTGAATGTTTTCATTGCTAGTTAAAATGGTCATTTAGGATAAACATCCATGCTGCCTAAAATGTGAACTGCTATCTTATCTCTTTCCCACCGTGATTGGCTTTTTTTTGGTTTTGTTTTGTTTTTTTCTTGAATGTATTTATTTATTTATTTATGGCTGTGTTGGGTCTTCATTGCTGTGCGCGGGCTTTCTCTAGGGGCGAGCGAGGGCTCCCCTTCGTTGCGGTGCACGGGCTTCTCATTGCGGTGGCTTCTTTTGTTGTGGAGCACAGGCTCGAGGCACGCAGGTTTCGGTAGTTGTGGCACGTGGGCTCAGTAGTTGTGGCTCGCGGGCTCTAGAGTGCAGGCTCAGTAGTTGTGGTGCATGGGCTTAGTTGCTCCGCAGCATGTGGGATCTTCCCGGACCAGGGATTGAACCCGTGTCCCCTGCACAGGCTGGCAGATTCTTAACCACTGCACCACCAGGGAAGTCCCATGATTGGCTTTTAACTCCCCCACAGTCATTTAGTTAATGATGAGCACCTAGACTGTGCAGGCAGTGCCCTGGACTAAGACCCAGTAGTTGTCTTCAGGGTGCTCAAGGTATACTTGCCGTAAGGGAAGTATATAGAAGGTGCTTTGGGGATTCATAGGAGTGAGGGAGTGCTTACATGTGTCTGTTCTCTTCATCTAGCCAGAGGTGAGCCACCCTTTTTACTTTTCTAAAACAAAAGGTTTCCCTTGTTCTGGACCCACCTATTTTTTCCTTTTCCTGTCAGCTGCCCTTGAACTTTTCTTTATCCTACCTTCTGAGAGAGACACTGGTGTTGGAGAGGTGACTCAGACTCCATGTTCACAGCCCCACCCACTTCCCAGCTGGGACTCTTCCAGGTTCCCTCTGGTTTTTTGTTGGTAGGCATTCAGTTACTATGCTGCTATAGTCCGTTGACAGGCATTCCCTTAGTTATCACGTTGCTGTTGTCTCCTGTTAGTCATTCACTCAGTCCTAGTATTTCCTGGGGTCTCTTCATGGGTATTCATTCCATTTAAGTATTGCTGGTATCTCTGCTGCCAGGTATAAATAGCCAGAGTTTGCTGACATGTGTATGGTCTATAGAAATACATTAAATCTGACATGTGGTTCGTTCCTATCTGTGAATAATGAGGTCTTGACCACAAAGATCATGTGATCATTTATTTAATATTTGAATGATTGTTTTGTGCCAGGCCCTGTGCCATCGTTGCTCCAGGAGAGTTTGGTTGGGCCTGGGGTTGGGGAGGTTTCTATTTGGTAAACATATTGGAGGGTAGAGAGCTCTTATGGTGACTCCCACCCCCCTTCCCCCAGCTCTGCATGGTCTCTCTGAGTCTCTTCAGGACCCTACTGAACCTCAGCTGTGAGGATGTCCTGCTGCAGCTGGTTCTCAGGTACCTGCGGGGGCAGGGCTGAGGGATGGCTGACCCTGAACCCTCCGGGCCCTCAGGGCCTTGTGCATGGCTGGGGTGATGGGTTGCATCGGGGTTGCCTGTGTGTGTCCTCTTGAAGCCTGGCTTAGCCATATAGTTCCACTGATGTTCCCTCAAGCCCTGTCCTTCCTTCCTGATCTATCCTGTGTCCCTTTTCTGCTGTCTTTCCCAGGTATCTCGTCCCGTGTAACCATGTGATGCTGAGCCAGAAGCCAGCTGTGCGCGACGTGGACCTATATGGACGGGCAGCAGACAAGTTCCTCTCCTTAATCCCACGCTGTTGTCGGCACCGTGCCTCCAGCCCACCTCGTCCAGAGCATGCCTCGTGGGCACGAGGTGGGCCTAGCAGAGAGGCAGGGAGAAGGGAGGACACGACGGGTATGGCCTGGCTTCTGGGGGAGCCTAGCAAGAAGGTGGGAGGAGGGAGGTGGCCGTGAGTGGCATTCCGTCTTTGGGGGGGTTGATGAGGGGTGTTGTAGGGTGGATCCTTAACTCCACCAAAGAAATTTAGCTTCTGAGCAAAGCTGTTCCTTTTCTTCACTCCAGTTGTACTCTTCTATTTCCATTGTTTTTGTGGTGTTGGTGGTAATGAGGAGGGGGTGGTGGATGAGGAAAAGCTTAATTTGAGGGGTGGAGAGTCAGCTGTCTGAATCGGTCCCGTGTTTCTTCTGCTTCATGGCCTTCTCTCTTAGTTACCCAAGGTGTCTCATCCCTCCTCCTGCACCTCTGGCTCTTTGATCTCTCTTATGTTTTTTCCCCTCTGCAGGCCCTGGAAGCCCAAGTGTTGACTCCTCTTCTGTGGTGACGGTACCCCGGGCCTCCACGCCATCTCGTCTGGCCCTCTTCCTGCGACAGCAGAGCCTGGGTGGCTCCGAGTCCCCAGCCCCAGCCCCTCGCTCACCAGGGCTTGCTGCCTCCCCAGCCTCCAGCCCTGGCCGACGGCCCAGCCCTGTGGAGGAGCCCGGTGAGCTGGAAGACAATTACCTGGAGTATCTGCGTGAGGCGCGCCTTGGTGTGGACCGCTGTGTCCAAGCCTGCCGCACCTGGTCTGCCCCCTATGATGGCGAGCGGCCCCCTCCTGAGCCCAGTCCTGTTGGCTCCCGGACTAAGAAACGCAGCCTGCTGCCTGAGGAGGACAGGGACAATGCAGGGGAGGGGGAGGTGGAAGAGCTGGGGAGGGGGGCGCAGGCTCTGGGTGCAAGGGAGGGCCCTGGCCACCTGCCCCCTCCCCAGCTCAATGGGGTGCCAGGACCATGGCCTGAGGGAGCCAAGAAGGTTCGTCGGGTGCCACAGGAGGGAGCTGGGGAACTACTAGAGGGCACCTCCGAGGGTGTGGCAGGACTAGAGAGCTTTGGGCAGGAGCTCCGGGAGCTGGAGGTGGCATTGAGCAATGGGGGCGCCGGCTCCGAGCCCCCTCTAGAGCCTTCACTACCTCTTGAGGAGGAGGAGGCCTACGAAAGCTTCACCTGTCCCCCTGAGCCCCCTGGCCCCTTCCTCAGCAGCCCTTTGCGGACTCTCAACCAGCTGCCAAGCCAGCCCTTCACTGGTAAGCTACTTAGCCTAGGTCTTCTCCTTTGTGTACTCTTTGCATGTTCTCGACATGTTTGTGCTGGTTTCTGAGACTTCTTGCCCATGCCATTCTTGTGTACGTGCTTAGCTCTTCATCCATTTTGCTTGGGTCCCCTCCAGATACATATCATGTCATACTTGTGTCTCAGTGTCTGTCTGTAGTCTTCCATGCTTGTGCTGGTTTGAGTATTGACTTCTGTCTAAGCCTTGTATGTCTGTCCTTTATGCATGTTCCTCCTCTTCCTCAGTCCTGCCATTTTCTGGGATGTGTGATCAGGATATTCTGTGTTTGGTGTTTCCTGGTGAATCAAAGTAATACACCTGAACCATGTGGAAGACATACGTGCTGTCCTGTATATGAGGCACCTATAAATCATGCTGTTCCATGTTGTTCCCACCAGTGTATCTGTCTGGGTGTTGGGTCTCTTGTCAGCTCTTCTGTGGCCCAGGGTCAGCTCTCTGGTATACTTCTCTTCTTCAGCCCTGGCCTCCTTTCTCCCAGCCTCTTTAGAGAAGGGCTCAGTTTCAAGTTTCTCCTGTTCCCTATCCTTGCACCCTGTTGGTTGCCCTGACTACTCAGTAAGACTTTCTAAGGGTTTATGGTTAGTGGTAAGAACTGAAGCAGATAGAGTGAAGTACCTCTATCTGGGTAAATTAGATCAGTGAAATACCTCTGTCAGGGCAAATGACAAAGCGTGGCCCTGAGCCCCGCAGCTAAGTTCTTTTGGTCTCTCCAAAAGACCTTGGAGCTAGATCTGGCCTGAGTGGCTGGGCTAACTCCTCTTTGTTTTTGTTTGGGAGCCAGCTTTACCCAGCCCAACCCTCATCTGGCTCTTGTCCCTACTCTACACCCCATGCTGGGGATTAGTGGGGAGGCACTTCTGGGAAGCTGTATAGTGCTTTGGACTAGACATACCTTGAGTTAGCATTCCATCTATGTCTTTGATGCATGTAAATCACTTACTGTGATGCTGGTACATTGTGAGAACTCAGCATGTGGTAGTTTAGGATTATCATCTCTTGGGTACATGGCAGATACAAGTTGACCAAGGTACCCACGTATCTTCCTGTTGTTTGTAGTCAAGTTATCATGCATCGATCAGTACATGTCCTAACTGGGCCTTGCACAGCATCAGGCCTTTTGCTCTGGAGTAATGACAACTCTCTCTTCCAGACTACAGAAAATATATCTTTTCATTTATTTAGCCTTTGCTCTGCTCTTTTCTGCTCTACACCACTAGAAGGTGGTGTGCAGGTTTTACCACTTTCTTGAAGCGTTAATTGAAGCTCTGTCCTTTTTCTTCTTTTAAACTCATCTGAGCTTTTTCTCTTGCAAAAAAGTCCCCAGAGATGAGAAGGACAAAGTTATGGGATATCTTAGGACCCTGCTAAGCTAGAGTTGTTTTAGAGCTAAGGCTAGTCATGTGCATGTGGAGTAAGAATGTTCTAGGATCTTTTTCAGGATTCAGTGTCTCTTGCCCTTCATTGTTCTCCTGCCTCAAGTCTTAGTGCAGTTCCTAGGCACACTCCCTCTCCCTGACAAATCCCTGACCAGACAGACTGTGATGGTTCTACAGTCCTAGTGTTGGTGATCTGGCTCAGTTGAGGCCAGTTCTCCCAGAAGATCATTCTAATCCCTTCTGCCGTCCTCTTTTCCACCAAAGAGTCTGTCCTGAATCAGTTTTCTCTGGCCCTGAACTAAGCTCTTTTTTCCCTGCAGATTCTATTTCACCACCTTGGTTCCCAGCTCCTGAACAGACCTGATTTCTTTTTTGGTTCTCCAAAGACTCCTCCCCTAACTTTAAGTTGACCAATCTAGTCGCCGTCTTTGCCTTCACTATGCTTGCTTCTTGCTTTATTTCTGACTCAGGTCTAGTGTTAGCCTCTGTCTTGTATGTAACCTGATTTCTTCTTTTGGTCTAATCACTTTCTCACTTGTTCTTTCTTCAGTTGTCCTCTTGGGTGAAGCTTTTTAAAAAGCTGAGAAATATATAGCTTATGGTTGTTATTGAATACTTATAATTTGCTAAATTTTGGCCTAAATGTTGTGTATCAGTATCTCTTTGATCCTCTTAATAACCTTATGAGGTGGGTGTATTTTCTTATTTTACCAAGTAGGAAACTATGCCTGGAGAGTTTTGATTCATCCAGTAACTTAACTAGTAAACGGTAAAGCTAAAATTTGAACCAAGTCTGTCTGATTCCAGAGCCTGTGGTCTGGCCCTTCAGCTAGAATGTGTATAAAGCTGGCATCTGGACCTCTTGCGGGTCCATGTGGTGTCTGCCATTTTATCTCCTCCAGAATAGGTGGTCACAGGATATTTAAACATGCAAATCATTTTCTGACACAAATAATTTTCATCTAGTGGTGGTGGTGGGGGGGCCTCATTTTGGGGGGAATGCGTGTGGTGTGCATTGTGTTCAGGCCTTGTATCCTTGTGCCCACCCCCCCAGGCCCCTTCATGGCTGTGCTCTTTGCCAAACTCGAGAACATGCTGCAGAACTCCGTCTATGTCAACTTCCTGCTGACGGGGCTGGTGGCCCAGCTGGCCTGTCACCCCCAGCCCCTGCTCCGCTCTTTCCTGCTCAACACCAACATGGTCTTCCAGCCCAGTGTCAAGTCCCTGCTGCAGGTGTGCGATGCATGCATGCATGGGTGCGTCCAGGCTCCATGGTGGGCCAGGCCCACAGCTGGAGTGGCCCTGGGGGGGCTGGGAATAGGCCCAGTGGGGCTAGAAAGGACTATGTCAGTCTAGAGCCACCCAGAAATGTCATGAAGTTGTGCTTCATAGGTGCTGGGCTCTGTGAAGAATAAGATTGAGAGCTTTGCAGCCTCCCAGGAGGACTTCCCAGCACTGCTATCCAAAGCCAAGAAGTACCTCATTGCCCGTGGCAAGTTGGACTGGACTGAGGGCCCTGCGGCAGGCTCTGCCCCCCGCCGATCTGATTCCCTAGGTGAGGCCTACCCTGCCACCACCTCCCTGTCCTCCCTAGGCAACTAATTAGCTCAGGTTAACTGAGTTTCTTATTAAGGTTGAAGCCTTGTGCCGGGAACTAGGGAGTTGCAGAGAGTAGAGTCTTGATTTTGTCCTCGGGTTTCTGGGCAGAGGAAAAACATAGTTCTGTCCACTGAGAGCCAAACCAACAGTAGCAGCAAAAACTACTCTAGAAGTTGGGGACGGGCAAGGGGACAGAATAGTCTCTAGGTTGAGATATTGTTAAAGCTTGGTAAAGGACATGGCATTTGACATGGGCCTTGAGAGATGGGTAGGACTTGGGTAGGCAAAGGCGTGGGATGGCTTTATTGTTTTGTTCAGGGGACAGCATGAACTGTTTAGTTGGAGCAGGGGATTTGGAAGGTGGTGGAACAGTTGGTAGTAAGGTTGGAAAGATTTGGTCAGAGCAGAAGGTTCTCAGCGTAGAGGTTGGGCTAGGCAGAGGTTGTAAACTTCTAGGCAGTGAGAAACCATTGGAGGTTCTTAGATCTGGGAATGGAGAGATAAGTGTGTTAGTTCATGTGCTAGTTGCACTGGAGCTCGGAGAAAATGAAGTCAGAAGAGCAATTGGGAGGCTTCTGCCATAATGCAGATGTGACCTGTGAGGCTTGAATTAGAATAGTGGAAATAGAAAGGAAGAATTTGAAACGGTGGAAATGGGAAGGAAGTACTGGTAGAGTCTGGTGAGTGGTTGTGGGGTATAAGGAAGAAGGAAGAGTTAAATATGACCATGATATTCTAAATTTAGATCTTTCATCAACAAGTATCTGAGTGCTTGCCGTATGTGCTAGGTGTTGTCTTTGATACAGGGGACTCAGGGAGGTACAAGATGTGATCTTTGCTTTCAAAAAGCTCATAGTCTAGATAGTGACTAGAGGATTGTCATAACTGAGGGAGCAAGGTCCCAAAGGTGGTGGAAGTAAGTGGGATCCAGAGCACAGGAAAGTCTTTTTCCCCCTTTGAGGCAAATGAGGAGAGATCAAAGGAGGAAGTGTTATGTACAAGTGGAGTTTTGAGGTGTGGAGGGAAATTTTAGGGAGTTGAAGTCATCCTTTATTTGCTAATTGAAGTAGGAGGCAAAATAATATGCTGAGCAAGAGAGCAGAGGTGAGATGGGGGCTTAAGGAGGAAAGTGTATAGGTTGGGAAGAGGGTACCAGAAGGGTTATTATATAGCTGTGAAGGCCCAGCTGAAGTTCCTTAGCATGATTTCCTCATGGTCCAGTACCAGGAATTATTTCTTGCTTCCACAGTCCTGGTACTATGTTCACTGTGGAGGGCCCGGGGATATAGAGGTAAATAAGACAGAGTCCAAGCCCTTGAACTCACAGATTAATGTATGAGGTAGAAGACATGAGAACAAGTTATTAAAATGCAGTGTGATAGGGCAGTAAAATGGGAAGTTAGTGGAGGGCAAATTAGAGGAGAGGTAGGCATGGGGAAATTAGGCTAAGGATGAAAACATTGAGGAAAGCAAAATTAAGGCAGAAGGGGCTACAGAGGCATGAAAGGAGCCTGGAGGGTTCCAGGAGGAGCACATAGGTGTGGATGCCAAAGCAGGGAGAGTTTCTAGAAGAGGTGAGGAAGTGTGTAGAGAGTTTCTAGAAGAGGTGGGAGGAAGTGTGTGAACCTGGTTGCAAAGGGAGCTGAACGCCAAATCTAATATATCTGTTTAGCATATCTCTGTAGCCATTGTTAGAGGTCGAGAATGGGAATGGTATCACGATCTAGAGACTAGATCCCTAGAGTCTAGGCCTTAGGTCTTGGACAGGGCCAAGAACAGATCCAGAGCCAGCAATCTAGGAGGAAGGAAAGGAGAGAAGAGAAGGCAGTATTTTAAATGGTTCATTTGAGTCTAAGCTGACATAAAGTTGTCTGGCCACAACCAGTGGGAGGATGGCTTTGGTGGATGTAGGAGAGGGATTGGTGGAAGGCCAAGTGGTGGCACAGGAGAGCAGATCTTGGAGGGACAGTGGTGTGTGACAGATCTGATAAAGCCACTGAACTATGAGTGCATATATAGCACCTGTGGGTATTGAAGGAGCAGGGGATGTGGGTGCCGTGTTATAGATAGGCAGGGGGAAGGAGGAAATGTTCGACTCTAGTACAGGAGGGTGCTGGGCAGCAAGAATAAGGGCATGTTACAGACTGAGGAGAAAGAGCTTGGTGATGGTAGAAGAGTGATTGGGAAGGGAGGCGCAGTAAGAGAACCCCTCACGGTGAAGGGGCCTGGAGAAGGGAGGGGGCTTGTCTGGGAACGAAGTGTCTGAAGGGTTGACTGCCTAAAGACTGAGCGTGTTGGTTGGCTGGTGGGGAGGCTGGGTAGAGGGAAGGAGGCTGGGCAGGCAGCACTCTGGTGTTAAGAGTTCTAGTGGAGAGGTCCGTGCCCCTGGGGGAGTGGGGGTGCGTGGGGAGGGGAGTCTCCTCTCCCAGGCCAGGGGACTTTGCCTGACGCCAGCAGCTTCACGACACTCCTGTTTGTTCCCAGTGAAGAGCCGGAGGCCGTCCTTGGGGGAGTTGCTCCTGCGGCATGCACACAGTCCAACCAGGGCTCGGCAGGCAGCACAGATGGTTCTTCAGCCTGGGAGAGACGGCACAGGACTTGGCCTAGGTGGGGGCTCCCCTGGGGCATCAACGCCGGTCCTACCCCCCCGGGGTGGGGCCCCTGACCGCCAAGGTGAGGCTCTGCGAGTCAAGAATGCTGTCTACTGTGCAGTCATTTTCCCTGAGTTTCTCAAGGAGTTGGCTGCCATCTCCCAGGCCCACGCCGTCACCTCGCCTTTCTTGTTGGATACTTCAGAGGAGGGATCTGGCCCTCCCATCTCAGGCTTCGGGCCCCTCAATCCTTAACTTTCTTCCATGGACAATCAGGGCCTTGAGTGGCCTGTGCTGGGGCCAGGGTGTAGGCTCCTTTTTATGTTTGGAGGCAGTGGCAAGAGGACTTTTTAATTTATTTCCGATGAATGTTTTCTGGAGAACTTGTTGCAATATGTATAAAAGGGAAATCTCTATTCTGTGCTCATTCTTCTTTCCCACCCTTTTTCTGTAGGGCTGGGGCCCCAAGAAAGTTGTACATGGATGGGGAAGTGGTCAGGGTGTTTTCTCTCTGGCGAGGACATGATGCCAAGGTTTCGAGGTACTTCTTATGCCTTTAGAGGGTGAGGGGACATGAAGCCTGGGGAAAAAGGTTGGGACTTTCCTCCTCCAGACTCCTACAGGAAGAAGCACCACGGGCCCAGGATGGTGTGGGGGAGCAGCAGCTGATGTTTATTGGGGACCAGTGTCCCTATGTCAGGTCTTGGGGGCCTGGCCCCCTGCATCTCTCGCCTCAGCTTTATTCGTCGCTGTCGAACTCCGAGGACAGACCCTGCAGCAGGGGCAGGGACATGGAGTGCCGCTCGGGGTCCCCGGGTCCCCCACCCTGGGCTCCTGGTGCGGGGCTTCGGGGGCTGAAGAGCCAGTTCTCTGCCAGGGTTGGGGATAGCCACAGCTTGACTCATGCCCTCGTCTTTCTGCCGCCCTGGTCCCTCCCTCTGGTCTTCTGTGCTGTACCCACCCCCTCACCAGGACCACGCTTCCATCTCGCCCTCCCCTGGCTCCCTCACTCCATCCCCCTCACCAGGGTCCAGTGTGGAGTTATGGGTGCCCCACACACTCCTGGGCTCTACACCCCCACGCCCTTTCCCTCCACCTTATCCCATCCCTCTCATCTTCATTTCCCCTAGCAGTACCTGACAGCATCTGGGGCCCCCTTCGGAAGGGGTTTCGGCCCTTGTAGGAGAATCTGGGTGGTCTGCCCTCTGGCCCTTCCTGGGGAGGTGGTGAAGGTGGGGCTGGGCCAGGTGAGGGCACATCAGCAGCTTCGGGGACATCAGCAGGGGCTGACGTGGGGGCCGGAGGTGGCATGATGCTGAGGTCGGGTCTGACCCAACTGGCCCCATGGGGCAGTGGGTCTTTGATCAGGGGCTTCTGTGGTCCCAGCACTCCCTTGGGCTGCAGTGAAAACTTGAGGCAGGAGAAGGCAATAGGCAGTGACCGCTGTAACCAGAGCAGTTGGGGCTCACGGGCTGTAGGCAGCAGCCCCAGCTGTAGCCAGGAACAGGAGAAGACCTGGTAGATGACGTAGATGCTGTGGGTGCTTCGGAGCCAGGGAAGAGTCTGCTGTAGGCTCACCTGCCCTGGTGGCAGCAGCAGGAAGGCCACCTTCTTGCGCAGGCCACCCATATGTAAGCGGATCCGGCAGGGCTGCCCATCCAACAGTCGCATTTCTTCATAGGCTGTCTCTGCCCGGCCATTTGGTGAGTATTCTCTAGTGCAGTGGGCAAAGGCACCTTCAGAGCCTGCCTGCTCCAGGAGGTTCGGTAGTGGCCCCACTGGTTGTAGTGCCCGCCGGCCCTGCCGTCCTGGCAGAGCCAGGCGGGTGTGGGCTGGGCGGGACTGTTTCACTAGCACACCCAGTAGGTCAAAGCAGGCTGCATCCGACAGGAAAGGTACTGCCACTACATTGGGCCCAAAGCGCTCCTCTATAACCTGCAGGTGGCCAGTTTATAGGTCAGGGACTGAGTTAGGGTCAGAGTTAGGAGTTACCTGGTAGCCTACTCTAGCTTGACCCTCCCACTGTCACTCCACAATGTGCTCAAACTGTTGTGTTTCCTGCTTGTCTCCCAGTTCTCCCCTCTAGCAAAACCTGAATGTCTACTATGTGCCAGACTCTGCTAGATACCGGGAATGCATTAAAAAATGAGACTTTGTTCTTGTCCTGATACAGCTCAGAGAGCAAGCTGTGGAGCAGATGAGATGTGATTTAACAGCCTTTGTCTTTGATAGAAGAGGATCAAGGATACTTTCTAGGTCGTAATGCTTTAACTCTGAAGGAATTAGCCAGATAGGAGAATGGTCAATCCAGGCAGAGGGAACAGCCAGTGAAAAAACTTTAACTTACTAACTAAGAGAGGCATAGTCAGGAAAGTATAATTTCATATTACTTAAGTGTAGGGTGTGGAGAGGGACAAGCACACAGGAGCTTGATTATTCAAGGCCTTGTGTGTGTGCTAAGTGATGGGACTTTTATCCTGAGGACAATGGGAAGCCACTTGAAGGGCTCTGGTTAGGAGGGGCACAATTCAGATAGGCATTTTAGAAAGTTAATTTTGAATAGGAAGGCATAAAATAAAGAGGGATAGAAAAAGTCAGTTAAGAGTATTGTAAAATTCCAGGCAAGACATGGTGAGGCCCTGAACTAAAATAAAGGGGGAAAGTATTTAGGTTATAGAATTAGTAGAACTTGGTCACTTAAGGGGTGTGGGAAAAGGCATCCTCAAGGATTAGGGTTAGATGGGTGATGTCATTAACCAAGAGTGGTTACACAGAAATAGGTTTGGAAGTCCACACTGTGTCTATAACATCTTAGTATACACCTTCTGCCCGAGCTGCAGAGGATAGTTCTTTTAGGGATTTGAGGCCTCATCTTTGTAATGCTAGTTCCAGTAGGCTTTCACAGATTACAGTTCCTCTTGGTTTTGTCCTTCTGGCCTTTTTGTGCTTGGTAACCCAGTTCTGGAAAATTTAATTTCATGACCAACTGGGAAGCCCTGTAAGATCCTCTCTAGTAATTGTACTTAGGTATGATCTTGACTCATTCAAGATGTTGTTGGCTGAGACTTCTGGCTCTGTGTTCTGCTAAGGAGCATACACAGTTCCCTCTTTGGGCCCCTTTCATGTTAGAGTCCTATTCTTAAAATGCTGTGTGCTCCACTTCCCTCCGCCAGACCCCCAATCCCATATGTCTGTGCCCCTGCTGATGGCATTGCCCACTTTACTGGCTTTCTTGTAGAATTCACCAATGGTCCCTTAAGGTTGATCTGTTTTTTGCTACATAAAGCTGTTTTGGAAGTGCTGCCCCCCAGCGTAAGAGGGGCGTAGCTAGTTGTGTCTGGACTTTACACAAGCTGAGATAGCTTGTCACTACTGTCTTGTCACCTAGCCAAGGAAATAACTGGTGCTCTCCGTTGATCTGCATGGAAGAATTTCCTATCATTCCTTCTCCTTTGTTTCACTAAGATATGGGACATTTAACTTTTGGGTGGGGGCATAGGTCTGAAGAACAGGACCCTGAGAAGAACAGTTGGATTTCCAGGGGTGAGAGCAGAGCAATGGTGGGTTAGCATTTTTGTATAGAATGCTCTGCCTCATGACAGTGAAAGCATAATCATCAAATATAACCTCAGAATCCCAGCCTAGCTGCTCCTTTGGTGCCTAGGATTCTGTACAAATGAGACGAATTGGAGTGTCTCCAGGAGAGGTCCCTCTGACAGGAGTGTGATGTTTCTTATGGTCTAAATTTCTGCTAAAAGGTGATTAAGCTGGAAACTCTGTTTCAGAATATAGACATGAATTTGCCATGGAAGTTTATTAGGCCCTTATTCTTACCCTGAGGGCCCCAGTGGTTATCCTAAAGCAGGAAAAATAAAGCACTCAACTCTACGCTAGGGTGAACGTGTTCTTGGCAGTCGCCATTTGAGACCACTGCCTGCTTCCACTGCACTTCTGGGTAGAAGTTCTGAGGACTTAGAGGCCTGCAAATTCAGCTCTCCCCGGGGCAGCCCAGGAAAGTGATGGTGGAAGATTATCTTCCTGGAGGTACCTTGGCTGGTTTGAATTCTGAATAGGGAGCCCTTGAGCCACATTCTGTTTTTCTACAAAGTGCTCAGTAAATCAGCAGTTCTGGAGGAGGAAACCAGGTTACTCAAAGGTGTCCTATTTCTTGAACTTGTCCCATACTACCAGTGATTTATCCTGAATGTCCCTACCCTGACTTTTCCTGGCAATTTTCCATTTAAATAGGACAGGGAGTTTTTCTGATACTCAGAGATGGTGTAGCTTTTTAATAGTTAAAGACCTCATTTACTTCACCCTAATTCTGATTGAGCTAGTCCAGGACCAACCTCTAACGCTGCTGAAACTAGTTGCCCTCATTCTTGGGAGGACCTTGGCTCTTCTCTTTCTGCTTCCTTGGGAAGCTGACCTTTGTGGCGAGCTGCTACTCCGTTGCAAATGGGAGCTACGTGCCATTAAGGCTGCTTTGAGTTTGGTATAGGCACTGCTTTAAGATGATTATTTTAAACTTGGTGGGCTGCTTTCCGCAAATGCTTTAAATTCACTCTCCTTCAGATAGCCTGACCAGAACCTGATCCCTAAATTCTCTAATATCAAAAATTAGTGGCCATCTAGATTTTGTGGGATTTTCTGGACACCAGCAACTCAGAGCTGAGATCTGCCTGCTCCTGGAAATCTGTATATTTGGCTCAAAACCCAAATTTCTCATTCTGTGGAAGTTAAGCTGGAGGGAGTGTCTGTGAAGAGGTCAAAGGTAAAGTTCCGGTTCTTTAGAAAACGTAAAAGGCCTTTCACCGTCAGCCCCTATACCTCTTCTTCCTCATTTTCACCACTAATTCTTTGAACCCTGTTCTAGAGGACTATTTGTAGTTCACTAATTTACATTTTTCTTTTTTTCTCTCGGCTTTTGCATATATTCTGCCTCTAACTAGTACACTGTTCACTCTCACACACCCCCTGCCCCTTGCTCATTAGGTGTTTATTAAGCACCCTTTATATGCCAGGTATTCCTCTTCCCTCCATGTGAATAACTCCTATATGCCAAGCTAGAATGTACTCACTCCAGGAAGCCTTCCTGACCTCCTAAGTCTACCCCTGACTTAGCACGTCTCTTTTCTGCTCTCATAGCTCCCTATCCATTGTCTTTCAAGGAACCTTTCTTACTGTTTTTGCAATTGTAATTAAATTGGACACTCTGTGCAAAGAACTTCGTGCAGTGCCTCACGTATAAGCCAGCACTGAGTAAATGTTAGTTATTATTGTCTTTAGGCTTCCAACTCCTTCCAACTTATAAACTGCTCAGACCCATCTAGGTCACACTTTGTTACTTCCTCTTTAGCCCTCTTTACCTACCTTATCTTTGATGAGGGTCCAGGTAGCATCAGCTTCATCCAGTGTCAGCAGGTGAGGGGTACCAACCAACATGATGGGGTGTGGGAGGGGTTAGGCAGGGCAGTAGCTGCTGCAGAAACCCCAAGCTGCCCATGGAGGTGAGGCCCCAGGCCCTGGACTCTGACCTACTACAGCATGAGGTCATAGAGGTCCTGCCGGGTGTTGGGGCCTTGGGTGGGGGGAGGGCAGTCGCTTTCATAGCCTCACTGTACCCACAGCCTGAGTCCATACTCTTTAGTCACCTATTCATTCTCGTGCTTTAGGGGAGGTAGATGCAGGTATCCATTAGGGTGTGTTTGTATATGTCTGCGTGTGTGTGTATGTGTGTGTGTGTGTGTGTGTGTGTGTGTGTGTGTGTGTGTAGTTCTTGGTCTGAGTTCTTTAAGGAAACAGTATCAGGCCTTTCCTCCTTAAA
Organism: Eschrichtius robustus; assembly: GCF_028021215.1. NCBI lineage: Eukaryota > Metazoa > Chordata > Mammalia > Artiodactyla > Eschrichtiidae > Eschrichtius > Eschrichtius robustus. The sequence goes on along the minus strand of NC_090834.1, from coordinate 64,399,475 downwards.
GCAGTTTGCTATGCTATCTTGTCAGTTGCAGATGACTTCTTTGTGAGGTTGGATTGGGGTCCTGAAGGACATGGGAGAAGCACAGATCAGGACTTAAACTGAGAACAAAGCAGTGGCGCTCAACCTCGGCCATACTTTGGAATTACCTGGAAGCTTTAAAAATTACTGGTACTTGGATCCTACTCCCAGAAATTCTGGCTTAATTGGTCTGGAGTATGCCTGGGCATCAGGATTTCTAAAAGCTCCCCAGGCAATTCTCATGTGCAGCCTAGGTTGAAACTCATTATTAATGAGTGGGTTACAATTGCAATGAGAACCAGGTGTGTGTAGGAGGGTGCCATGCTGAGTGGTGACAATGTGGAGGATAAGAATCGAATTGGGATAATGTTGCCTTAGAAACTGGAGAGAACTTTCAGGAAGCCAAAATTACCCAGCTAAATTTAAGGAAATTTTTCTTTATCCTCTACTTCCTTTCCAAGGCTGCTTTGTATCTAGTGGGTACTCCTCCTTTATGGCCCTAATCTATGTGTGGTTTTCACTTGTGTCTCCATCCAGAGATCTCAACCTGGTGTTTTGCTGGAGAAGAAGAGTGGTTTTTCCTTGGAGAAGAACCACTCTAGAGAGTCCTTCTAGTAGCTGCTTTCCCACTCCACTCCTGTGTGCCCACGAAGACTCCTTGTGTGTGGGGAGCATTCTCCCCTATCCTTGCCCAGCATGTACAGTCATCCCACAAAGTGGGCCATTGTCTGAGGTGCCATGAGTATGGAGCAGTGGGAAGGGTCCTACCGTGGTGGGAGAGAGTGTTACCAAGAAAAGTTTCTTAAGGGAGAGGTGACTGGCCCCAGGAGAGGGCCGGTCTTCCTAGAGAGCTGAGAGTGTGGGTATCAGGTCTTTGAGCAAAGGTTTGGCAAGTGAACATGGGCCTGTGCTCCAGGAGAGGAATTAATACTCAAATATTTGTTGAAATTGAATGTGTTAGGGGCTATTCCAAACACTTTGAAATGCATTATCTTAGTTAATCCTTTTAGTAGCGTCTTGAAGTAGGAACTATCATTTCCCCATTTTACAAGTGAATTAACGGGCTCAGAGAGGTTAAATGAATTAGTGCAAGGCATACAGTGAGTTAATGGAGGATCTGGGATTCAAATCTGCGTCTGCCTGATTCCAGGTTTAACCATTAACCAGTAGTTCCCTTTGGTGAAGGGAGAGATCAACACGTTCCTTCTGCTTGCCTGAGTGTGGTGGGAGGGGTGTGTGCCAGGTGGAAGTACAGTGTGATGTGGTGACAAGGAAACGGGCAGGATGAGAGGAGAGCCGCAATAGACCAAACCGGAAACCCCAAGCTTCTTGTTACGTGAAACCAAGTCTCTTCCTCCTACTGCCCCTTTAGCACATTTTTTATTATTGTTGACAAGGAGAGGTCACCTGGTATAGTACAACTGGCACCTCTGTTCCCTCAGAAAGGAATTCTGAGTGAGGTAGACAGAGACAAGGACAAGAGACACAGACGTGGGGCAAAACTGACCAACAGTGCCAGGAGACAGATGCAGAGGGACGGAGACGTTGAGAGCTGTTGAGAGACAGAGGCAGAGAGTGATGCACATCTGTATCCTGCAGGGGGTCCAGAATGAGAAGGGGGTGGTTGAAGTAGGGGTGCAAGGATGGTGAGCTGTCGGTGAAATCAGATGAGGCTCTCTTTCAGACTTTTGTTCACAGAGGGAGCTCAGAGGGGAAATTGAGTACTGTTGAACTCCTCGACCAGAAGCCCATACCTCTGTTTTCTGTCTTTTGCGGTCTGAGTACCATGATTCTCTAGGCTCCCTAAATTCCATCCTGCCCTACTCTGAGTAAGTCTGTCTTTCCTTTCAGCTCACAGAGTCTGAGACTGAAAGTTGGTGAAGGAAAACCCATGAGAGCTGAGTTCTGGGTGGAGCTGATGAGCCCATAGGCCTGGGCTCTTTGGGCAGTATCCTGTTCATGGGTTTTGCCACCACGGTAGCACGTTCTGGGGTCTCCCTGGGAAAAAAGGCACAGCTTAATCAGCATACCTGAGGAGTGACCAGAGTGGAGAGCACGAGGGAAACAAACAGGTAGGGGCTGTTATCCAGAGAACATGCCGCGCTCTGCAAGAGCCTCCAGGGCAGTATAGAATAGTTTGGATAGCAAAGACCTCAGAGGGATCAAGAGCCCTAACAAGTCTCTTCACTTCTCGCAGGCTACAGGGATAATCCTACAGGTCCCTAGTCGCTTATTTGAAACCTTTTGGGACGGATGTGTTTTGGAATTCAGAATTTTTCAGGTTTTAGAAAGGGAATATTGTGCCTTTATGATATATAAAGGAATACCCCAGTGAGATTGAGGGCAGTGCCCTGTCATCAAACCCATCAATATTTCTGTAACTAAATGTATGAATATTCACACTAAGTGAGATAAATAGTATAAATATGATCATGACGGGTCAGGCCAGATTTGGGGTCAAAGTTATGAAAGAACTATTGTTTCTTCAGAGATGTTTTATTTTGTAATTATAGGTAAGGGATTATGGGCTTATAATTGTTCTCAGGTTGTTGAGAGGAGTAAGAGTGCCGGAAAAGCCTTCTAAACACACCACACGCTAGGTATGTATGCAATCTCAATCCAAAACAAAATATAAATGTCTGAGGGGGTGGACTTTTGGCTTAACAGTGGACAATGTACTGCTTTGGACTCAGCTGCCTTGGGAGTTGTGCACAACCACGGAGTGAAGGTGCCTTAGCAGAGAGGCTTCCTGTGGTGGGAGGGAGACAGAACTCACTGCTTTTGAACATCAGCTGCACATGATTTCCCTTTTCACGTACCAGAGGTGAAAGACAAAAAATGGTGTGTGTGTGTGTATGTGTGACACATGACTGTCACGCATTTCTATATATTTCTTTATAATAATGTTGTAATAAATATCTTACTGCATACATCTTTGTTCACATCTCTAATTATTTTGTCAGGATAGATTTATTGAGGAGGAATCACTAAGAGAAGGATGTGTACATCTTAAAGACTCATGACCCATTAGGATTAGAATTTTGTCACAATTATCTGTAAAATCATTGCCTGGAGGGCTTTTTAACTTAGAACTTCATGAAAAAGATTAGCCTTGAGAATGACTGAGCCCACACTTGGGTTGAGGAGAACTGTAGATTTCCTCCTCATCCACTTGGCTTCAGCATTAACACCTCTGAAAATCACACTGAGCTCCTGGGCTATCTCTTTAGTTCCTTGTTAATGAGGACCTGGTGAGACCCCATGTGGCTCTGGAGATGGCATCACTTGCTTTTTTGGATCTGCAGCCCTCCTGTGTGATATCCCATGGTGCTTGGTCCAGCTGTCTGAGTGGTCCAGATTGTACTGGGCTTCAGGTCTTAATGGCTAACTCTAATACCCACGGTTATGATCGTTTTCCCAGAGAGCTTGGGTCTGCCTGTGCAGCCCATAGCTTTCTCTGACCTCATAACAGTGGCTCCCTGCCTTTTGTCTGAGAATATTCTCATTCTGGATTTTATGCTGGCATGAAAGATTGTTTTGTGCAATGTCCTTGCAGTGTGGAGTCTTTTAGCAGAAAGTGAATCCCATGTTGGGCAATACCACGACACTTCCTGTTTAATATCTCTGTTCTCTGGAAGCCACAGCAGTGTGAAATATTCCTATTTCATCATATTGCACCAGCATCGTGTGCTACTTGTGATGTTGGCCAGAACAAATGGGGGTTCTATTTGATGATTTTATTTGAGAATTCTACATTCTGGCTCAGGATGCACAAAAGGGCAGACTGGTAAGAGACCATAATGACTCGACCTCAGGCAAACAGGTGAAATATTAAATACAACGATTTTCTGGGATATCAAAATTTCTTTCAGTTGGAACCCTGGCCCCTGAAGCTGCAGGCCCAGGGAGAGACGTTGTAGCCATTAACTCCCGAGACTTTGGCAGCGCAGTGAGGGTAGGGGGAATAGTGATTGCACGTGAGACCAAGAAGATTCTCTGAACTGAATATGTCTTAAGGATCAGGGTCTTAGACAAATTTGGGACTCCGGGGCACATTATCCAGATTCTCAGAAGGTGGGGAATAAGCCTGTTTAGCTCCTTCCCTAAGGACAGACTGAAAACAGCATCTGGCTCCAGGCATAGAGGGCTGTGATCCCAGACAGGTACCCAAGCACTTGCCTCCAGAGGCAGTGTCAGTCTTCCCAGGCTCCCGGGTCCAGGATCTGTAGAGGAGCTTTTGTGTGGGAACAGGGGCAGACTTAGGTTAAAATGATGGGGCAGAGTAGGCGGAGGAGGAGGAGGGTAGTCTTCTTTAAGTTAAATCGTGTGTACTGTGATCCCATGATAATTCCCTGGTCCCTCTTCTTATTTTCTCTGCATGGTAACATGTGGTAGCCTGTCTCCTGCCTCCTCCCAAGCAGAATGCATGGCTAGGCCAATCTACATATGCCAGTGGTACACACAGTAGAGCCTTCACAGCAAGTATCTGTTGAGTGATTATCACAGTCATAGGCAGACCATGGGACAAAGATGACATAATCCATACCTCCAGACCCCAGACTCCTCTGAATGTCCCCCCACTTCCACCCCCAGCCTCCGTTGTTTTCACTGCCTATTAGAACTGGCTTTTTCTGAATGCGAAGGTTTCTAGGAGCTGGTCGCTGATCTGCTTGGTGCAGGCCCCGTAGATGAGCGGGTTGAGGGCAGATGGTAGCAGCAAATAGTTGTTAGAAAGAAGGATGTGCATGGGCTTTGGGACGGTGTGACGACCAAAGAGGCGTGTGAGGTATGAGAAGAGACCAGGCACGTGGAAGGCCAGAATGACACAGATGTGGGAACTCCATGTACCAAAGGCCTTGGCATGGGCTTCCCGGGTAGGCAGCCGCAGCACAGCGTGGGCAATGACGAGCCATAAGAGCCCGTGATGCCTAGACTATCTACACCTGACACGGCCAATGAGAGCGCCAGCGCATACAAGTTGCTGGCCCGAGTGTTATCCCTGAGCAGCTCCACCACTGCCATGTGTGCACAGTAGGCGTGGTCTATGGTCTTGGCTCGGAAGTGCCCAAATCGTGCAACCAGCAGAGGGAAAGGCACAACTGCCACAGCCTTCAGTGCCAGTGCCAGGGCTGCATAGCCCACATGGGCTTTGGTGACTAGGACAGGGTAGTGCAGTGGACGCCCTACTGCCACAGCACGATCACAGGCCATGGCCAACAGTACACCAGATTCCACAGCCATCAGTGCATGAACAAAGAACATCTGGACCAGGCAGGCAACGTATGGCACAGGCTGGGGCCCAAGCCACAGCACAGCCAACAGCCCTGGAGCAATAGATGTGGCTAAACCCAGGTCTGTGGCTGCCAGGGTGGCCAGGAGCAGAAACATGGGCTCGTGCAGTGTGGAGTCTATCTCCACCACTGCCAGCAGTGCTCCATTGCCCAGCAGAGAAAGCAGATACATGGGCCCAAAGACCAGTGTCAGCCAGGCCTGGGCAACCCCTAACTCTGGAATGCCAGTCAGTATGAAGAAGGTTGGGCGTGAGAAGGTGGAGTTGGACTGTGGAGCTTCTGCCATCCGGTGGGGTCAAAGCTTTAGGGCTCATGGGGGCATCACTTCTGATAGGGGAAGGACAAAGGGAGAGGTTTGGGAGGGTGTCGCAGTGGGACATATCCATCCAGATATGTGTAGGAGTGGTGCAGGGCTGGGAGGATTGCAGTGTTATAACCTTTGATTGGGGTTTTGGATGGATAATCCAGGTCACAACCCTAGCTAGGATGGGAGAATCCTTGTGCCTGAAAGTCCATGAGTATTGCAGGGGGAGTAATGGGAGACAGTGGTAGTGACAGTGGTGTCACTGCTGCAGTGGCTAGTATAGCTGGAGCCCTCCATTTGGAGCTCAGCTGAGCGTGGAGCGGAGATGAATGTTTTTCTTCCTAAGGGTCCAAGTAGAGTCAATTTCAGTCTTGTAGATGGGGAGAAAGCCAGTGCTGGGTGGGGATCAGGCCTCAGGCTGGTTTTGTCGCTGACTGTGTATCCTTAAGCAGAACTCCTGGGCCTCAGCTTCCTCAGCTCTCCAGTGGGAGTGAGCACAATGATCTTAAGTGTTGCCCAGCTTTAACGTTCTGGGCACCAACCCCACAAGAAGAAAGAAGGAGAGTAGAGAGAAAGGCAGAAACAGGAGGAGGAGGCAGATGGGACCTGGGGTGAAGGCTGATGTGACCGGAGAAAACCTGGTGGGTTTTTGGGGTGTGGGATGCTTATTTTATTCTTAACTTGATGCTGAAGTAGTGAACTTGAACATGGGCTGGAGAATTGATGCTGGGCCTGGGAAGCAATGGAGAAAGATGACAGCAAAAAAAAAGAACTTCTCTGTCTTCTTTCCTTCTTCACGAACCAGAAGGGGGTTACCCTCGAGTTTCATTCCTGGGGTGCCAGAGGCAGAACAGGTGACAGAAGGGGAGGAAATGGCACTCAACCCAGAGTAGCAGCCAGAAGAGGAAGAAGCATCTCTGGCGTTGAAGGAGAAAAGATGAGTAGGACCGATTCCTCCCAGAATCTAGCCCATGGCAGAAACTTAATAAAGGTTGGATGGATAAATGAAGGAGGAAGAAAGCACCAGCAGAAGACTTGACTGGGGAAAGAGCCTAAACACCGTGTGTTTGCGGCTTCTCTTCACCTTGACCAATGCCTGTGGGGCCCTTTCTACCCACTTCCCTCAGGACCCTTACCCCTCCCACCTGGGCCACATTAACTCTTCCCTGTTCTGCCTCTGCTAGCCAGGGTAATTCAGGAAGTAGAGTAAGGAGGCAGAGATGGGGGCAACAAGGAAAGAGACTGACTTTTGGCAGTGGAAAGATCTGGGTTAGAGGAACACTTCCTCTGGGAGGTCTTTGCTGACTTCCTGAAGTCTGGAGAGAAGAACTTGCTTTCTTTATTCTTTAACAGCATCAGTTCCCCTCTGTTGTAATTACTTGTGTCTCTCTCCCCCACTAGACTGAAAGAGTTACAGGCAGTGCTTATTAGCCTCAATATTACCACTGCTTATCACAATGCCTGGTAGTTTGTTGTCTATAAATAAATATTTATTGCTCTTAACTGTGGGACAAAATTGCTGGCCCAAACAGCCACGCAAACAGCATTTGCTAACAGGGGCTCCTACAGTTTCAGAAGCCTTCAGTATCCATGGAAGTGAAAAAGAGTTATTCACCATCTTCCACACGTCCACTGAGTAAAATTCTTTCTGCTATAATGAGACATATTCTAAAAATCACCACACTATGTAAGATAATATAACAAAACCACAGGGCCTATGGGAAAAATGGGAGTAGGGGCACAACATTAACAACTTCATCAGTGACACATTTTTTTTTTTATAGATTTATTTATTGATTGATTTTTGGGTGTGTTGGGTCTTCGTTTCTGTGTGAGGGCTTTCTCTAGTTGCGGCGAGTGGGGGCCACTCTTCATCGCGGTGCGTGGGCCTCTCACCGTCGTGGCCTCTCTTGTTGCGGAGCACAGGCTCCAGATGTGCAGGCTCAGTAGTTGTGGCTCATGGGCCCAGTTGCTCCGCGGCATGTGGGATCTTCCCAGACCAGGGCTCGAACCTGTGTCCCCTGCATTGGCAGGCAGATTCTCAACCACTGCGCCACCAGGGAAGCCCCATCAGTGACACATTTAAAAAAGGATGGGAACCTAATAAAAATGGTAGTACCGGGCTTCCCTGGTGGCACAGTGGTTGAGAGTCTGCCTGCCAATGCAGGGGACGCGGGCTCGAGCCCTGGTCTGGGAGGATCCCACATGCTGCGGAGCAACTAAGCCCGTGAGCCACAACTGCTGGGCCTGTGCGTCTGGAGCCTGTGCTCGGCAACGAGAGGCCGCGATGGTGAGAGGCCCGTGCACCGCGATGGAGAGTGGCCCCCACTTGCCACAACTAGAGAAAGCCCTGGCACAGAAACGAAGACCCAACACAGCCATACATACATACATAAATAAAAAGAATGTAAGCAGACAAGAATAGCATTAAAAAAAAAATGGTAGTACCATTTTACACATGTTAAGTGGTTAGAATATAACCTGTGGGATGAGTAAAAGCAGTTCTAAGGGGGAATGTTATAGCAATAAATGCCTACATTAAGAAGCAAGAAAGATTCCCAAATAAACAACCTCACTCTACGCCTTAAGGAATGTAGAAAAAGAAGAAGAAACTGAGCCCAAAGTTAGCAGAAGAAAGGAAATTATAAAGATGAGAGCAGAAATAAATGAAATAGAGAACAGGAAAATGATAGAAAATATTAACCAAACTAAGAGTTGATTCTTTAAAAAGATAAACAAAATTAATAAATCCTTAGCTAGACTAACCAAGGAAAAAAGAGAAAGAGACCAAATCAACAAAATTATAAATAAAAAGGAGACATTAGAATGGATATCACAGAAATTTGAAGGATCATAAGGTGCTACTGTGAATAACTATACACCAACTAACTGTACAACCTAGAAGAAATGGAAAAATTCTTAGAAACATACAATTTACAGTTCAAGACTGAATCAGAAAAAAGTAGAAAATCTGAATAGACCAATGACTAGTAAGGAGATTGAATCAGTAATCAAATTCTCCCAGTGAAGAAAAGTCCAGGACCGGATGGCTTCACTGGTAAAATTTTACCAAGCATTTAAAGAGTTAACCCCCAGCCTTCTCAAGCTCTTTGAAAAAAGAGCTTGAATTTGAGTTTCTTTGAAACTCAAAGAGTTTGAGTTTCTTTGAAAAAAATTGAAGAGGAGGGAACACTCCCAAACTCATTTTACAAGGCCAGTATTCTCCTGATAACCAAACCAGAAAAGGACACTGCTAAAAAAGAAAACTACAGGCCAATATCCCTGATAAATATAGATGCAAAAATTCTCAATGAAATACGGCAAATCAAATTCAAACTATTCTCAAACTATTCCAAAATATTGCAAGGTAATGAATGCTTCTGAACTCATTCTATGAAGCCAGCATCACCGTGATATCAAAACCAGACAAAGATATTAAAAAAAAAAAAAAAAAAGAATTACAGGTCAATATCCCTGATGAACATAAGTGCAAAAATCCTCATTTCTTAAAAAAAAAAATGCACATTTTTTAAATGATAAGGTATCTGATAAATAAGTTCCAAAGTTAGCTACCCTTATTCTGTAAAGACTAAATTTCTTGCCTTCATTGCACTTACATTAGTTTGCAGTTCTACGTTTATTTTTAAAATTAAAAAAAATTTTTCCCTTATATTTTTTCTTTTTAAAATTTTATTTATTTATCTTTTATACAGCAGGTTCTTATTAGTTATCCATTTTATACACATCAGTGTATACATGTCAATCCCAATCTCCCAGTTCATCCCACCACCACCTCCCCCACCAGCCACCCCCCCCACCCCAACCCGAGGAACACATTTAAAGGTCATCAGTTAGGAACTCATGGGAAACAGTAAAAATAAGGATAGGAGGAGAGGGAACTACAAAGCAGCCGTTTCACTTTTTATGGGCTTGATTGTAGCATCCCTTTTGAAATTTTAGTTTGGCCATTAGTCTGTTCTGGTGCTATCTCTGCACAGCCCTATTGTGTTCCAGGTACACACCTCCCAGCACAAGACAATAGAGCTGTGCTAAGTCCCCAGCAGAAACAGCTCCTGCCCTGCTTGCCCAGAGTTGTTATCTATTTGTTCTCCTCATTTCTATCTATTACCGATGAACTCAATCCTCCGGTGCTATATAAACCATCAGGAAGTGCCATACAAGCAGCAGACTGCTACAATTACACCAATCCCAGACAAATTTATAAAGGGCACCAGAATAAGTTTCTGTCCATTTTCTAATGCAAGGTACCTCCCAGGCAGTTGTGTCTATAGGTGCATCAGATGAGACAAGAAGGAAATGAATTACTTATTGCCTAATTAAATTATTTGTCTAAAGTCAGTGGGAGGCTACAGACTAAAAATTCATATCTCAAATCATTTCTCTGTTGAACATATTCTTTTTCTGAAGTCTAAACTTCTCCCAAACTTTTCTCAGATTTATCCTTAATTTAAGAAATTATACTATATGTATCCCTCCTATAATTATTAATTACTTCACTTATATGCATTTATTTTTCATGAGAATGTCATTTGCATGCAGTGGGCATCCCATGGCTGGGAAAACTGGAAATGCTTGAATACTCAGTTCAGCTTTTACTCAAAACTTAACCTTTCTTGTTTAAACTCCCAGTTTTTGACTTAACCTCATTTTCGTGGTTGACCCACCTCTAAAACTTAGATTCAAAACATCCTACTACCTGACTGTCACCTTCTAATTGCAGGCTAAAATTTTTAACTATCCTTAGTACAGTCACAATTGTTGGACCTAAAGATTACCAAGCCACTGAGAGAATCCCCTTCATTCTATTATATATCACTCTCTTTTCTTGACTTTATTCCTGTCAAGCTTAGATTCTATGGCCCATCATTCAATTACGCTCTTGGAAATAATCTAACCTCCTTTGTTCTCTCCCTCCATTGTAGTTGCTTGAAATAACAGAAACTGATTAAATCTAAATATATGTCTCCTCTGTGGAAGGTTGAAGCTTTCTAGAAAAAAATCCCATAAATAAACTTGTTGACTTCACATTAAATTTATCATCACAAACTTCAAATGTAAACTCAACAATACCCAGAAATCTTACTATGTGATGCCATTACAGTAAATGGGTCCATATCCATCAGGTTATCAGAGAATCCTAAGAATTATATTTGATTTCTACAATTGAATACCTCATTTCTAATTCATCTGTATATTTACTTGACTATTCTTCCAAAATTTTTCCGCTCAAATTTATTTCCTCTGCCACCAATCTGGTCCAGGCCACCATCTCTTGCCTGGACCAAGTAATAGTCTTCTGACTGGCTTCTCTGCTTCTACTCTTGCCTTTCTTCCCATTCATATCTCTATTCCTTAAGGCCTTTTTGATCCCACTTATCTAAAGTAATGCTTCCGCAATAATGCTCTATGATGGCATATGACAGGATTTTGTATATTTTCTTTTGTAAAATTACCAAAGCTTTCTGCATTTTAACTTGTATGATCAAAAGAATAAAATTAAAACATATTTAATTAAGAAATAGAAAATATATTCCTCTAGTTCAAAGTTTTAAAAATTAAAAAAGGTATTCAGTAAAAGTAATTCTTTCTCTATATCAGTATTATTTCTGACTGCATATAATAGTTTAAGATGGCTGCTAGAAATTCAGGCATCAATCCTGTGCCTGTTCCATGTGGAAGGAGGGAGGGTAAATGACCTTCATGTCTCAGCTGAGTTAGTTCACATTAAAGAGTTTTCTTGGAAACTTTGTCAAATGACATCTACTAACATTTGGAATCTGAGAGGTATAGTACTTTGTCAGTATACATGAGTACCCAAATAAAGGAATGTTTTTTGTTACTAAGGAAGAATTGGGGCATTGGGGAAACAACCAGCAATCTCTACCATACCATTTTTACTCCTGTCTGCCAAGTTTGACACATTTGTCTTTCTCAGAAGGCATTACTCTTACAGGTTTCTTGTGTATCCTTCCAGAGGTAATTTGATTATATCTAAGAACATATAAGAAAGTGTATATATACATACACTTTTTTATATTGCATTCTTGGTATAGCATTACAAAGTTATTTTGTGTAGCATTCTATGTACTGTTTTTGTCACTTGCTTCTTTGCTAAACAACATATCTCAGAAATTATTCAAAGAAGTACATTTAGAGATGCCTATTTTCTTTTAACAACCACATAAATGGAATGAACTCTTGGTGAAGGCAGGGACCATGTTTGCCTTATTTACCATTGTATACAGTGTCTAATACAGTTTGTGGAGCATAGTAGGTAGTTAGTATTTGTTTGATGGATGGGTCACACAAATAGCAAATGTCAGAGCTAGGATTCAAATCTGCTTGTGATTTGAATGATTTTATTCCCATATCTTATCTACAACCTTGATGTGTTAAGTTAGATTGTCAGATTTCCTTATGTTGAACTCTCTCTGCATTTTTTAGGGGATAAATATATTTATCAATTAAACAAATCTTAACAGTTTTCTGAACTCTATGCGCTAGGATTTTGTTTAGGATTTCAATAGCTATAGTCACAGTCATCAGAATAGTGGCGACAGTGGGGATGAGTCATTTAGAACACAGACATTGGAGTCAGATCGATGTGGCTATGAATAGAGACTAACTGTGTGACTTTGGGCAAGGCTCCATCTCTCTATCTATCCCCTACACACAGTAGGGTTAATAGTTTCTACTCCAAAGAGTTGCTCTTTCATATCTAAGAGAGATGATTCAATGAGAAAAATTAGATAAAGAACTTAAGCAGTTTAGGTTGCTCAGAAAGCACTCAGAACATTGGAGTTCTTATTGTAATAAAGACACTATTGTCTCTTTCCTACATCTTCAACCATGTCTGTGAGTCAGGCTTATGCACCAGATCCCAGGCTTCTGGCTCCTCGGCAAGTTCTTACCTCAGTTTCAAACCACTCCATCTTTCATGTCCTCACTCCCTACCTGCAGGAACATGATACAACACAGTTCCCAAAGGACTCAGCTTTTTATCCATAGAGTCTCTGTTTCCCAAGCTACCTTTTCCCATCTGGGTCTAAGAAGGAGGGTAGGAGAGGAATAGGGGCTCATAAAATGCTCAAGATTTATTTAGCAAATTTCCTGCATGGTGACTACTACAGATGATACATCATGAAGGACTCATCCCTTTACATCTTCTGTAAGTCCCAGAGCCAAGGGCGGATAGCACAGGCTGTATTGGATCTAGATAGGAAGAATGACAAGGCAGGCAAGGATCATTTTCTAATAGGCAACCTCCAATAAGTAGGAAGAAAAAGGCAATAAGGAGGTGGGAGGTATGGCAACTCTGGCTGCATTAGCATCTAGAAACCCTAAGCACATCTGTAAGGCGTCTCCTAGTTTTCTTTCTTCCCTCTGCCTTCCTAGAAGAGGGTCCCTTTTCCTTTCTTGGTTAGGAGACTTAGTGCAGAATTGGGCTTCATCTTGCCTGACTAGAAGAGAAAGGAGGTCTATAAATCATACAATGCGATAAAGGCTGCAGGGATGCTGAGTTAGTACGTCACTGGACACCTGGCATAGGGATTCAGGAAAAATACTGATGAAGAAGTTTCCCCCAACTCTGTCCCAGTAGAGTAGTTTAAACTGGCTATAGATTACTTTCTTTTGACTGACAGAAATCTTTCATATTTAACCAAACTCAGTTTCTCTGTGATTTTTATCTGATGGTCCTTGTTTTGCCTTTTCCCCCAAGCCATCCATATATTTTGAAGTTATCACTGATGTCCTTGGTTTTTTTCAGACCACACATCTATATTTTGTAACAACGACTTCCCCTCCCCACAAAAGGGATCAATGCCTTTTACCATCTTTTAACTCTCTGTGACTTTGTCTCAGTTTGACAAGGAATTTCTTAATACATAGTGCCCTGAACTGGATAGGATACTCCAGGTGGGGTAATCAGAACAGAGTTGAGAAAGATTCTCAACCACTTTGTTCTTGACATTGTGCTTCTATGAAATAAATTCATATAATACTCTTAGAAGAATGCCTGGTACATACTGGATGCTTGATATATACCAGCTAACATTGTCAGTCCAGCTTTAGAGCCCTTAAATTAAGTTTTACACTGTGTACCACATTATTGACTATGTTCACATATGCACTTCCACCTGTTAGAACATCTAGGAACCTGTTGCCTGTTCCTTCTTTCCCATTCCAGATTTTCTCCCCCCTCACTCACCTGTTATCCAATGTTAAATAGTGAAGAAATTGGACTTTAATAGACTTAGAGCTTAAGTGATAACACTGGGTGGCTAAAGGCAAGTACCTTGGGCTTGATGAGTTTTGGGCAATAGAGTCTTTCCACAAGTAAGTGGTGAACATGTGATGAACGGAAGCAGATAAATAGGAGAACTGATCAGTGAGTGGTCTTTGAGGAGAAGCATGAACAGGTGTGAATATTATGTCAAACAATGCTAGAAAAGGACAAAGTGCTAAGAAGGGCACTCATCAGGGATGAGAAAATAGAATATGGGGAGAATAAAGTCAAGAAGGAGAGGAAAGATAGGTGCAGGGAGATGAGATTTTGTATGGATAAAGTTGGTAATAATTTAAACCGAAGGAAATTCAAGAAAATTCTTACTAACATATTAGGAGCAATAGAGTGGTTCTGTGTTTGTTTTAGGGCAAGGGCAAAAGATTTATTAAGTCAGAGACCTAGCCCAGGGTTTTACCACTCACCAAGGGGCAGGCTCTCGAGGAGCACCTGCAGACAGTGGCATGAATAAGCCTCCAAGTTCCAACATGCATTTTGTGTCATGCCCAGTCCATCCTCTGAAGTCCACCGCACAGACCCTCAGTGACCACTATTTGTAGCATTAAAAAAATATATTTATTTAAAAAAATTAAAATTTTAAATTAAAAAAAATTTTTATTTTATATTGGAGTATAGTTGATTAACAATGTTGTGATAGTTTCAGGTGTACAGCAAAGTGATTCAGTAATGCATATACATGTATCTATTCTTTTTCAAATTCTTTTCCCATTCAGGTTGTTACATAATATTGAGCAGAGTTCCCTGTGCTATACAGTAGGTCCTTGTTGGTTATCCATTTTAAATATAGCCACCATTCGTAGTATTGATCGGAGCTTCTCCTTTCCCTTCCTCAGGGTTCCCTTCGACACTGCAACTCTGGTTAATTCTCTACTTTCACTTTCCTTCCTTGAAATTTTCCATCAGTGTAAACACCAAGGTCCAGGAACTAAAAAACCTTTTTCAACAGGCTTTTGCTAAGAATCTATGAGGTGTTAGAGAATGTTGGTGTGTATAAATGAAAAGTACATGTTATTTGTCCTCAGATATTTGAGTGGGGTGGAGGGAGACAGAGGGGTATAAAATCTATGTGTAAAGGGCTACAAAGAAACTATAATAATAATAGAAGTTGCATTCTCAATGAACTAACTACTTCATTTATCTTACTTTCCTTCTGAATTCATAATCTTTCCCCAGACAAATAGGTATGCTACAGTATGTTTCATTTCTGTCTTGCTCTTTTCTTTACTGACAAGCTTGAAACGAACCTTTTAGCTACATAGTCAGCCCTCCCTATTTACACTTCCTCACTTACGAAATCTTCAACTCCTTTCATTCTGGTTTTTAGTCCAATGAATTAGTCATGTTCAGATCACTAATGATACCCTTTAAAAAAAATTTAATGGCCATTCATATTCTCATGTTATTAAACTTCTGCTTAGCTGACAAGTTGGTCCTGTGCTCCTTAAAATTTTCATTGAGAAAGCAACTTCTATGTTATACTATTGTTTTGCTTTTCTTACACTGGTACCATACTGAATTAATTTGTTGCACATTTTTAATATTGTAAGGTTACTACCTATTGTTATTCTTGAAGTCAATTAAACAAAATTACTTCTTGTATCTGCCCAAGAAAGTAGTCAAGAAAAGACTTCTCAGCTCAAGATTCATTGGATGGCATCACCCAGCAACTACTCCACTGCTCCAGTCTCTGAATTCCTCCTCATCTGCTTCCCTAAATATCAGAGTTGGCAGCACTGGCTGTCCCTACCCCTCAGCCTCCTCTTCTTTCTGGCCATGGGGGCCAGCGCCACCCTCCTGATCACCATCCAGCTGGAGGCCTCTCTGCAGGAGCCCATGTACTACCTGCTCAGCCTCCTCTCCCTCCTGGATATGGTGTTCTGTCTCATTGTCATCCCCAAGGTCCTGGCCATCTTCTGGTTTGACCTCAGGTCCATCAGCTTCTCTGCCTGTTTCCTCCAGATGTTCATCATGAATAGTTTCCTCGCCATGGAGTCCTGCACATTCATGGTCATAGCCTATGACTGCTACATGGCCATCTGCCATCCACTGAGGTGCCCATCCATCATCACTAACCACTTTGTGGCCAAGGCTAGTGTCTTCGTTGTCACACGAAATGCCCTTCTCACTGTACCCATTCCCATTCTCTCTGCCCAGCTCCTCTACTGTGGGAAAAATGTCATTTGGAACTGCATCTGTGCCAACCTGTGTCCAGCTCTCCTGTGACAATTTCACCCTGAACAGAATCTACCAATCTGTAGCTGGTTGGACCTTACTAGGCTCAGATTTCATCCTCATCTTCATCTCCTACATCTTCATCCTAAGAGCTGTGCTCAAGTTCAAGGCTGAGGGGGCTGCAGTCAAGGCTATGAGCACGTGTGGCTCCCACTTCATCCTCATCCTCTTCTTCAGCACCATCCTGCTGGTTGTGGTGTTGACAAATGTGGCCAGAAAGAGCGTCCCCATGGACATCCTCATCCTGCTCAATGTTCTTCACCACCTCATATCCCTTGCCTTGAACCCTATTGTATACGGGGTTCAAACGAAAGAGATAAAACAAGGAATTCAGAAACTGCTGCAGAGAGGGATGTTAATATGTAAAATAGATTTCTAATTCTCTCTCCCCTTCCTTCTCAGTGATTTTGCCCAGACATGAGCTAGAGAAAAGCCTGACCCAGGTTTCTTCCTTTATTCTTGCCTGGTTCAGCATGGGGTAGGCAAGAGGAAGAAACTCATTTTTCTTGAGTAACTGCTTTGAGCCTGGGCAATTATAGTGAAGTAATTTAATCTTCACAACATTCTTGTAGGTACTATTACTTCCATTTTACATAGCAGAAAAAATATAATTTTAAGAGAACAAACTGCTGGAGATCATATATCTGGGAAGTGATAGAGCAGAGATTAAAATCTAGGCTCTACAGCCTGGTGTCTTTCTAGAGAAATGCCCCTTCTTGTGCAATTGAAGCTGGAGACCAGGCCTCTACCCTACTCTCCTTCGCCTGTGTTTTGTCCTTCTGGATGTCCATGGGTATTTCCTGCCTGTACCTACTACTTTGCGAGCCAGGGGGTTCTCAGAGAAGGCAGAGTCCTGTCTGACAAAGCATCTGCAGGACCACAGGGAAAGAGCACTCATAATAATATAAAGCAATGCCAGCCTCCTACTATGTCCTACACAGCCTCACAACCTTCAGGGAGTCTAGAGAATGAGGATACAGGTTGAGAGAGGGATATGGAGGGGGGATACCAATGGGGTAAAAATTGGGAAATCAGGTCAGTGGGTTGACCACTTCTCCACGTGTTTAAGCTGCACATGCAGTGAACTGAAAGTCAAGTCTTATTTGTTGACTCTTCCCAAGAGCTCTAGTTGAAGATGGGAAGACACAGCACAGTGTCAGGTTTCTGGGTAACAGTGGGTCCAGTCAGGAGAAGATAAATCCCGCTGGTATTTTTAGAGAATTTAAGGTAAGCACTTGATTAAATAAGTATTGGAGACTTGAAAACCAAAAAAAAAAAAAAAAAAAAAAAAAAATGGGGGGGATGCTGAGGTAACACAGAGACAGTATCTGCAGGAAGAACCTTATACTTGGAATTCCTTGGTGGTCCAGTGGTTAGGACTCCACACTTCCACTGCAGGGGTCACAGATTTGATCCCTGGTCGGGGAACTAAGATCCCACATGCTGCGTGGTGTGGCCACAAACAAAAAACAAAAAACACTGGTCATTTAAACAAAAATAGAACCTTATACTTGGGAAGCATTGGGTCATTAGGAGACAGCAGGTTGGCGGTGGGCTCGTTGAACTACTCTCACAACTCGGAGGAGGGGGGCTGCCTCTGAATGCTACTAGCGTCACAGGAGATCCGAGAATGTGCCCTTACAGCCTGGACTGAGACCCCTGAGGAAGGACTCTATCCTGCTGCTGGTATCTCTTAGGGAGTTCAGTGAGGCTGATTTGATCCTGGGAGTTCTAAAACCCAAACAAAACGCAAACCCAAACAAAATCCAAAACCCAGCCAACCAACCAACCAACCAATCCTGGAGGCTAAAACCAATTCCACTGCCAGGAGGAAGAGTCATTGCTGAGGGAAACCGACGAGAGGAAGAGACAGGAGGGACCAAATATCCCCTCCCCTGCTTCAACCTTCCAGTCTTTCTCGGTTACTCTCTGTAGGTGGAAACTAAGAGGGAGCCGGCTGACCAAGGGTCCTACAGTCTAAGCCCCAGCATCACAAGATGTTTGGATGGGAGGGTCTAGGGCTGAGAGACAAGAGTTAATTATTGGCACAGCTCCAATTGCTTGAGTCTGAAAACTTAGTACCACATGAAGGACAGCTATAGCAGAACCCTGCAGTACAGCATGCCTCCCAGTGAGACAGAGACAGAATCAAGTCCTCCGGTGCAGACAAAAAAAGAGATGTGACATAATGCTACAGGGGCAGCTTTCATAGTTAGGAAAGAATTTGGCATTAAGCCGGCAACAGGAATGAAGATCAACTGCCCCACCCTGTGGGGATTAAAGTAACTGCAACTCAATGCTGATGTGGGTTCCAGGGGCAGATTCTCCTAAAGCCACACTCAATAACAGCGGGAAAGAAAAATGACATCCATTTCCCTACAAGAAGGGGCTCTTAATGCCCTCAGACACGCTTCTCATTTACTCAAGGCAGAGCCACAGGTATGATTCACTATTTATCATTTTTTTGAAAAGGAAATCTTTAACAGGAATTCTCTCCATCTCACGGTTGCTGGAAGAATTTTATGCACCACCATCTCCTACTGTCCCTCAGAGGACAGAAGGGCCAACTTCAACACCACTTGCCTAATGATACTAATAATCTCAATGTCCTTATATATTGATAATAATTATAGTAATAATCATGAAATGAAAAGCTCAAATATTTTGAACACTTGCAATATACCAGTGTTTGTGCATGATAACATTTAATTTTCATAAGAGCCTTCTGTGGATGATTATAAAAATGAGTTTTAAAAAAAGATCTAACAGAAAGAATATAATTCATAGGAATATGGTATGCATTGTCAAGAATATTTTCAAACATCTGGTCTACTCTGTTGGTCTGTAGGAGTGCTTTCTCTACCTTTGTTATGCATCCCCAGCTGCAAACCCAGAAGGAACTCAAATAAGAGTCTGTTAGTTGGACAAAATTCAGGTCTTAATTCCTCAGCTAGGCTTCTCTAGATCAATGCAAACAGCTGACATAATTATGAGAAGCTTGACTCAAACTGGGAGCACACGGGGATAGATACTACCAACTTGTTGTAGGGATTTGTAAGGATGTAGGGACCAACACACCAGTTGTCATTCCTCACAGTAACTAGCACAATTCTTGCACATCCAGGGGCTCAGTGAACATCCCCTTACTTACGAGACTGAAGTGACTAAGTCAAGAGTTGACAGTGTCTACAGTGCATCTCTAGTTTCATAGAAGCAGGGCACAAACAGATATGCCATCTACATAAGGGTGGCTCTCTGCTCTGGTTCTAAGGAGAGAAGTTAAGAGGACCACAGGTTCTCACAGAATTGTCAAGCCCAGGGCAGGTGGTTCAAGGAACGGGACACAGTGGTCCTAAGATAGGCTTTGGGGTGAATCTACATGTAGATAAAGAGGATGGAGGAACAGGATAACTCAAAGAGCCCAGCCTTGAAGGGCAGACACAACTCTGCTGTGAAGTTCCCATAGCATTAAAAAATGTACTTAGTAGAGATCTTTGAACACTGTCTTGAGTGGATAGAATGAAGTAGCATAAACTGAAGGCATTTTAAGTTGGTGGGGTATAAATATACAAACTTCCAGTTATAAATAAGTATCAAAGATGCAATGTCCAGCATGATGACTATAGTTAACGCTGCTGTAAGATATATTTGAAAGTTGCTAAGAGAGTAGATCCTAAAAGTTCTCATCACAGGAAAAAAGCATTTTTCTTTTTCTTCTTTTTGGTACCTATATAAGATGTTGGATATTAACGAAACTCTTGTGGCAGTCATTTCACAACATATGTATAACTTAAACTTTTAAGTGCTGTAGGTCAATCATATCTCAATAAAACTGAAAAATAAAATAAAATAAATAAAATGGTGGGATACAGATGTTTTTTCAGTTTAACTGAGATCTGTGAAGAATCACGGTGCTACAATAGGCTGACTGTGGTCCAACTGTCCTGGAAGGGGTGCACTAAGAACATGAGAAGGGGGGAGAAGTGACCTACCAAGGCCACTTACTTTACTCCCCGGTTTGCAGGTTAGTCACATGTGCATGAGGAACACAGAGCCTTTTGAGAAAGAAGATCTGATACCACTGAACACTGCTATTCAGGATCAGAGCAGATTTAAATCAAGACGCAGTGGCAAGAGAGAGCAACAATTTCCCTGGAATTAAATTATCTGGAGGAAAAAGGGAGTCTATGCTGGTGACCAACGCCCATAACAAAGACCGAAATATTGCTGAGGGAACAAGACTACGTTTTCCACAGTGGAGTTTGGGGGCCTCTTAGTACATAGTCATCTGATACTCTACTGTGCTTCGGGATATATTCTAAGCATACGGGTGTTAAGGATGAGAGCTGTGACCTCAGAGGCGGACTGTGGAACGTCAAGGCTGTGCAGCCAGGGAGCCTAAACAGGATGGCATTACTGGAAGGAGTAGAGAAACGCTTCGTTGCTGACATGTCAATAGTGCCGCCCTGTGGCTATAAGTAGGAATAGCAACACTTTAGTTCTCAACCTCTGCTTGTTTCTGAAAGGGGACTGACAACTCTGAAAAACTGGCGTTCCGACACTCAGGGGGAGTGGTAGTGAGTAGCTTCAAGAAGAAAATACTGTACTTCCTGCTCATAAGCATGTGGGGAGCTGAATGATTAATTTAAAAAATAAAAGGGATATAATTTATTCTCTGGTTTCCTTTTTTCTTTTTTTTTCTGGTTTCCTTTTTTTCAGTGACATTTAAAAACAATGTCAAATCAATAGTGTGAATCAGGTATTCATAAGGGTATATTGTATTATTATATTTAATAAGATGTTATATTAGCAGTATTTTGCTAAGGACTGTATGTAATAACAACATTTATTTATTTCTTCATCTGTGCAACCAAAATTTAGTTATTGAGTGCTTTACGTGTGATTAGCACAGTAGTGATTAGCATAGATGTTACCAAGAGGTAAACTACTTTCAGAGAGATTATGGTCAAAATAGCCCATGAATTATCATTATTCCCAATTTTGCAGGCTAGGCAAATGAGTAAAAAGATAAAATTCTAATGGTCATTCAACTAACAGGGAAAAGGATGAAGAGAGATAAATTAGGCATATTTGCTACTAAATCTACTTTTCCTATTATATTGTCTAGGGATTGAGCTACACTTTTTGACTTCAATTAGATAGATTTGTAGTTTTCTGAACTTTTTCATGTTCCAGATTATAGATAGCAAAGACAGTGCACATCAAAACCCGTCATATATTGAATTAGTACATACACGTAAAGTTAGTTACTACAATAAAGATACCACAGGAACTTAGCACAGTATAAGTTTACTTCTCATCCACATCCTGATTGCAATGCATGGGGGCTTTGCTTCATGTCAATATTTAGGGACCCATGCTTCTATCACATGTGGGTATTCCACATTACACTTTGAGACCTCCACAGGTCCTTTTGAATCTGGCTGTCACACAGCGAAGGGAGAGAAAGTGCAGGATCTTGCGGGATGTTTCTGGGGCCAATCTGGGAGAGATTTACATCATTTTCTCTATCATTCCATTGACCAGAATCCTCACATAAATCTAGCTGCCTAGAGGAGAGGCCAGGTGACTAAATATTTATTTCTTAAGAGAAATGACATAAGAGAGACTCTCACATGTAAAACGTTCATAACCTCTTCCCAAGTGAGACTACCCAAACTCTCATCTAGTCACTGTATACAGCACAGAGTCCAAGATCTCCAGGAGTGTGTGGTCATCTCCATCCTGATGTGGTTCCTCTTGGACCAATCATCCTCCTTCTCCCACTACATATTTAATGGTGGAGCAGAAACTGGGTACCAGCCATTAAGATTCCCAGTTGAAAATGAAGCACAGAATACATTTAGCAGGAACTTTTCAATAGTAATGCTGGAATACTTTGGGGGCAGGCATCACAACATTTTAATCTCCTGACAGTTGGGGAAGATCCCTGACTAGACACTGGTTATGTTCTCTGGGACAATATCTCCTGGCCATTGTTTTCTATATCCCCTTGTTCTGCTTTTAGGCGGTTGTGCCTTCTTCAATGTCCCCAGTGACATTAAATGAAGCAGGCATTGGAGCATGTGACTTCTTTTGCAGGTACCATATTTGCAGCCTGTTTCCTGCTTATAAAATATTAGAATCAATAACTATTTTAATTCTTTATCAAAAGCTTTCTTTAAAAGCCAAGCTCATGTTTCTTTGGCAATGAAACCCCTCAAATACCTAACAGGTTTCTGATATATTAGTATTAGGTCAATTCCACGTGCTAGAATCACAGTGTAGTGTAAGCACCCGACAATTAGCTTTTTTGATTGTAATGTAAGTGCCTAACGTTAAGCTTTTGATTGCTGAAGCATCCACTTTAAAGACATTCATCTCCTGCAAATCAAAACTACAATGAGGTATCACCTCACAGTCGTCAGAATGGCCATCATCAAAAAATTTACAAACAATAAATGCTGGACAGGGTGTGGAGAAAACGGAACCCTCCTACATTGTTGGTGGGAATGTAAATTGATACAGCCACTGTGGAGAACAGTATGGAGGTTCCTTAAAAAACTACAAATAGAACTACCATACAACCCAGCCATCCCACTACTGGGCATATATTTGGAGAAAACCATAATTTGAAAAGGTACATGCACCCCAGTGTTCATTGCAGCACTATTTACAATAGCCAGGACATGGAAGCCACCTAAATGTCCATCGATGGGTGAATGGATAAAGAAATGTGGTACATATATATAATGGAATATTACTCAGCCATAAAAAAGAACAAAATAATGCCATTTGCAGCCATATGGACCTAGAGATTGTCATATTGAGTGAAGTAAGTCAGACAGAGAAAGACAAATATCATATGATATTGCTTATATGTAGAATCAAAAAATGGTACAAATGAACTTATTTTCAAAACAGAAATAGAGTCACAGATTTAGAAAACAAACTTATGGTTACCAAGGGGGAAAGGGGGGGAGGAATAAATTGGGAGATTGCGATTGACATGTGCACACTACTATATATAAAATAGATAACAAATAAGGACCTACTGTATACCACAGGGAACTCTTCTCAATACTCTGTAATGACCTACATGGGAAACGAATCTGAAAAAAAAGTGGATATATGTATGTGGATAACTGATTCACTTTGCTGTACAGCAGAAACTAACACAACATTGTAAATCAACTATATTCCAATAAAAATTAATTAAAAAATACAGACATTCATCTCAAATAAACACATTACCAATGACACAACTACGTAAAGAATCAGGATACCCGGCCCGTGAACTTCCCCTTTTTAGAAAGCTCTGGTTCACTAGATGAATGACCTTTTGAATGCCCCTGGTTTTCCCTTCTTGCACTTTAATTCCTGCTCTTATGTTTTAAATTCACCAATAAAGAGTGAAACTGTGAAAATCTGGGGACCTCACCCTTGACCCCAGTAAAGGCAGAACCTCAGGTCCATTCTCCCTCCCTCTTCTGTACCCCTGACCTTGTTGTGTGGCTCAGGTATGCTGTTTACCCCACAGGACTTGTGAATAACAAACCTTGTTTTTCCAAAGTTTCCTAATGGTTGTGGCTGAGGTGTGTCTTGTAATCATAATAAGAACTCTAAGGGCTGGTCCAGCATTGGCTCTGGGTGGGAAAATGTCTGTGGGAGCTCCCTGCAAGGAGGAGGAGCCCAGGTGAGTGCCCCCAGGCGTTTCTAGCCAATAGCATCACTATCCATAGACTGACACCCACACAAAACACATACCCGAGGAATGTTCTTAGGCATAACTTAACATTTTACTTTCTTTTCTTTATTGTCTTTCCCCTTTCCCCATGCCACTCCTTTTCTACATAATGGTGTCTATTTAAGGCTATCAGTCTTGAGTAGGATAGCTATCCGTATAATCTAGTCTCTTCTCAGGGCTGGTTACCATGAGTCTTTGCTACTTAAAGACATTCTAAATCTTTCTCTTAACCTTTGACATCCCAAGCAAGACTGTATATTTATGGACTTTCTCTATTATGATTAATTTCTGCTTGAAAACCAGCTTAACTTTCTGCTAAGCTCATCTGTTTCTCATAATAACTTGTCAAATGAAATCAACAACTGCAAACACACACTGTTATTCTGAATTCTTCCAACCATTTCCCCTAGAATTACCATTTAGTAGACATGTCAGCTTTCCTTGTTATGTGATCTTTCTAGCATTGGATGCCAATTCTCTCATTGTCTTCAGCCTTATTCAGGATAACTTGGCAGCTGTCAAAGCAAACAATTCCAAATTGTCAGTGGTTTAACACAATACAATTTTATTTTTTGATGACATCCAGCCCAATGCACATAGAAAGCGAAAGCTCCCTTCCATGCTGTCATTCAGGGTCCTAGCCTCCTCCACCGTGTGGTTCCACCATTTTCCATGGGTTCATGTCTTCTAGTGGATTATCTGCAACTAGCCAGAGGAGGAGGATAGAGCGCAGAGGGCATCAAGGAGGTTGTAAAGCCATTCCTGGAAGAGGTACATGCCATTCCCTTGGACAGACTTAGTCTTATAGCCCCACACAACTGCAGGTTTGCCTGGAAAATGTAAATTTCTCTGTGTTGAGGGGGAGGAAAATTTACTTGTGTAAATTTATTGTGTTAGAGTTTTTCCAAACACTGTTTGGAAAAACTAGACTTGTCTCTGTCATTTATATACATTGATTACCAAGCTAAAATCCAATTTGTGGAGTGAGAATGGTGAGAAGTGGTAGGAGAACCTCTGGAGCTTTCTGTGGTTCTCCTGGTCTCTCTGAGACACTGTCTGCCCTAGAGCCTGATCTACATCTTGTTTGCCTCTTACAGATGTTTTATTAAATAATTCACCGTCTTTTATTTTAGACTCATAAGAGAGAGAGGCAAAGGGACGCTTTTAGATCCCTTCCATGTTTTCCAGTCATCCCCCATCACCTGTGGTAGGAAGGAAGAGAAGGCAGTGGGTGGAACGTCGGTAAGCTGCATCTCAGGGATAGAAGTTCAGTGGATGGGGTGCAGGGATTTGAATCCTTCCCCAGACCCAGTCCCCAGCCCAGGACCATCTAAATGTATTCCTGAGACCTGCCTTGCCATTCTGCCATGGTGACATCAGGAGTCCCGTGTATGATTCAAACAAGCAATGATTTTCTACTCAGCCTTTGAGTTTATGCAGTTTGTTGTCTGTCAGGAGACACTGTTGTTGGGACATAATTGGGAAGGGGGACTAGAGGAGTCAATATTCTAGGGACGAACAGACCTTGGTGGATTTCCTCAACAAAGTCACTGAATCTATTACATTTACTTGGACGTTTATAATAGAATTAAGAACTGTGTCCTGCTTGAGAAATAGGCTGAGAGTTTCCTAAGACCTATGCTTACTCCTGTAAAAGTAAATATTGATTTGTCTGTAGATTGAGCCAACAGGGGGATATTTATGGGTCCATGTGTCTTGCTTCCTCACGGCTGAGGTGAGAGCAGTCTCCTTGACTTCCCAGATACACTACTGACTTAAAAGGAGTCTGAGGAGTTCTGTACCATGTTTATCCAGCCAACTAGTATCAGCAAGAAGATATTTCTGAGACGTTTTTTTCCTGTTGTGGGAAAATACTACCTTGCTTAGTATCATCACTTCACTTTTCTTTTGCACCGAAGTCTTTTTTTCCTAGCCAGACGGATTACTTAGTTCACCAAATAGTAAACATGTGATAATGATCGCCATGCCTCATTCTTCCTACTCTCCGCTGAGTGACGGATTGATCAATATGCCATATACTCTTCAGAAAGAGCCTCCTGACACTCACTTTTTGCTAAAGAGACTTGGATTTTAATATTTGGAAGTCACATTTAGTATCCTGGCTAGGCTGTTGTTAGCTATATGAATTAGGCAGATTATTTAAGCCCTCTATATTTTAGTTTCAATTTCTCACAAACATGGACAAGAGCAATTTTTTAACTGTGTGATTTTTAAATTCATTTGTACACAACATTAACTACAATCATTCAATAGCTTTGTTCTTTTTCCTTATTTATCTGCAGTCTTCTTCTTTCCCTCTCTCCCTTCCCTTTTTTCTTCCTTCCTTCCTTCTTTTTCTCTGCTCCTTTTTTCTGCCCCAATATCTCCTTCTCCGGCAGTTGTGGGTAGGAAAGTGTGAGCTGTAGAACCCGACTCCACCTGCTCTCCGCTCTCCGTGATTCCTGTGCACAAAGCTCCAAAGATCCTCCATTTAGCCTGAGTGTCCCTATCCTAAGAAGCATTTAAAGACCTTCACAGGAAAGGCTAATTTTTTAGGTCCTATTTTCTTCAATTCAGAGTGGTGGCTATACTAGTGACAATTCCATTTGTTTTCCCAAGAAAGCAATGCTAAGTGTTGCTCTGTATAAGACATGTATTGTTAACAGTAGAATTTCCTACAACCATGCTTAGGTGACAGTTTAGACAAAGAACAGCCATGAAGGTAAAACCCTGGACAGGAGACCACTGTGTAAACAGGGTCACTACCAGGTATTTGCTTGGGTCCAGACCACTGATCCTCCCATTGCATGAGATGGGACCACATGGAAAGTGCTTCCTGGCCCCCACAGTTGCCCATGGTCCATGCTCCTTTGAGGTCCCTGATCCTTTGATTGCTGGGGATGTTCCTCTGGTCACTTCCCTCCTCAGACTTATAGTTCTTAGGATAATTTATTCATTTCCTTCTCCACAGGTACATCCATAGCAGTTTTTCCTGAGAAGATTCTCATCACTCAGTTTTCTTACCTTTCTTTTCTTGGGGTTTCTTTTTCTTTATTTAGACTCCCCAAGAGCCTCTGATCTCTCTGTCTTCACTCTGTTCACGATGCTGAATTAAGCCTTTTATAATATTCTCTCCTGGGAAATAGACCATAGGGCCTCAGGGTTCAGGTGTCTAACAAGGGCACCAATCTCTGTGAGCAATGGAGATGGAGGGGCATAGTGGAGCCAGAGTCTATAAAATCAGCCTTTAGAGCCTTTGGAGGGGCCAGTTAAGGTGCTTTTTTTCAACAGCCAAAAACAGCAGCAGTGCGAACTTCTGAAGCTGGTAAGTCTCAAGTTGGGGCCAGGAAAATTGGGAGGAAGGAGACAATGAGGAGAGGAGGTGAGTCCAGGAGCCTGGAATGGAAAGGAGATGGCACTCTTTCCATAGGGCCTGGTGTAGATGTCGACCTGCCAAGATGCTTAGATCCTGGGCCATACAAGTTCTGTGGGCCCTGAGCAACTGTAGGTTCAAAGCCCCCCACCCATATCATGGCTAGGAGGCCAAGGCTGTGTGCCTGGCTGGCTCAGAATCTTCCTTTCTGCTCTTGTCTAAATCCATCTATGATCCAAGATGATCACTCCTGTTTCTAGGCAATCATATCTAGGCTTGGATCTTCTGTTATAATTTTGGTAATTTAAGACTTGTCTGACCTTTCCAGATTCTCAGTATCTCATGGTCAGAGATCATGTTTTGTTCATTAGTGCTTGGAACAAAGAACCACTGCAACCACGCCTTTGTAAATATCAGTCTGTGAGTATAAACTAATGGAATTGCAGTATTGAAGATCAAAGCAATGCCCCAGATGGCCAATGATTTCATTGAGGAGAGTATGTATGTAGAGAAAAAATGGTCCCAGCTATAAGGAACTTAAAAGGGACTATAAGGCAGAGTTGAAAGTATATTGCTACAATATATCAGTGTTATAGGAGGTCTGAAAGGGACATTTCTTTCCTGCGTCATTTAAAAAACTCTTGGTGACTTTCTTGGCTCCAGTCTCTCTGTGTCCTCTGCCTTTCTTATACTAAATCCAGGTGTCCTCCCCACCCCTCATATACATCCTTCTCCACCTGCATGCCTGTGTTCAGATCTTGATCACTTTTCCTTTGTCCTATTCAGAGCTCTCTAAAAGGCTGCTGTGTGATTCTCCTTTGTCCCATCCATAACACAACATTTCCCTGTGTCAGATTTTTGTGATTCCTCACAGCAGTGCACATGGCAATGCCTACTGCCAGGTGGACCTTGTATGGCTGCATATGCTCCTGTATGCCTTTAAACCTTGTCTCCTGACACTCTGCTCTCCTACCTCCTTCCCCCAAAGAGCTTAGGGTCTACCCGTCCCTAAAACCACATCATTAATCATTACTGAACATCCACCTAGGCAGATCTTTCTTCTCTTAGCATCGCCTACAAGGGTAACCTTCCCCTCTTCTTTTCTTTAGATTCCATATATATGTGGTAGCATACAGTATTTGTTTTTCTCTTTCTGACTTACTTCACTCTGTCTGACAGACTCTAGGTCCATCCACCTCACTACAAATAACTCAGTTTTGTTTCTTTTGATGGCTGAGTAAAATATTCCATTGTATATATGTGCCACGTCTCCTTTATCCATTAATCTGTCAATGGACACTCAGGTTGCTTCCATGTCCTGGCTATTGTAAATAGAGCTGCAAAAAATGGTACATGACTCTTCTTGAATTACGGCTTTCTAAGGGTATAGGCCCAGTAGTGGGATTGCTGGGTTGTATGGTAGTTCTATTTTTAGTTTTTTAAGGAACCTCCATACTGTTCTCCACAGTGACTGTATCAATTTACATTCCCACCAACAGTGCAAGAGGGTTCCCTTTTCTCCACACCCTCTCCAGCATTTATTGTTTGTAGATTTTTTGATGATGGCCATTCTGACTGGTGTGAGGTGATACCTCACTGTAGTTTTGATTTTCATTTCTCTAATGATTAATGATGTTGAGCATTCTTTCATATGTTTGTTGGCAACCTGTATATCTTCCTTGGAGAAATGTTTATTTAGGTCTTCTGCCCATTTTTGGATTGGGTTGTTTTTTTGATATTGAGCTTCATGAGCTGCTTGTAAATTTTGGAGATTAATCCTTTGTCAGTTGCTTCATTTGCAAATATTTTCACCCATTCTGAGGGTTGTCTTTTCGTCTTCTTTATGTTTTCCTTTGCTGTGCAAAAGCTTTTAAGTTTCATTAGGTCCCATTTGTTTACTTTTGTTTTTATTTCCATTTCTCTAGGAGGTGGATCAATAAGGTGGGTCAATAACAGCTGGCAATAGCTCAGCCAGGACACTAAACCTGGCTTCCACACTTAAAATCCAAGTCTCTTTACACTGAAAGTGAGTGGCAGGAGGCTCTTTCTCGAGAGTATATGGCATATTGATCAATCTGTCACTCAGTGGAGAGTAGGAAGAATGAGGCATAGTGATCATTATAACATGTTTACTATTTGGTGAACTAAGTAATCCGTCTGGCTAGGAAAAAAAGACTTCGGTGCAAAAGGAAAGTGAAATGATAATACTAAGCAAGGTAGTATTTTCCCACAACAGGAAAAAAACATCTCAGAAATATCTTCTTGATACTAGTTGGCTGGAAAAACATAGTACAGAACTCCTCAGACTCCTTTTAAGTCAGTAGTGTACCTGGGAAGTCAAGGAGACTGCTCTCACCTCAGCCGTGAGGAAGCAAGACACATGGACCCATAAATATCCCCTTTTTGGCTCAATCTACAGACAAATCAATATTTACTTTTACAGGAGTAAGCATAGGTATTAGGAAACTCTCAGCCTATTTTTACAGGAGTAAGCATAGGTCTTAGGAAACTCTCAGCCTATTTCTCAAGCAGGACACAGTTCTTAATTCTACCATAAACCTCCAAGAAAATGTAATAGATTCAGTGACTTTGTTGAGGAAATCCACCAAGGTCTGTTCGTCCCTAGAATATTGACTCCTCTAGTCTCTCTTCCCGATTATGTCCCAACAGCAGTGTCTCCTGACAGACAACAAACTGCATAAGCTCAAAGGCTGAGTAGAAAATCATTGCTTGTTTGAATCATACACGGGACTCCTGATGTCACCATGGCAGAATGGCAAGGCAGGTCTCAGGAATACATTTAGATGGTCCTGGGCTGGGGACTGGGTCTGGGGAAGGATTCAAATCCCTGCACCCCATCCATTGAACTTCTATCCCTGAGATGCAGCTTACCGACGTTCCACCCACTGCCTTCTCTTCCTTCCTACCACAGGTGATGGGGGATGACTGGAAAACATGGAAGGGATCTAAAAGCGTCCCTTTGCCTCTCTCTCTTATGAGTCTAAAATAAAAGACGGTGAATTATTTAATAAAACATCCGTAAGAGGCAAACAAGATGTAGATCAGACTCTAGGGCAGACAGTGTCTCAGAGAGACCAGGAGAATCACAGAAAGCTCCAGAGGTTCTCCTACCACTTCTCACCATTCTCACTCCACAAATTGGATTGTAGCTTGACAATCAATGTATATATATGATAGAGTCGAGACTAATTTTTCCAAACAGAATTCTTTTTCCTCATAAACACAAATAAATTTACATTTTCAGACATACCCGCAGTTGTGTGGGGCTATAAGACTAAGCCTGTCCAAGGGAATGGCATGCACCTCTTCCAGGAATGGCTTTTACAACCTCCTTGATGCCCTCTGCACTCTCTCCTCCTCCTCTGGTTAGTTGTAGATAATCCACTGGAAGACACGAACCCATGGAAAATGGTGGAACCACACAGTGGAGGAGGCTAGGACCCTGAGTGACTGCAAGGAAGAGAGCTTTCCCCTTCCACATTGCCTTGGACTGGATGTTATTAAAAAGTATAAAATTGCTTTGTGTTAAACCACTGACAAATTGGAATTGATTTTTTGACAGCTGGAAGGTTATTCTAATTAAGGCTGCAGACAATGAGAAAATTGACATCCAGTGCTAGAAAGATCACCTAACAAGTTGACATGTCTACTAAATGGCAATTCTAGGGAAAAGGTTGAAAGAGTTCAAAATAATAGTGTGTGTTTGTGATTGTTGATTTCACTTGACAAGTTATTATGAGAAATAAATGAGGTTAGCAGAAAGTTAGTTGGTTTTCAAGCAGAAATGAATCATAATACATAAAGGCCATAAATATAAAGCCTTGAAGAATTTTCCTAGTACTTGGGAGGTCAAAGGTTTAGAGAAAGATTTAGAATGCCTTTAAGTAACAAAGACTCATAGAAAGCAGCCCTGAGAAGAGACTACATTATGTGGATAGCTGTCCTACTAAAGTCTGATAGCCTTAGGTAGACACAATTATGTAGAAAAGCAGCGGCATGGGGAAAGCAAAAAGACATTCAAAAAAGGAAAAAAAATTAAATTTTACCTAAGAAAATCCTTGTTAAGTTTCGAGAGGGTTCGTTGCCAAGGAAACATGAGCTAGGCTTTTAAAAAGGCTTTTGATTAAAAATTAAAACAATTTTTAATATTTTACAGACATGAAGCAGTCTCCATATGTAGTATCTGCAAAAGAAGTCACATTCTCCAATGTCTGCTTCACATAAGGCAACGGGGGACATTGAACAAGGCACAATCCCACATATGCAGAAAAAGGGACATAGAAAACAATGGCCAGGAGAGATTCTCCCAGAGTCATATGCAGGACCTAGTCAGGAAACGTATTCTACTGTCAGGAGATAAAAGTATTGCAAAGCCTGCCCCCAAAGTATTCCAGAATTACCACTGACAAGTTCTTGCTAAATGTATTCCATGTTTCACTTCAACTGGGAATCTTTTTCACTGGTATTCAGTTTCTGCTCCACCATTAAACGTGTGGTAGTAGGAGGAAGATGACTGGTCCAAGAGAAAGCACATCAGGACCTGATGGAGATGAGCACACACTCCTGGAGATCTTGGACTCTATGCTACATATAGTGACTAGATGAGGGTTCGCTTAGTCTCATTTGGGAAGAGGTTACGTATGTTTTACATGTGAGGCTCTCTCATATAATTTCTCTTAAGAAATAAATATTTAGTCACCTGTTCTCTCCACCTAGATTTACGTGAAGTTTCTGGCCAATGGAATGATAGAGAAGATAATGTAAATCTCTCCCAGACTGAGTCCCTACAACCTCCTGCAAAATCTTGCACGTTCTCTCCTTTCACCTGCCTGACAGATTCAGAAGAAACAGTGGCAGTCTGTAAGGAACAGGAACATGAAGGATCCAACTAATGAAAGAAACATGGGTCTCTAAATGCTGATGTGAAACAAAGCCCACATTCATTGGAATGGTATGTGGATGAGAAGTAAACTTTTATTACATTGTTACTGTGATATCTTTGTGGTAGAAACCAACTTTACTTGCATTGACTAATTCAACATATGCTGGGTCGTGTAGGGCTCTGTCTTTGTTATTTACAATCTGGAGCCTGAAAAACTTCAGAAAACGACAAAACTATCCAGTTGAAGTCTAACTATGCAGCTCACTCCTCGAAAATGTAATAGGAAAAATAGATTTATGTAGCAAATGTGCCTAATGTCTCACTCTTGACTCTGGTCACTATTAATTAAATGATCATTAGTAATTTATCTTTTTGTTCAATTGCCTAATCTGCAAGATTGGGAATAATGATAATTCATGCACTATTTTGAACATAATCTCTCTGAAAGTAGTTTACTTCTTGGTAACTACCTATGCTAACCACTACCATGCTAATCACACATAAAGCACTCGATAACTAATTTTTGGTTGAAAAATGAAGAAATGAAGAAGTGTTACTATTATATATAGTCCTTAGTCAAACATTGCTAAT
This sequence comes from Eschrichtius robustus, assembly GCF_028021215.1. Lineage (NCBI taxonomy): Eukaryota > Metazoa > Chordata > Mammalia > Artiodactyla > Eschrichtiidae > Eschrichtius > Eschrichtius robustus. The sequence goes on along the minus strand of NC_090834.1, from coordinate 64,366,690 downwards.
GTAACATCTTATAAAATACTGAGATATACTCTATCCTTATGAATACTTGACTCATGTTATTGATTTGATATTGACTCTTCAATGTCAATGGAGAAAAGAAAATCAAAACCTTTTATTTTTTAAATTAATCATTAAAATCCCCACGTGCCTTATGATCATGAAGTACACTATTTTCTTCTTTAAGCTATCCCCTGACCTTCCCCTAGCGTTGGAGATCCCAGGAGTTTTCTGATTTGAAAGTTGTCAGTTTCCTTTCAAACACCAAGCAAAAGTTAACTGGAATCACTTCAGTATTGCTATTCTGGTTAATAGCCACGAGGAGGCACTGTTGAGTTGTCAACAATGAAGCATTTATTTACTCCTGGCAGTAATGCCCTGCTGTTTAGACTCCCTGACTGCCAGTCTTGATGTCCCACACTAGGCCTCTGAGGTCACAGCTCCCATCGTTAACACCCATATGCTTAGAATATATCTGAAGCATATCAGATGACTATGTACCAAGAGGCTCCCAAACTCTACTTTATGATATGTGGAATACAGAGTTTTATTTCCTCAACAATATTTAGGTCTTTGTTTTGAGCATTGGTCACCAGGATAGATTTCTTTTTCCTCTAGATATTTAATTCCCAGGTAACCTGTTGCTCTCTCTGGCTACTGGGTCTTGATTTAAATTTGCTCTGTTCCTGAATACTGTTCAATGGCTTCAGATCTTTTTTCTCAAAAGAATCTGTGTTGCTCATGCAAATTTCTCATGCAAACACAACAAACCGGCAAACCAGGGAGTGAGGTGGTAGGTCCCACCTTCCCCTTCTCTTGTTCTTAATACACCTGCTTCCAGTACAGTTGGACCATAGTCGGACTATAATAGCAAAGTGACTCTTAACAGATTTTCTCAGTTAAATTGACAAAACATCTACAGTCTACTAATTTAAAATGCATTAATTAATACTAAATCTAGCCAACAAAGACTGTGCTAATAGGACATTTTTTAATACTGTTGGAACTTCATGGCAGAGTTGAATCTGCCCTTTAAGATCTGGCTCTTTGAGTAATCCTGCCCCCCCCGCCGCACCCCGTCTCCTTTATCTGTGTGTAGACTCACCCCAAAGCCTGTCTTAGGTCTATTGTGTCCAGTTCCTTGAACCACCTTCACTGGGTTTGACAATTCTGTGAGAACTTGTGGTCCTCTTTAACCTCTCTCCTTAGAACCAGAGCAGAGAGCCACACTTAAGTGTGTAGCTTGTCTGCTACTTATAGTTAGGGTTTGACTTCTAAGGAGCTAGAGATCCATTGTAGACACTATTTGTCAACTCTACACTTAGGCACTCCAATATCATAAGTAAAGGAATGTTTACTGAGCCCCTTCATGTGCCAAAATTGTGCTAGTTATTGTGAGGAATGACAACTGCTGTATCAGTCCCTACATCCTTTACAAATCCCTACAACAAATTGGTAGTATCTATCCCTGTGTATACCCACTTTGAGTCAAACGTCTCATAATTGTGTTGCCATTTGCATTGATTTAGAGAATCTGTATTTTCTCTATTTTCTGATTTTGTCATCAGAATAATGTTAATTTTCTAAATAATTTTCAAAGCTTTGCAAATTTTTTAATATTGCAAAACAGTTAATATAGTATAAGAAACATATGAAAAGTTATCATGGTCTACCACCTTACTTGGGAGAAAATCTGCAATGACTTTTTTGGTCATCTTCCTTCATATTTTGATCTGTTTAGTTTTTTTCTAAATCTTGTTTGTGTCAATATTGTAATTTCTATTTAGAAACTGATGATTCGGTCATTTTTCTTTATAAATTTATACAAAGTATCATTTTTTTCAGTTCACTTCCTCTCTTAGTTTACCTTACTATTACTTTAGCCCTATTCTCTGTATATTCCTTCCTCATTCTACCTTAAATTTCAGCCAGGGTCCCATTTCCAATTAGAAGCCAACTTCATGTTTTTGCAGCTCCTAGAATACCCAAAGAAATCAATTATCCTATCTAGCTTCCATACTCAAATGAGAATGACTTTATATTGTGTCAGCAGTCATTCTATTTCATTCTGCACTGAAGCTCACCGTAACCAGAACCGCAGGGCATGAGGTTTCACTGAGTCCTCAAGCCCAGAGAAAGCCCTCTTAACTCTTCAGGCTTTATAGTTTTCTAAATGAAATGCTCTGACCAAGGTAAGGGCTGAGTCCCTAAAGACCCCCAAGCAATGGGGTCATCTGGAGCTGGAGACCTCACTTCATACCAGTGACGGTATAGTAGGATTGGATTTAGTAAGTTAAATCTACATGCACCAGAAGTAACAACCACACTAGAAATACATGTGTTTATTTGTTGTCAAACCTTTTTACGTTTCAGAAGGTGCAAAAATTTTCACAACAGTTTTGTTTTTTTTTTAAGTTATTTTATTGGTAAGGATACCGAAGCTCAAAGAGCTCTAAGTGACATTCTCACGTACATCTTCCAGTCAAGGCCAGAGCCTGAATTTAAACCTGTATCTCATGACTCATTGTGCATTTCTCTTCCCACTATATCCTGCTTGGTTTTCATGAAATTCATCATTTTTATAGTCATGAACTTCAGCTTCTGACATGTGAATGAAGAGAATCCCCATGGGAAAGAAAAGTATTTAAGGTAGTTAGTTACTGGGGGCACTTTTTCAAACCTTTTTCTCACCTTAGGAATTTTGTAGTATCAGTGGGGTTTAAATGTGAGAATTTTTTGTTGTACTTTTCCTGTGGCAAAAAATAGAGTGATTATTTTGGAATCTTTGAGCTCTGCCTTCTAATGTGGTGTACATTATGACTAATGAGGAAAATGTAGTAGAGGATTACACGTAGAGGATTTTAGCAAAAATATTCCAGTGTTTACTTCTGTTTTGATCTTATCATTCCACTGAATGATCGTGGAAGATCCTCTTGGGGTTAAATATCAATAGCTTTTAGGGTTAAGCATCCTAAGTGCCCGCTCTCTTATCTGCTTTGTCCTGACCCCATAGATTACAGGGTTAAGGGCAGGGGGAAAAACCACATATAGATTGGCCAGAAGTATGTGGATATAATGAGGGATGTTGTGGCCAAAGCAGTGTGACATGAAGGAGAAGAGTGCTGGCAGGTAGAAGGCCAACATTAAGCAGACATGGGAGCGAAATGTCCTGAGTGCCTTGAGGCGGGCATCCGAGGACGGGAGGTAGAAGACTGCTTTGAGGATTTGGACATAGGAAAATCCAGTCACAGAAAGGTCAATATATCCCATGGAAAAAGCAATCAAGCCATAGATAACACTGACCTTAATACTGGCACAAGCCAACTTTGCCAAACCCAGGGGTTCACCATAGGTGTGGGGGATGATCTGGACATCACAGAAAGGAAGGCTCAGGATAAGGGCTCTAAAAGGAGTCACAAACACCAAAGTCCGGACTATGATGACTATGCCCGGGACGGCTGTCACCTTATTGGTGAGGATCATGCTGTATCTCAGGAGGTCGCAGATGGCAAAATTCCCTTTAAGTTAGAGTCAAATGTAAAATGCCAGCTCTAGCAAGCACAGACTTGTTGGGAAATGTTAGGATAACTATACCACTTGCCTGGTGACAGTACTACTCTTTATGAATTTAGGCTACAGGATAGAATAAACATAGCCCCAGAAAAAAAAAAGTGGGTCTTCTGTGATAAGAAAAAAGGAGTTCTTTAAGGTTCTAGGTACTCCTGGAATCTATGTAATAGACACTAGATCTCCACCAAAATTTGCGTTTTCCTTCCTTTGAAATTTGATTGTACATGACTGTGTATGGAAGACATTTTTACAGTCTTCCTTGCAGTTAGATGTGACCTCATGGCTATTCTCAGCAACAGAAAGTGAGCAGAAATTATGAATCCCATATATGAACTAAGGATTTAAGAAGTAAATTGCCTCCAGTTTTCTTTACCCTTCTGCTGGCTTGATGCTGAGAACAGTACTGTCCTAGGGGATGGCAGAGCCACAGATGGAAGAAAGTTTGGTCCCTGAATCTCACATGGAACAGTGCCACTCACCCACTAGTTACACTCGTCATAGATTTGTATATGAAAAAATAAATTTCTTTAATATTTGATGCATTATGTTTTTGAATTTATTTTTTCATAGCAGTTTAGCCTACTGCATCACACCAAAAGTATCAACGCCAGTAGGCCTCTGCCCAGATCCCCTAATCCCTCAGGAGACAGTCAGGGCTGCAAACTCATTCCAAGGATCCTAATAATTCTCGCCAAATCTACGACTGAGCAACCTTCCCCAGATACCACCTACAGAATACTAGCAGGTACTTTGGCTTTCCTATTATCTAAGGTCATTCACTGGACACTTCCACAGATAGGGGACAGCTGGGCTAACTGCTTTTGCCTGGGATTTATTATATGAGAAAATAAGTGGGAAGGGAGCAATTACTCAGACAGATTCTCTTTTACCATCATCTGTCATCCCCCCAAATCCACCAGCTGCATGAACCCGGGTTTGCCTGTTCTATCTCCTTTCATATTTCTCCCAATTGAAATGCAAATCAAGGTGAAGAGTATGCATCTGGCCTCTAATCTCCCAAATGAAACCCTATCCTAGACCAAACCAGTACTGGGCTTTTACTATATCCTTTACTTAATCTCACCACAGACACCAGAGCTGAGTCCCAAGGATGAACTCAAACCATGAAGGAATGTCAAGTGTCCAACAGACCGAGGGCCAAAAACAGGGACCAGATTAGGCAGTATGGCATATTCTCTGGCTATGAACCCTTCCTACAATCTTCGAAATTGTAAATTTCTAGGTAGGTTGAGATCCAATTCTCTCTGCCACTACCTTCTGCTATAAATATGCCTCGGAGGGGTCACGAGTCCCTGAAGAAATAAACATATCTGCCTTACACTAGGGCCCCCTTGGGGATAAAAACTGCATTACAGGAAGAACTGTCCAACAGAAATGTAATGTGAGCCACATATGCAATTTTAAATTTTAAATTTAAATTTTAAATTTCTAGTATCTACATCAAAAAAGTCAAATGCAACAGGTAAATATATATTTTAGTTAATCCAATATATCAAGGTATCATCACTGCAATCTACACTGAACTAAGTCTTCAAAATTTTGGTGTGTATTTTATATGTACGGCACATCTCAATTCAGACTAGGCATGTCTGAAGTGTTCAACAGCCACCGGAGCCCCTTGGCTATCATAGTGGACAGCCAGATCTTGATATTCAACTCCTTGATATTCATTCCATCCTTACAGCCCCCTCATCATAATTTCTTTTACAGTTAGCTCAAAAAGCATATAGCATCCCTCTCCCAAAGGCAAAGCGCTCATGCACAAGCTGTTCATGTTTGATCATAAAGAAAAGGAGGTACGGAGAAGCTAGAAGAAATCATTCTCTTCCTAGAAGTGTTTCATATTGATTATTTTCTTTTTACATTTTCCTCCCATTCTGACAGAAAAATCTGTATTGGATTGATCATTTTCCTCTTCTCCCCTGTTTTTACTTCAGTGTGTTTAGATTTTTTTTTTTTCAATCACTACCTTAGATTTTTAAGATCCATGAAGTTTGTAGTACAAACTGAAGTTAGAATCTTTTTTTAAAATTGAATTTAAAGCCACCCAAGTTAACATTATAATGGATTTTAGCACTCAATCCTATATATACTTACACAAAAAAAACAGCAATTTCTTTGCCCATGTATTGTATTTTATAAAACCTGACAATGATGTTACAAGAATGTAAAATTACAGGTCAATTTCTTTCATAAACAGAGATAAAAACAAAACCTAAACAACGTATGAGCAAAAACAAATCCAGTATTGCATATGAAGAATAATAGTGGTTTATTCCAGAAATCTGTTAGGTTTAAAAATGGAAATAAACCAATGTATTCCAAGAACACAATAAAAATGACGTGTGATTATCTTAATAATTACAGCGACCATATATGTTGAAATTCAACTTTCCACTCAGTACAAAAACTGACATCAAATTAATAGAAGAGAATTTCCTAAATTTGATTCCATACATCAACAATGAAAAATCTCCACCAAATACCATGCTTAATGGTAAAATGTTGAGGGAACAGTTCTGAGCTTTCTGAGATGCTCTTCCCAGGTTATAATCCTCAAATTTGGCTCGAATAAAATTTTCCAATTCTTTCTTTAAAAAAAAAAAAAATGGAAAAATGTTGACAGCTACCCCTCACCCATCTCAAGATCTGTAATTAATCTGTCAAGGATGTTCAGTCACCACTGGGTTACTCAACTCTAGCACTGAGTAAATGTTCAACAGGAAAGGAGTGAGAACACAGGAAAATCGGAGGTAAGAAAGGAGAAACTGAGATGCAGAAGAGCCTTGGAGTAGAGGGTACGGCTCAGATGGTGGGAACAGCAGGAAGTTCAAGAGCTTGGGCGACGCAGGGTCATTGGGACTGCACAGTTGCAAGGATTAAAATACGGACAAAGGGTGGTAGGAAAGTAATACTTAGAGAAGGTGTAGATGGGGAAGCCGTGGTTGGTGACATTGTAAAAGGAGACCGTGCCGGCCTCGTAGTCTAAGAACACCCCAATTCGGCGAGGGGGCACCATCATGGAGAGGAGCAAGGAGGTGGACGATTCCTCGTAGGCTCTGTATTCGTGCTTATGATGTAACCCAATCACCCAATATCCACTTTGAGGCTGGTATCGGGAGTAAACGTTCCGACTGTTCGCAAACTGGTTGAAAGATAATGTAGGTCCCATTGAATCACTGCACACCCCCAGGATCCAGTCAGTCTTCTTGGCCACGTCCACCTCCCAGTAATGCTTTCCTGAGGAGAAGTGCCGAGAGCCCAGGACACCACAGCCATAATGCTCTTCCAGATGAGACCCAGACAGCTGAGCGCCCACAAATCTCACCTGCCTCCGGTTCTTGGACAGGACGAGATTTAAATTAGCCGTGTGTGGATTCAGAGTCACGTCCACTGTGGGAGAAAGGTACAGCATCAGCAGATAAGAATGGGTATGTGGGTCTTATGACTCTGAGAAGAGGAAGCGCAGGATATGGGTGGGAGGAATTGGAGCAGGTGGTGGGGGGCTGGTGGGAAACAGCAATACCTCATACCTGAGAGTGTGTGTGGGTATGTCTGGCAAGGATAAGAACATGTCAGCTCAAAGAGGCCACAGTTTCTACTCACCCCAGTAGCTCTGGACATCTGTCAGCTCTGTAATGATAAAGAGTCAATCACATTATATAGAACCATCAGTCTCAGGTCTGCTGTCTCTCCCTTACCTGGCTGAGAGGTGTGGCAGGGTATTCTATAAGGATGTGAACTGGCCATTTCATTCCCCCTTCAGTATGACCTGCATCTTCTTCAGCACATTGTGTCCCTCCCTCTCTGATCTCTCTCTCTGACACTATTCCCAAATACCAACCATACCCTTCATTCTTTTTATTTCCTATACTACCATGATCCCTCATCCAAACGCTGTTCCCTGAAACTCCTCACCTCTAAACACTCGCAGCATCTTTTTCAGATCTGGGGCTCGAAACATACTCTGCAGCTTGGTGGGGAGAGCTTCTGGCTTCTTCAGGGTCCAGAACTCACTCCTAGAGAGAACAGACACTATGAATCTTCAACACTGCTAACCTTGGGTGTCTCTAGCACCTGTCTCCTTCATCTCCCAGGCCCACTGGTGAACTTCAACACTCTTTCTTGAAGAAAATTAGCATCATTCTGCAAAGACCTCTGGCATAGGAGCCAGAAGAACTGGACTAAAAACTAGCTTCTCACCATCTGTGTACACACTGATAAGATTTTCATTCTATTTTTATTGGCCGTGTAGTATCTCTCTCTCTCTCTGTATATATATATATATATATATATATATATATATATATATATATATATATATATATATGCCACATCTTCTTTATCTGTTCATCTGTTGAGGGACACTTAGGTCACTTCCACATCTTGGCTATCATAAATAGTGCTGCGATGAATACTGGGGTGAATATATCTTTTGTACAGAACAGGGAATATAGCCAATATTTTATAATAACTTTAAATGGAGTATAATCTATAAAAGTATTGAATCACTGTGTTGTACACCTGAAACTAATATACTCTTTCAAATCAACTATATATACATCAATTTAAAAAAAAGTTAATAGGATTTATCCCTCAAAGCCTCATTTTTGTTTCTTTGTTTGGTTTGTTGTTGTTTTGTAAAATACAATAATTTTCCCTTCTTTCTCTGCATCCTAGAGACTGTATAATATTAAATAAAATAATGGCTGGGAAATCCTTTGCTACCTCTAAAAAAGATACAAAATACTTAAAATGTCAGCGCCCTCTTAGAGGGTCTACAGGTATCTGTGTTGACAGGCAGGACATCAGGACCTGCTGCTAGGGCTTTCAGAGTATCAGGTGAAGGGCTCCCTTAGAAGAGTCTGTGATTTAGGTCTCAAGGTCTTGCAGAGGCCTAGGGAGAAAGACCTTCAGAACAGCCTCTTAGGATTCTCGGTCTCTGGGAACGTTACGCCAGTCGGAGAAAGGAAACGTCCTCACCTCCAAACTGAGAATAAAGACTTCTGAAGGGACAACAGGCTCCATAGGTCATGTGTTCGTGAGGCGCTTCAAGGTACCAGGTATGTGGGCTACTTTAGGGGTCACCTTGATGAATGAAATTCTAGAGTAGGTGATAGAGAAGAGAACATGTTTTTGTTCCAGGGCCAAAGCCACTCTTTTCAAGACCTCAGGTCTATGTTTTTACTGGAATTAAGAAAAATGGAAGTCTGAGGAGAACTAGGTAGCAAGGCATGGCCTGTTCCAAAGCCAAGGGGGAAAGGGAAATTTAAGCAGCTGTCCCAAGAGCTGATTTCTGGACCTTGGAAAAAAAAGCAAATGGGAAATTTCCCTCTGATGAAGTATGTGGGCAAAGAAAATCCCTGTGTATTTTGAGGTAGCTATGAACTACTAGAATCAAGACTGGAAAGCAGGTACAGAGGTTTGTGGAAAAGGAGTTCCCTCACGAGGTACGTGGGGAGTCAGTGATATGGTAATCCTTGATTCTTAAGAACACTACTGTCCCAATTTGTGACCTTCTGCCGCTCAAATTCTCCTACCACAGAAACCAAGTCATTCCCTTTACTTTGGGGGACCCCAAATTCTCATGAAAAGCAACTCAAGACACCACAGTCCTAAATCTTCCCTGCTTTGTGATTTTTGTTTTCCTTTCCCACTGACCACAAGATAACTCTATGGGTACAGGAATCTTTTGTCAACCCAAGGGAACCACGTCATGTTCTACACATACCTTTTTGCGACATCACTCACATCCTAGGAAAGAAAGAGACAGGTTAAGTCAAGGGTAATAGGCCTTGTCCTCTACTACAGCCTCATCCATGTCCCTCATCCCATTCCCACCACCCCATGATGATAGAGCTAGAGATGATCCAATATGGAGGCCACAAAGTAGAGATAAGAACTCAAAGCAGACTCTCCCTGAGACCCTATGTAGGGATGTCAGGAAATGATTCACTTCATTCATTAGTACCTTTATTTTTACAACAGAGTGTGTGTGCATGTGTGTGTGTGTGTGTGTGTGTGTGTGGTGTTATATATGTACCTCATCTTTTATTTGCCAGGCACTGTGCCTGCTTCTAGATGCTCTCATATGACTAAGTCCTAATTTCTGTCCTCGAGATGCTCACATTCTGGTTGCTGAGGACACAAGGGCCATAAATGTGGTTGTTTCTCAAATTCCACCTCCCCTAACCCTCTATGCTACCTTTGCTGACTTTGCGTATTTTTCTTGATTCCAACACACACATGTGTTGATGATTCCTAAATCTGTACTTCTGCTTACATCTCTTTTATATACCCCAGCACATAAGCCACAGGCACCACAAATTCAAGATATCTGAAAGAAAACTTCCCTTTCCTGCAACCATGAGGTCTCTTCTGTTATCTTCCATCTTCCTCAATGATCCCACCATCCAGTCACCAAATGTAGACAAAGTACTGTCCTAAGAACTACCTGCCATCCCATCTTAGACCAAGCCAGTGCATTTCACACCCTTACTGTTCTTTACCGTCATCACTGCCACTGCCCGCCTCAACTGAGTAGAATTATCTCATGGCCTCCGAATTGGTCTTCCTAACTTCTGCTCTATACTCCTCAATGCAGCAGAAGAAAAGGCCAATGGTTTGATCTATGTAACACAGGAATAACTATTTTCATGGTATTGGAGCTATTTTTGGTTGTATTTGACAAAAACACAACTCAAACTGGCTTGCATATGTAAAGCGGTAGAGGTGGATCCAGGATTGTAGCAATCTTAAGGCCTACTTGTAATAAGGAACTCAAATGATCAAATCAGGGTGACATTTCATGCCTCTTCCTCTTAGGTTTATTCTCAGGGTTCACATTTTGAAACTTGAAAGCTGCAGGCTTGCATCCAGCTGTCAAATCTTAATGGTAACAATGTCAAACAGATATGAAAAAGAGAAGGAGGAAGTGTCTGTGATGGGCAAGTTCTGGAAAAATTGACTGTGAGATAACACTCTAGTTAAAATGACCATTGGGCAGTCATACTAACTGGTGGGTAGAAGAGTCTAGACAGGTGCCTGGACTAGCTATTATATAAATTGATGAACCATTTGCACCTATGAAGCAATTTTTCCAGTTTGAAGAGACTTGTAAAGGGGCTAGAACAAGTGGGGGAAGGAGCAAGCATTAGGGCAACCCAACATCAAAGATGAAGAAAAAAGCAAGAAGAATAAACTGAAGATGTGAAACCAGAAGCAGTGAATGAGGAAAAGCTCCAACAGGTGGAAAATAACTACCCCATGACCCCAATACTAGGGCCCAAGTATAAGTAAAGAAATTATTATTCCACCAGGAAAGGGAGCAAGAGGAAAGCAAGAAAGCAAACAGAAAATAAGGGAGAGCCTGAAGGTTCCAGAATGTCACAAGGTACATCCTGCTTCAACTTAATAGTCACACTATTCACTCTATGAAGCCAACAGCTGCTCAGATTTCAACCTCAGTTCAAATCTCTCCATCAAATCTCTTGGGATTTGACAGCTTGCACCCTCCCAATCCACATACACACACAGACCAGAGCTCATTGTTTGTGCCTCAAAAGTCCTGTTCAAACTTCTATTACAACATGTTCAATGATTCTGCCCTAGAGGAGAAAGTGAAGCAAAGAAGGGCTGGTAATTACATAAAAAATCTCTAAGTACTTGAGTTTGGTATGTGTTTGCCTGTGACTAAGCTGAGTGAAAAGAACCTGACCAATCCCAACACGGCATCAGAGACAACAGGTACCTAATGGCCAGTGATTCTCAACAGGGGGCGGGAGGGTAAGTTCTCCCCAGGGTCACTTGGCAATGCCTGGAGGGTTTTTCTGTTGTCACAGCTAGTGGGAGGCTACTGGCATCTAGAGGGTAGAGGCCAGGGGTGCTGCTAAACATCCTACAATGCACGGGGCAGCCCCTCACAGCAAACAATTTTCTAGCCCAAAAGGTCAATAGTACCAAGATTGAGAAATGCTGCAGTAAAACATCACTCGATCTTTTACATTGTATCAAATGAACTTTTGGACTATCCTTTATACATAAGAAATAAAAATGAGACATTCCTTTAGCATTTGTACTTTTTTTTTTTTTAAATTTTTATTTATTTTATTTTTGGCTGTGTTGGGTCTTTGTTGCTGCACGCGGGTTCTCCTCTGGTTGCGGCGAGCGGGGGCCACCCCTCGCCGCGGTGCACGGGCCTCTCTTGTTACGGAGCACGGGCTCCAGGCGCATTGGCCTCAGCAGTTGTGGCACATGGGCTCAGTAGTTGTGGCGCACAGGCTCCGTTGCTCCACGGCATGTGGGATCCTCCCGGCCCAGGGCCCGAACCCGAGTCCCCTGCCTTGGCAGGCGGATTCTCAACCACTGCGCCACCAGGGAAGCCCTAGCATTTGTACTTTTAATTATCCTACGCTTTATCCATGAACTTTGAACTGTTTAATAGGGAAGAGGCACTACAGGGTCAAAGGAAATTTTTTTCTTTCCCCCACCAAGGTAAGGAGTCCCACCTCAGAAGGGAAGGAAAGTTAGTCTCTCTTTGCCTTGACTGTCAGACCTCGGGCTCCTTTGCGATTCCTACCTGCAGCAGCTCTGCTGTTGACCCCTGACACCGGCGCTCCAGGTCTGAGATGAGCTCTTTCAGGGACTGGCTCTGCTGCATCAGCTCACCCTCGGCTTCTGCTATGATGTTCAGCCCCTTCCTCTCCTCCTCCTCCAGCTTCTTCAGCTGCCGCTTCTCCTCTCTGTCCAGGATGCTCCTCAACTGATCAAACTGCTTCTGGATCCTGTGTCTCTCAGGTTCCATCTGACTCTTCAGGAACATGGAAGAGAAAGAGGCTGCTAGTCTGCAGAGCTGAGGGTCTCCTGTATAAGGGGTTGGGGAGGCAGGCTCTGCACTGCTTTCCTGGTGGGTCTCACTGGGGCGGGGGGGATGAGCAAATGGGGGAGTAAGTCCTGCAGAACCTGCCCTTTTCTCCTATTCTCCCTTCAGCTCTTCTCAGACCATTGGCCCCAGGCTGTCTTATCTAGGCTTCTGAGATAGAGACTTTGACTCCTAGGTGAGATTTAGATTCCAAGCAGCCTCTCTGGCCTCTCAGGACTCACCATCAGCCTCCCCTTCCAGTTTTCAATATTGACAGCGGCCTGTGCCTGACCTATTTTTCCAACTTTCAGAGCTCGAAACTATAGAACAAGGTCCAGAATCAGTAATTAAGGGCTGCCAATGGCCATGGTTCCTCTCCCATGATTGTCTTCAAAAACCTAGAGTCCCTTTGATATGTTCATTTTCTAACTCCCCCTTCTCTCTCCCTGGCTCTGCACCAAGAACAATGCCCTTGTTTGGAAGGGTTGCAGTGAAGGACGAGGCAAAGGGAAGCTCTTCTAGCTACATCAGGGAACAGACAGAACTAGGTCCCCTTTGCCCTCGGCTCCCATGCCCTGCCCTGATCGCCGTCCCAGGACACCTTCAGAGGAGCCTCTCTTACCTTCCAGGATGCCCTCTTCTCTCTGATAACAGCTGTTAGTTTCTCAGCTTCCTGCTGCTCTTGCCTCAGCTTCTTCAGAGACTCCTGGAACTTCTCCTGGAAGAAACACATCAAGTCAAGCAGGATCAAGTGTCAAATCGTTTCAGTGTGGAGACATGGAATGAACGGGGGAGAGATTATTACGCTGACCTCAGGAGATGCCTGTCCTGGAATGGAACACTGAGAAGGTCAAAGTTATCTTTTATAAACAGGGGATAGAAACCACTGGGAATAGGCTGATTCTCTTTTCTCCAGGGGAAAGAAGCTGACCATGAACCACTTTAAGTCCTTTACTCTCACTGCCAACATATCCCCTGAACTCAACCTGCCCCGCCCCCTACTGGCCCCGAGCAGCGTCCTCTACTCATGCAGAGCCAATCATGAGCAGCGAGAAAGAGCTAAAGTCTCTGCTCTTGGCCAGAGGGGCTTTTTCTAGGTTCAACCTCTACATGAATAGGTGGACTCGGGCTTCCCTGGTGGCGCAGTGGTTGAGAATCTGCCTGCCAATGCAGGGGACATGGGTTGGAGCCCTGGTCTGGGAAGATCCCACATGCCACGGAGCAACTAGGCCCGTGAGCCACAACTACTGAGCCTGCGCGTCTGGAGCCTGTGCTCCGCAACAGGAGAGGCCACGATAGTGAGAGGCCCGCGCGCCGCGATGAAGAGTGGCCCCCGCTCGCCGCAACTAGAGAAAGCCCTCACACAGAAACGAGGACCCAACACCGCCATAAATAAATAAATAAATAAATAAATAAATAAATAAATAAATAAATAAATAAATAAATAAATAAATAAACAAATAGGCGGACTACAAAGAAATTAGATTAGAGCATAAAGAAAAGTTAATAATCTACCAAGGAGTCTGTTCCCACCTGCCTTCCCTCCACCTGGGCTCCCACCTGGTACTCCTGGGCAACCTCCTCCATGAGGAACGTGTGGTGACCACGGTGCTCCTGGGACCTCTCGCACAGCCAGCAAATGAGCTTCCCATCCTCCTTACAGAAGAGCTGGAGTTTCTCTCCATGGTGCGCACAAAGAATCACCTTCAGCTGCTTCCCCAAGCCCAACACCACCTCCCTGAGCCTCTCCGCTATGTTGGCCAGGTGCCGATTGGGCCGCAGGTTCCCAGGCTGGTAGCTGGTCTGGCACACAGGACAGCTGCTCTCTTCTTCTTGGCCAATACCCAACTCCTTGCTATTCCCCGTGATGCAGGCTTGGCAGAAGCTGTGTCCACAGTCTATGCTCAGGGGTTCTGTCAGGAGCTCCAGGCAGATGGGGCAGGTCACTTCATCCTGGATGTCCACCAGGACTGCTGAAGTCATTGTAGCCACTCTCCTGGCTCCTGCCTGCCCAGCCCTGGCTTCTAAGGTGTTTCTTGTGTATAGAATCCTGGGTAGGTGGCCAAAAAGAAAGGGTTCAGGGTAAGAAATGAGGCAGACAAAGGCAGGCTGACTGTTCTGGATAAACAGGTCAAGCACCTGGGGTAACAAGAGCTTCTCATTCTAACTTCAAACATGTTCTTTGCCCCTGCTCACATTAGACAGCAATTTGCACTCTCATTCGAGCAATGATCACGGTTTCCTTTTACTCCTACTGGATGAAGGGACAATGATGTGCTGGAGAGAAGTGGCCTTGGGTAGGCCACTGTCTGTTTAACCTTTTCTCAGCCCACCAAAACACAACCTCAATGTTCAAAGCACCAGAACATGCTGCTGCCTCAGGATTTTTGCACTTGCTGTTCCTGCTGCAAGGAAGCCCCTTCACCCTGGTATCTGCATGACTCTCTGACTTCATTCAACTCTCTCCTTACATGTTTTATCAGAAGAGTTTGCCCTGTCAAGCCTAGCTAAGGCATGGCCACCCACAGCATCACTCTCAATATACTTACCTGCTTGATTTTCCTTCTTATCACCACCTAATATGGATCTTTAATTGTCTGAATCCTCCCACTGGAACATAAGCTCCATGAGATCAGAGACTGCTTTTGTTCATTATTGAACTAGCTCAGTGTCCAACACACAGGTCCTCAACTTTTGATGAAGAAAACTCTAGAACCTCCTCATCCCTCCATAGATGATAAGACCTTTCTCATGAGCTCCTTCACCTCTCTTTCACATGGTGCTGGCATTGCTCTCCAGGATCTAATCTCCAAGATCAAAAGTATCATTTATTGTGACGACACGTCTACCTTCTAACAGCTCTTTACAGAGCCCTTTCATCTCTCATGGTCACCTTCCCAAAAAGACCCAAAGAAACAAAAATGACCACAATAAGGTGATGTTATATCTTTACAATTAACACTTGTGTAACCAGTTGTGATTTAGAAATCATATTCCCCTGTTTTCTTTATCTCTCATAGGAAAACTCTGAATAAATAAGAGTATTTTTAGCCTCTTGATAAAGAGAGACAGTAAGTGACTTTATAAAATCACACATCTTATAAAATCGTAGATGTGTTCTAATAAGAACCTGCTGTATAAAAAAATAAATAAAATAAAATTCAAAAATTCAAAAAAAAAATTATGCTTCGAGGTAGGGTCAGTATACCCATTTTACAGGTAAAGAAACCTGGACATGGAGGTTGAATCAGCTCTACTGTGAACTGTGAAAGGGGTGGCCCAAAGAAAACCAAGAGACTTGTGAGAAGAGAAGGGACAGTGGGGCAGGTGAAACAATGGATGTTTACTATATCTACTAGTTGTCCCTCAGCTACCGCCCCTGATTCATTCTGTCTGGTATTATGGTTAGATGTTTTCATGTGTATCTACCCTCGGATTGAGAGCCCCTGAGAACTATGTATCTGGACTATGTATCTGTTATCACTGTATCTCCTGGAGGACCCAGGACAATCCTCCGAATATAGTATATGCTCAATAAATGTTTCTTGACATTATTGTTTCATTAAACTAGTTTAAACCAGAAAAAAATAAATAAATAAACGTAGAGTTGGCAAAACCTATCATGTCCAGAGTCCTAGTTCAAAGCTCTGTCCTCAAACCTCATAACTTTAACCAAAGACAGTGGTGAAGGTGGTCAAAGTCAGGCACAGACCTAGTGCTTTGGGAGAAGAGATTTCACCAGGCCTGTCCAAAACTCTGACAGGAGTCTTAAGGTGCCCGTGTGTGGGGGACAGAGGGGAGAGGTGGGAGAGTCGAGGCCACATATGTTCTAGCGAGAGTTCACAGAAAAAAGACCTGAGGCAGAGGTATGCAGGTGGAATGGTTGGGACAAAGAGGTCTTATAGCATTTGGGGAAAGTATTTCAGAATCGCTAATAGGAGAAAAGTATAAAAATGGAGGAAAAAGAGGAATGAAGTATCAATACATGTTATAACAAGAGTGAGCCTTGAAAACATTATGCTAAGTGAGTGAAGGCAGATACAAAAGATTACACACTGTATAACTCCATTTACAGGAAATATCTAGAGTAGGCAAACCTATAGACGTGGAAAGTAGGTTGTCAAGAGTTGGTGGGAGAGGGAATGGGAAATAACTGCTAATGAGTCTGGGGTCTCCTTTGGGGGTGATGAAAATATTCTGGAATTAGATAGTGGTGCTAGTTGAAAAACATTGGATTTTTCCAAAAAAACGAATTGTATACCTTTAAAGGATGAATTTTATGGTCTGTGAACTATATCTCAATTAAAAAAAAAATTTATGAGAGGAAAATAAGAGGGAGAGGCTATCTTGTGACTTCTGGTTCAGAGCTGTCCCAACCCCACAGCTTTTACACAAGGCATGCTGTGGGAGAGGATCTAAGAGTCAAGCACAGTGCTATAGTTGGTATGGGGAGATAACGGTGAATGAAATATATACTCTACGAGGAGGTGTACCATTCAGACTTCGAGCAAGAAACACATCCATTTTTGAACACATAGCAAAGACAATCATCATTAATGCAAGCAAGTATATATGCATGCAGGTATTTGTTTCAAGGAACAGTGGAAGGTAGAAAATAATCAGAGACCATCTTCTGATCGTTTTTTATGTGAGGTAATGGCTGAACTCTTTACAGGTAGTATATTGATATAATCCAATCCCACAATAACTCTATCAGATACGTTTAATAACACCTATTTTACAAATGTGAAAAGTGAACTTCTTAAAAAGGTATTCAATTACCACAGGTCTCAGAATGAATAAGTGACAAAGTAAAGGTTATAATCTAGTTTTATGCAAATTCAAACCTCAGATTGTTGTCTGGTCCTTAAAGGAAGAGAATGTTTCCTTTATGCCCCCAACACCACCTGCAAGGGTGCTCAGGTCACAAAGTGGCTCAGCTTCTTTCTACCCACCTCCTGACTGGTGCTCGTCTCATTTTTTGGGCTGCACTGATTCAGCATGATCGTCCCCTTCTTCCTGGCATTTGGAGGCATCCTACAGCTCTTCCTAAGCTATGTGTAGGCTCCTTCTCCAGCCCTGTTCTGCTTCATTCCTGGTGGCACATCCCCAGGACTCAGGCTGCTTCCCTTGCCCTGGCAGGGTGAGGTGAGAAGAGAAGGCACTGACACGGGAGTAACACAGACACAGGTCTGAATCCTGAATTTATCTATCTCTAGTTCTGGAACACTGGGGTAATTCCTGATCTGAGATGTGGTTTAATGTTTTGTGTATTGCTGATAACAAGTCCTCCCTTATAGCACGCTTGTGATAAATTATCTGAGCCAATGTGTAGAAAAGTCTCAATAAAAACTAGTTGTCACTACATTTATACTGTCATTGTGCTTCAATCCTTCAGTGCTCTGCCCTCTTACCATGAGGAAAAGAGCCTCTTCAGTATTTTTACCAGAAATAGGGATAGAGCAGAGTCTGGTGGATGAATAGCTCTACATAAATATCTGTATGAGAATGAATGCATCACTTTCTCACCCCCTTTCGTATCTTCTTCCTTGTTTTGGACCTAGGAGAAAAATCCACTACCTCAATTCATAACAAGATTTAATAAGATGGCATTTAAGGACAATGTGAGAACGCTGGACCTCACCCAGTAGTTTGTGTGCCTGGCATAAATAAGGGTCAGTTAAGAAAGCTAGTAGCTTCTCTGACAAGACAACTAAAGATGCTGGAACTAACCCTAACTTTATTTTTTGTCTGGGCTGAATTAATATGTATGTCCCCACTGAAAAACATCTTATTCTCATTCTTGAAAGTTTTCAGTCATTAAATTATATTACTGTTGTCTTAAATCACATAATTTTTTTCTGAATTTTATTTTATTTATTTACTTTTTATACAGCAGGTTCTTATTAGTTATCTATTTTATACATATTAGTGTATATACGTCAATCTTAAATCACATAATTTTGTAAAGACATTTAAGATTACTTATTTATTTATTTTTACTATTCCAGAATTGAATTACTCATTGGAAGCCATATGCTCCGTTTGCCTAGCTGGAGTCTAGTTTGGGCCACCAAAGAAGAGCCAGCTGACAAATGCACTGTCTAGTTGGAGGCTCACTACCCCTGATCCCAGCTGTGACCCTTGTGTACAGGATGGGCCACAGGGTGACTGAGAGCAGATATAATTCCATAGTGTTTCTTTGGCCCCCTTGCAAAGGCAGATGTACACTGATGTACAGCTTGGTCAGTGTGGGCATAATTAAAGAACACAAGGTCTGTCAGCTAGGCAGCAGTAGGGAAGGGATGGGGTTAAACGAAGGTGTGCTTTGTTTTGCAGAAACTAACCATTAAGTTGCATAAAGTTCCAAACACCAGATATTTCAAAAAGGTTACAGTGCATTCCAATCAACAAGCTATCACAGTATAAGCAAACACCCAAGCACCTGCTTGCTTGCAGTTTTTGGCAACCTAGGGAAACCCGTACTACACGGAAGATCATGCCTGCCCCAGCATGAACACGCATGTACCCCAGACATAAAACTTCCCTGATCCAGCTGTTCGGAAAGACAGTACTTTGAGAGCTATCTCCTTGTCTCCTTACTGGTCACAAGTAAGAAATGCTTCTACTTTAATCAAAAGTACTCGGTGTGTCCATTGGCTATGCACCCCAAGTGTTGGACCATTGAGTCTAGTAACAGGTCCTGTAACTGTCACCAATTTTCCCCTCCTGAGTGCGTGGTAGGATAAAAAATATCAAATTGCCTCCCAGTAACAAGAAGCCCTTACAGGAGAAAGGGCCTGAGAAAGTGTCCCAGACTAAGAAAACAGTCTGTGAGATACAGCATAGATGAGCAGGGTGAGTACAGGGCATTGCTGGGGATCGAGTGAGCTGAAAACATGATCTCAATGAATATTACCAACCAAGAAAATGGATGTACTGATATATACAACAAAATAAATCTAAAAAGCACTATGCAAAGTGAAAGAAGCTAGACAGCAAGGATAAGTTGCTGTATGATTCCATTTATACGAAATACTAAAAAAGACAAAACACTACTATTTGAGATCAGATTAGTGGATACCAGGGCCCAGGGCTGTGAGAAGGGGATGAATTGCAAAGGGACACAAAAAAATTTGGGCGGTGACGGAAATCCCCTATATATATCATGATTGTGTTGTTTGGACAACTATATACAAGTCAAAACTCACGGAATTGTATGCTTAAAATTGCTAACTTATTAAATGTAAATGATAACTCATTAGAGCTAACAAAAACAAAATAGAAGAAATGCAATGAGAATAACTGAGGCTTGGTTTTTTGATCTTCTAAGCACAAGTAATAACTGTGTTGTCAAATATGGTAGCCACAGATGGCTACTGAGCACTTGAAATGTGGCTAGTTGGAAATGAGATGTTTTAAGTATAAAACACACACCGGATTTCAAAGATTTGGTAAGAAAAAATAATCTAAAACATTTCATTAATGGATTTTTTACATTGATTACATGTTCTAAATATATTTTGGAAGCATGGAGTTAAATATATTAAAATCAATTTCATCTGTTTCTTCTAACATTTTAATAAGGCCAATAGAAAAATTTAAATTATATATGTGGCTCTATTATATTTCTCTATTACTTTTCCATCTAATGCTCTGCTTGAGATATTCAAGGCAGAGAAAGAATCTTGAACAGAAAAGATTATGTAAGAGTTGATGTCTCTTGTTAAAGAGTATAAAGGTAAGGCTGGGAAAAGGAAGGCGGGGAACAGAGTCAGCTAACATTCAGTTAGAGAGGGTTTGCGTAGCCCTGCCCACATGCCAGCAGGGGCTTGACCACTAGCTACTCCTGATCGCAGCCTAGAGGACACAAGAAAAGCCAACAGAGTCCCTGACTAAGGCCACATCTCAAGAGCAGTGTGGGTGGCAGAAAGATAAGTCTGGCTGTGTGAGGAGTGCAGATACCAGACCTTAAGGGGAAGAACCTTGAAGATCAAATTAGCAAATGAAAGAGGCCAAATTCACCACTAGTGCCAGTTAAATCAGAAGCAGATGCCAGAAAAAGGCCGTGTGGTCTGCTAACTAGCCTCAATGGCATCCAGTGGAGCTCTTTATGCAGAATCTCTAGGCCTCACCGAGACCAATTCAGTATCTGCGCTTTAATAAGATCTCAGGTAATTCGTATGCACATTAAGGCCTCAGAAGCATTGCCTTAAATACAGGAGCCTTCTTCCCAGGTAAATGCAATTTAGGGTGCAAAATAGAAAAGGGGGAGGGTGGGTGGGGAAGGCCAAAGAATGGACTGATATGTAGATCTGAAGCATCTTTTAGAATGAAAGCTCACAATTAGATATTGAAAGGGCTTTCAGAATAACACTAGTCCAGGCTGGGGCTCAGACTGAAAGTTAGAAATAAAATGGGTGGGACTGCCCCCGAGCTGGGAGTTCTAGTGAAAACAGGGTAAAAATCTAAGCACGTGGCAACTACACTCATAAATGAGTTGAGATTGTGCTGAGGAAATAAGTTTTTTTTACCCTTTTGCAGGAAGCACTCGATAAATATTTGATTTGGAACATAATTTACATTTTTTTTAAACTTCAAAAAATCACTACCTCATGCATTCAAAACTTATAATGATTTAATAACTTTCCAAATTCTTAAAATATTGTCCTGCACAGGTTTTCTTCTCCCTGAGTGTTAGATAATCCATTAACCGAGTGTCTTTTTTTAGGTTAGATAATAAAATTCTAATCATTTTTTTCTGCATTTGTGATATTCCACTTGTAATTCCTAATCGTTTAAACCCTGCTGTATTTTAACTTGTTGAGATGTCAGAAGGAGTCATAGTCTCCTTTATCATAGTGCATTTTTATGTGTTTTATTCCCTACTCTATTCTTTCAAAAATTGTTTTGATTTTGCATTTTTTAAGGTAGGCATTGAGTTTGTCCATAATAATGACTTAATAATTTGAGTATTTACTATTTTTTCAGGCACTCTCCTGTGTGTTTAAACTTCTGCCTTACTTAAGCCTCACCCAAACTCTATAATATAAATATCACTCTGTCCATTTTATAGATGGAAGAAACTGAAGCTCAAAGAGCTCAAACAACAGGTGCGGGGTACGCAGCCAGCGTCTAAGTGTCAGAGGCAGAGTTGGAACCCAGGCACTCTGTTCGCAGCACCCACGCTCCTAACCACACATCTCTGTCTTCATTGATTGACAGATTAAATGTTGTTCCTGATCTCGCTGAGCTCATTCGCAGTGAGGATGAAAAGATAAATTATCTGTATCATGAGCTCCTAAAGGGAAGGGACCCCATTTCTTTTACCGCCCTGTCACTTCAAGTGACAGTAAGTGGCCCAGCCACAGACGGCATACATCTCCAGGTGACCGGCACACGGAGGCTCCAGATGTAAGGCTCCATGTGGTCAAAGCTCCTCTGAGCAAACCAAGGAGTTTTACATAGATTCTGAGCAACTGAGAGCGCTCACTCCTTTGGTCTTTTTTCTTGAACTCAACCGCGCACGGCCCTGCTACCTAAGGTGAAACGCAGGGCTCTCGGGCCAGCCCGGCCTTTGCACAGACTGAATGCGGAAGGCTCATCTCCCAGCTCCCTCTGGGAGGAGTCAGGGCCTCCTGGGGCGGGGTGGGGTGGGGGTGGGGGTGGGGGTGGGGGGGACGGTAGGATAAACGGTGCTCACTTCCTGGAGCAGAAAGGCTGGAGATGGGGGGAAGGGCTGCTGACCTCTGGATCCACACCAGCCGCCGGGTCTGCCATCATTCCCTAACAAAACTTTCAGAGCTGCCTCCCCTACATCCTTCAGCTTCCAGAATCAGGGTTTCATTATCACTATCTTTACACAGGCTACTCCCAGCTCCAAAGGTGCCTCTTCCGTACTCTCTTCCTGAACTTGAGTCAACTCAAAACTGCAGAGGTCTCCCTCACCCTGCCTCCACCCGCGAACCTCCCAACCAACCTGTAGGGCGCGTCAACCTCTGAGTACTAGTGGGGACAGCGGTGGCTGGCCAGAAAACGGATTTGCTCACCAACCTGGAATCTGTATCTTGGATCAGAGCCGAGGATTTACAGCTGCCGCAGCCTCCACCAAAGCAGAAAGGCGCAGGGGGAAAGGGGCGGGGCGAGGGGGGAGGAGATGCTGCTGATTTGTCCAGCGCGGCGTTAGGTCCTGCTCTCCAGCGCTCCGTCCAGGGGCAAGAGGGCTGCGCGGCTTACCTGATGAGCTGAAAATTCTGAGGCCTTGGAGAACACTTGAAGGCCAGGGGTGGCACTTGTAAATTGTCTTCACTTTAGCTTTCCGACCTCATGTCAGTGTTAATAACACTGAGAATACACCGGTATGTACCCCATATTAAAATATCAATGAAAATGTCTGAATAAAAAACATCTAAAGTTATATGAGTAAGGAAAAATAACCACTTGGCATTATAATGGCATGTTTTGCAAAAAGATCATTAAAAGTTATCAATTTAAAATTACGAATATAATTTACATTGCAGATATGTTTATATCTATGATTTTAATCTATATAACTGAGAGACTGTACATGTTTGTCCTTAGGTCCTTATGCATACACGCAAAGCTTATAAAGCCCTGGGAACTATAACTATAGGGTTTCAAGAGCACAGCAACTCTGAGAAGAAAAGGAAGGCTAAACTTCCTGCCCCAAGGAAACTGACCTGGTCTGGAAAGGTGAGCTGTGGGAGGAGGGCCTGGACCTCCAAGGGTGTCCAGATAAAAGTCAGGACAGAGGGCTGGGGGACCTAACGTAATATTTTCAGGGTTCGTCTATGTTGTATCTTGTATGAGTACTTTGTTCCTTTGATGGCTGATAATACTCCACTGCATGGATTTTCCACATTTTGTTTATCCATTCATCAGTATTTTAGACATTTGGATTGTTTTTACTTTTTGGCTATTGTGAATAATGTGGCTATGAATTTTCTTGTACAAGTTTTTTTCTAAACATAGGCTTTTTATTTCTCTTGGGTGTATACCTAAGCATAGAATTGCTGGATCATGTATTTACTTTTTTGAGGATCTTCCAGACTATTTTCCAAAGTGATTGTACTGTTTTGCAATCCCACCAGCAGTATAAGAAGGGTTCCAATGTCTCCACATTTTTGCCAATACTTGTTATTATATGTGTTTTTCTATTATAGTCATCTTACTGGGTGTGAAGTGATAGCTCATCGTTATTTTAATTTGCATTTGCCTAAGGGCTAATGGTGTTTATCATCTTTTCATACACTTTACTATCCATTTGCATATCTTTTTTGAGAAAGGTCTATTTGGATCCTTTATCCATTTTTTAATTGCGTTATTTGTCTTTTTCTGAGATCTTTCTATATTC
Source organism: Eschrichtius robustus (assembly GCF_028021215.1). NCBI lineage: Eukaryota > Metazoa > Chordata > Mammalia > Artiodactyla > Eschrichtiidae > Eschrichtius > Eschrichtius robustus. The sequence goes on along the minus strand of NC_090834.1, from coordinate 64,342,868 downwards.
TAGATACAAGTCCTTTATGAATTCTGTGATTTGAAAATATCTTCTCCCATTCTAAGGGTTGTCTTTTCATTTTCTTGATTGCATCCTTTGAGGAACGAGTTTTTAATTGTGATGAAATCCAATCTTTTTGTCATTGTACTTTTGATGTCATATCTATGAAGGCCTTGCCTGATCCAAAGTCATAAGGATTTACTCCTATATTTTTTTCTAAAAGTTTTATAATTTAGCTCTTACACTTAGATCTAGGATCTATTTTAAGTTCATTTTTACTGTGTGAGATAGAGGTTCAATTTTATTCTTTCAATTTTATTCTTTTGCATGTGGATAGTCTTTGTCTCAGGACCATATTCTTTCCCCATTGAATTGTCTTGACATTGTCAGGAAACCATCATTAAGGAGTTGTGTGTGTGTGTGTGTGTGTGTGTGTGTGTGTGTGTCTGTGTGTGTGAAGCAGAGAGAGAGATGGTAGGGGGCAGATGAGGAATGACATGTTTTGAATGTCTAAATGTTAAGTGAGAAAAGGTCACCTGGCAGCCCTCAGCAAGTTGAAGAGGTCTGGAGCTGACAAAAAACGCCTAAATCCAGGACGAGTAAATGGCTAGTTATTGCTTTTAGTATGGAGGAAAAGTTGCTTAACTAGATGCTACTGAATATAGATAGAAGAGAATTAATTTGTTAATAATTGGTTTTCTCTTCATGAGATTGGTGACAATGTGTAGGTGGGGATTAAGGATAAGTAACTCTAGATGTACAACCAGGTCTCTTACTCTCACATCTCAATGAAGGACATTAAGAAGAAAATGTATGTAAGTTAAGAGATGAAGAATACAAGTAAGAAGAGAAATGAGCTGAGCAAAGCAACTATACTCCAATAAAAATTCATAAAATAATCTTAAAAAAATAAAAATAAAAAATAAATAGAAAAAAAAAATAAAAAGAAATGTGAACTGATATTCAAGGGAGCACACTGAAGAAACTTATCTCTAGGGAAAGTTCCTTGAAGGAACAGAGCAAAAAGCCAAGGCAAAAGCTCAAGGGAGCCTTGATATTAAAGAAGACCAGTATCTAGGTCTGGGAAGGAAAAGATTCAAAAGAAGGTTGGTATCTAGCACAAGAATTAGCTCAAAATTCATTTCATCAAAAGGTTTTTTAAACATGAGGATGAATAATCAAAGAGTTGGTAATCAATTCCATTCAATACCACTTGCATTTCTTTTCTGATTTGTATTTCTCTTAAGAGACCAGCTATTCCAAAATTCCAAGTCAAAAGTTACACTGCTGTTTTTAGACTATCTTTTTATCTTTCAAGTTCTCCTAACAAGTTTTCCTTGATCTTTCTTATTTCCTTCACCCCACCGCACACTTTTGAACCCCTACTTTATTCAAGCCCAATCCACCCTCCCTCACCCCTTAAAGGTATCTTCATTTGCTTTTACAGATTCAATTTTTGCACTTAAAATTCAGCTTATCACAGAGAAGTTTGTGAAAGATGGAACATGGTCTTTACAAAGAAACTCTGAGAAACTCAATTTACATTTGTTTGCCTAAAATTAACTGGCAGATCAGGTACTGAATAGCTGTTGTTCTGTAATGTATCTGCTCATCTACTTTCCATCAATCAATAGCTATTCCATGACGTTCGATTTTATTCTTTTACAGGCAATGGAAAATGCAGTAATTTGTATTTTGGGTAGATCTGTTGGGTGACTGGGTAGTTGGAGGCTTGGCAGTGCACAATGCTGAAATCAGGGAGATCCATTCAATGACTATTGAAACAGTCCAGATGAAACTAAATAAACTAAGGCAGTAGAGTGAGAATATGAAGGAACTGATGAAACAAGTTGCTAAGATGGAATGATTAGGCTGTGACAGCAGCATATTGGAGGAAGGAAGAAGGAGGAATCTAAGATTGATTCTTTTTCTTTTTTAAAATTTTTTATTGAAATATAGTTGATTTACAATGTGTTAGTTTCAGGTGTACAGTAAACCGATTCAACCATATATATATGTGTATTATATATAATATATGTATTATATATAATACATATATATATTCTTTTTTTTATATTCTATTCCATTATACATTATTACAAGATATTGAGTGTAGTTCCCTGTGCTATACAGTAAATTCTTGTTGGTTATCTACTTTATATAGAGTAGTGTGTATATTTTAATCCCAAACTTCTAAGATTGATTTTTGCCTTAAGCTATTGGAAAGATGGTGAGGCTCTTCACCAACCAAGGTGGGGAATTATGGAGATAAAGCAATTTGCTGGGGGGAAAAAAATGCACATTTGTTGTTGTTGTTTTTTAAACCAAGTTAGAATTTTCTGGATACCATTCATATGAGATTAATAAATTCTGGCTTCCAAGTAAGCTGTAGCCACTATATTTTACTCTAGATTTGTGAGTCAACACACTATGTGAGGGTTAAAGCCACGGGATACAATTATAACCCTAAGGAGTATATATGGAATGATAGGAAACAAGAGGCTGGAGAATAACACTCTGAACTCTTTAAAGCCAGGGATCATTTCTGTATTCATATGTGTATATCTAGAGTGTAGAACAATACACAGAATGTACTAATTATTCAGAATTGGCTTGTGGAAGGAAGAAAGGAAGAAAGTACATGACTTCCTTTTCAGGGATCAGATCACCAAAAGAAAGTAATATAGACTCCTCTTTATATCCAGCAAGTCTCTCTGGCTGTAGACCCTGGAGTTCTTAATTTTGTATCTTCTCATGACCCCCAGTTAGTTCACTAGAATAATCTGCCTGGACCCTGATCTTGTTTTTATGACGGCAGTACTAAGCCTTTCTGAAAGGGGGCAGTGTTTTATGACTTCTGGACTGAACCTGTTTTTCTTTTCTCCCACAGGAGGGGAAAAGTGTCCCAGAAAAGAATATATGGATAGGGGTGGGGTGGGGAGTGTCAGTCACTTTGTCTTGTGAACTGTGGTATGAGCCCTTGTGGGAATCATAGGGTAGGGAAGATGGGATATTGAGCAGTTAGCAGATATGGGTCACTGATCTGGGTATTAAGGATTCGTGATCAGCAGGAATGGGCAAGTGTCTACGGTAAGAGAGTTTGGCAAGTTCTCAAAGTCAGTGGGGGATGTGGAGTAAAAAGAGTCTCAGGATTGGTGATTCTCTTCCTGTGTCCTCACATTACTTTTATTACTGAAAACTTGTTTATTGTGCTATAGAAATTTCAGTCTGAGCCATATTCTGCCTGTCGATCTCATCACTGGGAGTGTTTTGACTCACTTGCCTCTTCAAATTCTGAATCAATTCTGGGAGTTGTAGCATTATGACCCATGCTTTCCATCACTGTAGAATGAAGAACTCAAGTCTTGCCCTCAGGCCATATAATACCCATACCCTAGATCATGGAATTTCCAGAGTTTTTCCATACTTAGTCACTCAAAAGCCTCTCCTGTGGGGTTGATGTCAGGTTAGATTGTCCTTCTCTGACTTCTTTTAGTTCTTTCTGTACTCACCTTCATGTCCTCTATGAAGCCTTGGCTTTAGTTGAGGAGGCAAAGAGTCTGTTCCTTTGAACTGTAGGAAAGACTCAAGACAAATTGAACTCTAGGTACTGAGAGTTGTACTACACTTCAGCAAGATGTTCTGCACTTATTATATCCAAAGACTTCAAGAAGTAAAGCTAGGACAGACTGACATCTGATATAATAGTGTGTTTTTATAATATATCAGTTATCTCCTGAGTCAGACCTACAAGATAGTGGAGAAAGGGATATCTCTTTTTAGGTAGGAAAGAGGCTGGGATCAGGAGCTACCTTCTCTCTTAGGCAGTCAACCACATTCTCTCTTGTAGTCCCCCAATATCTCCAGTAAAAGCCAGGAAACGTACTTGGAACAAGCACAGGGAAATGGCAATTTCAGGTCTGCACTTCATTGAACAAGCCCAGAGACACTGCTTTTTGCTGTGCAAATGCCCAGTTTGGTAGGTAGCTGGAAAGCCCATTTCTGTGAACAAACTCTCTACCATTTTTCTTTCTTCATGCTTGTATAGTATGTTTAATTTCACCAAAGACTTTCAAGCCATTATTCAATTTTCATGACAACCCAGGAAAATAAAATGGGCAGAGATTATCGTCTTCTTTAGGAGATGATAGCTGAAGCATGAGCTCCAAGAAAAATAAAACAGAAGTCTAAATATGAGGCATCCACCATTCTAAATGAATTGGATTTACTTTAACATATTTGTATTCATTAATTAATCTTCCTAACATTAGATTTCTAGTCCCATTCCCAGGGGTATAAATGAGGGCTAATTGGGACGTGGCAGGAAACTGTACTTACCATCATTAGCCATAGGGAAATACAAATCAAAACCACAATAAGATGCCATTTCACACCCACTAAGAGGGCTAGAATTAAAAAAAAATGTTAATAACAACAAATGTTATAGAGTATATGAAGAAATTGGGAGTTTCATGCATGCAAGTAGAAATGTAATTTGGTATAGTCACTTTGGAAAACAGCCTGGCATGTTCCTCAGACAGGTAAACGTAGTTACCATATGACTCAGCATTTCTACTCCTAGGTATAAACCCAAGAGAAATTAAAACATAATTCTACAAATACTTGCACATGAACGTTCATAGCAGCATTATTTATAACAGCCGCAAAGTAGAAATAATTCAAATGTCCTTCTACTTATTAATGGATAAACAAGATGTGGTATATCCTTACAGTGGCATATTATTCAGCTATCAAAATGAATGAAGTACTGATACATGCAGCAACATGCGTGAACCTTGAAAACATGAAAAATGAAAGAAATCAGTCACAAAAGATCACACACTGTATGATTCCATTTATTTCAAATGTCCAGAACTGGTAAATCTATAAAGAGAGAAAGTAGATTAGTGGTTGCCTAGGGCTGGGGGTGGGATGGGAGAAAAATGTGAATGATTGCTAAGGGGATACACTTTGTTGGGGGCAGGGGAGTAATGGTAATGTTCTAAAATGAATTGGGGTGATAGTGGCACAGATCTATGAATATAATAACAAAAATATTGAATCATACACTTGAAATAGGTGAATTATATGGTATATAAATTGTATTTCAATAGAGTGCTAATTAAAATTAAAAAAAGGAAGAAAAGAAACTGGACTTACCTCCTGTAGCAGAAAGAAATGTGGGCTGCTGGCCTCTCAATCTCCTCTTATCTCATGGCTGAATTCCTTTATCCAAGGGATTAATCCCTTTATCCAAGGCTTCAGGGCTACCCCTCCCATCTCATTCAGCTTTCTGGGTCAGGGTCTGCTGGACAATGGCCTTTACACAGCCACTTCATGGCCCGAAATCAGCTTTTCTATGTTTCTCCCCAAGCTTGGATTACACTTTAAACCTGCAAAATTCCCTACATTTCTCTACCCAACCCCAGCCAACTGCTGAAGTCTGGTGGGTGAGGTGAAACCCTCTGAAGGGAAGATGAAGGCTGCCTGACTTCACTCACCTATACTTGCACATGCAGAAGAGGACAGAAAGTAAGGAAAGCTTCTGGGGGTGGGGAAGTGTCTTGAAGCAACAGGAGCAGCCAGAAAATCCTCCTATAGAGCCAATTCAAATACATTCAGTCATTCCAAGTCTAGAACTCTGCAGCACCAATCAGAAAGTGGGAAGAGGAAGAAATGTGTGCCCTAAGCAAGAAAGAACTGTGTGCCCTAAGCAAGAAAGAACTGTGTCAGGATTTTAAAGAACAGCAGGTACAACAGGCTTTAATAACACCAGAGGCCAATAGATAGTGATATTGAGGTCTCAGCCTCAGTGATCTTTGCTTTTCCATCACAATTTAAAACAAAGAAAACATGCCTACATCCCACCTATTAAAAGTAATTAGGAGAGTTGAATTGAAGCATTATTGAAGTGTGGTTAATAGTGAGTTAAGCATTGATAATTTTGGTTTTGTAGCTTACTCTCCCCCCTATATTAAGGAGTTATTAGGTCCATATTGTTTTTAGGATCCAAATATGTTTATAAGCACTTTAAAAGTTATGGAGTCTAATATTGTGTAGTGAAGGCATAAAAGAGCCTGGGAAAACTTGACTGCCTTGTGGAGAATAGGTGAAGTCCATCTTGTCCAAAAGGGGAATGGAATGTTGGGGTGATGCCCCAGGAACCAAGAGAGTGCTCCCCTGCTCCAGAGAAGACCAGCCCCTCCCCCAGCCTCCACATCTCCATTCTCACACCTCCCTCCTCATAATACTCCCCACCACTCACTGCTTTGAGACCATTGGGAACTATGCTATTATGTATCTTATCCCTGTTTTGTCAGATGCAAGAAGCTCATGATTCAAGGTCCATCACTCAAATCCACATCTCCATAAGGCTCCGGATATCCCTAGTTTTGATTCCATATATCATCCGTCTCCAACTTTTGAAATCCTTTACTGAGTAACCTGTGACTCATAGTCAGCCATCAGCAAAATTCCCTGTATTATCAACTTCTCCTTAGAACGTCCTCTTTACTTTCTTAGCTAACCGAAACCTGTCTCTCCATAGTACACTTGTTCATTCTCTCCCACACTTCTCAGATCTCCTGGCCTGGAGGTTACCCCTGCACCTTATCACTAATTCCCTCCCTTCTATTAAAATATAAAACTCTAGCATCTTTATGTCACTTTATCATACTACACTTCTCACTAATTGTCCATATTCCTGTTACCTACTAATTCCTGTTTTTTCCTTCTTTCCCAGGTGGCATCTGCTTCTGCTTCTGAATCTTTGTCTTTATCTCTCTTCTCTCTCCCCTCCCCTCCTTTCCTTTCCTCTCCTCTCCATAATTATTCTCTTATCATGATCCTTGATGACTTCAATACTGATGTAGATGATCCTTGCTTATTCTGAACTTCAGTTCTATTCACCACTTCTCCAAAAATGAGCGTGTCTTTCATTTTCATCCTTCCCCAGTCTCTCACTCCCATGGACTTGCTGCACTTTAAGTCTCTCAACTTATTCGAGGCTATTCAGACTGAAGGGTTAAGGACCAAAGGGAAGAATATGAGGTGAGGTAGAAGCAGTTACCAAAATTTGCTAAAATGGAACAGACACCTTAGGTTTGTTTAATTCAAATCCTAATTGATATGGACATAGATAGGCAAATACGTCTTTTAATAAACTTTCTCATTAATAAAACTAGCATAAATAAAGGATGGTGACCATCAGTAGGCTGTGACACCTGGAAACTCACACACAGAAAAGTATTATCTGAAGTCTTTTGATGTTTGTTCTAGGGCTAAAGTTTCAATTAATGAGATGGAGGGCTGTGAGGCTTTGAAAAGTGCAAGTGGGATGGGGAAGGAACTGTTCTAGCTTTTTCTTCTTACTGTTCTTTCAATTTCAATTCTTTGGAAATCTGTCAGATTGAAAGGTAAAGCCATCATTCATTTGGGCATTCTCAGAGATACTTGAGAATAACTCTTTAGATAATGATAGGGGAGGGATGAGATGGAGACTTGAAAGAGTGATAGGGACTCCATGAGAAGAATTATCTCAAACCCCTGGATACTTTTTTATATAAACTATGTCGTACCTGGTGGATTACACCTCCTTTATTCAATCTCCCTCTCAGATTCTTAACCCTCAATCCACAAGGAAAGGCTCCCTTGCGGTGTTTCTTACATGAAAAAGGGAAGATTCTCCCTTTGATTCTTGACAAGAACATGTTACTTTTGTGGAAATAACATTAGGGAAGCTTTGTGTTCCGCTTTTCAAATTTAATTCTTTACTAATAGCACATGTTAATTTTGTAATTAAAAATATAGGGAATTCTCTGGTGGTCCAGTGGTTAGGACTCTGTTCTTTCACTGCTGAGGGCCCGGGTTCGATCCCTGGTCCGGGAACTAAGATCCCACGAGCTGTGCCACCAAGAATAAATAAATAAATATAAATAAAAATAATAAAAATATAAAGAAGATATAGAAGAAAATTGTCTCGAAAAAAAGAAAAAAATAATAATTTATCAAAATTTCAAGAATGCATTATCTATGACCTAAAGGTTCCACTTTTAGACATTTAACCTATAGAAATACAGTCCTCCCAGAGGTACACGCAAATATACCTGAATATATTCCACCTCTTTTACAATAGTGAAACAGTGAGAGCAACAAAATGTCCATTAAAACTCCAGTTATTTATTTTGTTATATGTAGGTAATCTCACTAATAATCAAAACTACTCTGAAGTAGGTGTTATTATCTTTTTTATTAAAGAGAAGGAAGCCAAGGCTTTAAGAGGTTAAATATATTTCCCAGTGACAAATAGCTAGTATGTACTGAATATGGTGAGTGCAATTCTGACCCAAGTCTGAGTGACTCTAAAGCCTTTGTGTAGCTTGGGGACAGTTACACTACCAGTAAACATAAGGGTGTGGATTTGGAATCCAGGAATTCAGACTCCAGTGAAGTTGTTTCGAATACTTTAGTACTACAAAAACTTTGCCATAATGACTAACCTTGTGTGTATGTTGTTTTATACCTATGAAGGTACATTTGAAAGGTAATTTCCTATAATTGTGATTCAAAAGAAAAATGCATAAGAATTTTGTTAAGATATTTCCTAATTCCGCAGAAACTCTATCACATTGTTTATTCAGGAGCAATGTATGAAAGGGCCTGTTTTCTCACATTGCTACCAATCCTTTTAATTTTTGCCAATCTGACAAGAAATGGTGTTTTGGTGTAGTCTTCATTATACTTTCTCTCGTTAACAGCTAAGCTTACTCTAATTATGTTTTGTCCTCTTTTTCATCAAACTTTTGATAATTTTTTCCCTACATTTTAAGAAAAAATTAACCTTTCATCTATAATATAATTTGAAAATATTTCTCCCCAGTTTGCCATTGACTTTTGACTTTGTTTACGGTGGGGTTTTTTTCCTGTGGAAAAAAAAGGAGGCATGGTTTTTAAATTATTTATTTATTTATTTATCTATGGCCGTGTTGGGTCTTCGTTTCTGTGCGAGGGCTTTCTCCAGTTGCGGCAAGTGGGGGCCACTCTTCATCGCGGTGCGCGGGCCTCTCACTATCGCGGCCTCTCTTGTTGCGGAGCACAGGCTCCAGACGCGCAGGCTCAGTAATTGTGGCTCACGGGCCCAGCTGCTCCGCGGCATGTGGGATCCTCCCAGACCAGGGCTCGAACCCGTGTGCCCCGCACCGGCAGGCAGACTCCCAACCACTGCGCCCCCAGGGAAGCCCGGGAGGCATGGTTTTTGTTTGTTTGCTTGTTTTACTGGAAGATTATAATTATAGAGATGTCTCAGTGAAAGAGACATATAAACAGAACACTGAGTAAAAGGAGGTAGTGTGTCATTTAAAGATATAGGAAGTGAGCATTTCAGAGAATAAGATTAACAAGTACCAAGCCCTGAAGAGGAAATGAACTTGCTGTATCTGCAAAACAACCAGAAGGCCTGTGTGTCTTGAGTGGCATAATTGTATTTAAAGCAATGTCTACAAAGATTTGTAAATGCATTTAATTTTGATATTTCAAAATTATATTTGGTTCAATTCAGTTACTGTAAACATTAGATTAAAATACTTTTCTTTTGATTCTTGTTTTCTTCCTATTTCTTGATAGAGAAACAAAATTGGAGTATAATCCATGCAATAGGCTTAGGTCTCAAGACAACTTTTTATTAATTATGAGGTGATGAGCTATTGAGTTGGATGAGCTATTAATAATTAAAACAACAATACAAGTAAAGCTATTATTTGTAAAGCATTTATTATATGCCAAGCACTATTATATGATATGTATGTGAATATATACATATATATGCATATCTTATATATGTATATTTCTCATCAAATCATTAAGAGAAAGGTACTATTAGTATTTCCCTTTTAACTGTGAGAAAGTTGAAACCTAGAGAGGTGAAGTAACTTGCCCAAAGTCACATAGTATACAGAAGAGTCAGAATTCCAACAAAAATCCAGAACCCCAAAACTTAACCGCTACTCCTGTTTTCTCCTCCACATAATAAATGTTAATAACTTCTCTCTCTAATTCTCATTATACTATCTCTGGGATAAAGAAAGCTATGCAGAAAGCTATGTGGAAAGACGAAAGAGCAAAATGAACTGAACAATCATTGAATGCTTACTATGTAATAGATAAATGATGTTACATCATCCTCATCTTATTTACGGATGAGTAGAAAAGGAAGTTCATTGGGATTATGCAACCTCTAAACTCATCGAATAAGTAAGTAGTAGATGCAGGCTTTAAGTCAAAGCCTGGCCTCACACCTAACACAGTTCTCTCCTCTACTTGACACTGAATCCCAGGGCTGAGAAGAGCTCACTCAAAAAGAATAAATGTGAGCATAAAAGTGATATTAAAAAATCTTTAAAATAAGAATTTTATGCACATACACACATATTGCATATTTGCTATGAGCAGGTTCTTATGCTTTGGAGCAATAGAAATAAAAAGCCTTTCAAAATAACCTCTTTCCTCAAGGAATACATTCTAGACAGGGCATAAAGGTACGCACATGAAAAAGGTCTTTAATAAAACAAGAAGAAATAGTCTCAGGACCCAACAAAATAGTGATTTAGATGAAAAGAGGTGGAGAATCTTGAAAGATGGATCTTTCACTGTGGGCTGAGTATGGAAGTGGACAGCGTTGAGATGTGAGCTAGGTTTTTGAGGATGAATTGGACTTGGGATAAATTTCAGGCTGAATTGCTCTTCTCAGACTTCGAGGACATAAGGCTAGACTAATCTCTGGTGTCAATAAGTAATGATTAGTGGGCAAGCAACTAAGTTACATGTAAATGTTTATATTTCTTTAACAAGTTATTAAAGAATATGTAAGTCGATGTCTATTAGATAAGAGTAGGTATTTGACTTTTCATTTTAATGATGACCACAATTTTTAAATACAAAACATATTTGGATAGAAAAGAGTACTCTATCTCTATACTATTATCTTTATTTTGAGGAAAGCTCTGTCTGGAACAGGTAACCGTGGCCCAGGCTTATTTGAGAAAAGTTTTTGAAATGGTATGTTCACATTTAGCTGGTGATAAATGGATGTGTCCACCTACTGTGTGTGCTACTGTGTGTTAGTGTCTCTGAACTTGGGTATTTAAACATGTGTAATTATGGACACGTGTAGCTGGTAATAAAGATAAGTGTCATCCCAGGGAACTATGAGTTTCTAGACATGACAGTTCTCAGGGGTTTCCATTGTGAGGAAGATATTGAACTGGCAAATCTAAATGTCAAAATTATATGAGTGATCAGGTATCACATTTAGGAGAAAATGAAAGTGGATGCTGAGAAAAGTACTATTTAAGTAGTAGATGCCAGATAAGTTATCACATTTCCTCTAATTAGTTTTTCTTGAGATAGTGGGGGGATCAGAAGTTATTTGAATAATAGATGGAAGAAAGTGGGGTGGGTATTACTATACATTTTTAATAAAATTAATCAAAGGTAGATTTGAGTAGAACATGTATTTAATTAATTGGAACATGGGTGAGAATAACACAGGGATAAATGGAAGATGTAGAGATGAGGAGGGGTGAATATAGAACAATTAATAGGTATAGAAAGGGATTAATTTGAGGTCAAGTTGGGAGCATTTATTTATATTTCTTGGCAAGATTTGAAAACATCTATTTAGCCCCTTGCAAAATCTGCTTGGTCCTCACTCCATAAATAATGGGATTGTGCATAGGTGGGATGACCACATAGAGGTTGGCCAGGAGGATATGGACATAGTGTGGGATGTGGCTTCCACCAAACCTATAGGCAAAGACAGAAAAGAGGGCAGGGATGTAGAAGAGTAGGATGACACAGACGTGGGAGCTGCAAGTAATCAGGGCTTTGGACCGGGCATCTCAAGAAAGGAGGTGGAAGACAGCTCGGAGGATGTAAATGCAGGAAACAGTGATAAGGATGACGTCCAGGTCTGTGGAGAGTAGAGCAGCTGCCAACCCAAACCAGACGTTGATGGAGATCTCAGAATAGGACATACGGGCGATGCCCACGTGCTCGCAAAAAGTATGTGTAATGGTGTTGATCCGGCAGTAGTGCAGGCGCTTGAGGAGAAAGATGGGTGGAAACATGATGATGAAGCTGTGGGCCAGCGTGGCAGCGACGATCTTCCCAGTGACTGTGCCGGTGAAGATTGTGGCGTATCTCAAAGGGGAAGAGATGGCCATGTAGCGGTCAAAGGCCATGGCCAGGAGGACTGCAGAGTCAGCCACGAAAAGGAAGTAGGTGAAGAACATCTGGGTGAGGCAGCCATCAAAGGAATTGTGGCTCCCTAGCCAGAAGTTAACCAGAAGTTGGGCATGGTGGAAGTGGAGAGCAAGATATCAGCACTGACTAACATGGACAGGAATATGTACATGGGCTCCTGCAGGCTTGGCTGGGTGAGGATGACACAAATTAAAATGCCATTGCCTGCCACAGCATCTACATACATGGTGCAGAAGAGGATGGAGAGCCAGATGTGTAGGTGCTCCAGCCCAGGGATGCCAATCAGGAAGCAGCCCACCAGGCAAGTATCAGAGTTGTTCACAGCAGCTGTGTTGTTAGCAGATAGAACAGCCATGATTTCCTGCAGAAACCTCACCTGTGCCATAAGGGAAAAATAGCTTCAGACTTCGTATATATTAGCAGAGTGCACATAAAGGCTTGCCATCAGCCACAAGGTCTGCACACACTCACAGGTCCTACAACCATGTTGGGCTCTGCACACATGAATATTCTCTATAGGGAATCACACCCAACATCTGCACAAAGTACAGAGCTCTAGACCCCCACAGACAGGCTCTGTGTCCTTATTCAGAGGCCCCCCCATACGGTTATAAGACTTTCAGGCACCTGCAGGTCTCAAAAACATTGCCAGACTCAGTAGAGTGCCACCAGTTTGGAAAAGAGCAGGAATAGCTAGAAAATCAAACAGTCTCTATGGGTATGTGAACTGTACTGAGCTCTGCAAAAGCCTCAGGTTCTCCCACAAAGGGCCACAGTCTCACACCAAAGAGCAATTGCCTCTGCCTGGTGGACTATGTGGAAAAGTAGGGTTGAGGGCAGTGGGCACTGCAGACCCTATGTCTCTTTTCCCCCAGTCACAGACGCTCTGACAACTACAAAGGCAGTGAAGGCTGCTCTGGCATTTACAAAGAACACTGGACAGGGTGTGAATAACTCTAGTTCAGAGATCTCTGTCAATTAGACTGTGTGATTTTGGACAAGTCGCTGTCTTTTCTGAGAAACAATTTTCTTTTTTTTAATTTTTAAAAAGATTTTTAAAATTTATTTTTTAATTGAAGTATAGTTGATTTACAATGTTGTGTTAATTTCTGCTGTACAGCAAAGTGATTCAGTTATACATATATGTAAGTTATTTTTCATATTCTTTTCCATTATGGTTTATCCCAGGATATTGAATATAGCTCCCTGTGCTATACAGTAGGACCTTGTTGTTTATCCATTCTATATGTAATAATTTGCATCTACTAACACCAAACTCCCGGTCCAACCCCCTCCCCCTTGGCAACCACAAGTCTGTTCTCTATGTTTGTGAATCTGTTTCTGTTTTGTAGAGAAGTTCATTTGTGTCATATTTTAGATTTCACATGTAAGTGATATCATATGGTATTTGTCTTTCTCTTCTGAGAAACAATTTTCTGACCTTGAAAATAACATAATTGTTTCTCTATTGGTGTGTTAAATTAAATTTTGTCTGTGGAAGCCTTATTAAATTGTGTGGTGCTTCCTGAGTCACCTATGTGGCGCTGAAGTGTGGTGCTATCACCCAGAACACGAAGGAAGGTGTGGAACAATGCTTTTCAAAGTGCGGTCCCCAGACCACCATCAACAGCGTCACCAGGGAACTTGCAAGTTCTTGGACGCTACCACACGCCTAATGAAACAGAAACTCTGAGGTCAGAGCAACAATCTCTGTTTAAGCGAGATCACCAGGTGATTCTGATTCATGTGAAAGTTTGTGAACCACTGATGTAAGAACGTCTTTACTTTCTTCCCTATCTGGTCTAGATGTCTATCTCACAGGACCGATAACTTCTCAGTCCCAATTAGTTTCTGCTGCATTCTCTGTGAAAATGCTCAGGCTTCAGCTAAATCTAACCAGTGCTTTCCTCAGCTCACATAGTCAGGATGTGAAGAAAATGACATAATCATACCAATAGCCTTTATTACATGTTAGGCTACTTTACCCCTCCTCAGTCCTATTAAATTATTCTCACAACGACCATACAACTTTTACCACTGCCCAGGTTCTTGTTCCTCCCTACGTTCCCTCCTACTTACCTGAGATTTCGAGACTGTCAGAAGGCAACGCCTTGTCTTTTTATTCCACTCCTGTAAATTGATCTTATCGCTGAAAGCAACCTCTTCTCTTGTCCTTCACTCTCAGAGGAAATAGTGTTGATGTCTCTCCTGCATTTCGATGTTTCCTACCTTAGGGCTGTAATATATTTTACTTTACCTAGGCACGAGAAAGCCCCCTTAAGTAGTTTATGTATTTGTTTATTTGTTTATTTATTTAGAGAGTACAAAGACAATATAAATCAATTATATTTTTTATACTAGCAGCGAACAACCATAAAATTAAATTGAACATTTTCTTTTTATATTTAACTCAAATTGTCAAAGCCTCTACACAAAGAATTACAAAATATTGCCAGAAGAGATTTTTTTTTTAATGTAAATAAATGGAGAAGTACACCATGTACACAGATCAGAAGTCCTGATGGATTGTTAAAATATCAATTTTCTCAAAACAAATATGTAGTTTTAAAGTTTAATTTTTCCAGCTTTATTGAGGTATAATTGACAAATAAAAACTGTATATAATTAAGTGCACAACATGATAATATATGTATACATTGTGAAATGATTACCACAATCAGGTTAATTAACACTTCCTTTACCTCACACAGTTGTCATTTTATTTTTGTGGACTTAAATTATTTTTAAAACAACCTGGATATACAGACACACACACACAAAAAACCACAAAAACCCCACAAATGTACATATATAGATACTTGCATGCATGCATATGTTTATAAACATGCACATGTATATACATACGTATGTATGTATATTTTCAAGAATAATTTTACCACTTATTCTCTGAATTTACTTTCTTTCCTACCTCATCAGGGACTTTGTTCCATCAGTTATCCCCCCTCTTATTTACCAGCAGTTACTCCTAATTTCCTGAATCTTTACTTATGAAAATTCAAATATTTTTAATCTTAAAAGCAATCAAGGGGCTTCCCTGGTGGCGCAGTGGTTAAGAATCTGCCTGCCAGTGCAGGGGATACGGGTTCAAACCCTGGTCCAGGAAGATCCCACGTGTCGTGGAGGAACTAAGCCCATGCGCCACAACTACTGAGCCCGTGCTCTGCAACAGGAGAAGCCACTGCAATGAGAAGCCTGCACACCGCAACGAAGAGTAGCCCCCGCTCACCACAACTAGAGAAAAGCCCATGCACAGCAGCGAAGACCGAACGCAGCCAAAAATTAAATAAAATAAATAAAATAAAAAACAAAAATTTAACAACCACAATACAAATATTCTATTCACCTTGCCTGTCTCACTTCTTCCTTCAAAATCATACCTTTCATTAGATACTTCTTTTGGCTTTGATTTGTTTACCATCCACTGGTTCTTCTCTTGTCCCTGACCTTCCTTTTTAGGCCTCATAAAGGGTTCATCTGTCCCTGAAGGAAGGTTTACTGTTGGTATTTTCTATTGGGGTCTCTATGCTGCCCTCACTCTTCACTCTACCCGGCCCATCTTGTCACCTGCTTTGGTTTCATTTAGCGTGCTTGTGCTGAGACCTTCCAAATCTATAGTTGCCATTTATAATGCTTTTCAGGCTCCAGATCTACTTATCCAAAGACCTCCCAACTGGTCTTCTAGCCTGTAGTCCTTCCAGTCTCTAAACCAGCCTCCATATATAAACTGTTTCCAAAAGGTAATTTTGAGCACACTACTTACTTGATCACAGATAATAATTTCCCATTGCCTAATAGATTCATACACACATACTATGCTTTCTCCACTGATACTGGTTCAGATGCATGTCCCTGAACTGGCTCTTTTATAAATTCCGCTTCCTCTATCCCCAACCTCCCCTTTGATCTAGCCAGTTTATATTTCTCATTCAGGAAGACTTTCCTCATTTCCCAAGGCTGGGTTATGTACTTCCTCTGTACTCCTATATTCCCCTGCAGTTATCTACTTCTCTCTCTAGGATTTATCACACTGAAATATTTTCAGCCCCAATATATTATGAGCTCCCTAAAGGTCAGGCTGTGTCTTATTCACTGGTGTCTGGGATAGAGTTGACATGTAGTGAATGTTAAAAAAAATGCCAGAATAGGTAAGTTCCCACTCATTCAGCTACGTGAGTTCACACTGTGAAGGACACACACAAATATCATAAAAATCATGGATTTATAATCATAGATATTCTGTCCTCACAGTCTTCTCTTGTCTGTAGTCTGTCATTCGTTGTGCTCCTTTCTGCAGCATCGTTCAACATGTTCATCCTCTACTACGTGCTCCCACCTTTGTCAGTCACATCAGCACCTGCATAAACTTTTCTTCTCTGATTTCAGTTCTTTTTCTAAATTATCAGCTTCCCAGGCAGACTCTGTTTACATTATCTCTCCATCATTCATTTATGTGACTTCTGTTTTCCTGAAATTCAGGAACCCATTGATGTTGCCACACCCTCAAACCAGGGAGCAACCTCAGGCACTCTGCTTAAAGTTTGTCTCTCTGGCAGCCTCTTTTTTTCAGAACTTCCACTTTTTTTTAAAAAAATTATTTATTTATTTTATTTATTTTATTTTTGGCTGCGTTGGGTCTTTGTTGCTGCACATGGGCTTTCTCTAGTTGCAGCGAGCGGGGGCTACTCTTCGTTGCATTGCACGTGCTTCTCATTGTGGTGGCTTCTCTTGTTGCAGACCATGGGCTCTAGGCATGTGGGCTTCAGTAGGTGTGGCACAAAGGCTCAGTAGTTGTGGCACACAGGCTCTAGAGCGCAGGCTTAGTAGTTGTGCTGCATGGGCTTAGTTGCTCCACGGCATGTGGGATCTTCCCAGACCAGGGATCGAACCCACGTCCCCTGCGTTGGCAGGTGGCTTCTCAACCACTGAGCCACCAGGGAAGCCCAACTTCCACTTTTTAAATGGCCAGTTTCCTTGCCCACTGATTCCTGCTTCTGTCCTCTTTGGAAAAATTACCAGAAACAGTATCCCTTATATTTCAATGAATTCCTTTTTCCACCTGTTTTTGAATCCTTTACCTGACTGCTCTGTCTAGGAACATTGTTCTTTTTAAGTGGTCCCCCAAATGCAGTAGAATAACTATAAATTTTTTGTCAATGTTTGAGGACAGAACCTCTGCATCAACCTCTGCATCCTCCATAGGAGCCAAGGATCACTTACTCATCAATCTCCTCATCCTCACTTGGAAAGTGACCCTCCAAACTGCCCTTCTCCCATCTGACTTCCCAGGAAAACACAATTCATTCCAGCTACCCTAGACAATTTTTTCCAACAGCCTTCCATTCCTCCTTGAACATTGCCACAGAAATTTCCTATTACCTGGTTCCTATCCTCCATCCATCTGGCCATATTAATAACCTTCTCTCCTTCCAGAAATATCTGACCCAGACTTACCTCTCCACTGCAAGCTTCTCAGACTTACAGTTTCTCAATTCAGTATTTCATACACAGCTTAGGCTTCCTTAATATATAGAATTGAATCTCACACCTTGCCTCATATGGTGTTTATTCCCTCCTCTCCTTCGGGAGCAGAGATTCTCCTCCCTTTGTGTCCTTCCCTTCCTCAGCTCCAACTTCATCCTCTACCATTCAGGCCAATATGCCTCTGTTCAACACAAGGATCTAAGGCACATAGGGATATTGTTTGGCACAGAGCCAGATAGAAGAGAGCTATTGTTAGACACTCTGAGCATCTAAGTGGGGGTGGTCAGCACCAACTCTGAGTCTCTTAGCCTGAATGTTTCACTGAACTTGTTTTTGCATTTCCCATTCCAATACTAGATCCCTTTCACGCTTTCAATGCTACTCCTTCTCTCTTTCTCTCGTCTCATTGTCCTTCCTAAAGCATTTCTTCTTAGGCTTCTTTCATTCATAACTTTCCTAGTGTCTGTTTTCAAATCCTTGTTTATTTTTCACCTTGGGCTTCCCTGGTGGTGCAGTGATTGAGAATCCGCCTGCCAATGCAGGGGACATGGGTTCGAGCCCTAGTCCGGGAAGATCCCACGTGCCACAGAGCAAATAAACCTGTGCACCACAACTACTGAGCCTGTGCTCTAGAGCTTGGGAGCCACAGCTACTGAAGCCCGCGCACCAAAACTACTGAAGCCCACTCTCCTAGAGCCCGTGCTCCACAACAAAAGAAGCCACCACAATGAGAAGCCTACACACCACAATCAAGAGTAGCCCCCACTCGCCGCAACTAAAGAAAGCCCACGTGCAGTAACGAAGACCCAACGCAGCCAAAAATTAATTAATTAATTAATTTAAAAAAAAAGCATGTTGTAATCATCTCATCTTAAGAAAAAACAACAACAACAACAAAGCCTTTATTCCCCCATTTCTATGCAGCCATCTGTCTTTTCTCATTTACAGTACTCTTATTGGATTCACTTTCTTTCCTATGCATTTATTTTTAAGCCCACACCAATCAGGTTTTCTGTCCCTACCACTCTTCCAAATTGGCCTCATCATGGCCCCCAATCTAACCTGTCTCTCTTGTTCAAATCCAGTGATCAATTCTCCGTCCTCATCTTTTTGACCTACCAGGATCATTTGACACAGTTGGTTACTCTCTCCTTTTTTTGAAACTCTTCTCCTTCTTCATTTGGCTTCTTTCTCTCTCTAACTTCTTTTTCTGACTTAATGTTTTATTTCTTCTCAATTTCCTTTGTTGAATTCATCTAACCTTCCAGACTTCTAAATATTGTACTATCCATGACTCAGTTTTTTCTCACCTCTATCCTTTTACTATGCTCACTAATTGCACAATTCTAAATGCTCTGTTGTTGCTGATGAACTCTAGACTCACAATGTTGAACTACCTTCCTACACTTTCATTTGGATGTGAAATAGACATCTTAAATATATGTAAAACTGAACTCAATTTTCCATTTAACAACCTTATTTCCTGGTCTTTTTTACCTCAACAAATAGCCAATCCATTCTTTGAATTTTTCTGGGGGATAATAATAATGGGAAAAAAAATAAAAAGTTTATTCCATCCTGAACCTTTCTTTCATACTCTAGATCCTACCCATTAGAAAGTCAATATGTTGAAATATAAAAAAAGAATTCATGGCTAATGTTGAATCAGAGGGGAAACAGGAACATATGATGCCAGGAAGAGGTTCAACTGGCAAGTAGCTGAATTTGGGTTTTCATGGGCACACAAGGGATTAAGGACCTTTCCTTAATTGTCCAATCCCAGTCTGAGTCTCCACATACCACATACCAGCTGTGTGAAAGCAGAACTCTTGGCTTGAGAAGGAAGTGTCAGCCCAGGCCCCTCACTATGAAGAAGGCAATTGAGACAAAGGAAATAGAAGAGTTGAAGGGTGGGGGGAGATGAAGCCCACAGGGATTCAGAGCACCTTGGAGAAGTCTCAAAAATCCATTGTATGAGGCGGTGATGTCGGTGCTGAGGTCACAGAGGAGACCTGATGGAGTGAGTTCTGGCTTAGAAGGCTTCAGTGGTGGCTGTTCAGCAAGATGAGGGCAGTTTCGAGCCTTGTATAAGAGGAAGGACGGGGCCACAGCTGACTGGTATGTTTCCCCAAACTGGGCCCTTCATGCTGCCCTTGGCCCTTCACTCATCAACTATAGACCTCTTTCCCAGGGCCTCAGGTTTCCCTCCCATGACCCCCGACATCTCTCAAACCCAACATCTTCCCAAAGCATCCTATCCCAGGGACCTCATAACCCCTTCCATGTGGACCCTCCCGTTCCCCCACCCTGAGATCCCAGATCCTCTTCCTGCTCACCTTTCCTACTTTCACCCCTGCCCAAAAGGCTGATCTCAGTCTCCCATCCCCATCCCCCTAGCCGTGTTCCCACAGACCTGGGCCTCCTGCTGCCCACCATGGCCAAAAGTGGAGAGGCCCTGCCACAGGGCAGCCCAGTGCCGGTCCAGGGTCCTCCCCTCATCAAGGTGACCGTGAAGACGCCCAAGGACAAGGAGGATTTCTCAGTTACAGACACTTGCACCATCCAGCAGCTGAAGGAAGAGATATCCCAGCGCTTTAAGGCCCACCCTGATCAGCTGATCCTCATCTTTGCTGGCAAAATCCTCAAGGACCCCGACTCACTGGCACAGTGTGGGATCCGAGACGGCCTCTCTGTCCACCTGGTCATCAAGATGCAGCGCCGTCCTGTGGGCACTGTGTGTCCAGCTGCTTCAGTCCCTACCGCAGCCCCAAGCCCTGGATCACTCCCTCAGCCAAGCTCCATTTGCCCAGCAGACAGGCTACCCACCTTTAGCTTAGGTGTGCTCACAGGCCTCAATGGGCTAGGCCTGACCTCTGGTAGTTTCCCCGACCAGCCAAGCTCACTGATGTGGCAGCATGTGTCTGTGCCTGAGTTTGTGTCTCAGATCATTGATGACCCCTTCATCCAGGGTCTGCTGTCCAACACAGGCCTGGTGCGCCAGCTGGTTCTTGACAACCCCCACATGCAGCAGCTGATCCAGCACAACCCTGAGATTGGGCACATTCTCAACAACCCTGAAATCATGCGGCAGACGATGGAGTTTCTATGCAACCCTGCCACGATGCAAGAGATGATGCGTAGCCAGGACCGGGCCCTCAGCAACCTGGAGAGCATCCCTGGTGGCTACAATGTGCTCCGTACCATGTATACAGATGTCATGCACCCAATGCTTAATGCAGTGCAGGAGCAGTTTGCTGGCAATCCCTTTGCTACCACCACTACTGCTAATGCTACCACCAGCAGCAGCAAACCTTCAAGGATGGAGAATTGTGACCCTCTCCCCAACCCCTGGGCTTCCACATTTGCAGGCTCAGCTGGTAGGAGAGGCAGGAGGCCTGGGGACCAGGATGTATCCGAACTTAGAAATAGGGTTTCCAATATTCTAGGTAATATAAGGCTCTATGACTATCTCCAGCAATTACATGAGAGCCCCCTGTCCCTGGGAACCTATCTGCAGGGGATTGCATCTACCCTCAGCCCAAGCCAAGAACCACCACCACCACCACCAGGAAGCCAAGTTCCCCCAACTTCACCCTCATCCCAGGAACTTGAGTCAGGCCAGCCTCTCCCCAGGGAGTCAGTAGCAATCAAGGGGAAGCCCTCCTGCCCCTCATTCCTGAGATATCCCACAGAGAGCAGTGCTAGAAGAGATGGAAGTCAAGATGGTGCAGGGAATGGCTCCACTGCCCACAGCACCAACAAGCCTGATCTTGTCTCCAGGCTGGAGCGTGCTGCCAACAAGGTCCCATTTGTTCCTTCCCCACCTTCACCCACGGCAGCTACCGCTGGAACCCCTGAGCATGTCTGGCTGCCGCCACCAGCTTATCCAAGATCTCTGAGGCCAGCCGGAATGAATCAGGCCCCACAGTTGCAGGACGAGATGCGCTGGCAGCTGCCACTGCTGCCGCACCTTCAGGCAGCCATGGCAAACCCTCGTGCCATGCATGCCTTGCTGCAGATTGAGCAGGGTCTGCAGATCCTGGCTACTGAAGCCCCTCGCCTCCTCCTCTTGTTCATGCCTTGCCTAGCAGGGCTGGGAAGTATGGCAGGAAGTACAGAGCCTCGAGAGGGTGCTCTTATGCCTGCGGATCCTCCCCTAGCCCCAGCTCCTGAGGTTCCCTCAGCACGAGGCTCTGCGGAGCTGGGCCTCCGCTCCATGCCCTTCCTCCAGATGTTGCAAGCCCTAGCTGGCGCCAATCCCCAGCAGCTGCAGCCCGAGACTCACTTCCGGGTGCAGCTAGAGCAATTGCGGGCCATGGGCTTTCTGAATCCTGAAGCCAATCTGCAGGCCCTCATTGCCACCGGAGGTGACGTAGATGCTGCTGTGAAGAAGCTGAGGCAGTTGAAGGAGCCCTAGTGGTTCAGACCGTATCTTTTCCTCTGTGCCTTTCCCCCATATCCCCTACCCTAACTCCCCCATTCTTGAATGCAGCTGCACTGTGAACCAAATTTACTATGATGCCCTTTACTGTGGAGACAATGTTGTTCCAGAGTCA
This sequence comes from Eschrichtius robustus, assembly GCF_028021215.1. Classification (NCBI taxonomy): domain Eukaryota; kingdom Metazoa; phylum Chordata; class Mammalia; order Artiodactyla; family Eschrichtiidae; genus Eschrichtius; species Eschrichtius robustus. Next base: position 64,320,561 of record NC_090834.1, on the reverse strand, counting down.
CTGGGAAGAATGAGAGCCAGAACGGGGTAGGGGTGCTGTGAGTGACCCAGCCATCCCTGCCACCGTACCATCATGGGACCCCAGTCTGAGCTCTGCTAATGACTATCTTGAGATGCAATTACATCCAATCTCCAGTGTCATCTGCTGCCTGAGTCTGATTTTTTGTGGGCTATGAGAAAAGGGGGGGTGTATAGGAGAAGAGGTGGTGGTAAGAGCTGTCTTTGCATGGATGGGAGGGCTTGGATGGGAAACCAAAATGTTTCAGGTTAGAAGATTCAGAGGCACGGGGAACAGAGGAGGGTGAGCTGAAGACTGCAGCTTTCCTGGTGTCCTTCCAAAGGTCCCCCCAGATTTGGTGTCCTGTAGGAGCTGTCACCATGCACTCTGTGTTCTTTGGGGCTCTCTGCCATCAGCCAGACTGAAAAGTGGGCACAGCTTCATATTTTTATTGCCTCTGAACACTATCCTACAGGCGACTCTCACTTTTGGGATTTGATTCTGATCTCTGAGTGGATAGCAATAGAGCAGGAATCAGGCTGAGTTCTAAGATTCCCTGATCTCACCAAGTTTACAAAGTCACTGTCCCTGGTAGCCAGATTTATAGTTGATTCCACTGCCATGGACCCAGCTTGTTCTGGATTTTGTCTTTCTTGCAATATCTAGCTCAGAAATTGAGGACCTACCCTGTGCTCAGCATTCTGCTAGGGATTAGGAATTCAATGTGAGTAAAAGAGGCATGGTCCTGCCCTCATGAGTGTATGACGGTAGCTGGAACTGTTCAAACAGTACTAATTTTATATAACCACAAACTATGATAAGTGCTATAAAAGACGGGGAACTGTGAAATAGCGTAACAGAGACTTGGTCTAGTCTGGGGAGAGAGGGAACGGTTCTGTGAGCAGGTACTCCAATCTAAAATCTGAAAAGTGGTAAGAATGAAGTAGGTAAAGATTCGAGAGGGGAGGGAAAAGTATTCCCGCAGAAGAACCATTATGTACAAAGGCGCCGAGGCAGGGTGTGCATAGCACACAGGAACTGCTCTCAGCATCTCAGACTCAATTCTCATTTGCACTCAGGGATGCTTCCCAATACCCATGTGCTTCTGGGGCAAAAGTGTTACAATCGAATCAAGTGAGTGAACCATGCCTTCCAGCAAATAAATGTGCCAGTGGGCTCACACAGGTAAACACACTATGGAGTAATACACTGACACAAAATGCATATTCACCCTTTAATACACCTTCACGTGGGCACACTTTTGTGCACGCGTATGAGCATACACACAAAACACAGTCTGTTAGAGTTTTATCACCGATGGGGGTATAAAAAAACAAGCAAAAATCTAGTGCTATATTCTTGTCAAGGAACGAAAAGGGTCTTTGAAAGAGGATACCACTATAGTAAAAGTGGCCATGGTGTGTGTTTAAAAGTCAGAGACTCAGTGTTGGGGGTCCTTTTAGGGAGAAACAGGTTCTGCCTGGAACCTAGGATGCTTGGACCAACCTGTCTTTACCTTTTAGCTACCAGCACATGGCTTAGAGATGAAATGAGCTTTGGGGGCAACTTTCTCCCATTGTTTTCTGTTTTAATCTCTAGGTAAAGCACAAGGCTTCAAACCTCCTTTCTATCCCTTCTTCACTCCCCATTAGTGAGGGAGTGCTTGTCCAGATCAAATGAACTGTTGTTTCTGGTGGGGCTAGGGGAAAGGCAGACGAAAGTCTTGCCTCTTCATTTCCTGCAACTAAGAAGGCTCTGGCACTGCTTCTGACCGCTGAAGTTGTACACTGTAATCTCTAATTTCAACCCTTGGAAGGCCAGGTAGGTCTGAGAAAAAATTCAGGGAAAGAAATGTTGCTTTTATTTCCCTTTCATATGGGCCACGAAAAGCCTGAGGGTTCATGTGACGTAAATTCCAGCTCACCAGGGCAGACAGTAGGTGGGAATCTGGGTCTAAAAGTCCTGGGGAGAGAGGAGATCACTCATTTGTTGGATTGTTTTCTGGTCCTCTCCTATGAAGAGCCCTCAACTGTTGATTGTGTGTTTGGAATCTTTGCTCTGGCCTCATTGGAGACTGAACCCAACAGCTCCATGTTCAGCTCTGTGGTGGTGTCCAAAGGAAGGAGGTTGCTGGGGTGGGGAAGGTCACTGTCCCCCACCTAGCAGCTGATGTAGGACCTGGCACATGGGAAACATTCAATAAATGATTGAATAAATGAATGTTGAATGATGAGTGAAGAAATGAGCGACCAAATGAGAAAGTGGTTGAGGAGGTTAGGTAGATATGAATCAAATAAACAATCTCAGAGGACCAGGGCTTCTGCTTGGGAAAATAAAGACTGTTGGTGTTTGGGGAGGAGATGCCTGCAGGCTGATGTTACTGAAATGGCAGGTCTCTAGAGAAGTCCCATTTACAGTCCCTGCTCTGACTCTCACACGACATCAGCAGTGGTCTCAGTCACATATCTGGGCCTTGAAAGGACCCCACACTAGGGGGTTGTGTGGATGGAAGAGAAGCAGAGTCATAGTTTTGGTCATATTGGGCCTAGTATGACCTTGCTCTTTCCAAAGAAAATGTACCCTTTCCTCAGACCAAGAGAGTTTTTAGAAAGCCAAAGAGCAGTGAAGCTTGAAAAGCTGATTTGCATCACAAATAGCCAGCCCGGTAGTTGGACAGCAATTTAAGAGAAAGGTATTATCCAAAAACCAGAAAGTGCTTTTATGCAACTGTGTTCTTTATTTTTTAAAGATGTTCCCCTAATATCTGTCATAAATACATGGGTACATTTTTTTCTAGATATTTTAGGGTTTCACTACTTACACTTAATTTTAAATAACAGTTAACATTATTGAGGCTTTCCTCTAACCAGGCCCTGTTCCAAGCTCTTTACATCTGAATCCACGCAATTGTCCTTTAATGCAAGTATTATTATTCCTAACTTCAGATGAGGAAAACTGAGGCGTAAAGAGAGAGGAAGTACTTTGCTTAAAGTTTTACAGCTCCTGCATAATAGAGCCAGGATTTGAAATTAGTGTACTTCCAGAGTCTACACTCTTAACTGCTGCACTAAATCAAGTTAATTAATGCTTTAATCCTTACCTCTAGAAAGTGAAGAGGGGTACGATTTGTGGTATTTCATTAGAATTTTTGCACCCCTGACTCCTGCAAGTATCTACACTGGATTGAAATATTTTCTTTACCGTATCCTGCATATGTGTACATGTGCATGTATTTTTGGTGTTTTTTAATTTAATCTACTACTTCAATTTTAACTTTGAAATATTTAATGACAAAACACTCAATGCTTGACTCATTATTCCTTTGCCAAATGCCGTTGTCCAATTCTGGTTATTTTTCTAAATATACTTTATAGTAGATGTCAAATTTCATAAAAGACCAAAGGAGATCGTGAATGGCTTTCTATTACATTCATAAATTAGAGGAGAATTGAGGGATTTGCAAGAGACAGTCTTTCCTTTTAAAACAGAGAATGTTTCCATTCAAGTTCCACTTGTGTCTGTAGAAAGAACTGTAGTTTCTTCACATAAGTCTTACTCGGGTTTAAGCACTACGTTTTTTTTTTTGGTTATTTTGAGTGAAAATTTTTGCATTGTATTTTCAGAATGGATATTGCTGTGGTGAAACTATGCTGTCACCAGTTACACTATGAATTATTATTTTAGACAGTTTTTTTGATTCTCATGCAAGCAAACATGTGCATCCTTGAAAAATAAAACTTCCACTCTTCTAATAGTTAATTAGACCTCTTTTCTAGAAACGTAAGTTGACTTATTTTCACAGTTTGAGCTATATATATATGATAATATATATTAGATAATGTAAATGATTAAAATAAGAATAGAAAAAACATCAATAATTCCACTATCCAGATAGCACTGTTATTAACACGATGGTTGTCTTTCCACATATTTTACAAAACTGTGATTATATTGTATATAGACTTTTACAACCTGCCTTTTCAACATGACAATATACCATGAAACTTTCCAAGTTATTAAGTAGCCTTTTGGAACTCATTAGTTTAATAATTAATTCCTAAACCCTTCTTATATGCCAGAAAATGTGCTTGGTAGTAGGAATACAATGGTGAACAAGATAGATATGGTTCCTGCTTGAAGAAGCTTACAATATTGTAGAGATAACAGACTTCCAAAAAAAAAAGAAATAAAAGAGTAGCTAACACAGAGCACTCACTGAGAACTAGGCCTGTTCTATAGACTCTATGCCTATTAACTCATTAAATTCTTACAACCCTATAAGGTAGGTATTATTATTAACCTATTTAACGGATGAGTAAAGCAAGGGATAGCTATGTGGGTCTAGTCCAAGGTTGCACAGCTAAAAAATGAAGGAGCTGGGATTTGGGCCAGTGCTTCTAGAGACAACACCTTTTATCTCTATTCTATATAACTTTCTATTATATAAATAATTATTGAACTACAATTCAAATTAACTTCATGCAGGGAATAAACAAGGCATTTTGCTAGTGTATATAAGGGAAGGAGGGATATAATTTTAGAAGGGTCAGAGCGTATCTCTCTGAAGGGAGTATTTATGCAGAGACTCGAAGGATAAGAGGAAGCCAGACATTCAGAGAGCTGGGGGAAGAAAGTTTCAGGCAGAGGGGAAAGTATAAAAGAGTTCCCTGAGTTTGGTTAGAGCTCGATACATTTGAAGGGAAAGGAAAGAATGCCAGTGTGTCCAGAGTAGAGAGAATGAGAAGGAGAGTGCTTCAAGGTGAGGTGGGAAAGAGACGTGAGTGCAAAATCGCACAGGGTTTCGCTGTGAGTGTGGATTTTATTCTCATCTATGTGGAGCGTGAATGAGAGGGTAACTGTGGTGACAGCTGAGTCAGGCAAAGACCCCTGCAGTCATTCAGGTGAGAGACGGTGTTGGCTTAGACTAGGCTTCTCCACTGGGGCAGATGACGGGAACTGGACAACTGAAAACATGGTTTGGAGACTGAATTTATAAAACTTTCTGATAAGATGGGGTGTGCAAGCTTAAGAAAAGGGAGGAATGAAAGATCCATTTATTTATTCAGCTAATATTAATTGAACACCCTCTCTATGCCAGGTCCTGTCCTATGTCCCAGAGATAGGAGGTGTTCTAGATCACAAAGCCTTGCCTTCACGAAGCCAATAGAGAGGGGACAGTCACCAAGTAATCAATATAATTTCAAGCAATAGGAGAAGCTAAGAAAAAACACAGGCTAAAGAGGAAAATCGACAGTGAACTGTTTTGGAGTCTTATCAGGGAGACCATCACTCAAGAGAGCATTTAAGCAGAGATGTGAGTTAGCCAAAGCAAGAGTTCCCAGGCAATGGGGACATCAATTAAAAAGCAGGCAGAAGCAGGAATACAAGAAGGCTGCTGTGACTGAAGCAGGGTGCTCAAGGGGTGGGGTCATGGAGTCAGGCACGGGCCAAATTATTAGGGCATTTTAGTCTTGGGAAGGCATTTAGATTTAATTCAAATGTAATAGGAAAATCTTTGGTGGTTTTGGGTAAAGAGTTGAGGTTAATTGATCCATAATATATTTTTAAAAGATCACATTGGCTACTTGTAGTGTCAGCCCGGACAGTTTTTTTCTTTTTCTTTTTTTGTACTGCAAGAGCCTAACTGGGGCTTTGGTTGCCCAGGCATCCAAATCAAAGAGACATCCGCTTGAAAGATGGCTATCTCCCCAAAAACACATTGCTAGCCACAGGACTACATAAAGAGTCAGGGTGCACCCCCCCTCTGATATTTCCTTTGCTTTAGAGGTTACGGTTGATTTCCATAACTATTTGAGTCACTTATTTTTTTCTCTTCTCACAATTTAAATTCTTGTTCTTAAGTTTTAAATCCACCAATAAAGAGTGAACCCGTAAAATCCTAGGTGCCCACCCTTGACCCTAATAAAAGAAGAACCCCAGACCCTTTTGTTCTCCCTCTACCCACGACATTGCCATGTGGCCCCAAGTGTGCTATGTAACTTCCAAGACCTGTAAGAAAGAAACCTTGTGTCTTTCAAAGTTCCCTGATGGTTATCACTGAGGGCGTGCTATGTGACTTCCAGGACCTGTAAGTAAGAAACCTTGTCTCTTTCAAAGTTCCCTGATGGTTATCACTGAGGGCGTCTTGCAATCATAATAAGAACCACAAGGCCAGGTCCAGCCACAACGTTGGTGATGGATAGACTGAGACCAGCACAAAACACACTGTGGAAATTAGTCAAAAGTGGACCAAGAAAGGAAGTAGGGAAACCAGCGAGGAGGCAATTGCAGTATTGAAAGTATGGAGGTGATCAGATTCAGGATATACTTTGAAGAGTAAGCCTCTAGTACTTGCTGATAACTTAGATGTGAAAGGAGAGGAATTGAGGGTGATTCCTGTGTTTGGATGAATGATCATTTTATTAGAAGAGCAGAGAACTCGAGGAAATGGCAAGTCTGAGATTCTGTTCTGACATTAACTGTCTTGGGTGTAAAGTTAATTGATGTGGGGGAGACTGAGAGAATCAGGTTTGTGGAGAGAAAGTCAAGAGTCCGTTCATGGCTATGTATTATTCCCCTTATCATGGCAGCAAAGGGTTCTAATATACGCCAGCTCCAGGTTCGTCCTATAAGAGAACAAAATTTGCCACCCCAAAATGTGTCTCTTTAACATGAGGATTAATTTAGGCTGATTATTTTTAAGAGACATAAGACTCAGGAAGTTTTTCTTGTTATCTCCTCCTCAATTGCCCAAAATAATTTAGATAAAGGGCCTTTTCCAGGAAGAAGAACTATCAGCATAAATAACTAAATTATAATATGAACTAGGTGTGGTAAACTGGGGGGAGCTTAGCAAGTCCTATTTGATCAAAACCCTGTGTCCCATTGTCTCAGCACTGCCAAGAAAACATTTATTTACCTAACATTTGCCTTTCCATCTCCATGTGAATTGCCTTCCTCACCTTTGAAATCCCAAACCAAAAGACATAATACTCAGTATTTAACAAGTATCTGCTCTGTGCCAGGTACTGTGGGTTGCACTTTATAAACATTATCTCCTTGAATCTTGAAAACAAGTCTGTGGAAAACTACCATATTATACATGATAAAAAGTAGGCTTAAAAAGGGTAAAAGACTTGTCAAAGGTCATGAAATTGTGACTGTGAGATTTAAAGAAGGGCTATTTGGCCCTAAAGACTCCAAGCTCCCTTTTTTTCTTAACAGTAAATTTTAAATTGATTAAATAAATAGTAAATTGATTGTTTTATTTTATTTTATAAATTTAAAAGAAATATATGTACACCATCAACAGAGGAATGGATAAAGAAGATGTGCTACATATATACTATGGAATATTACTCAGCCATAAAAGGAACGAAATAGTGCCATTTGCAGAGATGTGGATGGACCTAGAGAGTGTCATACAGAGTGAAGTAAGTCAGAAAGAGAAAAACAAATATCGTGTAATATCACTTATATATGGAATCTAGAAAAATGGTACAGATGAACTTATTTGCAAAGCAGAAATAGAGTCACAGATGTAGAGAACAAACTTATGGTTACCAAGGGGGGAAGGAGGGGGTGCGACAAATTGGGAGATTGGGATTGACATATATACAGTACTATGTATAAAATAGATAACTAATGAGAACCTGCTGTATAGCACAGGGAACTCTTCTCAGTGATCTCTGGTGACCTAAATGGGAAGGAAATCCAAAAAAGAGGGGATATATGTATACGTATATCTGATTCACTTTGCTGTACAGCAGAAACTAACACAACATTGTAAAGCAACTATACTCCAATTAAAAAAATAAAATACAAAATATGAGAAAAAAAAGAAATGTATGTACCATATAAAAATAGTCAAATGATGCCAGCTCCTCAGGAAGAATAAAGTGTGGTCCTTATGACGAAGAACTCAATGGGCTGTGTGGCCAGGACCCCTACTTGAGACACAAGCCTGTAAATGGACTAGGAAAGGTCATCAACTTGGGCAGGAGACATTTAGACACTGACAATAGAGCCTGTAGGAGAGAAGATGAAGGATGGTTCACCTCAAAGACTGTGAGGGAAAAAAACTTCCTGGAACTATGAGATATGCAAAGGTGATTCCAGACAATTGTTACCTGGAATGTTCTTCAACCTCTGCTACACATTAATGTAATAGCTATACTAGCTAAGGAAAAGCCAGAAACGTTAATTTGAATATCTGATTCTGCTGAGGGCAATCCAAATGGAATCCCCAATGGGAATTGGGTTTGTTACTGATATTTGTATAACAGAAGTTGTCCTGAGGCCTGGACATTACCAGGAGAGGCCCACTAGGCTGCTGGCTGCCAGCCAGCCATGAGGATCACTCTGTGAAATTTACTGGGACTGAAAAAGTCTTTTGAACTCAGAAATGACAACTTATCAGGGTCTTGATATGGGTTGGACATGGAGAACACTCATTCAAACTAACTGAAGTTTAAGACTACATATTAATATATCATAAACAATGTGGTTGTAGAAGGATCTAGGTGTTCACGTTGCCCACATCTAACAGAATCTCCTGGCATTCTAAGCAACCAAATCCTACCTTTGTAGTCCTTTGAAATTCTAGAATCAGAAAAAATGGTCAAGTATATAATGGAAAAAGCCTAAGACAGCCTGATGTATCCATCTTCACAGTTAAAAATATAATTGTTTCAGGGATTAGACATTACTCTTGGGGCTCACTTGCTTGGTGGAGTCAAAACAGTGCCTTAGAGAGTCACTATTATCTGCTTTTACAGCTGAAATATGTCCCCTCCCAAGTGACAATTCTCCTCCTCAAATATACCTCAAATCAAATAATTAAGTCAGAAAGACTTAAAAGTCAAACCTTACTTTCTCATTAATTTCTCTTGTCTTAGGTCTGACCCTCTGGGACTTGAGATGATAGTTTATCTCTCTAGGAGCAACTTTGTTTCCAAATTCTCAGAGACCACGATGCTGTCTTTCTTAGAACCATGTAGCTGGGTTACCCAGCCTGGTGAGCCTGAGATGCAAGCTACCTCAAGACCCCAGTGAGGCTGGTGGACTAATTATACATATCTTGATTCCATTCATATAGAAATAGCAACTTGAGGCCTGACTGGGCCATGGATGGTATACAGTAATTTAGTAGAAGATAGGTGACTAGAATTAGCACTTCCTAAGCTAGTTCTTAGACTAGTACATTTTCTGCTGAGCTATATTCACCTATCAAACTCAAGTGGTATGATTTTCAACAGTGAAATAGGTTGGTGCGAAACGTGTTTTTAGACAGGAACATTTAAATTTTTTTTCTACTGTTACTTAAATCAAATGGTAAAGAAAGCCAACTTCAGGCAGGTGGTAGAGACCACTGCCCTTCCCCCATTCATGTCTACCTCTCAACTGTGACCTCATCACTGACATCCCCCGAAGGCTGGCTCTGGAGAAGGGCAGCTGCCACCCCATGGGAGACAGGTGGCTTCAGGGCTACACTGGGAGGTGGGGTCCACAGGACTTGGGTGAGAGGACATCACGGGACACCTACTGGTCCCTGCACTCAGGTGTGCTCAGTGCTACATCTGGGCTTCTTCAGATCCTCAGGGGGCCCTGAATTCTGCTTTTGAGGAAATATGGCACGGGCTAGGGAAGAAGCAGGGGACAGCTGGCTGGTGTCTGGTCGGGAGCCATCATCACACATCATCAGAGTGTCTGTCAAGACACCACAAGACTGCCAGGAATTTCTGCTGGCAGAAAATAGCAGCATCCGCCACTTTAAGAAACAGATCTCCAAACGCCTTCACTGTGACACTGACGGACTGGTGCTCATCTTCTCCGGAAAGATCCTTCAGGATCAAGACATACTGAGCCGGCGAGGCATCCTTGATGGCACTACGGTCCACCTGGTGGTGAGGACCTGTGTGAAAGGAACACTGCCCGGTCCCAGCACTCTGCCAGGCCCTGCCGGCCACTGCACCCATCGTTCGGAACCATCCACCTTGGAGAGTGCTAGGATGCTAGCCAGGCGGGCCGGCTGGCCCAGCGCTCTCCTGAACTAGCTGACTTCCCTGGCCAGCTAACTCAACTCCTGTTGGCTGCCCCCGAGTCCGTGGGGGGTGGGGGGAGGGGGCCAGTTCTTGGAAGACCCTGTGGTTCAAGGCAAGTGAGAAATCAGCCAATGCCAGCCGTGTTCCTGAATCCTCAAGACCAGTACAGAAACCCGAGCCAGCTCTTAAGGCTCTGGAAAACTTGCAGAACCCGGCCCAGTAACAGGAGCCACTTCACGCGGACAAGCGGGAGCTGGAAGGCTTGAGGCAGTGCCAGGCGGTGCCGATGCTACACGTCCGGTCTGCTCTGATATCCAGCACCTCAGGCTCTCCACTCTGGCCCCTTGGGTTGCCTCCAAAGGCCACAGCCCAGGTTCAGAGCCTTGCAGAGCGGGGGCCAATCCCCACCGCAGTACTAACACCGCCACCACAGTCCCCGCAGCCTTTGCACCTGCCAGGCCGTTGGCACAGGAAGTCAGTGCAGCCGTAGTTGTCCAGTCCCGGCGCGTGGTTTCAAACCAGGCTAATTCAGGGTGCAGGACTGGACTGTCAGACTTACACTCAGGCCAGGGTCTTTCCTCCCAGGAGAGCCAGCAGCCCATAGGGAAAGCCGCTCCAGCCGGTTGGTCGGCTGAGACCGTCACCCTCTGCCTTGCGTAAAGCCTTACACGTCCTGCAGCAGAATCCAGCTCTGCTCCGCCAGCTGGCAACAGGCAGCCCCCTGCGACATCATATGCCCCTCCTTCCCATACTCACCAACCCATGGGCACTGCAGGCATTAATACAGATAGAAAAGGGCCTGCGGATATTGTCCAGGGAGGTACCTGGGTTGGGACCTTGTTTATAGGATCCAAGCAGACCACATGAGGCTAAAGGAGCTTCTGAAACTAGGGCTGGAGGACAGGGTCACAGAGCAGACCCTGTGCAACCCACCTGGGCCGTTCTTCAGCTCCTCCACGCTCTGGCCAATGCCTGCGCCCGGTCTACCCAGTCCTCAATGTCCTCATCCCCCCTCACTGAAGGCCGCTACCAGCAGGAACTGGAGCATCTGAAGGCCATGGGTTTTGCTAATCATGATGTCAATCTTTAGGCCCTCGTGGCCACAGGTGGAGATATCCATGTTGCCATTGAGAGGCTGCTGGGAATACTGGAGGCCCAGGTCCCTCCAGCAGATGCCCACAATGCACCACCCCATGGAGAGGAGGGAGGCAAAGGAAAGAGAAGGGGAGGGCGGGGAGGGGCTTATTTTGGGAATTCCTCCTGTTCAGATCACGCGCACACTTGTAGAGCCTCCCCTCACTGCCCAAACCTGTTTTACATTTAAAAAGATTGCTTGGATCTTATGTGTGCTGTCAATTTGGGGGCAGGTGGGCCCAAATTGTTGTTTGGGGGGAGGGATTGATCATATTATATGGTCTTGGGTCTGGGCTTCACCTGTTCTCATAATGCTAGTCTCAGACTATTTTCCAAATTTGAACATGAGGTGGGGAAATCCTGAATTCTTTTCACTATCTCTACGCCTGCTCAATGGACAACCCAGTTCCCCACCAACATTACTAACATCACCACAAGCCACCCTATTACAACTCCAGGGTGACTGAAGGGATCCTGGCTTTTGCTCCCCCGGGAACGCATGAATTTCTTCATGGGCTCTGAAAGCCACCCACTTTTTGACCTTGTTTCTGTGGCTTGAGGTCCAATCTCTTGATGTTGCAGAAAAGGTGTTTAACTTCCCTTTCAGTTAGGGTTTCTCCTTTGCTACCTGCCTATGCCAGGATCCTGATCTTAGAAGGTCAACCTCCACTGCTTCTGAAACTCCATCCTCTCGCCTATGCAGGCTTCTTTCCTTTATATTGCAAAACGTTTGATTCTGCTGCCTTATCAGGTACAGAACCTCATCTTTCCTTTTGTCTCTGAATGTCTTCAGTGTCTCCCTTTCCAGGGGTCATGTTTAACAATCCTGTGCAGTCAGAGACTTGTCCCCAGTACAGAGCAGAGGCTTTCTCAGAACTGCTGCTCCTTCCTAATCTTCCCAAATTTTTCTACAGAATTTGATATACTCACCTTCTTTAAGTTGCCTCTTTTAATATATTTTCTTATCCATTCTCTTATAATAAAGTGGTGCTTCCTAAGACTATGTTATGCCGATTCTTTCTCTATTCATCCTTCAAAGAGTTTGGCTATTTTCTTGGCTCCGGCTCTTACTTCTGTGCTTGTGGTTCCTAAATCTCTGAGTCTACTTGTACTTTCCACAATCTGCTAGACTTTTGGTCGGGTGTCCCAGAGGAAACTCTGCCTCAGCATGTCCAAATATAGCCCAGCATCTTTCCCCTCACCCCCATTCCTACTCTAAATTCTGTGGTTCCTGTGTCCTGGTGAAAGTCATTAATACATTCTTTTTTTTTTTTTTTTTAACATCTTTATTGGAGTATAATTGTTTTACAATGGTGTGTTAGTTTCTGCTTTATAATACATTCTTAATCCACCCATTCTCTTCTGTAAACCTCTAATTCAGGGAGGTGACTCATAGTGTAGGTGGATGGAACATGCCCCAGGGGACCAGTGGCTCTAGATAACAATATAGCAAGATAAAAGCTGGTAAGAGAAGGGGGGACTACTGGAAGAATTACTTTGGAGGAAAACAGGGATTAAAATTCAGAGCCAGCCTCAGGGGTCCATTGAGCCTGGCCTGAGAAATAGCTGAATCTCTTGCTTGCTGGGTGCTGGGGAGGACTGATGTCTCTGAGACAGGCACTCTGACTTAGTGGTGTTGTGATGCCCCATGAGCCAAGAGACCTGAAGGTTGTGGAGGTCAGGGACTGTGGATAAAACATCTCTGGGAACTCACTTCCCAGTCGTGAGCCTGGTACACAATTTACTCTTAATTTTCCTGTAACCACCAGGGTATTGGTCTGTATTTCTGAGATTGGTGATACAAGTTTGGTCTCAGTGCTGAGTTAGATTCCTGGGGAAGGAGTCAGGGTGATGCACAGGGCAGTATTCTGGGATCCTAGAAGAATGCTTCACCTTTCTCCATCATGCAGGCTCCAGTGGCCAAACAACTCAGTGGAGTAACAGACCTTAACAATAAGGTTAGTAGTCTTCCTGGGAGCTGGCCCCTACTACCTTCAGTCTGATAGCAGCTACTGGTTTCTACAAATTATATTCCCCGTCTAGGATCTATTGCATTCTAGCTTTAGAATGATAAGAGAGCCAAGAAAATTCCTAAAAAAAACTTTAAAGAGTAGAGTTTGCAGCCAGGGCTGCAGAATCCTCCATCTGTCTGTTATCTGTGGTATGTGCAAACTGAAGTTTGGTCAGCAATAGGAAACTATGGAGAACAGTCCTGTGCTATATCCACAGGACATCAGCCCAGAGTATAGGTCACAGCTAGATCCCTGTGCCAAGCTATTAGCAACTGTGTGGTTCTTGCATCTCATATTATCTCTTTAGGCAGGATAAAGGGAGGTGAAATGCTCCTGGAAAAGCCAAAATTGAAGAAGAGGTTTGGGTGGAATGTTTCTGCTAAAACAATTCTTTTCTGTAATACCAGTGTTGGAATGGGATTAAAGGTTTAGGGAAGGAGGAAAGATGCTGGGCAGAATGGGTGGATTGAATCTCACAATGCTCACATATACATACATCAATCCACAGAATAATACGCAATGAAAATTGTGTATTACTGTATCACTGAGACATATAGTAGAATCATAAACTAAAGTCAGACTAGATCACATGGACGTTATCACACAGTCCTACCATTATAATACTGTAGAAAATAAACCTGATAGCCCTATGCATAAATTTTCAGTCAGACATAATGAAAGTTAGAGGCACAGAGATAAATGATCTGTACTCGATAGCAACTATTGATTGGATGTCTGCCAGTTGTAGATGTGTATCACAAAATCATACACAATTTCAATTGCAGGCATACAGCTAGCACACAGACATCCATTCACACACAGAAATGTAAAGAGAAATGGCAATCACAAATTATGATAAAATGACTTTTCAGTTTTCCTTACAGGAAATGAAACTAAAATTCTTGACTATTTTGCTCGATATAATAGAAGTAAGGCCTTAAATGTCAGTGTTAGCTTTCACTGGAGTCAAAAAATGAGAAATTCAGAAGTTACTCCTTGGAATTTCTTCCATGGTAAAGTACTTGAGATAAACCCAGAGAGTTAGGGAATAATAACAACACTAGCAACCACTCTGTAAGCACGAGGAGCCATTCACTTTTGAGAGAGTGTAGCTATTCCTTTGAAATTCCTGAAAGATATGGAATATTATTTTCATTTTACAGCTAGAGGAACAGGCCCCTAGGGGTTGACTTCCCACACATGTGTGGTTGAAATTCTAAGCTGGTTTTCCTGATTCTAGCATCCTCATTCTGTGCACTGCACAGAGGGTCAGAAGATGAGAGTGTGGGACTCAGAGTGACCATTAAGGGAACAAGATCTGGTCAGATTGGAAAGACTTGAATTTATTTTATTTTATTAATTAATTTTAATTTAATTTTTATTCTATATTGGAATATAGTTGATTTACAATGCTGTGTTAGTTTCAGGTGTACAGCAAAGCGATTCAGTTATACATATACATATATGCACTCTTTTTCAGATTCTTTTCCCATACAGGTTATTACAGAATATTGAGTAGAGTTCCCTGTGCTATACAGTAGGTCCTTGTTGATTATCCGTTTATATCTAGTAGTGTGTATATACTAATCCCAAACTCCTAATTTATTGCTCTCCCCCACCTTTCCCCTTTCGTAACCATACGTTTGTTTTCAAAGTCTGTGAGTCTGTTTCTGTTTTGTAAATAAGTTCATTGGTATCATTATCATTTTTTAGATTCCACATATAAGTGATATCACATGATACTGGTCTTTCTCTGCCTGACTTTCTTCAATTAGTATGATAATCTCTAGGGCCATCAGGAAAGGCGTGAATTTACATCAGGGAGGTGGAAAGGCTTAAAGTTCTGCCCAGAGTGTGGAATCTTAAGGAAGGTGGAATCAGTGGATCACAGTTGGTGGTCTGTGGAGTAACTGTTTCAGAAGAGGCACTGGGAACAAGACCCAGGGTTGAGCATAGACGGACAGAAATGTCAAAGGGATGCTGCAGTGGGCTGGAGTTGGTCAGCGGCACAAGGGAGCGGAGGAACAAGAAATAGATATATGCTGAACTCATTTAAAAGTATGCAGGTATAGAAGTGAAAGGGTATAATCCAAGAATAAAAGTGTAGTGACTAAAGCACTAAGATGTGTCCATCTCCCTGATATCTACTTCTCTCTGCTCTATGTGGAGAATAATGTCTAGTCAGATATCTTCCAACTTGACTCTTTATATTAAAAAAGTGTATAAGGGCTGTGCCATGTTGGACAAGAGAAGAGGACAGGGATGAATCCCCAGATCACTGTCACTGAAGAGGATATACCTTATACAATTCATTCAATTTCTTGGGTTGGAGTAAAGTCAAAAGCATCCAGTTCCCCTTCCACTGGGCTGCTGATTTTGGAGAAAATAGTTTTAACGAGCGCTATTCATATCCCAAGCACTGTCTAAATATTTTAAAGTTGTTACATAATATAATTATCACAATAAACCTGTGAAGTGATATAATATAAAACAGTCCTAAATATGTTTCAACTTGGCTAACAATGTTTAGAGAGATTGCATAACTTTCTCATATTTATTTAGTGATCATTTTACATGTTAGGTCCTGTCTTAAATTTTCTACATTCATTGATTCATTTATTCCTCACCACAACATTGAGTTAGATATTAAATTATCCTCCATTTAACAGTTGGCCAAACTGAGGCATAGAGAGATACAGTGACATGCTCAAAGGCCCCAAAATTAATAAGTGGAGGAGCCAGGATTCAAACCCAGGTACTCTGACTTGATTTTTTAATTTTATTTTCTTTTTCCTGTGCGCACATGCATTTTTAAATTGAAGTATGATTGATTTACAATATTTCAGGTGTGCAGCAAAGTGTTTTGCACATGCATTTCTTTCACCTTTGAAGAATTTATTATTTATTGTTTAAAAAAATTTTAAAAAAAATTTTTTTTCGAATTCTTTTCCCATCTAGATTATTATAGAATATTGAGCAGAGTTCCCTGTACTATACAGTAGGTCCTTGTTGGTTATCTATTTTAAATATAACAGTGTGTACATGTCAATCGCAAACTCCCTGTCTATCGCTTCCCCCCACCCTTCCCCTCTGATAACCATAAGTCCGTTCTCTAGGTCTGTGAGTCTGTTTCTGTTTTGTAAATAAGTTCACTTACATCTTTTTTTTTTTAGATTCTGCATATAAGCGATATCATATGATATTTCTCCTTCTCTGTCTGACTTACTTCACTTAGTATGATGATCTCTAGGTCCATTGCTGCAAATGGCATTATTTCATTCTTTTTTATGACTGAGTAATATTCCATTGTGTATATGTCAGATACTCTAACTTTAGACCTTGTGTTTTCAATCACTGTCCAAAGTCTTGGATGAAGATTAAACGTACTTCAAATGTTCTTGTCCTTTTCTACTTGGACTCACAGAAGAGAGTTCTCACCATGACATGCAGACATCTTTCAAGAACAAGAACTGACTTGGTTTTAAGTAAGCCATACACTCTTTTGAGGCAAAAATAAAAATATTAGGAGTTGGGTGCAGTAGCAGTATCACAGCTAATGAGGTTTATCCAAGGCATGGTTATTGCTCATTGAAAACTTTTTCCAAAAGTAAAAATATTATCATCTTTCTGGTCTGTTAAGGAGCCTCAGAAATAAGGTATGTTCAATGTGATTATTGATATCTCCAGTTCATCTGACCTTTCCTTAACCTTCCAGTGTTTCCTCCCATGTAAACACATTCCTCTCATATCAGAGGTCTCTGACCATGAAAATTCGTCCAGATAGCTACCATACATACTTATTTTTCTCATTTCTGACCTCTGCTCATAATTCATATTGAAATTTTCCCCAAGTGAAGTAGTCTTGGAAGTTGACTTCGAATCTCCTTGGTCCTAGTCCCATAGATGATCGGATTCAGCAAAGGAGGCACCAGCACATAGAGATTAGCCAGAAGGATGTGCACATGCTTGGGGACTCGGTGTTGGACAAAACAGTGGGTGAGGAAAGAGAAGAAGGCAGGGATGTAGAAGACCAGGATGACCCCAAGATGGGAACCACAGGTACTCAGATCCTTGTGCTGAGCATCATGGGATGGAAGACGAAAGACGGCATGGAGGATAAAGCCACAGGAGACAGAAATGAGAATAGAATCCAGACCCATGGCCAGAAGGGCCGCAGTCAGCCCACAGACAATATTGACAGTGACGTTGGCACAGGTCAGTCAAGCAATGCCCATGTGCTCACAGTATGTGTGTGCCATGACATAGTGATCACAATATGGGAGTCGCCTCAGCAAGAAGATGAAGGGGGAGACAACATCTGTACTCCAGAATATACCCACAAGGCCGATTCTGCCTATGACAGTGTGATTGAGGATGGTTGTGTATCTCAGTTGGTTGCAGATAGCTACATATTGATCGAAGGCCATGGCAAGAAGAACTGAGGACTCTAGAGTATAGATAGAATGGACACAAAACATCTGGGCCAGGCAACCACCAAAGGAAATCTCACCAGCTTAGAAACACAAAATGGCCAGCGTCTTGGGCACAGTGGTGGAGCTGAGAGCCAGGTCAGTGAGTGAGAGGAGGCAAAGGAAGAGTTACATGGGTGCGTGAAGGGCACTGTCTGTCACTATGACTAGGATGAGGGTGACATTCCTAGCCAGTGCTACCAGATACAAGGTATGAAAGGAGATGGCGATCCAGATGTGGGCACACTACAGCCCTGGGATCCCTGTCAGGAAGAGAGTGGCTGGGAGACTGTCATCATTGATGTTGGAAGCATTCTGCTTGGCAAATAAAGGGTTCTGTCCAAGGGATGATGGTACACCTGTCCTGTAACATGTGAGATCTGGTTCATTCACATAAAATGATGACCGTTCTGTTAAATCGTCTTTTTTAGGCTAAGAAAAATATTTATTGTTATTAACTTGTTTAAGAATCTTAAAACGTTCGATCACATATAATCCATTTTCCATCAGCTAATTCCTATACTCATCAATCATGTTTTGAGTTCCATATCCCAAACACCAAGCTACGAATTTAAGCATTTGCCCTGTCTAACCCTTCTACACTTATTTCCCACCACATTCTGCACATCATTTACTTGTCTTTTGTCCATGTACATCTAGGGAAAGTTTGTGCCTCTTTTTAAAATTTTATAGTATTCCCTTTGCCGAAGGAACCTTTTCCCCTTTATTTTCTTTCTCTCTAGTTTATAAACATCTGGGCAAATGTCTCTGCCTTCCAGAGGCCTTTCCTCTCTAACCTAGTTTGTTAGTAGTCTTTATTTTTCTCTCATCCACTATTTTCCAAAATCTTATTGAGCTGAGACTGTGTCTTTATCCAATTGCAACCTCCACACAACATATGTCTGTACGTAGACAGTTTGATCAATATTCACCATAAGACTCAATCCTGATAACTCTTAGTAACATAGCATTGACTTCTTGCTTTAATGCCATAATGTTTTGTTTACGTAATCTGTGTTTGTACGGTAACTGCCCAAATATACACCAAATGGCTTATTTTTATGTTTAACCTGAAGTGCCTATAAAGAGGCTAGGCAGTCTGAGTATACTCAAATACCCCGTAACTGAATATCTCCAGTATTTTGAGTACACATGTGGGTACAATGGAAGAAAGCAAGAGATGCAGTAGACATGCTAGCTGGGGAGACAGCACTCCTAACTATGGCAAAGCCAGCTCAAAATCCTACATTCCCACCAGTATAATGGTTGCACGTAATGGCCAGATCAGAATGTCAAGTGCTGATAGAGGCAGGTTGAGGGAGGCAGTAGAGAGTCTTAGAGTTCACCAACAGTAGACATCCTGGAAGAGTGAATACATTTTTGTTGTAGAAAGCTAGTATTATATACATCTTCCCTCAGCAACATTTTATACCTAAAAGAATCCTTTGTAGGATGCCTAGAATTTTGAACTTTAGTTCTGAGTCTGTCACAAGAGTGTTACATGACCTTGAGAAAATCCTTTCCCTTCTCTGGCAAGTCTCAATTTATAAAAAGCAGCAATTCTGGAATCCTTGTTTCAGCTTTTCTACCTATTCACTATTTAGCATTGAGTAAGTCCCACAACCTTTTTGAGAGTCAATTTTCTTATTTATAAATTGGAAATGGAAACACCTGGCTTACTATTTTGTGGGTGAGAAAGAGTAAAGTATACAGTAGTAATAAGTTTGGACATCAAAAATAATGTTCTCCCCATTTTTACAAGCTCTTGGTCCCATAGCCATATATTGGAGTGATGTGGAGTACAGTAATTGTTGTACATCTGCCTTAGCAAAATGAAATCCAAGTTCAGAGAAATGAACTGATGTAACCCAGATCACAAAGCATGTTACTGTCAGAACTGAAATTAGGTCTCAGATCTCCTGATTCAAAGTTTGGTGTTTTTCCCTCACTGAACTGTCCACTTATATAGCCAATTCTTTAATTCCCATCTTTTTCTTTCAAGGCACCCTAATATCTATTGCTGCAATAATTACTCATTATTTGGACTCCAAAGAGACAGATAAAAGCGGAAAGCCCCTCTTATTTGCTTGGAAACTTTCACAGATGGCCCCAGCCACTAAAGGAAAGAAGCTTGTGTACCACACAAGAGAGCCAGAGTCACTACATCTTCTCTTCCTCTCTTTACCCCGCCTATTCTTGCCCACAAAGGAAGATTTCAAATGGTTATTGTAAGGAAGCTGCTACTCTGTGAGCATCTGTGGATGTGAGGACCACAAAGATATGTGTAAGCAAGATTGCTTTCCAGGGAAAATCATAGAAAAAAAGACATTGTGCTGGGGCACCGCTCTGGGTGGGATGGGGGAATAATCCCAAATTTGTCTCACTCAGGTTTGTTTCTGGATCACTACAGTGGCTAAGTTTTTGAGGTCTCCCTCTAAGACCTAGACTTCAGTCATTGAACTCTGAGTTCTTTCTCTGAACACAGTATTTTCAATTTCGAGGACAAAGCTGTGCGATGACATGCATTCACAAGTGGAGCACGCTGAGGTTGGAGCTCTGTGACGGGTATCCTATATGAGTGTGAGGCTACGTGGGCGAGTGTGTGGAGGTTTGTGCAGGTGCATTGTACCTGAATATAATTTTTTTTTTTTAGAGATATGAAAGTTGTTATTTCGTGCAGACTGTGTGTGTGTGTGATTTAGAGGATGATGGGGTCTGAGTGTATAATCTGAAATGTCTGATCTGTTCTCAATTTTATGTGCTCAGTGAGCCTCTTCATCTTAGCTCTGGGTTCCAGCCTCCTTAGGTCAATGGGCTTGGTAAGTGCAGTTATTTGTTAACTCTCTGTGACTCTCAGGTATGAAAACCCAAGGGGCTTGCCCTAGGGATTTGATAGAAGCAGGGATAATTGGATACACACATGCAAAAGACTGAAATTGAACCCTTGTCTCAAACTATATACAAAAATTAACTCAAAATTGATCAAACATCTAAATGTAAGACAAATCTACAACATCTTTAGAAAAAAAAACTTAGGTGTAAATCTTTGTGTGCCTGTATTAGACAATGGTTTTATGATATGACACACCAAAAGCACAAGTGACCAAGGAAGAAAACAGGTAAATTGGACTTTACAAAAAATAAACTATTTGCACTTCTAAGGACAGTGTCAAGAAAGTAAAGACAACCCACAGAATGGAAGAAAATGTTTGCAAATCATGTATCTGATAAGAATTTTATATGCAAAATATATGAAGAACTCTTACAACTCAACAACAAAAAGACAAATCAATTAAAAATGGATAAATGATTTGAACAGAAATTTCTGCAAAAAGAGATATACAAATAGCGAATAAGCACAAAAAAAGGTGTTCAACTTCATTAGTCATTTGGGAAATACAAATCAAAACCATTATGAGATATCACTCCACGCATTAGGAGGGCTATAAACAAAAACACAGTAAAAAACAAAAACAGAAAATAGCAAGTGTTAACAAAGATGTGGAGAAATTGGATTCTTCATACGTTGCTGGTGGAAATGTAAACTGGTAAAACCACTTTGGACAACAGTTTGGCTTTTCTTCAAACAGTTATACATAGAGATACCAGCGACTCAGAAATTTTACTACTAGGTATATACTGTAAGAACTAAAAGCCAATTTTCACACAAAAGCTTGTATAAAAATATTTAAAGAAGCATTATTTCTAATAGTCAAAAAATGAGAACAGTACAAATAGCCATCAACTGGTTAATAAACAAACAAAATAAGGTATATACATACAATGGACTATTGTATCAGAAAAGAAGTACTGATATATAATGAACTTTGAAAACATTATGCTAAGTGAAATAAGCCAGACACTACAAAGCCACATATTTTATTATTACATTTAAATGAAATTTTTAGCATAGGCAAGTCCACGAAAACAGAAAGTAAATTAGTTCTTGCCAGGGGCTGGGGTAAATGAGAATGGAGAGGGACTGCTAATGGTAATGGAAATTTTTTTGAGTGTGATAAAAATGTTCTGGAATTAGATATTGGTGACAGTTGCACAACTTTTCAAATATACTAAAAAGCACTGGATTGAACACTTAAAACTGAATTTTATGGTATGTGGATTATATATTAATAACAAAATTTAAAAAATAAATCATAGACTTGTGTAATCATTGAAATTTAAAAGTTCAACTGCCTGGGACCTATTTATTTATATGACACTACAGGTAAAGCAAGCCCTGGATCTGGGACCTAATATAGGCCCTTCATTCAGATAGTGTCTAATGATGTGAGAGCAGTATGAAAGAATAAATGAAAAAATGAATGAATAAATAATAATGAATGAATAAGAGAAGGAAATCATGAGTGAACAAATTAATAGATGAATATATGAACTAATAATGAATTTCCTTAAATCAGAATCTCATATCAGGAAACATTTCCTCCCCCTCTGTGCTCCATAATTTCCTTTATAGAGAGAAATGCAAATTAAAGGTGACATATTTTTTCCCATATTCTTTTATTCTCCCAGGTTTATTGAGATATAATTGACTTATAACATTGTATAAGTTCAAAGTGTACAATGTGATGATTTGCTACACATATATATTGTGAAATCTTTACCACAGAAAGGTTACTTAACCCATCCAAAGAGGTGACTTCTTGAGTAAGCGGACTAAACTCAGTCTTAATTTCCTCATCTGTAAAATGACATCTCTCATTCATCTACCTCATATGTTTATTTTAAGGAGCACATAAAATGAACTGTTCTAAAAATTTTATAATAATACACACAGTTTATTTACTTACTATTTTTATTCAGCAAGAACCAATGTAAAATTTAATGTTTTGCTTCAAAATACCACGTAGCTGCAACTAGAGAGCCCATGCACCGCAACTAAAGAAACCCGCACACCACAATGAAGACCCAGTGCAGCCAAAATAATAATAAAAAAATCATGTGCATCAGCCATAGTCTATAGAAATATTTTGTCTAAGATTTTCTTGAGCCCTGAGTAGAACTGTTCCATGCCTGCTTTCTGTCTCCACTGTACTTGGAATGTACTTTAATCATATCAGTTAGTTTGGGGAGTTTGTCTCCTTAACTAGATTGTAAGCAACTCATGAGCAGGGACCCTGTCTTATTTATCTTTGTATCCTTCAGTCTCTAACATAGGGCTTGAAATATACAAGACATGCAAAGTAGTTGAGGAATGAGTTAATAAATGATTATATTTGCATATATTTGCATCTCAACCATCTCTATACTTCAGTGAATTAACACATACTAAAATGTTTTACTCTAAAATAGATCATAATTTTATGAAAGAATAATTTTGCATGAAGATTGTATATTGTTTATTATCTAAATACAGTATGCATTATAGATCTGACCAGAGTAAATAAAAAATAAATTGTACTTGAAATTTTCAAACATGCTATAAATGTACCTTACATTTTTATATTGCTCAGACTTTAAATACCCATATCAATTTAAATAGAGTGCTCATACTGTGCCTGACCTTTAATAGGTGCTTAAATAAATATTTTTTGAAAGAATGTTGCTGTTTAATGATTTTGGCTCTGTTACAAATATGACTTACAGTGAAGTTACTGCCATAATAAGTGGACAATACACTTTCAGTGCCAGTATTTTTTCTTGCTTCTTTAAATCTGAAGGACTTGGAAGCAACAATTTGGCTCATTTATGTACCTGTGAAAAGCTGTCTGGAAACTTCTGGGCTAATATCTTCCACATCACATTCTATAAATTAAGATATTCAGTATCCTTCCCTTGACCTTAGAAATCTGCCCACTCTGAAAGAGGATCAGCAGATGATTGCTGGCAACAGTCTTCTTCTATTCAGCCCATTAAATAGGAAGTTCATGGCTCTGCCTGGATCTGTAACTTGCCAATATGGAGAAAAAGCTCAGACTCTGTCCCTAGTTCACTGACGAGAACCGTAATTACAGCAATACTCTCACGATCACAGGGCTCTGGTTATCCAGGTCATCAGATACATCTGATCTGAGCTCTTGGCTTCTTTAACATCTTCCTGTGATTCAACTTCCACTGTTCATGTAGCCTTATTGGTTTAATATTCCATTCTTTTAGAACTATAAGATGAATTACACCTAGTCTCGTTAAACAAGATTAGGGTCACCCATCTTTTATGGGTTGGAATTGGGTCCAGGGTCCATCTAGTCTGTGTGTCTGTCTGAGCTGCTGGAAGCAAATGCCAGGATATTTACTTTATGCAACAGAAAGAGAAGACATTTTCCACATCGGTGCTAGTATGTGGAGAGCCTCCTGGACCCACAAGATTGGAGTATAGGGCGTAGGAGGTATTACTGGATTGGATCTGGGTCCTGTGTGGGGTTATTTGACATTTTGCCCTTTTGAATACATAGCTACACAATTCTACACATGTTCTGCACCCATTCTCCTCCTTCAGTGTTTCCTTTTAAGCGCTCATACCTGTGTTCATGTTTTCACATCTGCCAGAAATAACCCTTCTTTGTTCTCTCCCCGTCCACTCCCTTCTGCCTGAGGCTCACTGTATTCTTTTCTATTGCTTCTCTAACAAACTATCGCAAATTTAGCAGCTTAAAACAACAAAAATTTCTTATCTCATATTTCTGTAGGTCAGAAATCCTGAAACCCTAAATGTTTAAGGTCTCTGAAAGCTAAAATCAAGTTCACTGCAAGGCTGGGTTTCTTACTGAAGGCTCTGGGAAAGAATCTGCTTCGAAGCTCATTTAAGTTGTTGGTTGAATTCAGTTCCTTGTGAATGTAAGACTGAAGTTTCATTTCCCTTGCCGACTAATAGCCGGGGACTAGTATTTGCTCCTAAAGGCTGTCCACATTATTTCCCATCGTTTTCACTTAGTTCCCTCCACTAATTGTGGGTTGAGTGTTTCTCATGCTCTGAGTCTCTCTCTGACTTCTCCTTCTGCCGCATATTTCTGATTCCAGCCTGAGAAAGTTCTGTGCTTTTAAGGGCGCATGTGAGTAAACTGAGTCCACCTGGATAATCCAAAAGGAAAAAAAAAATCTTTAAGGCTCATAATTCTAATAATAATCTTCAAAGTCCCTCTTGCCATGAAATGCACATGTACATAAGTTCCAAACATGGACCTCTTTGGGAGGAGCATTCTTCCTACTGCATTCATTTTAATAATATTTGCTCATTCTTTGAGAATCAGGAGAGATATTACATGCACCCGAACGTCTCCTCTGACTGCTCTAGAATGTTGCAAATTCCCTTCCTTTGTTCTGCCCTAAATCCTCCTTGTATCTATTATCATTGCATTCACTGAGCTATTATAAGTGTCTCCTTAGGAGTCTCCCAAACTAGACGATGGATTGTTATTTTTATTCATCTATACATTCCCATGGATACATTTGTGTTTAATACTGAATGAATGACTTGATTTATAGTTACTTTTGTAAACATACACCTTACACCATAGATGTTTAAGGTAGGGATTGTGACCTTGTCATAAATGAAAAGATAGTATCTTTTTTCATTTGAGAAAATTAAAAAAAAAAGACTTATAAAAAAGGAACAATAGAGAATTCAGATAAATCCATGCTTGTTGATCAGGGCTTGGGTGACTTCCTGACCTTTTCCCATGACAATTAGTGTGACTATGAGAAGATCTAGGAGTATATTAGGTGATGCACTAAGTCCTTTGGTCTGACTTATGTATGAGTGGGATTCTTGAAAAGCTACTGCATTTTCAGCCTGGTTAATCTCAGACAAATATTAGGTATCTGAGAGATTCTTTCTGACCCCAACTTCTTTACTGCCCTCCCTGATCTGGTTCAAGTATGCATCTCCTGCTACTAATCACTATTCCTTCCAGCTATATCTGCTAGTATTATCCTAGAACTGAGTTGTTTAAGCTATTCAAGAATTTATTCTTATTGTGTTGTACACTTAGGTTAATATCCACTCCCCATTGTTTTACTTTCAGGACCTAATGTTTGGGATTTAAACATATCCATCTATTAAGTGCTATATGGCAACAAATAGGCTAACTGCCTTTGCCTGACTTCTATTGCTTAGTCATCCCAATCATTCTATGATTGAAGTATAATTATAACCTATTTTAAAGGTAAAGAAGTGAGGCTGTATGTGGGTTAGAAACTTTCTCAAGGCAAGTGGACTCAAGCTCAGGTCCATCAAGCTCAAAAGCTTATCAGCTAATCCTCATTACCTATGTTGTCTCCCTAGTAGGTGTCCAATAAACATTTGTGAAGAAGGCACCAGTGTACACTAACACTTTCTTAATCAGGGCAAATACTTTTATAATTTGACCTATAATTATGCTGTGTGTGTGGTCAGCCACAGTGTATCAGTGCTTATCGTGCTGGGATCAATTTCAAGGATAATCCAGGTGAGAATCTCACATGTTCTAGCAAATCCAAATGCTTAATTTATATGGGTCATAAGCACTCTTTATAGGACACAGCATTTCTTGTCGATATTGATCATAGTTATACAGTGGAAAGGGCATAAACTAAGCTAGAAGACCTAGGTTTAGATAGTCTGCCACTAACGAGCTGTATAAAGTTGAGAGGTCTCTTTTCCTTTCCAGGCTCTAATGACCTCTTCTATAAAGCGAGGGGCTAGATACAATATCCTCGCATGTCCCTTCCAGTCTGATCATTTCTACTCCTACATATCTCCATGGGCAATGAACTACTAGGTCAGAGAGGGCAGAACACTGTAGATGCCCCATATTCCCAGCAGTCCGTGAGCTCCTGAGCTGATAAATACTCAAGGGGCTTCCCAGATGCAACCTTATATTGTTAAGCCTAGGGAGTTGGCAGAGGTAACTGGGGGCTATGGGCAGGGCATGCTGGGGCCCCCATACTGCTCTTGCTCTCTCTGCACCTTCCTTGCACAGAGCTCTCTCAGGTGGGTAGAGTGGAGTATCAGACACTCCAAACTCCGGCCCCAAGGCACTCTGACCCAGCTTAGAAATCCTGAGTGTTATAATATGACAAACTGAAGAAGGAAAGGCTGTCCCTAATTGGAGTCAGTTTTTTTTTTTCCCTACATGTTTTCACATTTATCATCTTCCTGGTTCTATATTTTCTATTTGTTGCTCTTATTCTCTGAAATGCTACCATGCTTTCTGCTTCAGACATTACTTTCTCAGCAGGGATACTCATCAGGCTGCAGTTTGAATGTAGATATCTTGGTATAAGTAAGCACCGCCCCCACCCCCCCCCCCCCCGCTCCCCCCACTTTTCTCAGAATAAACTGGTATGGAAGCGGTCTGTAAAAAGACACTGGCTGCTTTGGAAGTGACTTGGAAAGACCCAAGTTTTACTAAAAAACCCCTCCAAATCAACGGTGTTTGTATATTGCATGCAGAGGCAAACAGAAACATTTAGAAACAGCTTGCAGATAGGGAAAACAAAGAGATTCTATGAATCTGGAATGGAGAAAAAAATGCATCCTGAGAAGAAAAGATAGAGGAGTCCTAATGCAGATGGAGGAACAAAGGCAGATGAAAGGCTGGAGGTGAGGGTTTAAAGCAGGTTTAGAACTCAGTGTTGCAAAGTATTTGGTCCTAAGAGTTTTCATAAGAGCTTACATTTGTATCTTTACAACCTCATTAGCAAAGTTCCTTAGCCTCTCCAATTTACAACAGAGAGAATCAAAACCCAGAAGGGGATCAGTGACTTATTGAGTGCATCTCCTGTGCTAGGCCTTGCACTGAGCACAGAAGGGACTAGAACAACGAATAAGAGTCAGAGCTGAGTTCTTGGAGCTGGTGAGTCAGGAGGGAAGATAAGATTCATGATTTAGTAGGAATTATTATAGCTGCATAATAGGAAGCTATAATGCAGAACAGGAAGAGAAACGGGCACGAAAGGAGATGCGAACCTATAGCTATGAGAGTGGTGGGGGAGAAGAGAAGTTACCTCCACTGGCAATGACCAAATTTTCATGGAGGAGAGAGGGCATCATTGATCCTGGGCCCCGGAAGATGGACTGAATGGATGTGTTCACGTGTTCTGGGCAACTCTGGGAGCTGGGGAGCTGTAGTTCATGTTTGAATAACAGCAAATAAACCAATCTGGGTATGTGAGGTACAAGTAAGGAAATTTTGAGAATTGAGACCAGAAATATCGATTTAGTACTGACCACAGAGGGCCTTTAACTCTAGGCTCATGAGTTTGGATTTGACGCTTTGGTAATGAGGGGGCATTCAAGGTTTCTAATCAGAACAGTGCCATTTTCAGATTTGCCCTTTGAAAATATCAGTCCTATTCCAGGTTAGAAAATGAAATAGAGGTATAGGATTCATGAGGAGGGCATTATTATGGTATAAAACTGAGACTTCTTGGATCTGAATGTGAGACTGTAAGTGGAAGGAAATGGAAAAAGCTGCAGGCAGAGTCACTTAGGAGTCAGTATTTACACTGGTTGTTGCCCCGTTAATGTAGTAGGAAAAGGAAAGAAAGAGTCAATGTGATGTTTGGATTTTGAGTCTCAATCTCAGGCATAATGATAGTATTATTCAAAGAGATGGAGAACACAGATAAGAGCCAATTCCACGGTATAGAGAACTGATTATTAACCCTGTGGCTTTCAGGAGCTAGGTGCTATTCAGTTCTGAAGGAAATTATTTAGAAAAGACTTTCAGTAAATTAAGTTATTCATGGAGAAAAGTAATGCCACAAGATAAATGGATAGAAGAATGAAAAGATGGGTGGAAATATGGGGGTCTAGTGCATCTTGGTGAATGACTGGAAGGTTATCTCTGTGGATGGATATCTTTCTGTCTGGATGAATGGGAGGAAGAACCGGGAGACTATATAGGAGTAAGAAAGCCAGGGAGTCATGATAAGGTAGTCAATGTTCAGTAGAGCAAGAGAGTGGAAAGAGGAAAATTTTATGGCTTGACAAACAAGTGGAATGCTCAGGAAGAGGGCAGAATAGTCAAGGAAGTGGTCATCAATAGAATTTTGTCTTAGGTCTTGAACAAAGTGATGCCTGTAGATTGATAACAAGTTCATAGCTGTGAATGTGAGAAAGAGCACCATGGCGACAGGCACAGGTACAGAGGAAGGCAATGTGACCTGTTTAGCCAGCTGGATAAACTGAAAAATCTCAGACAATTCCAGAAATCATGGGGACAATAAGAGGCAAGGATGGGTGATTTGGTGAGCCAAACTGATTAATGCTATAAAGTGAAGGGCTGGATGGCATAGGAGAGTCTTAAAATATTAGGCCTATGTCATGAATTAACTCTCCGTCTGTCTTCTCTACAGGATAGTGGTCCTACAATCTAAGCATTTGTCCCAGCATGAGACATAATCCCCACAACAGCTCAGAGTTGCCAACTTTCACCCTGACAGGGCTCTCAGGGCTGGAGACCTTCCAACACTGGATGTTTTTGCTCTTTGGTACCCTCTACATTGTTTCCATTGTGGTCAATGCCCTTATCCTTTTCATTGTCAAGGAAGAGCATAGCTTGCATTAGCCTATGTACTACTTCCTGTCCCTGTCTCAGTTAATGATCTAGGTGTGTCTTTCTCCACACTGCCCACTGTGTTAGCCACATTTTGCTTTCACTTAAGGAAGATCAGCTTTGGTTCTTGCATGGCTCAAATGTTTTTTATCCACCTCTTCTCTTTCATGGAGTCTGGGGTCCTGCTGATTATGAGCTTTGACTGCTATGTGGCCATCTGTAACCCACCACGCTATGCCATCATGCTCACAGATACCTGTGTTGTACGCATGGGCTTGCCTGTCATCATCCGCAGCTTCTGCATGGTTTTCCCACTGCCTTTCCTTCTAAAGAGGTTGCCCTTCTGCAAGGCCAATGTACTGTCCCATGCCTACTGTCTGCATCCAGATCTGATCCTCCTTCCCTGTAGTGACATTACCCTCAATAATATTTTTGGTCTCTTCATTGTCATTTCTACCTTTGGCCTGGACTCTGCACTCATTCTCCTCTCCTATGTGCTCATACTGTGCTCTGTACTCACCGTTGTATCCCGGCAGGAATGGTTAAAGACACTCAGCATGTGTGTGTCACACATGTGTGCTGTGCTCATCTTCTAAGAGACCAGCAACTTAAAAGCACCTTGTATATATAGAGACTGCTTTATCAAAACCTCATGGGAAATGCAAACCAAAAACTTACAACAGATACACACACAAAAAGGAAAAAGCAACCCAAACACAAAAGCTGGTCATCAAACCACAAGAGAAGAGAACAAAAGAGGAAGGGAAGAAAAAAGACTTACAAAAACGAACCCAAAACAATTAAGAAAATGGCAATAGGAACATATATATAAATAATTACCTTAAATGTAAATGGATTAAATGCTCCAAACAAAAGACATAGACTGGCTGAATGGATACAAAAAAAAGACCCGTATATATGCTGTCTACAAGAGACCCACTTCAGACCTAGAGACACATACAGACTGAAAGTGAGGGGATGGAAAAAGATATTCCATGCAAATGGAAATCAAAAGAAAGCTGGAGTAGCAATCCTCATATCAGACCAAGTGGACTTTAAAATAAAAATTGTTGCAAGAGATAAGGAAGGGCACTATATAATAATCAAAGGATCAATCCAAGAAGAAGATATAACAATTATAAATATATACACACAAAATTATATTTTGAATCCAAATTTGCCTAACTCACAACCCCTGAGGGAGAAAAATGCAATATTTGTGCTTTCTTAAAAAAAAGGATTGCTGATTATACTGGGGAGAAGGATATAAAAATTTTTTTAAACTGTTCTGTAAAGAAAAACACTAGTATTGTTTTATTATAGAGTAAGTAAACTGAGTTACCTTTTGTCATTATACTTCCCTAACTCTAAGTTTATTTAAATTTACAATTAGTGGTAAAAAAAAAAAAAAAAAAAAAAGACACAGTATATGATAGAGAATATTGCTGGAAAGTTCCTGGTTCAGTGTTTTATATGATGAATACTTCATAAAGAGAATTTGCTCCCAATAATTTTTCCCTTTCAAAAGAATTCCAGAAATTCTCTGTCAAAAGCATCTCTAGAGAAACTATTTGCACAAAGCTTTTTGTTTTTTAGGTTGGTTGGTTTTGTTTTGTTTTTGGTTTGATTTTGCTCAGGTTTTCTTTGGAAAGTCAGCTTGGAACCTCTGTGCACTTCTTTTTGTCCCTTATCTACATGTGGTCCAGAGCAGTACATGCCACACAAATCTTCCTTGTTCTGTCCCTTGGGATCCTGTAAACAAAGAAGATACATCCTTCCCTGAGGACCTGTAGGAGCCTATACGAATCCTTCTACTCAGCAGGGTGAGAAGTTCTACAGAAAGCTGAAGGCACTGGCAAGCAGAGACAGGTGAGGTACGTGGTCATAGCATACAGGAAAGATGAGATAGGAAGTGAGGCTAAACAGGAAGAGTTATTTCTGTGAACTGAACAAAGAAATATGCACCATCTAGCTTTGGCTTCATCATCTTCTGCTCTCTCTGGGTAGAAAGACTCATTACAATTATCAAGGAGGAAGAAATTTTCCTCTACCCTTCTAGGTTCTTCTGGTTGGTCTAAAAATTAAATTGATATGAGACAGATTAACAGGAAAAAAAAAATCCCCTGAAAGTTTAATAACATGTATGGGAGAGACCAGGAAAACTAAGCTACCCTTTGAAGTGGCCAAAACCCTCACCTTAAATACCATCCTCGGCTAAAGACAAAAGAGGACTTTGAGGGTTGGGAGAGTCAAATATGGGAGGTTGCCAGGAAAAACACAGTTAGCAAGGGTGTGGTTGTAGTTGCTATGGGGACTTAAGTCATTGCCTCTGCATTGATAATAGTTTCTAGAGATTTGGTCATCCCCCTCTTCCTGGTACAGCTAGGGAGACACTGTTTACAAATGGAGATTTCCCTTATAAATGTAAATGTTTCTTACAAAAGGGTAACTCCTACTTGGTTTTCAGAATTTCTCCCATGTCTGCTATGCCTTAGAAAATAGTATGCCAAAGAGAAGTATTATGAGGTGGCAAATTCTGCTCCTGTACAATATATGCAGTTGACCCTTGAACACCTCAGGTTTGAATTGCATGGATCTACTTATACATGAATGCTTTTCAATAAATACATACAATAGTACTACACAATCCAGGGTGGTTGAATCCATGGATGGGGAACCAAGGATATGTAGAGCTGACTGGAAAGTTGTACATGGATTTTCAACTGCATGGTGGTTGATGCCCTTAAATCCCACATTGTTCAAGGCTTAACCATATATCGTACAGATCTAACATGTTAGAAACACATATCTAACATGAAAAAGAACTAGCTAAGAAGGGACCAAACAGTGTAAAAAAATCGTTCAGTTCTGTAGTTGGCCTAAATGATTTTGCATTATACTGAATGAATTATTTAATAACAATTAAATCCCTCATTACCAAGCAACAAGTTTTATTTTTATGCAGAGTTGTTGCTAGCCTGGTAATATACCTCCTTGTGTTTGCCTTCCCTTTTTCCATGTTTTTTCTTTCCTCTCCTTCATTTTCATTACCTTCAGATTATATCCTCCAATAAAGCATTATTGTAGGCTTTTTCTCAAGTTTTGTTCTAAAGCATTCAGACTTATTTTGGGTTCTGGGATCCAATTCCACTTTGTGGGGAGAAATTCTTGGACACCAGCCGAGTGTCCTAGAATTCAACTCGATTCTGACACAATCCTCCTGGAGATAGCGTCAGATCCCACAGTTTTAAGTCTCAGTCCCATGAGACCACCCTCCACTTCCAAATGCCAGCCCAGGTTACCACCCATGCTTCTAACCAACCGGCTACAGATTGGAGGTTCCAACAACCCCTTCATCTCAGGATGCCAATTAAAAGTCCAGGTGGTTACTTGTACTTCTGACTGACTGGCTACAAATCAGAGGTTCCCACAACCCCGTCTTTGGGTTCAATCAATTTGCCAGATGAGAACTCAGAGAAACATTTTACTTACTATATCACCCATTTATTATACAATAATGTAATTCAGAAACAACCAGATGAAAGAAATATAGAGCATGGTGTGAGGACAGGAAGTGGAGCTTCCATGCTCTCCCTGAGCGAGCTCGCCACTCTCTCAGCACCTCCACATGTTCACCAACCTGGAAGCTCTCTGAACTCCCTCCCTTTGTGTTTTTTTTATGATGTCTTCATTACACAAGCATGACGGATCAAATCATTGGCTATTTGTGATTAATTCAACCTCCGGCCCCTGTCCATTCCTTGGAGGTCAGGGGGATGACACTGAAAATTCCAACCCTCTAACCACATGCTTGATTCTTCTGGCAACCAGCCCTCCATCCTTAGATGGGGTCCAAAAGTCATCTCATTATCAACAAGAGGCACGATATGCTCTCATCACTTAGCAAATTCCCAGGGTTTTAGCTCTGTGCCAGAAATGGAAATAAAGACCAAACATATATTTCTGATTATAAATCACAATATCACAGTGACCTAAAGGGTATAGCCAATGTGGCTTCAATCCTGCATGAATTGTAAAGAAAAATGAAAATAAAAACATTTAATAGATTCCTGAACACGTTGTCTCATGAACAAGTTGACTGATGCATGAACTTTAAGGCTTTTATCTAAAACAAATTAAATTTGGATTCTCTAATTGTTCATGATCTCCTGTGGTATTTCCGTTATTAACACTAAAGTCATCCGTTGGAAATAGTGAGTTATTATTTTTTCCCTCAATTTATAACGTCAGCATCTTTAGGTACTGTTATCACTACCTACTGAGGTACCTCTGCCTCTGGTCACTCTGTTAATTCTTTACGATGGAATTTTATACCTCTAGGCTATAACTCAGGTTTTTACAGTTTGGTCAGTTTCCCTACTAAAATATTAAAATCCTATATTCACATTTTCTTTTGAATGTTTGTATTTTATTAAAAAATAAACCATGAATATAAAAGACCCTGGTTCCTGGGAAAAGCCTATGAGAACTGAGGAATAAACATCAGAACATCAGAATGTGGTGTGCATGTCACAGTCATGTGCTAGTGCCCTGTATATACTAGAAATGTGGGGAAATAAATCCAGAACAAGGTTCTTACTTCAATATCCATGGTGGTCTATAGCTAGGGCCAGCAAAAGGGAGGGTTCAATCACTATTCTGATCACTAAGCGCGTCTGAAAAAGGCAGCCCCCTGGGTAGCCACTTTTCTGAAATATGGTCATTTGGCTCTTTTCCTGCTCCGTGTTCATTGGCTGGAGCTCCAGGACCAATGGTGGTAAGGCAAAGCTTTCTCCACCCCCATGTCTCTCCCATCACACTCTAGTACCTCCTCTGAGAGCCCTCAGTTGTTGCATCAACGATGTACTTCTTTCTTTGTTATTCTCTATTGCATCAACCTTTCATTTCTTTCATAGCAGTTACAAAAAGTTGCAAGTATTCATTGTTGCATTTAAAATTTCTTTATTTGCCTTCCCTCTTAAAATAGAAGCATCATAGAGGCAAAGAGTATTTGCAGTGGTAGATCCTCGGTAACTAGTACTCACTAAAATATAAGGGCTTTCCATTAAATAAATGAATGAATGAATAAATAAATAATTTTCATTAACTAACTAAATAAAGCAGAATAGATGTTTTCTATCATTAAAACTCAATGCCCAATGATAGAACAGTAACATATCAAGAAAAGTTCTCCTCTAGGGATTTGAGTTTAATTTTTTCTATAAATGACTCTGATCTGATGATCTGGCCACTTTAGTTTAGTCTACATAGATAATATATGTATTTCTGTCCCACTTTTCTGTAGCAGTTCCAGTCTTGGCCAGTCAATATGAGAGGTAGACATGTTCTTCACCTATTTGATGTCTCATAGCATTAATAATCCAAACTCTGAAATTTAGGGTTCACTATAAAACACTGAGACTGTCAATGATAGGAATAATACATAATAACTACATTCATGATTATTGTTGTCATGATTGCTTTTAAGTCACTATTAGTAGCCTGTAGCATTTTCTTCTTATTTTCTCCATTTTTCTCCAGGAGCCGCCTGTAGATGCTGTACAAGCCACAAGATGGCAGGAGTGGTTTATGGAACCGCTGACTCAGCTGGGGCCATCCAGGGGGCACTTTGAGGGAAGAACTTGTAGACCCCATACAAGGAGGGTTGGAGACGGGAAACCAAGGTCTCTTTCCCCACTTCTTTTTCCCGAGGGGAAATGCTAAAAAAAAGTCCCTTTTCTTTCCATTGTTGACAGGAAAGACAACAAGGTCATCACTCTTAAAAAAACATTGGCTTCTTTGGAGTCTTAGTCTGTATTCACGTTAACCCAAGAATGCACACAAGCCAACAATGCTTTTAGTGTAGGATGATGGAAACAGCCCCACACAGCTCCTGGCTCCAAAAACAAGACTGTATGCTTGAGTATTTTCATACATGTGTATGTAAGTGTGTTGAAAAAAGGGCAGAGGAATTATAAATAGGGATTCTCTCTAAGGAAGGTACGAAGGTAATGGTGAGGGGTCTTTCACTTCATATTTAATATGTATGAAGTATATCTATTATGTTATATTTGTATCATGGAACTATTTAAAGTCTTCATGGAAATTTTAAAAGACTCAATTATTTACTGGTTACATGATCTTAAAAGATTTTCTCAAATTATCATATTTTATTTTTTTATTAGTAAAAATAAGATGTAAAAAATCTGTCTCATAGAGTTTTATTGAGGAATAATGAATGTAAATCTCCTAATAGTGTTGCATGAGGCTCACAGTGGCTGCTAAAATACCACTGCTAATGGATTTCTACTAACTATTAATTATCACTTTGTGCCTACCACCCCACATGCATGCACATACGTATCATCTTCTATCATGTTGGCCTCATGCAGTGCTAGATAATAAGCACGTGCTTAGCTTATATTTGTGAATGAATGAATACCTACCTTTAAAAACTTCATCCTCCCTAAATGTCTAATCCTAGATCCTGGTCATATAGCCATATATATTTTGATATCCCAAGCACTCTAGCACAGATCCTACTTCAAAGGCACTTAACAAATGTTGGTAAATGAACGTCTGTCTAATCTGGTTCACATGACTGACCCATGATGTAGGCTTCTTACAGGTCTATACTAGATTTGTGAGGGCCACAAGGAAGGCAAAAGTTTCTGAGTAGATGCTTCTAACATCCTCAGAAAAGAGTTCCCCTGAATCCTCATGAGAATGTGCAAATTTAACATGCTACTCCCAAGAACACTTTGACCTACAGAGGAAAACCACCACCAGCTCTGTAAGTTTGGTTCTTCCTGTTTCTAAGCATAACACCTTAAGTCACTCAGTCTCTGGGAATCTCAAAAATCTTGTGATAAATAGGACTAAAACTTCCACCAGGTCCTGTTTTTCTCACAGGGTCCTTGTAAGAATAGAATACAAGTCTTTCCATTAGAATATCTTACATACTATCGAGCATTGTGCTTGTAAGCAAAGTTTTACAAAGTCCATGCTTTCTGTGGCAGGTCAGACCAGGTCTCTACTCATCCTGAATATCCAATAATCCCATTTTCACAAAATGTCTAATAATAACAATAATAGTAATAATAATAATAACTAAAACATCTATAATATTTACTATGGGCCAGGAACAATTAGGTGCATTACATGTATTAATGCATTTCATCATTAAAACAATCCAACACACCAAACAGGCCAAAGCACAGAAAGATGAAGTGATTTGCCAGAGTACACAGCCAGTAAGTGGAAACTGACATTCTAAACCAGACCGTTTGATTCCAAAACTACTGCACTAGTTTATGTATAGAGAAGCATGAAACAGTGAGTTTTTAGAAATCCAGAGAGGTCATAACTGGACTACCCATGCTGAGCCATAATTAAGTGGTTGAAGGTGCAACAAATCTGAGTGAGCTGGCGGCTCCACAGAAGCAAAGAGCCAAGTGAAGCTGGGGTTACTTGTGAGGTGTAATTGTAAGAGGGGTAGTTTTGCCTTGGTAGAAGTAAAACTTTGAAGAATGTCTGAGTCCTTACTAACTGCTGAGTAAGGACCAGGAAATGCTTCATCTTGGTCAAGATTTGGTTGTGAGGCATGAGATAATGAGAATAGATACAGGGGGAATGCTTAAGGAAGAAGATACATTTGAATGCATACATTGTGCCAGTGTCTTTGTTGTGACAAGTCAGCACATCAGAAACATCATTTTTCTTCTTAACTTC
The DNA here is from genome assembly GCF_028021215.1 of Eschrichtius robustus. Lineage (NCBI taxonomy): Eukaryota > Metazoa > Chordata > Mammalia > Artiodactyla > Eschrichtiidae > Eschrichtius > Eschrichtius robustus. The sequence goes on along the minus strand of NC_090834.1, from coordinate 64,283,680 downwards.
AAAAACCTCTGTTAAAAATGGCTTTATTCCAGTTAACAAAGAAATGACTAAAACCCAGTGGTTAAAGGGCTTTGCAAGTTCACGTGCCTGTGTTCAGTTCTCTTCCATCTGAACCACACTGAGACATTAGAGACTGTTTTCGGCCCCTTTCCTAGAGCCTTTCTTCTAGTTCATTCACTGTAGGGGGGGGGGGCGCTGTATTTGCTAAGCTTGGGAGGGGAGTGGTTAGAGACCATAACGTCTGTGGCTAAGAGATAAGACTCCAAGTCCTAGAAGGGGCTAAAAGTTTGGGCCTGTGTCTCTGGGCTCAGATAACAGCCCCACCTTAACCCTCCCAAACCTGCATGCACAGGAACTCCTGCTTGGGCCTGGATAGGGGTTAGTTCTTGGTGAAGAATTATTTTCCTGAATTTTTTTGGGACCCAGAGGAACACCCCGATTTCCTGTCTTCTTTTAACATCCTACCCACAGAAAGACCTTCCCTTTTCTGATCCTCACTTCAATTTTCTGGCCCTTTCTCCTTTGTCTTCTATAATCCTTTCACTCATTTTCCTTTCCCTTTATTCCACTGACCTTTCACTGCCCACCTAAGGCTTGCTCTGTCCTCTTCACTCACTGTTTATCTTGCCCACTTGGGCTCATCTCTAAGGCACCTAATCTTTAGCACAATCACAAAAGCTGGACAAGCAACGCATGCCCCTTAGGAGCTCTCGTGTTATCAACTGGCCCACAAACATGCTTCTCCACAGGGTGGTTGATTGATTCTAAGCCCCCCTCTAACTATCTCCTAGCAGTGCTTCAACTTGTATGTTTCCCAGAGCAGGTGATGGTGCTGGGCCTCCCCTCTCCAGCCTGCATTCATGCCTCTGTGGCCACAGACACCTCAGATCCCCCAGAGAGGCAGGCAGAGGTCCTCTGTGAATGGTCAGGGACATAAACTTCATCCTGTCTTCAAGCCAGCATATATCGAGCATCTATGTTGTGCTAGAAAATGTTGATTTAAGTGGAGGTGATGCCTGGACCATAGCCCCTGCCCTCAAAGGTTATTGGTAAAGAATTTTTTAAAACGCCGTATAATTTAAATGTATCAGTTTGTACTAAATAAAATCAGGTGTGTTTTATTGCAATGTTAAGTCTCACCAGGGCCTCAGTGCACCTGGAATTGTGTGAAGCTAGTAGACAGAGTCACACCCAGAGCCCTGTCAAGGCAACAAGATGACATGTGTATCTCACTAATGTGTTAATTCATGAGTATGCTTTATGGAAGGACTGCTTTAGGGTAGTAAAACCATATCCACTCCTGTGATTAGAGGAAAAGATGGTTGCTGACTGGCTGTTATTCTACTCTATCTAAATGCACCTCTTCACAGTATTTTCTAGCACACGTTTACCCCAGGGGAGGAGGGATAAGTAACTTTGATGACTCATTGCCAGGCTGGAACTAGCCTAGCATTGTTTTGTCTTTGCCATCACTGTAAGCTCTAATCCCGTGGTTTCCATAGCTGGCAAACAGTAATGATATTCTAATCACAATGCTCTCAAGGCCCTGAACCTGTTGCTGAGTGACCTCTGGTCCCTCAGGCTCACCAAATACTTCCATAGTCTCATGATGTAATAAAGACCTTATTTTAAGGTCTGGCCCAGTTCATGGCCTAGTGGTCTAAATGTCTATAGAATACCTCACCAGACAAAAAAAGAACTGTTCTTTGGCAGCTGCAATAAAACATCACTTGACTTCAAGGTTATTGCCAGCATTATTAAAGACATTCTTGGATTTATGAGGATCTCTTATTTGCCCCCTGCTGAGTCAAACAAGTGGCAAAGAGGAGAAGTAGCGGTAGTAGCATGAGCTACCCCCTGTAGTCTACTGTTCTGTATCTCTTTTTTGTTTTTCTTTTTTTCTCTCCGTGGGTATCCAGCAGCTCTTGGGAAAATGTGGAGACTACAATGATTGAAAATCATTCACTAAAAATCAACCTTTCATACAACCACATTAAAATGAAAATTCACCAATGGAAACTTAAGAAAGCTGAAAAATTTGTCCTATGAGCTTGGCTTCAGTATACTCAGAAGACACACTCAGGAAAGAACTGGCAGACCCCATACACAAGGGGCTTAGGTTATTCACTCTGGGACGTCTCCTGTCACATAATGAATGGGCAAGCAGCTTAAAGGGTCCCCCCAGAGTGACAGGGGCATCCAGAGACGTACATGGAGATGCAGAAACAAGACGGATAGAAAGACACAGGAACAAAATCACTCTTAGTTTATTATTTTATTTAATAAAGAACATTTTATTAAGCTCCTACTCTGTTCAAAGCATTGTGCTTAGAGTGGGTTTTCTAGTCCAGCAGGGGAAGGGAACTGATAAATATGGAGGGAGGAATTTCAAGTGTGACAGGTATGTCTAAACAGAAAGACATGCCAATCTCATGGGCCTGACAGAACATGACACATTACATAGAGATAAAATCAAGGAAGAGTTCCTTTTATTTAGCTTACATCTCCCTGAATTCATTCCCAAGAACATGAGGAAGGAATGAACTCATACTTAAAGATTTGTGATCTTATATTTTCAAGGGTATTAGATGAGAATACAACTTAGGATGTCTAAATATTTGAAGGCATTGTAGGGCATAATAAGAAGACATTCAGGAGTCATGTATATTCAGACACATAAAGAGACAGAAAAACCATCAGACACACAAGACAGACATGGGTCACTTTAAGTTTCATTCATTTTAATCAAAACTATATTTTATTAAAGATTATCCATGTGGTAGTTTCCATAATACAGTAGGGAATAAGACCTATATTATCATTATTCTCCTGAAGTACACAGTCCACAGCTATGAAAGAAGAAACACAAATGTCACACATAATTACAGACAGACATACAGCTGAGTTGAGTAAAGGTAAATAAATAAATGAATAAGTGAACAGACAAACAAATAGTCCCTTGAACTGATCTGATTAAGATCATTTACTTGCCTGGAAGCTGCTAAAGATTTTGTTTCATGTTTGTTTTCTCCATGCTACTCATAAATCCCAGAAGTTCTGGGAAATACCTTTCTGTGACCAAGAGTAGGTGAAGGAGTCAGAGACCACTTTGAATGCCAGTATAACAAAACCCAGAGACAGGGTCCATCTATGTGAATGAAGTGGCTAGTCACCGGGTGGCCCCATTGTTGGTTCACAGCCTCAGGAGCTTCCCAGGTAAACTCTAAGACTGGCCCTCACACATGGAGAGACCGAAGACAAGGCAAACCACTACAGATTGATAGGTGGCAGTTTAATAAACAAGGGAACTTCCATAGGAGGCTTCTCTTGTGTGACTGCAAGATGAGTAGATCTCTGCACCCATTTGCCAGAACCTTAAGAGTTTATATAGAGGCCTTAACTGGGTTCAGCCACATATACTGTCTAGATGGTCTCAAGAACACATCATTATCTCAAGGCTGTGTCCCTGAGGCAGCTTCTAGCGCAGGGAAGGCAGGTGGAATGCACATTCCACATACAAGGAAGAGGGTGAGGGGCCTCTGATTGCCCGGCTCCAGGTCACCAGTCAACTGGTGGTCACTTCCACTCCTCCAATGTCCTTGCGTAATTCTATAATTTCATCCTCTATCTTCCGTTCGTAAGATTATATTTTTGGTTCACTTTAAAACCTGTCATCTGAGTCATAGGTCCTGGCTCTTCAGCTGGTCATAGAACCGTGAACCCCCTTTCCTTATGCCTAGACTGTGAACAAAATCAACAAAGATATTAATATATTTGAATAGTGCCATAACAGGATTGGAACTTCCAGGGTGTTTTTCATGGTGCTCCTTTTCTTGATTGGTGATATTGAGGGTAGATATAAAGGTTTCCCAGAATGTATGAGACCTAAGAGGTCAGTAGAAAATTGGTTCTGAGCACTGTTGGGAGATCAAGTGTGAACATCCTATGACAAAACAAGCCAACAAATATAAATAAATAAACAAGCAATTAAATAGAATAAAATAGACTTAGCTGATTTGAGGGAATGACTAATAATATATCTGGAGGGAAAATTCAGTTGATGAAACACTAGAAACTTTGGGGAAGCTGCAAAAATGATGAGTTAATTGTATGCATTTATCTCCAAAACACATAGATGTCAAAACCCATGTTGCCTAGCATCATAATGCCTTAGTTATTGATGTGCTGTGTCTCAAAGAATCCAAAATTTTATCATATAGATACAAAAACTAGCTATAAAATGTGGATTTTATGATAAGCATTTAAGAGCACTAGTTGTTAACAGAACGAGACAAATTATTATTGGCATATCACCTATTTGGAGACACAAAGATAAAAATTAGTTATTTAGGTAAGTTCAGGAGAATATTTTTTAAAAGCTGTGGAGTATGATGAAATTTAACAAAAGTGAGAACGCTCTGTAACATTCAAATTTTTAAGGTATCATCTGGTACAGGCAACCAATCTCTGGGAGTATAAAAACTGAATTGGTGGCATCAGCCAGAGAAAGATGAGGCCACTTTCTCTTATGGTTGGTGTGGACTGTACATCTCAAATGCTTTGAAAATTACATCTTGGTATGAATTTAATGCCTGATTGTCAGGACTAGTTTTGCCCATGACAAAAATGTCTGCAAGATTACTGGGCTTTCATCTTCAGAAGAATTCGGTTGAGATGCCAGCTCTGCTACTTTGCAACAATAATAATATTGGGGAAGTTACTTGATCTTGGGCTTTGGTTTCATTATATTTAAATGGTGTGAGTAATTTTTGCATTGCCCAGCCATGCTTTTTACACAGGCTGTGGGGAATGTGTTTTGCAAGGGTTAAGTTATTCTTCACTTTTGAAGTTTTATTATTATTACTGAGAAGAGACTCCTTGGTCTCTGTCTGGTGGGTATACATCTGTATTATTCATTCACCCCGAATTCAAGGATTTAGTCAAAACACCATTCTTTTCATCATCTTCACAAAACCCTGGCTGGTGGGAACATTTACTTTAGAAGCTCCTCTCCAGGGTGCTTTCCTGATTTAGGCCACTCATTGTCCCTCCCTCTCTGTCCTCCTTCTCTCCCTCCTTCCCTTTTATGTTTCTCTCCTTCCGTCTTCTTCATCCTTATTTGCACACTCAACTTTGGAGATCTGGGGCTTTGAACAGCAGTCCCCAAGGTCTCTGTCTTAGCTTTTACTCAAGTCCTGTTGCTAGGAGGGTGATTAGTTATTTATGTCTATTATAATATGGGAGGGGGGCAAGTAGACTAGTTATGGATCTGGAATGAAACAGAGTTCTTAAGGGAACACGTTCCCCCAGCTGTCTGTGAGAATTCCCATACCCTGCCCTTAAAGTGAGGAATGCATACAAATTACAGGAGAGCAGTATATTTGTTTTGGTGAAGTAAAAGAGTTCCCCCATCCCATCCTCTCTCCTCCAGTTTTGATGTCTGGCTGCAGCCAATGGGAACCCAGAGCCCTGTCTCATGGAAGGGAACTCCCCTTTCCAGTCTCTAGTTTCTCGTATCCCTCTGACTATGTCCTTCATACCCACGTTCTCTATAAGGAGACAGGGAAGGATGGATGTCATTTTCAGACAAGTCGTAAGTAAGATACGGAGGACAGAAATCATAATGCTAATTGTCTGGATGCTTGGGGTCTTACTATCTTCCCACAGAGAAATGGAAACACAGTATACATGTGACTAAGAGCATTAATGTTGGGACTTGAGTACCTTGTTTACATTATGACTGTGGCTTTTGTTGTGCCCTTTGGACAAGTTATTTAACCTCACCGTACCTTGCCTTCCTTATCTCTGGAATACATGTAATGATAATTACCATTGCATAAAGTTGTTGTGAGGTTTAGATATAAATCACTTAGCAAGGTACTCAGTGTAATAAGGAGTTAATCAATGTCAGCTCTTATTACCTCTGTCATAATCAATCACACTTATTTTAATTATTTGTAGTTTGGACCATCTTTCCCTATTGAACAGTGAATTGTTTGAGAAATAGACTCCATCTTTTAATGGCATGTAAATATCCAAGTGATTAAACCATAGAATCAATGCCGTAGTCCCCAGTATCTACTACTGGATGTAGATGATGTCATAGGCAATTTAGTCATGTGTCTCTGATTGAGACACATGACTAAAGGTCTGTTTGCCTTTCTATATATGTACTTTAAAAGTTGGTGTACAAATAATTTTATTATTGACTTTATCTATTGAAATATTGGGGCCGTACTGACAAAGGTCTTTCTGTTTTCAGATTTATTTATATATTTTCTTATACTCTTGCATAATTTATTTTCATATATCCTGTTTTATAATAGATTTGTGTTTGGAGGAGGATAAGGGATTTAAATCAGCCCTCATGTGCCTGTTTTCATGGAAGTAACGATAAGAGTCAATCATTTATTTGGCTGATTTTTAAGGAGCAGTATGGGGCAGGCACTTCGCTAAGCAAAAATGATGTGATAGCAACAAACAGGCAAAAACCATTCCCTCTTGGAATTTTTAAATAATTGGAGACTCAAAAGTTTAAATCAATTCAAATTTAAGTTCAATACTGTGATTAATAATAAAACAGAAAGAAGAAACTGCTTTGAAATTGCTGGTCTCAAAAGAGACCACATTCTGGCTTGAGGTAAAGTTTAAGTTTCCCTAAGAAAGTATCCCATTAGCTGAGATCTGAAAAAAAGATTACAAACTAACTGGTGGAATTAGGAGTAAGGATATTCTACGAAGATGATTAGTACATGTGTAGACGTCCATTGCGATGGATTGTGGAACCACCCATGTATACAGAATGGCTACTTGGGGAGGGGCATTACTTTGAGGAGAAGCTGAAGACAGAAGAGGAGGTCAGATCACAAAGCCCCCTGCTGGCCACGGTAAAGGGTTGAATACCCAAAGATTCATGGAAAGCTATTGAAGAAAGTAATATGACTTCACTGAGGTTTTAAAATCATCGTTTCAGCATTATTGATAAAATAAATTTGACAGAGCTGGAGACAAACAGAAGAAATAGTCAGAAGGTGTTGAAGTAGTTTGAAAAAGAGATAATATTAGCCCAGTTTAAGAAAGTGGAGATGGGAGGTAATGGACTGATATGAGACATATTTTGGGTCTAAATTTAATAAGATTTACAGGTTTATTTTTAGAAAAACAGAGGGGCGAAATGTTGGAAAGGAAGCAAAGATAACCCTAAGTTTCTGTTTTACAATATCTGAAGAATGACAGTACCAACTGAAAAGCAATTATTGGTTATGTATTAATTTATAAATAAGAAGAAAAAAATATATATATATATATTTAAATTCTGGGACTTTGAGTCTAAATGATAAAGTTGTGATTTAATAAAGTGACCAAAGGAACTATTCCAGGCTGTAAGACTGGGCTTTTAAAAACAAAACATTAGTGTATTAATTAAATAGTCATTCACTGAAACTATGTGCAATATTGCAGTATTCAGTTCATTTTGCCTGATTGTAAGAATCATAGTAAAAGCAAGGCATGTTTCAGAATATGCTGAAACTTTAGCAGTGCAGGATAATAGAAACAAACTGAAGCTGATGACACCAAAAGAAGCTCATAGAACAAAAGTGTGTTTGGGTTCTTATCCAGGGAGAAAGCATGATAGATCAAGGTTTTTCTTGGTTAACTTTCACCCGAGTGGAGCCAGTTCTAAATCAGCAGTCTAAAAATTACTGCCAGGTATAAGATAATACATAAATTATGATATAACGCAATGGGTTAGAGACAGAGGATCTAATACAAATGTACAAATGAGGATGCGATGGGGAACTAAAACCTGCGTTACTCTCTGAGCAAATAACAATAATATATTGGAAAATGAAATTCTTTCATAATGGCTTACTTAAATTACTATATAGATTTAAGGCATATCTTCATAGAGACTCAGTCGTAGATCTCTGAGAAGAAACACATAGAACTGAAAAAAAAAGTCTATACTTAATTCTCTCCCTCAGGTGAAATTGTTGAATGAATTACCCTTTTCAATTTAGAAAAACAAAATCAACAAATCATCTCTAAGATCTAAGAGATTTTATACTGCTCTGCTCATGTGTATTTGTGTGTGTGTGTGTGTGTGTGTGTGCACACATATGAAACAATGATAAATCTTTCAATGTTTTCTCCTATAAATAATTTCTGATCTCAAAACTTTCATAAGTTTCACAATAAATTTAATGAAGTAGAATGAATGTACTGAATTATTTTTATTGTGTTTTTTTTTAGTTTGGTTTATATGTAGCTTATGTATTATGATATATATGCATATTATATAAAATTTGCCATTTTAACAATTTTTGAGTGTACAATTCCATGAAACTAATTACATTCACGATGTTGTTCCACCATCGCCCCTATTTCCAAAACATTTTCATTATCCCAAGCAGAAACTCTGTATCCATTAATCCACAACTCCCCATTCTACCCTCCTCCCAAGCCTTGCTTACCTCTAATATGCTTTGTGTCTCTATGAATTGGCCTATCTTATATATTTCATATGAATGGGATCATACAATATTCTCTTGTGTCTGGCTTATTTCGCTTAGCATGACGTTTCCAAGTTTCCTCCGTGTTGAAGCGTGTATCACAACTTCATTCCTTTTACGGCTGAATAATATTCTGTCGTATGTACATATTACATTTAAAAATCGATTTATCTGTTATAGGCATACTATTACTTCCAGATTGTTTGTTTGTTTATTTTTGGCAGCTGGCTAGCCAGGTGCCCTCCCCCTCCCTCACCACCCTCCCTCAACTTGCCTCCTCCCCAAACTCCCCAGCTGGGCAGCCCAGGGCCCATATGCTTGCACTGGAGCCACGGGCCACCGGGGAGGCCCACAGGCCCCTCTGTTATCCTCTGGCTGGGAGAACACACGCGGCCCCCCATCTCCCAGACGGTGGGTGAGGTGACGGTGAGGGACAAGGGATGGGAAAAGTAGAGGGCGCTGTTTCTCGCTTGACTCCTGAGAGTAATGTCACAGCCCAACTGGTGGCTGGAGAGATGGACCAGGGGTGGGGAGGGGAGGGAGGAGTGCCAGTCCCCGCCGCAGGAACCCAGTTAGGGTAGGCTTGGCAGCCTGGAAGGCCCCTGGGGCAGGAGGGGTTGGATTATTTCTTTTTTTGCCATTGTGAATAATGCTGCAATGAACACTGGCACGGAAGTATCAGTTTGAGTACTTGCAGTTCAATTATTTCGGATATATACCTAGGAAAGGAGTTGCTAGGTCCTATGGTAACTTTATGTTTAATCTTTTGAGGAACTGCCAAACTGTTTTCCACAGAACCTTCGCCATTTTACATTCCCTCTGACAAAGTACAGCGGTCTAATTTCTCCACATACTGACCAGAACTTGTTGTTTTCTGTTACTTTGATTACAGCTATCCCAGTAGGTGTGAAGTTGTATCTCATGGTTTTGATTTGCTTTTTCTTAATAACTAATGATATTGAACATCTTTTCATGTGCTTATTGGCCATTTGGCCATCTTCTTCTGAGAAATTTGTACTGAATTATATTAAAATTAGAATTTCCAAATGTTCTTTTACATGTTCCTCTTGTCTGAGTCTGAACTCCTCGAGCCCTTAATTTGCATTTCATGTTTTTCTAATAAAGTCATAAATCCCTCATGAAAAAATAAGTTCTTAAAATTATTAATTTCTTTAAATTATTAATTAATTTCTATTAATTAATTATTACATTTTTAAAATTAGCCATGCCTTCCCTTCAATGTACTCAAAATTTACCTAATATATCTCTTCACCTCCTCCCACTTTGAATATCATACTGCTCAAACTGACCCCTTGAAGGGGAAAACTAGACAAATTTCCTGGAAGAAATATGTTTGCAGTTTAGATTATTCAAATAGGCTTTTCACTTGAGTGGGAATGGCACCAGGGAAACATGGAAAAAGAAAATATAATTATTACAAAATTAGAAATATAAGACCTTCCCATTTGCAAGTACATCTTTGTGGAGAAAGATTAGAACTGGTGATTGCTTTGCAACAAATATTTCCCCTGACCTCCTCTGTATAAAGACTTTATTGAGAAGATAGGAAAATATGGAGTGGAAAAGAATCCAATCCTGACAATGCCCAGGAAATAGTTTTTCTGGAGAATTTTTGAGAATTTTGGAAATTTTGGAGAATTTTTCTGCATGGCTGTGTACTAAAACATTTTCAGACTTATTTAGTTGCAAAACTGAATAATTCCTCCACAAATTTCATAGGAAGAACAAAATGCTCCAGAGTGCAGTGCTCAAGCCACTGATGTCAAATATAAACCCAAATCCTAAAATCAAGTATAATGTTTATAAGCGTCTTCCTAGAATATCCCAGTTCAGGTTGTTCCTGTCTTAATTTGCTGACTGTGGTGCAGAGGTTCTTAGGGCTGAGGAAAGACTGGCTTTGGAAGTCATGTTTGAAGAATAGAAGCTGTGGGTCGTGTGATGGTCACCAGTTAGTGCGATATTGTTTAATTTCAGAGATGGGCTACCTCTTTTACAGTATTAAATTTGATGGAAGGAACCCTGGTTAAACTGGCCAAGGCCCTTCAAGTTAAAACTCTATTAGTTCCCTCATGCTAAATGAGAAAGATCTCAGCTACCTGGCAAGGGCCTTCAAGTCACAGTTTATTTAATAACCTGCCACATATGTCTGAGAGGAATGGGAGATCCAGACTCTAGTGGACCGGCATCACGCTTGTTAGGCACACAGTGGGTTGGGAACTTGACAATGTTTGAGTGTTCCTAAAGAAGCACAAGAGGGCCGATCACTGTTGGATAAGCAGGGTCATTTCCAAGATGGAGGAAGCAGACTGTAGGGAGGTGGATTTATTGGTGAAGTTGTCCCCAAACTTACTGTTGGAGATTGATCACTCAAGTGCTACCTGAGTGCTACTATTAATGCTGAAGAACTTTTTCAAAATGGCTGTTGGAGAATACAATTCCCTAGCATTGTGCTTAGTTGACACACATTCTTATTCAACAGAAGTACAAAGTGTCAAATGCTCTATATTATCAACTCTTCCATAGATAATAGGTAGATAGATAGATTGATAGATAGACATCCTGGATTTCATGCCAACGACAGGAGCAGTGGTTAGTCATTTCACCTTCCATAACCTAATTAGATCAGACCTACTATGTCTCCCTCTTTCATCATATTCTCCAGAGAAAAGGCTTTACAAGTTCTCAACACACTAAAATGTCTTCTTTCAAACTTGTCCCTGGACCATTGAGTCTAATTACCCTGCCTGTATATGAGGCTCCACTTAGTGATTTCAATTATGACTTCCTGCTCTACCCATATAGTGACATAGGTGACACAGAGAGGAAGAAAATAAATTTAATTTGTGGTATTATATCCTCTGGGTAGAGTACTTTATTGAAACTAAAACCCTCTTCCTGAGTCCAGTGAGTCAGTAGTCTGAGTAGATTACAGAAACCAGTAGACTTACTGTATTTAAACATCACTAAAACTTTTCAAAGCAGTCTTTCAGTCAGGATGGAGAAATATAAGCTCTATAATTGATGGTTGAAAAATCTTACCTTAATCCTCACCAATCAATAAGAGCACTCAGAAGGAAAAAAGACACATGAATCTTTCTTCTAGAACATGATCCTGTCATGTTATATATTTCTTCTGCAATAAGGTTGATATAAAAGTTGGAGATATGTAAATGATAAACAGTAAGGAAAAGGATATATCATGATTTGACATGCTTGAGCAAGGGGATGAATCTAAAAGTATTAATCTTATTATAAATAAAAGTAAAAAATGTACAATGACTATAAACCCAGTTGCTTGATAACATGATTCAGCATTCATTCACTCAACTAATACTTAATGAGCACCAACCATGGCTAAGCTCTGTACTATGCAATGAAAATGCAATTCCTTTAAAAATCTTTCAGCAGTTTTAGTTTATTATGAGTGCAATGTGAATTAACTTGATAATAAAGTTTTTAAAAAGCTATGACCTATATCTTTTTAATAACTTTAATTAAAACTATAGTTTTTAAAACTGTAATTCTGAAACCAAAGGTTCTGCAAAATTAATTATGAAGTATAGTTCTATTGGCAAAATCTGACATGATCTTAAATCACATCGTGGCAAAATCTGATCTGAACCTATAGGTTAGTCTTTCTTCATTGCCTTAGTATTAACAGGTGATAGTTTATAAGGTGTTACAGGGTGCAACCTGCCGGGGGTGCCATATATAATATAGAATGTACATTTTATTTTGCTTTATTTTATTTTGTTTTATTTTATTTTATTTTTTGGCTGCACCGAGTGGCATGCTTCTTTGAGAAATAGCTTTTGTTTTTGATTTACCTGATAAAATCACATCCGTTTTCAAAGTCTACCTCAAATAAATAAGCACAATATGTTCTCTACTCTTTTATTTTTTTTAATTTTTAAAAATTATTTATATATTTATTTTTATTGGAGTATAATTGCTTTACAATGTTGTGTTAGTTTCTGCTGTACAATGAAGTGAATCAGCTATATACATACATATATCCCCTCCCTCTTGGATCTGCCTCCCACCTCCCCCCGCCCACCTCAATCCCACCCATCTAGGTCATCACAGAGCACGGAGCTGAGCTCCCTGTGCTATATAGCAGGTTCCCACTAGCTATCTATTTTACACTTGGTAGTGTATATATGTCAATCCTAATCTCCCAATTCATCCCACCCTCCCCTTCCCCTGCTGTGTTCACATGTCTGTTCTCTACTCTTTTAAATTTGCACTGAACTTTGTTTCTAAGGAAGAAACTCTGTTCTTCTTTGTAACATATATATACTCCAAATGATCAATACATAAAGTACTTGTCCATGAAAACTAGGACCTGGTCTTCTAAATACTTCTAGAATAAAACCACGTCTTAGCATATGCGAGAAGAGAGGTTTATCTCACACCCACCCATGAGTCAATCAATAGAGCGGTGTGTCTGTCCATTGGCACATGGTTCCCAAAAGCTCGAGTCAGAGTTCTCCTGGGCATTCTGCTACTCACCACATGGATATAGAATGCATGGCTTCTCTTGAATAAATGTTACGTTTGCCATGCTTTTCTGCAGAAGGGACTAACCTTCTCTACCCCTTTTCAGAGAAAGACTGATGTAAACCCTTGATGATATAATTCCATTCTTTTATTTTCACTTCTACCCATACGTGATCCTCATGTCTTTGCTCCAACTCCCCATACACTCAACATACACAAGCAGGATGATTCAAAGATAATACACTACTAGTAATAGTAATAATAATATAATTATTCTGGCTGACTCTATGTACAAAGCACTGCTCATATGTTAACGCATTATTAACTCTGTGAGTCAGGGCCTATTTTAACCTCCTTTCTACAGATGAGAAGCACAGAGACACAGAGTAATATCCCAAGATCAAGCTGCTAGTAAATAGTGGAGGGAAAATATCAATGCACCCGTTTTGCTCCAGAATATATGCTTTTAACTACTGTGCAACAATACACATAAGAAATCTTTTTCAAAGCCTAAATTATTTGTTCTGGAATAAGATCCAGTTTGAGGTGAGAGAAGATAGATTCAGCCTATTTAGTTGTATAATATTTATTATGGAGTTTGGTAATATTTTGGCACTCCAGGTCTTATTCTCACTCCTTAAGCACAATAAATACATGCTTCTTTATGCCTTTGATTTTACAATCAATACTCCTGTTGTTTTTGGACAGAAGGTTTTGAGATAATGCTAAACGCTAGTGACTAGTATGGCAGAGACGGTACAGATCCCTGAAATCTACGTGCTCCTCTATCTGTTCCATCAGCCCTTATGATTAACTTGGCCATGTGACTGGTTCTGGCTAAAGGAATATGAAGGTAATAATGTGTTCCTGGCAAAGCCAGGGGTGCCTTCTCATCACACACTCTCTCTCTCTCTCTCTGTCTCTCCTTCCATGTAAGAGGAAGAAAAGGATTCTGAGGTAGAGAATTCAAATGCTGGAAAGAGTCCGGATTCCTGTGCCTCTGCTTGGAGGTGAGCACCCAGGAGAACTACCTAATAATTATTATCTGCCTGTGACATAAGCAATAAATAAACCCAAATTGTATGAGAAACTGCCTAAAATTAATGAAGCAAATCATGGGTCTGATATCATGCATTTGTATTTGTTTATGCCTTATTTGTTTCCTTTTACTCCAATCCTACTTTCTGTTTACAATGCCATTTAAAATTCTCACCTAGGATAAAGAGACTATTGCTTCCAGACCTCCAAAAATGGGAAAGATTTTCTTAGTTCTTTCCCCACATTTGCCCATTTCCTCAAGGTCACCTAAATTGATCATCATTCATGAACTGTAAGGAATCATTGCGCTTTATCTAAATCCATTGTTGCATCCTTATGCACTAGGCATTTGAACTTTGACCCAGATTTCTGAATAGATTTAAGGCAAAGGCCTCTGCAGTGTTTTACCAGTCACACTCAGAGTGACTAACACCAAGAACCTTCTACTTTAATCTCACAGACATCCTTAGCCCTCGCTGTTTGGATCTCTATCCCATTTTGTTATCTCTACATGTCCCCATAGGCAGTGCTGCCATTCTGGCCAACATCAGGAAGGAACCCTTCCTTGATGAGCCTATGTTCCTTTCCATGTGGATTTAAATGCATCTGGTCTTTACCTTCCCCATCCTCTCCACAGTCGTGGGTCCTGTGTTGGAATGCCTCAGAGCTTATCTTTTAAGCCTATGCCCAATAATGCTTCCTCCTTAGATTATCCTTTATGGAATCCTCTGTACTGACAACCAAATCCTTTGACTACCATGTGGTTATCTGCTACTCCTGAAGTGTTAGTATCAGAATCATGTGTTGTTATGTCCTGCTTATTCTTTTTTACTATCCTAGATCAAATGGCTTTTCATTTCTTGCTCCCACCGACTCTGTCCTCTTGTCTCCATGACATGATCCACTTAGCCTGTGCTTATGTCTGGACTAATAATTGGTGCGGATTTATGCTAGGGTTGCTCATCATAATATAGGGCCCATTGTCCACTATTCTTCCCTATGCACTGATTTGGAGAAGAATTGTTTCTGGAAGACATTTGTAAGCTTTCTAATTCACTCTGCTTAGCAGTTTCAGCTTAAACCTGTCAGCATAAGGATAACTTCTCTGATTTAACGTTCCACAGCCGGTGGGACCTCAGTTAAAACCTGAGTGATCATGTGAAAGACTGAGAATGTCAGTGGGAATCACAATGATAAAAAAGACAAAAAAAATATATATATATAGTCTTTTAATTAGTGTATTATATTCTCCGACACATATCTGGAAGATTTGTTTAGAAAATTAGGCTGCTGCTGTTGCTATGACCATTAGAAGGAAGGAAATACCGATGGAGTTACTAGGCTAAGATGGGTGGAGCCTCCATATGGGGGGAGTGTTGAAGGGGGTCTCTTGATTGAAGGTGGGTGCCCCCACCTTGCAAAGAGAAGGTATCTGGGTACCTCTCCCAGCTTCCCTTTTCCCCAGTAATGTCCCCTGAGATAATGGCTAATAGTAAAGCAAAGGATAGTAAAACATCACCTTGCATTTTCAAAATGTCACAGACCTTCAAAATGATTTTAGATATTAATCTGTCTTTATTTATTCCAGGATTTCAGAAAGGGCAATATTACCTTCAGTTTAACGTAATGGAAAGAGCTTTTTCAAGAGATACACAAATATTGAATCTCTTTCCTCACCCCTCTGTTCCTCTTTCCCTCTCTCCCTCTCCACCACAGCTTCCCTCACCCCATATATCAGAAGTATATTCCGCAAAGATTCACACCAGACTGCTAAGGCTGGTTTCCTTTAGGGAGAGGAATGAGATTAGGAAGGTAGGGTTGCATAAGAACTTTCAATTTTTAATTTTTATGCATTTGTATTGCTAGAGTATTCTATAAATGAAATTATTTTCTAGCTATACAATGTTTAAATATTTTATTGCATATTCTGAGTTATACTTTACTCACTTGGAAAAGGGGGATAAACGCTTGCTGCATAGTTTATTAATGACTCAGTGAGATATTGCATGTAAAGTTCAGATCAGTAAATGATATGCTGAAGGTGCTTAAAATATATATATTAAAAGGTAGGGCTTCCCTGGTGGCGCAGTGGTTGAGAATCTGCCTGCCGATGCAGGGGACACGGGTTCGAGCCCTGGTCTGGGAAGATCCCACATGCCACGGAGCAACTAGGCCCGTGAGCCACAGCTACTGAGCCTGCGCGTCTGGAGCCTGTGCTCCGCAACAAAAGAGGCCGTGATGGTGAGAGGCCCGCGCACCGCGATGAAGAGTGGCCCCTGCTCGCTGCAACTAGAGAAAGCCCTCGCACAGAGACGAAGACCCGACACAGCCAAAAATAAATAAATAAATAAATAAATTAAAAAAAAAAAAAAGGTAATATTTATAAGGTTCTTACTTTATGCTAGTCACTATAATAAGTATGTCGATGCATTAGATAATTAAGGTCTAATTTAAACACTAGATGGGAGACACTATTATACCAATTTCATGCTGAAGATCTCTGGACTTATACAAGTTAATTAAATTTCTCAATGTCATATGTATGTTTCAAAGACTGAACTCAAACTGCAGTTTGTCTAATTTTGGATAATGCCCTCCTACACATTACACTCTTCTGATATTTTGAAAATTATTATTCTGTGGTTATTATGAGGATATTAAAACACAAAGAAGGCAGGGTTTACTCCCCCCAAAGCATCTCAAAATTAAGCTAAGCCATTAACAGAGACTTGCAAGGTAGTCTGGGGACCACAGGGAGGCAGCAGAGTTGTACTTCCACTTTAGTTCAACCCTGAACACACATATCAACACACACACACACACACACACACACACACACACACGGAGACCTGAGCACTTACATACTATTCTACATGCTAAGCTTTTTGCTTACATTTGTGAATGAATGAATATGATAGATGATAGATAGATAGATGAATAGATGAATGGGTGGATGAAGTAAATGCTTCCCTTCCTGATTGTCTCCTTACCCTGTTTAAAAAGCCCAGGTCTCACACTTACCTGGCAAGGGAGATACCATGATCACAAAGGTGGTTTTCTGAGGACAAGGCTTATCCATTGCACTCTGGATGTGCTGACCCTGCAATTTCCCCAAATGTGGGAAACTCGACTGCATAATTTGTGCTAATGGGGGCAGGATCTGAGATACCGGCCTTATTTAATTCATCAGTGCCTAGGTTAAATTCTGATGTCAAAGGAAATCAAAAGATTTCGAAAAAAAAAAACAATTTCTGACTGACAACTCATGCTTCATAGATGATTGAACTAAAAAGTTTCAGGAGCATTTAATAGGTAACGAATGGTATGAGATCACTTGTATGTGGAATCTAAAAAAATAATTCAAATGAGTGTATATGCAAAACAAAAAGAGACTCACAGATATAGAAAACAAACCAGAGGTTACCAAAGGGAAGAGGGAAGGGGGCACAAATTACGAATACAAGATTAAGAGATACAAACTACTATGTATGAAATAGATAAGCAACAAGGACATACAGCACAGCAGAGGGAATTACACCCATTATCTTGTAATAACTTTGAATGTAGTATAATCCATAAAAATACTGAATCACTATGCTGTACATCTGAAACTAATATAATCTTAGAAATCAACTATGGTTCAATAAAAAAATAAAAAGAAAAAAATAGGGCATGAATTCTAACGACTCCTCTTTCCCTGAATCTGAGATCACAGGTTCTCAACACTTTCAGTCTCTCTCCTACTGTGTCAGCCGCGGAAGTAGACAGGAGAGTTGAACTTGGTAGACAAAGAACAGTATGTCAACCCCCAAAGTCACAGTCCTAAACTCTTCAAGTCTTTCCTCACCCTGAAGGTGGACCAGGGTCACTCTCTGCTGACGTTAAAGGACAGGAAAAGGACTTGTTTGCACTTTTTGTATGAGAAAAAATATTACCTCCAGGCAGTGGTTTTTGGGGGACCACTAATTCTTTACAGAGATTCCTACCTGAGGATGGCTAAACAGGAGCTACAGGACCTCAGACTACTCATTCCATCCCGTCCCCACTGTTAGAAAGACCCAAGCTCCTGTTTTTGATTTAAGCTCTTTTTGATTATTAGCAATTAAATTCTGACCTCCATCCCGACCCTGCTCTAGTCACTTTTTTGGGAACATTAACTATGTATTGTCTACTGTTTACTATCCTATAGTCAGGGTCAGGAGGTTGTCACTGGAAAACTCTGCAATGCCTTTCCTTGATTTTTTACCATGTGTCAGGCATTGAACTAGGTGCTATATATACATTATCACATAACTGTGTTCGTTTTATAATATTTATGTTATTGATAAAAAAACTAAGGCCTAGTGACGATAGCTTTTATTTTCTGAACTTGTACGGCTTTCTCTTTTATTCACCATAACGTAACTTTCCCAGACACTAACAATTAAAAGCTATTGTGAATTTACACAAACACAACAAAGTTGTTGTGAAACTAAATCTATTGTCAATTTATGGGGAAAAAATTATGCACTTTCCCCACTAAGTCACTGAAGCAAGAGAAACAAGAAAAAATTGAAATAGTAAATTTTTCAGTGATTCCTTTACTATCATGTAAACACAAGCATGTGGACCTGGGAGGAAAGGTATGGTCCATGTCGGGTGTGGGGTGAGACAAGGGTTTGTATGGTATGGCATATAGTGCAAAGACCTCACCATCGCTCTGAGAGCAGAGAGCTCTTTAAGGGCTAAGGCACACAAAAAGGGATGCAAGGTATATACAGACCTCTGCGTGTCATTCCTTTTCTTAGGGGGAGAAGAGTCATAGCCTGAGTTTGTGGACTATGAGCCCTTTCTCCTCTCTCCCACTTAGCATCCAGGTCAGAATGACCTGTCCTGCCCCTGTGCTAGGCTGACTCACTTCAAGGCCCAGGCACGGGAGGGGCTCTATGAGGTCTCCGATAACACTATCTGTAGGGCCAGGACCCAGGACAGGGCAGCTTCTCCCTCCCAGCCCCTGAGCAGGGTTTGCTTATTTCTGTATTCAAATGCCATATTTATTTTTAAGGAGCTAACCAGGAGCCCACCCAGCCTGGCTGTGGCATGGAAACTACCTAAGATATTTTAGATTCCATCTGTTCATTCTCTCAGAAAGACCACAGTTCAAGGCAAAGGGGCTCAGGGAAAGTGCATTGGAGAGCAAGTCAGGAGCTTCGAGTCCTAGCCTGGGCATTTCTATGACAAATTATATCATACTGAGAAAGTCCTCATCTTTCTCTGTGCTTCAGATTTCTCTTTTGTAAACAACAGGCTAGAGTAAATGGCCCTTCTGCCAGGAGAGAATTTCTGTTGATTAAATTCAGAAGTTCCCTCAACTCTTAAACCAGGACTTCTTTGAACCCAATACTAGCAAGACATCCTCAGGTCCTCTCATTCTTCTTTAACCAGGCCCACTGGTTACTAGCTGTGTGTGTGCTGGCTCACTTGTGCATGTGGAGAAGAGAGAATGCCCTTCTTCCCTCTCTTCTCATACCTTTAGGAAAGAATTTGACACCCTTCCCACTTAACCATCATCACTAACTCATTTCAGAGATTCAACCCTTTACTGGAGGGAAGTCTTAGGCGGTAGAGAGCAGTGGTTAAGAGAACAGACTGTGGAGCCAGATGGCCTGAGTGGCTGAATTCAGCAGCTCTTTGTATCTATATGACTCAGTTCTCTCACCTGTAAAATGGGGTTTTAACATCCTCATAAGATTGTTCTGACATCGAGAGAGTTAATATATGCAAAGTAGTGGCTTATATATGCTAAGTACTCTTAGAGACCTTTGCTATTTTTATTGTGCCGAACGTGCTACAGCAGACCACTATTTTATTCTGCCCTTTACATCAGTTCATTTATAACAGTAATAATAAAATAACTGACATTTATTGAAGGCTTACTAATGTGCCAGACATTGCAGTAAGGATTTTGCATAACTTATATCATTTAACTTATTTCTCTGGGGTCAGGGAAGAGTATACCAAGTAGAGAAAGGGTGGTGATTATGATTATTGTCTTCGTTTAAGTAGTTGGCTTTGTGAAGTCAAGGATGTGACTCTCTGGCTCACTGTTATGTCACCAGCACATGTTGCAAAGCATGCAATTTGGGTTTAACAAATGTATGAATACTCCAATATGGAAGGGTTATCTTCTGAAACAGGGATTTGAGTTATACTATGTGACAAAGGGTTAAAGGATTTTCATTTGCATAAGAACTTTGTAAATATTATGTTGTCTAACAAAAACAGGGGCTCAGTGGAAAAGCCATGAGTGGCTCCTCATGTTAGAAAGTGCTTCACCCATGATAGTATGAAACAGGGGTGTTTCAGAGGGGATTCCTGCCCTAAGCAGAAGGTAGTTCTTGATGAATGCCTAGACCCGCATAGCTCTGTGAAGGCCTATGCCATTACATTTTATTCTCTGTTTCCCCAACATATACACGATGATGGATGCACATGAGAAAAGGCTCTCCCCACGCTTCTTTTTTTTTTCCACAAATTTATTTATTTATTCAGTTATTTAATTTTTGGTTGCATTGGGTCTTCGCTGCTGCACATGGGTTTTCTTTAGTTGCTGAGAGCGGGGGCTACTCTTTGTTGCGATGCGTGGGCTTCTCATTGCGGTGGCTTCTCTTGTTGCGGAGCACAGGCTGTAGGTGCACGAGCTTCAGTAGTTGTGGCACACAGGCTTCAGTAGCTGTGGCTCGTGGGCTCCAGAGCGCAGGCTTAGTAGTTGTGGCACATGGGCTTTGTTGCTCCGCAGCATGTGGGATCTTCCCGGACCAGGGCTGGAACCTGTGTCCCCTGCATTGGCAGGCGGATTCTTAACCACTGAGTCACCAGGGAAGTCCTCCCCACACTTCTTGATTGGATGAATCAAACTATCAAGGGGATGTCTTGAGGCAAATTGGGAACCAGAGTTAGAAAGAGTTCCAAGTGAAGTGAAAACCACAACATTCTCTCCCCCTTCAGGGCTCCAGCAGATGGGAAATTAGGGCTTCGTGAAGCCTGGCTGAAAATCAGGAACCCCATAGGACATGCATAGGAAAGAGACCCAGTGCCCACATGGAGCTGGTTTCCTTCATGTGACAGGGAGCCCCCTGCTCCAAACCTCCAGAGCCCTTCTCTTCAATCTGTCCTATCAGAATGTCCTCACCTCCATCCAGAAACTGTTTTTCCCAGTCTGTGCCCCTCTTAGTTGAAGGAGTTTCCCATGAGGAGACCCTCCCAGCATCCAGAGACTGGTCCTCAGCTTCTTACTCTCAGGTTCCCGAATCCAGTTGCCCAGGGTTCCTTCCTTGGCTCCTGCTGTTGACCTTGATCCTCCCTCCTCCCCCTGAACCCTGCTGAGATGATCCATTGGATGAGTACCGCTCCTTCAAGAAATACTTTGCTTGTTAACGGCTTATCCCCAAATCCCATTCTAAATATCCAACATCATTATAAGTAAGAGAGAATGAAGAGGAATATGGGGGAATAAGGAGAGAGAGAGTGAGTAGGAGAGTGTGGGAGAAGCTGGACAGGATTAATGGATGATAAAATCCACTACTATTTATTAAGAACTTTTCTGAAGTCTAATTAAATAAGCTACTGCTTCACGGACAGTGTGTCGTATTTCTTTCCAACCTCATACTAACTCCATAAGATGGATACAATTTTTATCCCTGTTTTTAGATGGCAAGACTAAGCTCAGAGGAATCAAAGAATTTGCCTAAGGTCAGACATGTAAGAGACAATGCTAGTTCTTGGACCCAAAGTCAGACACTGGATCTACTGCTCACAAGCCCTTTGCTGCACTGTTGAGGAGCATTAGATGGATAGGCCTAGGAAAGCAGGGAACGGGGCTCTGGTTGAAGGAAGCAGGCATGGAGAAGTCCGTGACTATAACTTTGGGAGCAGGAGTTTCTTAGGCCTTGAACTTCAGCGAACTTTGACTCAGCAAACCCAAGGTCCTCATGGGGACACTGGGAGCTGGGGTGCAAGATGTGTCTATCAGAGGTCACAGAGAGGGCAGGGCCAAGGCTAGCTGTCAGCTATCAGAGTCCAGAAGGGCTACAGGTCTGTGGGCTCAGATAGGTGGTTAGGGCAGGTTGGCGGCTCCGGGTGGAGTCCTGAGTCTCAGGGCAGATAGACTGAGTACAGAAGCGAGCACGGGAAAGTGGAGGGAGGCACAGCATAGCAGCAATTTACATTTTACCACCACGTGAGACTCCCCATCCCCTCAACTAGGGGCAAAGAACTTAGTCCTGACATCTGTAAAATAAGAGTAATAATTACATCTATCTTATGGGGTTATGAAGGATCAAAAGAGATACACACTGTCTGGACCAGTAACAGCAATTCAGGCCAGAGCTATGGGTTCCCTAGGGACCAGATGTCTCAAAGCAGCAGGTAAGTTCTAGAAAATAACACCAATCACTCTTAAATATGTAGAGACTCTCAAAGCCCAATATATCATTTAACAATGGCCTGAGACGTCATGTGAGAGGAGCCTTCCCCTCCCTCAGGAGGGCTATCTTCACAGGTACTGTGGTCAAAGTCCAGAGCCTAGCTTTAAGGCTGAAACACCTGAAGCCACAGGTGCAGATGAAGGCAGCTGACAGCAAGTTTGCACTTTAAGAAAACCTCACTTCACATAGAGCATGTACAACCCTAGATTCTGAAGCGTAAGAGATCCACTAAGAATCTGACCAGAAGTTGAACAGGAAACAAGATGATTAAGGAACTAGAGACCACAAGAAAAATATTTGAAAAAACAGAGGAGATTTAGACGAGAGAAAAGTTAAAAGAGGATGAGAATTAATACTTACTGAAATCTTTCTATATGTCAGGTACCATTCTAGGGTATTTAAATAGTCTCATTTAATATGGTAGTTCTGTGAAGTATATATCATGAAACATGTTGTAATTCATGCTAATGATAAGTGATGTTTCTTGAGTATTTAGTATATACTAAGATATAATTTAAATTCATTATATGAATTAGTTTATCCTCATACCAATATTCAGAAGTCCATTAATGTTTCTCAAGTGATGAGGAAACCAAGGTGCAGAAAATGTAAGACAATTTCTTGAATAAGTAGCCAATTTGTAATCTAAACCCAGGTGGTCCAGGCTCTCCTACTGTCTACATTACACTGTCTCTTTTTAAGCGTGGAGGACTTGAGGGTCAAAGAGATGAAATAACCCGTCCAAGCTCATAGAGCTAGTAAGTAGTGAGGTTAAGATGTAGGCCCAGTTCTGCTGCTGCTAAAGACTGTGCTCTTCCTACAACAAAACACCAACACGGACATCTACTGTGGACCCAAGAAATAGAAGCAGATTAAACTGCCCCTATTCCCCACTTTTATACCTTGGATATTGGAGATTAGGGTTCAAGTCGTAATTGCAGACCATACATCCTCAACATGGGTGTGTCTCCATAAGAAAGTCTGAAAGAGAATGAATTAAAGAAAAAAATTGGAAACAAGTTCAGAATAAAAAGAGGCTCTAGCTTGGACTACAGAGATTGTTGGATTGTAGGTTATGTATAGGTCCCCGAGAACACTGGAGGTCTATAGGGGCCCAAATGACCTCTTGACCCTTGGCCAAGCCACAAGTTTGGTTAAGGAAGAGAGAGTATTATATTCTTTAGTTATTCTTCAGACCTAACCCCCTGCTTCTCTCTTTACCCTGCACTGGCTTAGAAACTCACTGCACCTAAAACATATGCGTATCTGTTTATTTAGGTCTGTGTGACATCTTAATTAGTGCCAAGCACTGAGGACACTAAACCATGCCACGGGCAGTGCTGTGGTGATGAGTTAAGAATATAAAAAATGAGAAGAAGGTCTGCAAGTTCCCTGCACCTCCCTTTGCAGAGCTTGACAATGAGAGTCCTCGCAAATGTTACCAGTGCAGGACCCTGCTTTATAAGTTAACTTCTCCAAGATCAGTTTGGGTTTCATGCTGTCTTTCTCCTCTACAAGGAGAATAGAAGACAGATAATTAACTTGGCTATCGTAATCACTTTGCTATGTATATGTATTTCAAATCATCATGTTATACACTTTACACATGTATGATTTTTATTTAAAAAAGAAAAAAAGAAAAAAGAAATGATTCAAAATATCTGTATTTCCAATCATCCTTTGGACATAAGGTGTGACTCTAATAGTTATATGTAAATACTTATTATAATACTATAACAACAGATAATACATAGTGAGCATATATTGTATCTCTATCTCTTTATGCAATAAACTAAATTAATTGTCATGATTTATCCTATGAGCTAAGTCATGTTACCATCCTGTATTTCAGAGACATGGAGACATTAAGAAACTTGCCCAAGGTTACATAAGAAGTAGGTGGTGTTGGGATCACTGAGCCTCTCCCAATTCCTCATGGCAACAATTGGCTAAAGCATTGTCAGCCCTATTTGATCAGGAATGGGCTTGTATTCATTGAAGACCCTGACACCTATTTCTTTCTGTGATTTTCCTGACCTCAATAGACTTACGAAACCTCTGATGTAGAAGAGAGGAGGAAGGGAGAGTTTATTGTGGTGAGTGATGAAGTCTCTTTCTGTGACCATGCACAAGGGGGGCTCCTCTCTGAGGCTAAATCACTTTGTCTCACTGTATTCTAGCTAGTTCTATACACCTTGCCTAAAGAGCATTGGAGAACAGGTATTCTCTATTATGAAAAATCCATTCATCTCTCAAGACCCAGTTTACATTTCTTTAATCCTGTAAGATCTTTTGGTACATTATTTACTCCCTAAAAAGATCCCAGACTTAAGAGAGTCATAAGTTTCCCCTCCTGCATATATCTCTATTAAGTATGGAAAGTATTGTAATATTGTATATAATTAACTATTGTTTTTGACTAGGACTCCTGGAAGGCAAGATACGTGTCTTATTCTTATTTATGATTCAAGCACTGAAATTAGTGTCTAGCACATAGCAGCTACTCCAAAAACATTTACTAGATGACTGTCTTGCCTACAAGTCCAGGCCCCTCTATCCCCTTCAGCCACCTTATCTCCAATTAAATAAGCTCCAATTTCCCCTTAATTCATATTTCATTTTTGTCTAAGCCTCCACTGCTGCCTTCCCACAGTCTAAGCATAGACATTTATGCCCGGGCCCCGTTCTGAGTCAATGCCCTGCTCCCTATCTTCTTGGTCTGCATAGCCTTATAGGCCAGGATCTGGCCCCAACACAACCATGCTGAGTCATGCTGAGTCATGCTGAGGCTTAGGGTGTATGGCCAGATGTTCTCAGCCCTGCGTGATGACTGCTATCTGGGTCCCCAGCAGGAGGCTTACAGGACAGATGACAAGAAAGGAGAAGTTGACTGCCTGACTGTAACTCCAACCAGCATAATGAAGAGAGAGGGATACCGAGGCAGAATGTGACACGTCCTGGAATATATTCCCTTTGGATTTAAAAGTGTATTTCTGGCCATCCCATAAATGCCATAGAATGATCAGTTGTTGTTCATCTAATAATCATCTTGCAGGTAGTCTCTCACACCAAGAAGCAGGAAAAAAAAAACCCTTATAAGTACATGTGTATGGATTTTTAATTCACAAAACATATAGTCATTAATCAAATGCGATCAGAGTAATTAGAAGCATAAGACCTTTGCTTGTGAGATCGCTGACCCTTTCTTATGCACCGTATAACTCAGGACAGAACCTTTATATACAGTTTCCTCATGTATATAAAGATGCGGCAGGGCTGGATGACTAAATAATTTTTCCAGGTCCCACCTTTTTAAGATTCCAGATACTGCACACCTACTTTGCAGTGTCCTGTAGGTAAGGACTGAGATATGAGGATGAAAGAGGGAGGCATGAAACAGAGGAAAAGGAAAACATTGTTCAGCATTTTAGGGCACCCCCAGACATCTGCTGACAAAGGCTCTGTGCTCTTAGCCCATGCTCACATGCAGGTCATGACTAGGGATGCCACTTGGGAACCCTCAACTTAAGGAAGCATCTCAGGCCAGTCTTGGTGCTACCACTGTCATGGGAAAATGTCTTACCTTATAAGCCTCTGCTCAGCACCCAAGAGATGCTCGCAGTCTTCACGTCACTTTGGGTAAAGTTCTGACGTGTGAGATATTTTCTGATTTTCCTACCTACCCTTCCACCATCTTCATTTTAAAGCAAGAATTCTGAGGCAGTTAGTGTGCTGAACAAAGGAACTGACAAAACTCAACATAAAGACTCTCCTTGTTCAGCTTCCAAATCCTCACACTGACATATACTCACATTCAGAAATTAGCATGTACAAGAGCATGGGCATACATGTGTGCACACACACACACAAAAGCACCTTCCAAATTCCACATCCTGTTAGAAAATCCATTTGGTGTTACTTTAAACATTTATTTACAGGCTGACCCCTTGCTACCACCTGCATTGCTACCACCCTGGTGTAAGGCACTATAATCTCTACCTGAACTCTTACTGCAGACTCCTAATTGATCTGTTTACTTCTACAACTGCCACCGGACAGTGTCTTCCCAACACTGAAGCCAAAGCGCACTTGTAAAAGTGTAAATCATGTATGGTAACCTCTTTGTCCAAAGGTCTCTGATAGTTTCCTGCATCAATCATAATAAAGCCAAATTTCCTACCATAACAAGTTCGTACAATAACAACAGTTGCCAATGTTTGTTGGCACATACACACATATATGTGTGTGTATATATGTGCATGTATATATGTGTATCTGTAAATATAGGTGTATATGTGTGTATATATATATAACATATGTGCAGATATAATACGTATACATATGTTTATAAATATATATATATATGCTTTTTCTTACAACTCTATGATACAGGTATTATTATTGTCACAAATTTTATAGATTAGCACCTCCACAACCAGCACTTCTACTCTCCCTCTCAGTCTGCTCCTATATTGGCCTTATTTTCAATCCCTGAAAATTCTAAGCATCCTCCCACTTTAGATACTTATATTTGTAATTCCCTATGTCTTAGACATTTAATCCATATGCAGTGGCTATTTATCACCTGTCGGTGTCTTCTCAAGTGTCCCCTTATAGTGAAGAAATCCCTACCACACATTTTAAAGTAGTAATACCCTTCCACCCTTGTCCCCATCAAACTCTATCCTTCATTCCAGTGTTCTTTTCCTCCATAGCACTTAACATCATTTGGCATATACCATATATTTTATTTGTTTATTTACTTATTGTTTCACTTCCCTTACTATCAACTCCATGAAAATGCTTTGTTTTGTTTTGCTTCTGTATTCTTAGAACTTTTGCAGTATTGAATGAACAACTGAAGAGCCAAACACATACATCTATCATTACAAAGACATATACACATACACCCACCGCTACACACATACCAAGATATACAGTGTAGTAATGCCAAAAGAGGTAATGCCAAGTAGATCTATTTAGACCTCAGCAACCAGGACCTTGATCAAATTACTTAGTTCCAGGATGTGGCCCATTTATTCTGTAGGCTGAGATTGACTCTTGAAGTCTTATTCTTGTTAAAATGAAAGGCACCTAAAAATAGAAACCTGTGTACTTATTTATCCATTTACATTGAGATTTATAACTTGAATACTCATGTCTTTGTGAGCAATACATTCTTTCCTTATATCAATCAAGTAAAAGTAGAGGAAACAAACTGTTCCAAAGCAAGCAGCTGGATGCAATCATGCTAAGTAAGCATCTTGCCAGTAGGGTCAGACATGGCTTGTTCATCCATCTTCATGGGAAGGATAAGTTTGGCCTGGACATAAATGTTATGTGAGGTTCAAAACATCTCTAGATTCTGAGCCAACAGAGCAACATTCCTTTTCCTATACTTTCCTTGTTGGCCAACTCTCTAATGATTAATACACTTCTCTTTATACATCAGAACATTCCATAGATTATAGTTAAGAGCTTCTGGCCTGGGAGTCATTCTGTTTCTTTCAGGTGACTTTGAGTCTCTCTTTTTTATCACTAAATTTATTTTTAATTGCAATTGAAATTAGGGTGAGATTTGTTCCCCTGTCTTTTGAGGTCTTGCATATTATCTAGTCACTGTTGCCTTCATATTTTGATAATACTCACATATTTGTAAACACGCACACACACGCACTCAAATATATTTTACACAGAGCATATTTATCAGGCATTTCTAAACAGTTAACCATGCAAGACCTCCAAACACTAACCCAAAATCTCTTTCACTTGTCTACTTGTATAAAAACCAATAGAGTCTTTGAAGCCAGTAAGAGAAGCACTTTGGCTTTCACTTCTTTAGCTAGTCCTCTTCTTTGCCACAGCTCTGTGTAGTCCTGAGCCCCTATCTAAGCTCACAGTTTCTGACCCCACCCAGCTATCACCAGCCCAAGTCCCCAGAAGGAGAAAAACACTGGATCTGTCTACCTCTGTTAATTAAAGAGAAACCAAAATAAAATAAATGCCCCCCCCAAACCCCAGAAAACAGATGAATACACAGAAGAAGAAGAAGAAGAGGGAAGAGGAGGAGGGAGAGGGGGGGAAGGGAGAGGGAGGGGAAGGAAGAGGAGGAGGAGAAGGAGAAGAGGAGGAGGAAGAAGAAGAAGCGGAAGGGGAAAGGGAAGGGAAAGAAAAACAAACAAACAAACAAAAAACAAAACAGGTGCAGGAAAAAACTGGTGACATTAATGCCTAAATGGGGCTGGAGTAGAGAGAAGGGCTACAGTAGCTTGTTGGTCTAGTAATCTAAGAGGTTTTCCTTTCCCTCAGAGATGCCTCAGACTCAGTAAGATAGGGGTTGTGAAAATTTGGTTTCAGATGGAGCCCTTCTGGGGCTAGAATTAGCAAAGGCTGAAAGGGGTTTGGGAGAGGAGTGATCATTAACTGCCCTCACTAGGTCAAAGGATCCTAGTTTCTCATAATTCCTCATGGTAGATGATCTTGTTAATGGGTGGGATCTAACCATACTGCTTCCATTTAAGGCCTGCATAGTTACCAAACCTCAAATTTATACTGTTTGATAGATGCAGATTTTTTATTCAAGAAACATGCTATGCTATAGCTTCAGTATTGAGTATCCAAAGTACTGAAGATAACGTGACTAGGCAAAAAAAAAAAAAAAAAAAAAGTCATTAACTTTTTGAAATTCAAAGTCATCAAGTCAAGGACTTCCCAATCTTGGGACAGAGAATTCTAAGCCCTATACCTAGAAGAATGTCATTTGAATCAATCGTAGGTAGAAATTTAAATATTGAGTTTATGTGTGCTTCAGAGCTACTACATATGAACAAAGTTTGTAAATTACTACTTGACTAAAGTCTTGAGTAAGATCCATGAGATATGGACCAATGAGCTATAGTAGTGCGGTAGAGGGAAGGAAGATTAGCAAGCACTGGCTCTAATGATAGTGTCATTCCTTCTAACTATTCAGAGCTGTCTTAGTTCATAGAATACACTAGGCAATACTATTTAAACTGAACCTAAAAAACCAGGAGTTTCTCAAAAATTTAATCATAAAAATAAATGAAGACAACTTTGCTTAAGGTCAAAAAGCATCAAGGAAGCCAAGAAAGTGAAGTTATAAAATGGGAATATGGGAAGTTTCTGACTTTTCTAAGTTGCCAGATTCCAGCTTTAACCTTCAAGGTTCATCGTGTAGACAAGTGTACAATAACTGGCTGGTTCTGCCTTTCCATTCCCTCTTCCCAGTGAAGATTCCTCTCGCTTAATTAACACTCACATGCATCTCTGGCTATGCCTTAGTCACAGTGGTCCCAGAGGTCAGTCAAACCATCGATGTCTGTGCTATAAGCCTCCAACAAAAGAAATCCCTCTGAGAATGAGACCCAGCTTGGGTTCACAGTCACCTGCAACCTTTGTGAGACATGATGCAGAGGCCCAGTGATTACAAAGCAGTAGTGTTGCTTGACCAGTGGTCGTGGTCTATTCTCACATTCTTTGCAATCATAACAGAAGATATTCATTGGCTCCCTGCATGGCAGCCATTAGAATTTCCTGCTACTCGTGGTACCCAATTTATTCTAGACTAATGCAACACTTAATAGGACTTTTATCCCATCTATTTCTGCTATAAGAAGATAAATTGAGGCTTCCCTGGTGGCGCAGTGGTTGAGAATCTGCCTGCCAATTCAGGGGACACGGGTTCGAGCCCTGGTCTGGGAAGATCCCACATGCCGCGGAGCAGCTGGGCCCGTGAACCACAACTACTGAGCCTGCGCGTCTGGAGCCTGTGCTCCGCAACAAGAGAGGCCGCAATAGTGAGAGGCCCGCGCACCGCGATGAAGAGTGGCCCCGGCTCGCCGCAACTAGAGAAAGCCCTCGCACAGAAATGAAGACCCAACACAGCCAAAAATTAAATAAATAAATAAATAAAAAAGAAGATAAATTGAGATGCATAATGAAAGCAGACTAACTTATAGCTTCACTAATCAAGAATCCTAAGCAGCTTATTTTGTACCTTCAGTGGTTTATAAACCCAGTGCATAATTTTCCAATTTTAAAATTAAAAATAGAAAAAAACTCATTTGTGGTAAAGAATAACTTTTGAAGTATTTTTTCTCAGCTAATATTATGAAAAAATGTAGTGGGATCAAAGACCTATTTTATCTATTAGCAATTTAATTTATACAATCCTCCATACTAATAGCACCTAAAGATAATACAGTATTTGACTCACAGGATTAGTACATATGTCATAAATTAGCTAGCAAGATTTAAGAAACTATTTTATTTTTCCTTGCTAAAAAGAGGCATCTTACATCTTTCTTAAAATCCTGCACAGAGTTTACCAAAGTACAAATGCCACAGGATACCCTAAGAGGCAGGAGTTAATCTTTAACAAATTTTTAAGTTTCTTTTAAAACTTTTCATTTAAACACCTTAAGATATAACATTTTTATTTTATTAATTTTAGTTTATAGGCAGTAAATGAATAGTCTTAGTTTTTTTTTTTTCTGACCATTTAATCTTTCTGATGTATCATGGATAATCATGTCATTTATCTCTCTAAACTTTGGGTTTTTCATCTAGGAAAAAGAGACAATAATCATGGTATTGCACAGGAGAAATAAATAAAATACTTCAAAATGAGCAGCTGAGATAATTGAGCTTGAATCAACAAGCACCTAAGCAAAAATGAAACTATATTCAGCTTAAGTGACTTCAGAATCAGAATCCATAAGCCTTGAACTGAGCTACAGACATGCTGCCTTTCAACCCTGTAACATTTCTTGAAGCCTTTTTCCACAACCTTTTGTAATAAGAAAGCAAGGGATGGGCCAGATCCTTGGAGGCAAGCCAGTTCTTTTCCCAAAGGCTGTTACTAGAGAAGGATATATGAGCCCTGAAATGGGTATAAGGGAGGAGAAGGGAGATCAACCCCACACTCTGAATTTAAGAGAAGCCTGGTGTCCACACTCTGAATTGGAAGGAGAATGGAACATGCTCATACTGTCTGCTTCAGGTGAGGTTTGTTTCCCAAACTCTTGGTCTTGTGCAGCCTGGTCCTTATTCCCTGGGCTTTGACAATGTCTGATCCTCATACCCAAGGTCTAAGGGAAGGCTCAGTGTACTCACACTGAGGATCTATAGAAATTTGCCTTGGAAACCTAGAGCCCTATCTCTACTGATTGAAAAATCATCCATAATTTAAAAAGACACATGCACCCCTATGTTTGAAGCAGCACTATGTACAATAGCCAAGACATGGAAGCAACCTTCATGCCCATTGACAGATGAATGGATAAAGAGATGTGGTACTTACATACAATGGAATATTACTCAGCCATAAAATAGAATGAAATAATGCCATTTGCAGCAACGTGGATGCACTTAAAGATTATCATATTAAGTGAAGTAAGCCAGACAGAGAAAGACAAATATCATATGACATCGCTTATATGTGGAATCTAAAAAAAAATGATACAAATGAACTTATATACAAAACAGAAATAGACCCACAGACATGGAAAACAAACTTATGGTTACAAGAGTTTGGGATTAACATAAACACACTACTATATGTCAAATAGATAAACAACAAGGACCTACCATATAGCACAGGGAACAATACTCAATATTTTATAATAGCCTATAAGGGAAAAGAATCTGAAAAAATATATATATATATAAAACTGAATCACTTTGCTGTACACCTGAAACTAACACAACATTGTAAATCAACTATACTTAAAAATAAATAAATAAAACTCTTATTCATACAAGGGCTATTCTTCACTGAGTAGCCAGATACTTCTTGTCCTTTCATTGGTCCTCTACTTCAGTGATCAAATGTCTTCTCTCTCATCCTAGAATTCTGTCATCTTAGGTTATATAGTCTAGCCCAGGGAGTCTTTCCTATCTTTCTTAAGGGGGGAATAAGCTAAGAAACCCTTGTGAAGGTCACAGCCCAGGAAAACTGGTCCACTGAAGGCTGATTTTTTTTAAAGTGTATTTATTTTTGGCTGCGTTGGGTCTTCTTTGCTGTGTGTGGGCTTTCTTTTTAGTTGCGGTGAGCAGGGGCTACTCTTCATTGCCGAGCGTGGGCCTCTCATTGTGGTGGCCTCTCTCGTCTTGGAGCACCGGGTCTAGGTGCGCGGGCTCTAGAGTGCAGGCTCAGTAGTTGTGGTGCACGGGCCTAGCTGGTCTGCAGCATGTGGGATCTTCCTGAACCAGGGCTCGAACCCATGTCCCGTGCATTAGCAGGCAGATTCCTAACCACTGCGCCACCAGGGAAACCCCAAGGCTGGTTTTTAATTATACAATTATAGATGGCTTCTCCTCCACCATTCCTTACCACTATATCAACAGGACTCCAGTATAATAACAGAGGATTGCAGCTGGAAAAGTTGCAGTACATAATCTATTTCATGATGATGTGTTCTTAGGGAAGCCCAGAGCCAACAGGGACATCAAAACACAAAAGAAAACCAAAAATAAGGACACTAGAGAAACTTGAAGTCTCCTGCACTGATGGCTTCAACAAACATTAAACATACTCCAACTGCTAGCCTATCATATCAATTCATCTATTCCTCAGTTTGATCACAAGTCCTGGTTTTAAATAATTTCAGACTCCTTAGCAGCCTCGCTGGTATAAATAAGTACAGAAAATCAAGAAGAGCACTCAGGGCAATGTCTCCAGAGTAGACAGTTTCCCTTGTTGTCATAGAGAAATGGACAGAGAGAGAGATCCCTGGAAGCACAGGATGTAAGCTTATTCTACCTGTTCTCTCTATGAAATAATCTTTGGTTATTTTACTTTGGGATTGAGGTCTTAGTTCTATTGTAGATCCCTTGCATCTCTGTTCAGCTTCCTGAAGTAACCATGTATGTGTTTTGTCTCCCTTAGAAAACTAAAATCCAGAGCTTGGCTATAATCCACTCCTCAAGAGAGCTAGAACTAGCTGAGGTTCTGTGTCAACAATTGTATTTTTTTTTCTTGACTGTGTTTTTGTCCCTGTCACCATCTCACCATCCTTAACCCAAATATTAAACCTGGTTTGACTGGAACTCTTTCTTTATCTTGGGCTTAGCTGCACTCTATGGGTCTTTCTGGGATAAGGAGAATGGGAGAGATGGATGTCATCGTGGAGGATGACATGGGGAGAGAAGAGGGCGAAAAGAGAGAATGAATGAAAAATTGTGTTGAGGATGGAGGAGGAGCCAACAAAAGAAGGATGTTTTAGGAACCAACACATTATCACAGACTCAACATACATCTTCCTTGCTGACCATTTCCTGACCTGACTCCACCCCTGAGGGACACAGCTCAGCCTTGACCAATGACTTTAAAGGATTAAGGGGAACAAAGGGCCAGAAGTTCAGCAGTAAAGAATAAAAGGCCACACCTTCCAGCAGCAGCACAGACTTGCTTCTGACACTTCTGTGATCACCAGTAAGCTCCAAGACCTGACATCATGGTGCATTTTACTGCTGAGGAGAAGGCTGCTATCACTAGCCTGTGGGGCAAAGTGAATGTGGAAGAGGCTGGAGGCGAGGCTCTGGGCAGGTAGCAACTGGACTTCATGGGGGAGGATGGTGAATATGAGCCTGGCAAATTGACCAGGAAATTCTTCAAACTTTTCGAGTCACTGATTTTCCATCTGCTATGGTCTCATCTCATAGGCTCCTGGTTGTCTACCCCTGGACCCAGAGGTTCTTTGACAGCTTTGGCAACCTGTCCTCTC
The DNA here is from genome assembly GCF_028021215.1 of Eschrichtius robustus. Taxonomy (NCBI): domain Eukaryota; kingdom Metazoa; phylum Chordata; class Mammalia; order Artiodactyla; family Eschrichtiidae; genus Eschrichtius; species Eschrichtius robustus. Next base: position 64,249,396 of record NC_090834.1, on the reverse strand, counting down.
CCTCTGCCATAATGGGAAACCCCAAGGTCAAGGCCCATGGCAAGAAGGTGCTGACATCCTTCGGAGATGCTGTTAAGAACATGGACAACCTCAAGGGCGCCTTTGCTAAGCTGAGCGAGCTGCACTGTGACAAACTGCACGTGGATCCTGAGAACTTCAGGGTGAGTTCAGAAATGTTCACGTGTTCTTTTTATGCTTTTTACTTTGGAATAATAATGGAAGTTGAGTCTTTGGTTGCAAAGACTAGCAAAGATCTCAGAAATCATAGATCAAAGTTGGTGTTAAGAGGGCAGAATTCCAGTGGACATACCAAGAGCACCTTGATTCAGGACTCGTGACGGTAAAGGGCTACTAGCCCTTTTAAGCCTGAGTTTGCTTAAAACTTTTCAGGGACTTTTGTTAGAACTGGACTTGTTTACCCTAGAGAATATCAAAGAATAACAGACTTGTTCAAGGAGGACTGGAATCTGGTTTCTGGTAGATGAAAACCTGTCTCAAGGAAAGAGAAATGTCTTATTTTATGTGGCTCCTGATGATTGAAGTTTAGGAAGATATTTGGGAGAATAATTTTTAGGCAGATTGTCTCAAAGAAATATCAATCAATTCTCTAAATATATTAAATTACCCATCAGTATTGGGACTAAGTGGAGGCTTATTCCTGCGTTGGTTGGAGACTTTACTAAACTCACTCTAAGAACTTATGCAGCCCTGAAATCCTATGATGACAAGGATTAGACAATTGGTAAATGTGAGAGGGAGGGAGAGAGGCAAATAAAAATGGTGAAATGGGAGAGAGTGAGGGGATATAGGTAGACAGAATGTTGAATGGAGGGCTCATAGAATTTAAATAAAATTTAAGAACTAGCTTATCAGAGTTTATTGCACAGATACAAACCATGGAGCAGTTTATGATGTGGAGTTGGGAGTGGGTGTAGGTATTAAGCCATTATTTTCTGCAACCCTTTTAGGAAAATTCTACTCAACATATCTAATTGTCATTTTGTCTCTCACCTAACAGCTCCTGGGCAACGTGATGGTGATTATTCTGGCTTCTCACTTCGGCAGAGAATTCACCCCTGAGTTGCAGGCTGCTTGGCAGAAGCTGGTGGCTGGTGTTGCCACTGCTCTGGCCCACAAGTACCACTGAATTCTCTTTTCAGTTCACCATTTTTTGTCCCCAGTGCCTTCCTTCTGCACATGGGGACTGGGGTTTGGCCTTGAGAGCCCAGCTTCTGTTTAATAAAGTACATTCTATTCAGTGATCAAAAATTAATATTGTATCTTCTCCATCATTTACTCTTGTGTTAAAGGAGAAAAGGTTCATTGGCTGAGGGGCGGGGGGAGACATAGGAAGAAGAGCCCTTTGAGAAGTGTGTGTGGACTCATCAACAGAAGATAGACGTCCTGGGAGGATTCAGGATGATTGAGAGGATGCCAAGATGCAGAAAGGAGTTTTCTGGGGTGGGAAATGGTTAGTTAAGTGGGCAGGGACTTACAGGGCAGTGTGGCAAAACTTACTGTAGGGGGAAGAAAGGAGGTAGTAAGCAGTGCCTGAGAAAAGCCAAGGCTAAGACACTTGAAGTCATTGTGCATCATATTCTGATTGAATGTAACATGCACTAAAATAAAGCTAGAATTAGGATAGTATGTGAATGGGGGGCGGGTGATGACCAAGGCTTAGTGTAGGAGATAAGATACTAACAAAGGTGCATAGTCTAAAACTAGCAAGCCTGGGCTTGGTAACGTGCATGAAAATGACTCTCTGGAAGTAAAGGAGAGAGTAAGACGTAGGTAGAGGGTTAGGAAAGACTGGGTAATGCAAGGCCTTGAATATAAAAATAAAAGCTATTACTATGATAGTGGCAAGAGTAAACAATAAATATTCTTAGAACTTTAAATGACCCAAGGGATAGGATTTGGGGGGAGAGTAATCTGCTTAATGCACACAAAATGAATTAAGAATTGCAGAGACTAGACATGGATGTTAATTGAGGAGAACAGACATAATGACCTCCACCCAAGAAGAGCAGGGAGGTCTGCAAAAAGTGAAAGATGAACAAGGGGAGAGTGAGGAGGACATGTTTTCTGATTGGCTGGGGTGGATGAGGAGGAAGGAAGTGATGGGAGATGATTGAAAGCTCTCAGCCTGGATCTATCGAGAAAAGGCCTGCAATGACTTGGGGACTTTCATGTAAGAATGGCATTAACTGAATCATTCTTGAGGGAGTTATTGCCAGGTTGGTCAGGGAATCATGACCTTCAGGCTTTGAGTCAAACTGTCCTATCGAAGGTTAAGACCTTCACACTTTACAAGTTAGAGTATCATTTCTTGGCAAATTTAACTATTAGGCATTTCATTGCTCCCACACATTGATCACTACATGTTCTGTGAATTACCTTCTAATTTGGCCTTTTGTCTCCACAATGGGGATGAGAGACCAGTGATTATATTGTTGCAGGTTGTCAATAGCACTGGTCTCTCTGGGTCCCATAGACTCTCATTTTTCCCCTAAACAGAGTAAACAGAGGCTCTTCATGGCACTAAACCATTTAACCCAGCCAGCCAGTCAGTCAACAAATGAGAGCAATGTACATTCTTAATCAATCAGTTTCTTTCCGTCTTTCTTGCCCCTCAACTATTATTCTGACTATGAATGTCAAAGGGTCAGGGATGGTGATGATGTAATGGTGAGCAGAAGATTCATTCTTTATCCCTTAGGGATATAAATTTAGATCTAGGTTTTGTCAGTTCAAGACAGCTTAATGGAAAACAAATTCATAATTAACACACACACATGCGTACACATATGCATACAGTAGATGGTCAGAAAGGATGTCTAATTGTTGTTGTTAGGCAATAAAAGCCACCTGAGCAAAACAATGTGATAAACAGAATATGCTTGGAATGTTAATTTAGCTAAGAGTCATAGGGTTTACAGAGTATGTCATTACCAGGATTAAAATCCCACAGTGTCTTCTTACACTCTACCACTGAAGAGAAGTTCTAAGTTATTAGGTTTATGCTTTCTCTGCAACAATATTTTTTGCCATTCTCATTTTTACTATTTACATAAGAGCCACACTAGCCCATTTTTCCTATCTCTAGCATACCAAAGGTTTGCTTCCTCAGAGATTTGGATTCACTATTCCATCTTTCAGAATCTCTAACCCAATACTTTCCCATGGCAAATTCCTTCTTTCCATTCTGGCCCCAGCTCAACTACTACCTCCTTAGAGGGACTATCCCTGACGTAATTGTGTTCCTCTCTCATTAATTCCAGATATTAATTTTCTTCATAGCAAATGATAATAAGGGGAATTATTTTGTTGATTGGTTTCCTTATTCATTTTCTGTATCTTCCACCCCCAAATTATAAATCTTAAGAGGAAAGTTTTCTTCTTCTTTGTCTATCTTAAATCCCCAGTACATAGAACAATTATGATCACAGTCATTCAACAAATAGTTACTGAATGAGCATTTGAGAACCCATGGGAATGAATGTTTGACAAAACATTATAGTTAATTTTATTTAATGTAAGAAACATAGTTTTTGGTCAGCTGTACTGAGATGAAATGTGTTTCTCAGAGCACAAGTCAAGGATCCTTGCCTGGCCTTTCCCCAGTGTTGTCGATCATACTAATGGAGAGCCATCCCTAAGACCTAAGAACTCACTGTCTTGGTTTAAATCTGAGCATCCTGCTAGCTCTATGACCTGAGATACATTACTAAATACATTAAACCCTCATTCGCTGATCATGTTTATCAAAGACTGTTTTATGAGAATTAAATAAATTAATAGATCTCACATCTTTAGTTCACTACTTGGAACATAAGCTCTCTTTATCTCTTTCTCTAAAAAAAGATAATTAACTTTCCGTATAATTTCTATCTTTTAGTGGTAGCATTTATGTCCTCTATAAACTCTACTTATCTACATTATATACGTATATGTATTCATAAATACATGTGATCTTTTGTTCTGAATGATAAGGCTTTTTTAAAATTTAGCTATAAAGATAGTTATCATTATTGAAACCAATTGACCTTTGGTGGAAATAAAAGGTTAGTTTGTGAGAAAATGGCAAGTTCAAAGCCTGAATTTGGGGAATCAGCATGACAGGTCTGCATGAAAGAGAATAGATGAGTCCTTTGAAAACAGAGGGGTGATATAATCAAATTTGGAAAGCAACCAAGGATAGCTGTGGGAGGTGAAACACTTGGAAATATTGATGCTGAAAGGAAAGGAACTCCAGAGGACCGGACTAAGACAAAGAGGTAATGTATTTGGGCCTAAAGAGTGCTCTTAGAAGTCTAGAGGGACCTGTTTGGACTCTATTGGCATTTAGAAGAGGCTTGTATAGAGATGAGGAAAGTGTCTATTGGAAAGCATAATTGTATGGAAGGAACTTTGCCTTTACTTGTTATTTTTCACTTTTTCCCCTCCTGGAGGCAGAAAAAAATAGCCAAGGAGAAATGTCTATGCAAGCATATGCTGGCTCTGTATAAGGGAGGAACCTACGGTTCACAAATATATTGCTAAGGCTATTCATACATTGGCTGGACATTTGTACAGAATTGCTTCTAGAGACCCATTTCAAACTTATGTCCTATAAATCCAGAAGTGGGGCAAAGTGTCTCTGAGGGAGGGATACAGCTGGAACATGTGGGCTGGAGTAGAAAGCTAGGAGTTTTTATTTTTAAGCCCACTAAATATGAAGTTGGTGGTGCTAAGAATGTAGAAAGAGTGAAATCATGGTCACGTACTAGTCTATCAAGGAGAACAAACTAGCTGTGTTTAGTGACTAGGCAAGGCCCCAGGCTTTGCGAAAAGTTGACATCGCTGGGTTCTAAGTGGAAGTTGAGAGGCCAGCCTGGAGCTCTCCGTTCACTGTGCGCATCTGTTGTCTCTCTCCACTTCCTCAGCTCCTGGAACGCATGCTAGTGATAGGCTTGGCAAACCATTTTTACATGGGATTCACCCCCCAGGTGCAGGCCGCCTGGAGGAAGACGGTGACTGGACTGGCGAACTCTCTGGCCCACATGTATCACTGAGGGCCCCACCCAATAGTGTAGCATCACCAAGAAATAGCTTTATTTTTCAAATAATAATAATAACAGTAGTAGTAGTAGTAGTAGTAGTAGTAGTAGTAGTAGTAGTAGTAGCAATGCTCTGCTAAGATTTCTTCTGTAATTGTCTTCAGTTCTGCTTTTCGCATGTGCTTTTAAATATGTGAAAACCTTAGGGATTATATGTTGAGGTGTGTGTGTGTGTGTGTGTGTGTGTGTATGTGTGTGAGCTCCCCATTAAATTTTTGTATGAAGTAGAGATTTTAACAAGAAAATAAAAAACAGAGCAATAAAGGGATATGCTTGGGATATACACTTGGCAGAAACATACACTTGTGAGTTTTTCCAGTTAAAGTTAAAGATATGGGAGAGTTCTGGTGAGAGGGGAAGTGTGTCATGAGACAAGAACTCCTCAGGACCAGATGATTAAGTGGGTCTGAGAGAAGACTTCTGTGAAGGAAAAGGATCTGGATGGAGGTAGAGTACCAAAGTGGAGATTCTTTAGAGGAAAATTAAGCCAGGTCTTAAGATGGCAAAGTCCAGGCAAGGATTGTCATTCCATTCTAGTGATAAGAACACATCTTCTAAAAGCAGCTGGTTTGTCACAGACCTCGTGAGGATAGACTAGGGATGGGAGGGGTTGGATATCAGAGCAAGGGATAACTCTTTTTAAAGTCAACTCCAAAGAACTGGTTGTGGGATTTACTGAAGAACTGTCTGGTTAAAGTGATGAAACCTGCCTAAGAATGTTAAATTGATTGCTGTTATCAGGAGAGAAACGTGTGCAGATTGGCTACAGCATTTATGAAGAGAGATCATTGTAAACTGCTCAGAGACAGCGATTGTCTAAAAAGGGTGAGAGAAAAACAGGAGTTAGAGGTAACTTCCAGAATTGTTGCCTGGTTTGCTGGAAAGATGGGTGGTTATTCCGTGACATTCAGAGTTGCAGATGCCCCTGCGTCTGGGGGCTTGCAGGGTGCACGTACTCTGCTGAAGACAGGGGTCAGGGCCACCAAACAGCAAGTACCTGGATCCACCCCGGCAGGCCAAACCCACACCTGAGTGTGGCTGGGATTCCTAGCTGTAGTCATAGGTTCCTCTTCTTTATTTTATTTCATTGACCTCTTATTTTGAAGCAAATTCTTTCAGCATTAATTCAAACTCTTTTCTTCATATCTCTGTAGCAAAGTGCTCACATTAACACAGCTTGGGATGGAGAGCTCACAGATAATCATGTCTGTCATGGTAAACCAGCTTCCAGAAACTTAGTAATTCTTATCCACATTTTACATTTAAGTGTTTTCCAAGCTGAAAAGATAAAAGCCTCTTGCTATATCAAATAGACAGAAAGGATTTATTTTCTAGTAGTAGAAATTCACCTATAATATACTGAATATATTGGGTTGAACTCTTTAAATTTTAGAGTACCTCTGTAAATACACATGGAGATTATTTATTATTATTATTATATGTATATATATTTGTAAGATTGATCTCAGGGAGAAACAAACAAACCAGCTTTCTGGAGGTCAAAATGTAGGAAAACAAATTTTGAAATAAAGAAACAAAATGAACCATTCCCTCTCCCACTACAAGTGTGCCTTTTCTAGTCCTGTAAATGCTTATTTGGATGCATGAGACCAAAGTACCTTAGATCACAGAGGCAGTGGTGTGTGGAGTACTGTCAGTGAAGATTGCCTCTGCCTGATTAGATATGAAAAAAAGTTACACACAGCCAGAGAGTGTGGATTCAGCACACAAGAGACAACTCCATTCTTCCATAGCCATTGCCAAGGAGAATTCTAATACTCTCTTCACTGAACTCAGGAACACCTGTTTCCCCAACAGCCAATTGTGTATTCTCTGATACAAATGCATAGATACATGCATTGGCCAGAGACACTTGTCCATATAATCAGAGTGAAAAAAAATTATTCAGGCAAGTGCATATATTATTGGTAGAACTCAACAACAATGGGGTGATGCTCAATTTTTCTCTAAATTACCCAGTTCTTACCTATCTTATTTCTAAACAGATTCTGGATTGAGGTCTTTTTTCTTGGTTACAAGATCTATAAAATTATGAGCCCCATATAAGCTTTAGAAGCACTGGTAACCAAGAAGAGCTGTGACTTCTTCTATACCCTGGCTGAAGAGAAGAACAATGTCTTGTAAACACCTGATGCAATGCTCAACAGAGTTCTAACTGTTACTCTTCCTAATTCTATTTATGCCTTATGGTCAATTCAGGGATGGTAGCAGGGAGCTTGAGATATGAATTGCATGGTAGATGGTAAGAGAGAGGACAGCAGAATCCCCCTGATAGAGTCACCCAACACTATCAGAGACACAAATGTCCATCTAGCTGACCTTCCCTTGCCCAAGTCCCATCCCTGGTGGTGACAACCCACCTTTGAACAATAGTCTCATTTTATTGGGAGAAGTAAGGGCCTGGGGACAAGAGATGAGGAATAAAAGGCCATGTAGAGAAGCAGCAGCACAGACTTGCTTCTGGCCCATTAGTGATCACCAGTAAGCTCCCAGACACCATGGTGCATTTTACTGCTGAGGAGAAGGAGGTTGTTGCTAGCCTGTGGGCCAAGATGAATGTAGAGGTGGCTGGAGGTGAGAGCTTGGGAAGGTAAGCGCTGGACACAGGTAGGACAGGGGGCAGAAAGGCAGAAATTGTTCCAGAAAGACGGATTGGTCAGGTTTCTTACATACTCTGACTTCCCATCTGCTCTGTGACTATGATCATCCCATAGGTTCCTAGTTGTCTACCCATGGACCCAGAGGTTCTTTTACAATTTTGCTAACTTTGAGTCTGCGATAATGGGCAACCCTAAGGTCAAGGCCCATGGCAGGAAGGTGCTGACCTCCTTTGGAAATGCCATTAAACACATGGACGACCTCAAGGGCACCTTTGCACATTTAAGTGAGCTGCACTTTGACAAGCTGCATGTGGATTCTGAGAACTTCAGGGTGAGTTCTGGGCATGCTTGTGCTTTGTTCTTTCATCCAGGTATCTGTGCTGTGGTTACAGTAGGGAACACAGTCTTATCCTATAGAGGTATTTTTGGGAGGTAATATTTCAGGAAAAAGCTTGATTTTGGTAGTTAGGTTGTTCCTAAGGTCAAAGGTAAGGCCAAGTAGAGTAATTAATTACGCTATGACCAGTGGAGGCCACTGGCCATCTGATATTTCTTAAAAAAAAATGTCGTGAAGAATACTGGCCAAAAGTGAGCTAAATAGTTTGGCCTGGAGAATACAAATTGAGCCAGGGAGAAGAACACCTTGCCTTTGATAACTGAAATTTTCTATAAAAATCGATGAACACATTCCTGCATGGTTCTTGAGCTTTGAACCAGGAGTAAGCAGGGCAAAGTAAGAGCGACGTTTTCACGGTTTGCCCCTTCTCCTCTCAACTCCAGCAATGATGAAATGCTCTTGTATACAAAGCACTGGATACTTTGTCAAATGGGTGTCCAAACAATTTGAATGTATGCAATATCTGAAGACTTAGACTATGCGTATCAAACCCCAGCACTATAATCCTACTTCTAAAAAAGTAGAGAAGCAATCCACATCAATGCTCTGGGGTCAGAAGTTGGCAGGGAAAATGAGAGAAGGATAGAACACAATGGGGGTTCAGGGCTGGGAGTCACTGAAGCCAATGTCAAGCATATAATGATGCACTTTTGTGGGAGCATGACAATGAAAGTTGCTCAACCTCTTATCAAGAAGGAAATGGATGTTGTATCTATTTGCTGTAAGGGCAGCTTGAGACATTCTGTTCACTATGCACTATCTTCTTTTTATCCCCACCTCCTAGGCAACATGATATTGATTGTCTTGCAACCCACTTCAGCGAGGAATTTACCCAAAAGATGCAGGCTGCCTGGCAGAAGCTGACAGAAGCTGTGGCTAATGCTCTGGCCAACAAGCACCAGTAGTTGCCTGGCCAACTATGTTGGTTCCTACCTGAGGACCCTGGGTCCCAACAGTCCATCTCCTGAAGGTGGAGGGAGAGAGCCCTGCCTCCAGACTTAACTCCTATATAATACAAATAAAATAAAAGTCATGCTCTATAAGGAATATCCTTGTATTTTCTCTCTGTCTTTATCTTCTATAAGTTGATTCAGCTAAAAGAATGAGAATTGGAATGAGAATATTGGAGATTGAGAGTTTGGGGATGATAGAGAAGGGACCCTTATAAGATTCTACAGGATAAGAGTGGCTTCAATGGGTAATTACTCTTAGGATGGGAAACTAGACTCTTGAGTTGGAGAAGGTCTTTAGAAAAAGGAAGGAAATGGAGTTACTCTTGAGAGATGCAAAATGATTATTGATAGTGAGTTGTTAGGACACAAAGTAGGGGACCTGTATAGGCTGTTATTTGTATAAACTCAGGATAGAGTTCTTTTTGGACTATAGCTCACTTCTATTTAATATAAGAAACATATTTTTAGCAGCTATAATACAGTGAAGATGGTACTTCTTAGAGACCCAGTTAAGGACTCTGCTCTCAACTTTTTCCTAGCATCTTCAATGGTACTAATGAAGGCAACATCCCTAAAGCATATGAACTGACAGCTTTGGTTTGAATCTGTCATCACCTGGTAGCTCTGTGACCTGAAACACATTTCTAATTCTATTAATCCTTTGGTAGAGATAAAGACCATTTATGAGGGAAAATGACAAATTCAAGAATCAGCATGCCAGGTCTAATTGACAGAGGAGAAACTGGCCCATTAAAAGCAGTGGGGTGGGGCTTCCCTGGTGGCGCAGTGGTTGAGAATCTGCCTGCCAAAGCAGGGAACACGGGTTCGAGCCCTGGTCCGGGAAGATCCCACATGCCGCGGAGCAACTGGGCCCGTGAGCCACAATTACTGAGCCTGCGCGTCTGGAGCCTGTGCTCTGCAACAAGAGAGGCCGCGATAGTGAGAGGCCTGTGCACCGCGATGAATAGTGGCCCCCGCTTGCCACAACTACAGAAAGCCCTCGCACAGAAACGAAGACCCAACACAGCCATAAATAAATAAATAAAAAGTTAAAAAAAAAAAAAAAAGCAGCGGGGTGGTATAAAATTAGAGAATCTGCTGGAGAGACCAGAAAAAGCAGGAAAAGAAGCTATTGTTGCAAACAAAATTACCAGTGAGGTTTCTTGCACACCAGAGTGAAATAATGAATAGGGTATTTTAGGGAAATTGATCCATGTGTGGGCATAGACTTGACAAGGCAGAATCTACCCTGAATCTGGGCATAGGAATTTGCTGTGAGTATAATGAAGTGATAGGTAAAAGACTAAACTTGACAGGAGCAGTGGAACTAAGAAAAAAATCAAATAAAGGACCACTGTGGCCAAGATGCTGCAGGACTTGAAACATAGTGAAATAGAGAGTGGAGAAGTCATGGATGATAGCCAGGTTCCCTGTCTAGTGAATGAAAAGAGGAAATCTATTGACAGAAGAAGAAAAAACCTAGATGTCTCTTACTTAGAGCTGGCAACGGGCGTAGCCACCTTTGTAAAAATCACTTCAAATTTCTGTACTGAAGTCCCTGGCATAAGGTGAAAAGCCAGGGCTTTGGGATTAACAGACAAGGTCAAATTATTGCCCCAATGGCTTGAAACATTTAGTTAACATTTTTCAGAATTAATTTCCTTGTTTGTAAATGGGATAATTATCCCTACCCCACAAATACATTCCAAGGTTTCAAGGAGATATTTGTAAAGTGCATTGTCTGTCATTTTTGAAAAGGTAGTGGTAGTGGTTTATATGATGCATTATGATCTGTTCCTCTGTGCCCTGTTTCATTGTATATTCTTGAACTGATTGCATTATTTCTGAGCTTCAGAACTAGATATCTAACTATTTGCTTAATATCTCATTTTGTTTTTTTTTTTTTTGAAACCCTTTTATAGGAACATATTTGCAAAATCATCAGAGTACACCCAGAACTGTCTGTAAATGACAAAAGACTTAAAAATGACCACGGTTAAAGATTTGACGAAAGTTCATAATAATGCAGTTGACAAGAAAATTAGTTATTTCTGAGATATACATTTTAAAGTAATAACTAGGATTATTACTTATAACATTATACCAGAACATATAAGATTTTTAGAAATTTCATGTAATAATATCTCATTTTGGATTGCTCAAAACTACAACAAACACAGTATGTCCAAGACTGAACTCCTGATCTTTTCCGAATTTACTCCTGCTAACTGAGGCTTCTTTTTGTGTTCCCCTTCTTAATGACTATCACATCATCAATTGCTCAAGCCTGAAAATAGAGATGCTTTTACTTCCCTCCCTAATACAATATCATCCTATTTGTCTCTCATTTATTTTACCCCCATGTCCACTGAAGCCAAAATAATACAAATCAAATCATGCCACTCCAGTCCTTGAATTTTTCAATAGTTTTATTTGACTTTCAGGTTAAAGAAAAAGAAACTGTCACATAGGGTAAAGATCGTTCATAGCAACTTCCTATCATATAACATTCCCCCCTTGTCATCTGAATCACAGTCACACTGTCCGTCTTTCTATATATAAATCATATAATTTGAATTATTGTCCCTGGTAATTTTTAATCAACATTATGTTGTGCAATTAATCTGTATTACAGCATGTGATACAGATTCTTTTCATTGTTGTATAATATTTCATTCTTTTACCATATCATAATTTATCTATTCCACTAAATGAGGAACAATTAAGTTGCTACTGAATTGAGATTCTGAGGCATATTGATGTTACAAGCATTCCTATACATGTCTTTGGATGCACACAAACAAGCATTTCTGTATATCTAGAAGTATAATTGCCAGGTCATAGGTGCTGCATATATTCTGCTTCAGTAGACACCACCAAATATTTTCAAAAGCAATTATACTGTTTTTACACTATCTTTAGCAAAGTATAAAAATTTTCTTTATCTAGAGCCTTGTGAAATTTTGGAATTGTCAATCTCTCCTCTTCTTTATATTCTTTTCCCTCCTCCTTCCCTTCCATTCCCTCCCTTCTTCCCTCCTTCCTTTTTGCCTCCCTCCCTCCCTCCCTCCTTCCTTCCTTCCTTCCTTCTTCCTTCCCTTCCTTCCTTCCTTCCTTCCAGCTATGCTCGTGGGTATATATTTGTATATCATTGTAGTATTATTTTGAATTGAGAAAAGAGTGAAATTCGCTTTGAATCTTCATTCCTGGGTCCAACTCCACATTTTTTCTTGAGGACCCAGCTGTGGAAATTTCTGCACTTGGCGTTTTCCCAGAAACCCTCTCAGACTTTAGCAGGCTGAATAAGATAAATCTTGTTTGCAATTCCTTTGCATTCTCTCTTTAGTCACATCATACATTTAAATACTTACGCAATAGGTATCAGATATTTTTCTTTATTTCTCATTGAATTGTTCCCATTATAATCCATGCTCGCCAAACCTATTTCAGCAGGTGGTAGAGAGACAATATTTATTATTTTTCTTTCACTTAATGGACATTTATTTCAATGAAGGGATGGGAAAAAAAAGAATTTTGTGACCCAAAGTATTATACAAAGGAGAAAGAAAGTTAAATCTATGGCAAAATATTAATCCATTCCAACCACTTATAAACATATCTAGAAACAAAGTGAGGCTCCATGTAGAGTCAACTTGATAAAATTTTTGCTTTCTAGGTCTTAGTTTTCTTATGTATGAATTGAAAGAGTTGGATGGGTTAAACTGTAAGATACATTCCACAATGTTGACTAAAACATTTATCATAAATGAGACTGGCAGTATATTTGTAGAAGCTACTGATGAAGAAAATGAAGCTGGGAGGTAAGTACAGGGAGAGCAGGGTTTCTGAGTCCTGACACACTGGATCAGCCAATCACAGATGAAGGGAACTGAGGAACAAGAGTGCATCTCACTTTCCCCCAAACCAATGAACTTGTGTTGTGCCATGGGCCAATCTGCTCTCAGAAGCAAGGAGGGCAGGAAGCTGGGTGGGGCTTACAAGGAAGAGCAGGGCTAGCTGCTGCTTACACTTGCTTCTGACACAACCGTGTTCACTAGCAACTACACGAACAGACACCATGGTGCATCTGACTGCTGAGGAGAAGTCTGCCATCACTGCCCTATGGGCCAAGGTGAACGTGGAGGAAGTTGGTGGTGAGGCCCTGGGCAGGTAGGTATCCAGCTTACAAGGCAGGCTTAAGGAGAGTGAATGGCAGCTGGGCACGTGGGGACAGAGCAATCCCCTGAGATTCTGACAGGTGCTGACTCCCTCTGTCCTTTTGCTGTTTTCACCCCTTAGGCTGCTGGTTGTCTACCCCTGGACTCAGAGGTTCTTTGAGGCCTTTGGGGACCTGTCCACCGCTGATGCTGTTATGAAAAACCCTAAGGTGAAGGCCCATGGCAAGAAGGTGCTAGTCTCCTTTAGTGACGGCCTGAAGCATCTCGACGACCTCAAGGGCACGTTTGCTACGCTGAGCGAGCTGCACTGTGACAAGCTGCACGTGGATCCTGAGAACTTCAGGGTGAGTCTATGGGACCCTCAATGTTCTCCTTCTTTTCTATGGTCAAGCTCGCGTCATGGGGAGAGGGTTCAATGGCAGGATGCAGTTTAGAATGGAGAAGAGGTATTCTGGTTACAGCACTATGGACTCCTCGGGACCATTTTGTTTACTTTAGTTTATTTTACCCTGTTTGCTCACAGGCATCGTCTCCTCTTATTCATTCTTGTTCTCTCCTGTTTGTTCTCTGCAATGCCTTCTCCTTTTTTAATCAAACTTTATTTTGAGTGTCTAATTAAAAAAAAAAACTTTCTTCTTTTATCCACTTAAAAAAATGTTACCTAATATTTTCCCCTTATCTCTTCCTTTCGAAGCAAGGAGGATAAAATGTTGTATTGCTTCTTGAAATGGTTCTAAAGAATAAAAATGAAAACACGTTCTGGATTAAGGCAGAAAGAGAGAAACACTTCTAAATATAAATTCAGGCTGATATGGATGGATTCACATCAGTAGTAACACCTACACTTCAGCTACCTTTCTGCTTATACCCTAGGGGCACAGTTTGGGGTGAGACTTTACTCTAAGCTGGGTCCCTCTACTAACCATGCTCTTGCTTTTTATCTCTTCCACACAGCTCCTAGGCAACGTGCTGGTGATTGTGCTGGCTCGCCACTTTGGCAAGGAATTCACCCCGGAGCTTCAGGCTGCCTATCAGAAGGTCGTGGCTGGTGTGGCTAGTGCCTTGGCCCACAAGTACCATTGAGATCCTGGCCTATTTCTTGGTGACCATTGGAAGACCATATTTCCCTAGATTCTATTTTCTGAACTTGGGGAAATAATGTCTACCCTCAAAGGTATGGCTTCTGCCTAATAAAGAACTTTCAGCACAATTTCCTGATTCCTTTTACTCATTTTTTTCCCTAAGGACATGGGAAAGTCCCTGAAGGTCTACAGAGAGGGTACCTTTGTGTCTTATACGAAGAGGTCAAGGGAAATGAGAAAAAAAAGGGGGCCGTACGCAGTCAGTAATGGATGAAACTTCTATCTTAAAGCGTAAAAACTGTCAAGAAGGTTTGAAATATAGAGAGGATACCGGCACGACAGGGGCTGTATGGGAGACCTCAAACCTAAGACAGAAACTTCAGGTTAATGCTCTGATCCATTTCCAGTAATTACTCAAAATGTAATGTGCTCAGTCAGAGACATAATCATTGCTCAAGGTAATATTATGTCTCCTTTTTTCCTACTTCCCCTGCTTGCATGCTGTAGGCAGCAATGCTATACTACCTCAGATGTTCCCGTTCTAAGGCCTAACCTCCCTCTCTCACTTGCCCCAAAAGACCTCAAAATTAACCCTACCCTCCCTTTTGAGGTAAAGTTCAGTGCTCACATACCACCTGCTCACATATCTTTTGACCGTAGTCTCAATGAACTCTCCAGTATTGCCTAAGAAAATCTTTCCATACAACCCCCACCTTCACCCACTTTTCACATTTCTTCCTATCAAGCACACCCACCCTCCATGCTGTGTAAGCGTTTCTGCGTGTTTTGTACTATCCTACGTGACTACTGTGCCTTTTATAGTAGGTCCTCCATAGACAGCAAATGTATATTTATTAAATGAAATAATCAATGAATGAATAATTATTTCTTGTCTTAGAATTCCTGGGAGTAGAGGACAATCCAAACAATAGACCATTGCGTAGAGTTTCTTTGTGTTAATGCACAAAGAAAGTAAACCACTGAGGAAGCATATAGGAAAATAAACCACTGATCAGACATTTGCTGTGTCATCATAGGTAGTGAAATATCTTTGAGCATTATTTTTGTCAAATGTAACATTAGAAGGATTTCGAGAACCTTCTAATTCATATGTATTTCTTTAAATCTATATCATTTCCTGTTGATTAATTTTAGGCTTACTTGACTACCTGAAACAGAATATGTTGCTTCCGTCTATAAAAAGTGTTTTTATAATAATTCTGTTTTACTACCAGGTTATAGACAATGCATTACAGTTTACTGTTTCACCACTATATTGTGAATTAACTGAAGGCAGAAGATTTTTTAAGTATATTTGTTCCTTCTCAGGTCATTGTACACAGTAGGCACTGAGAATGTTTTACATCCCAACAGTATGTTTAAGAACCACCTGGTCACATCCCAGAAGCAGAGGAGCCTCAGGAAAATTTTAGGAAGTTTCCTTTCACACTCCTGAGCACAGAAAAGTCATCATAAGAATCAGACATTAGGAGACAAAGAGATTTTCACAGGATTAGAAAGAGGGTGGGCTTCCCTGGTGGCGCAGTGGTTAAGAATCCGCCTGCCAATGCAGGGGACACGGGTTCGAGCCCTGGTCTGGGAAGATCCCACATGCCGCGGAGCAACTAAGCCCGTGAGCCACAACTACTGAGCCTGCGCGTCTGGAGCCTGTGCTCCGCAGCGGGAGAGGCTGCGACAGTGATAGGCCCGCGCACAGCCGCAGCTGGAGAAAGCCCTCGCACAGAAACGAAGACCCAACACAGCCAAAAATAAATAAATAAATAAATAAATAAATAAATAAATAAGAAAAGAAAAGAAAGAGGGTAAGAGAGGCTGTGGGTTTCACAATCTGGAAATGAGGAAACAAAGTACCTTTCTTCCCTCTAAATGGTCATAAAAAATAAAAAATAAATAAAAACTTACTACTCTCTTTTGTTCCTTCACCTGTGAAACTGGCCAATGAATCTAGACAAGAAGTTGGGCCTGAAAATCTCCAATACTGGAGAATTCAAGAGAACATCACTGGGATAAGACTTGGATCAAGCTCAAACTATTACTATATACTAGGTGTTGGTGTCTCCACATCGGGAGTGAGGAGGTCAAGGGATGGGAGGAGACTTTGGCAGCTTCTTATATGGTTTCATTCCGTGTTAAAGTGGAGCTTCCGTAAAAGTCTAAAAGTAAAATTAGTTCCGTAATATTTGATTTCAATTTTATTTGATAATTTACCCAACGGTTATTTCTATTTTCTGCTACCATGTTGTTTTATAGCCTATGTTCAGTACGTGTTAATGAAGATGGGGTATGTGTGTGGAAGAAAGAGAGATGGAAAGAGAGAGGAGGCAAGGAGAGAGAGACAGAGACAGAGAGTCAGGGAGAGAGGGAAAGGGAGGGGAGAAGAGGGAAGGGAGAAGAAAGGAGATGAGCGAGAAAGGGTAGTAACTAATACTGTGCATTATGTTCCATAATCATTTTAAAATAAACTAATTTAATGTCAAGGGAATTCAGCATAATATTCTAGATTATCCATCTCTTGAGCCTCAGAGAAGGGCCCTGAAGGTTTAGCTTTAGGATTTAATGCCTTACATATTTGTAAACGGTTTCCAGACTGAAGCCAAGATTCTGCCTCTAAAGATGTACAGTTCCAAATTTAACTTGGGAAAGTGTCCCTTTGCTCTTGATATGTCAGTACCATAGCCCACTTATGAGGTAAACAAAGCTAATTCTGAATGAAAATCTGAGCCCAATAGAGGAAATATTAATAAGGAAGTTATTAACTGAGACATTACCTGTTCTGTAATAGTTAGAGTATAATTCCTTTATCAAAGTTATGGTTATACTGAATTTATTGTTTTATAGACAGAAATATGACTTTTTTTTCTTTTTAAATGAGTTAAACCATACTATTCTTAAACTATTCTGTGTGTAGGACCTCTGTTTCTATGAGTGCTGCTCTTCATGGAGCATTTTTGTTTTATTTAATTGTATTTATTTAATTTAGTTTTAATTTATTTTGTTATATTTTATTTTACTTTATTATTTTTGGAAGAATGCCAAAACTGAGGTAACTAAGATACTGTGTATCTGGGAGAGAAGAGTAAATAATAACTGCTTTACCCAGAAAAATATAGATTAGATTGCTGAAATGGTCTACTCGGGGAATTAAAATTGAACACTAGAGCATGTACAAAAGAGTTCTAACTGAAAAGTATTTTTTGAAACAAATGATAAAACCACATATCTCTGGATGAATGTCATGATCCTCTTGAAGAAAGTTAATAATCATCCTCTTAAGTGTATTCAGACTAGGCCCATCCTGGTATAGAACATTTGGAATTAGTTAAACTTGACCGACTGGAGTAAAGGAAAAAGAAAAAAAAACCTCTCTCTCGGGGACTTGTAGCATGTGTGTGTGTGTGGAGGGGCATGCATGTGTGTGTTTAGTGCTCACTGCGGCTGGAATCAAAGTAGAGAAAACATGCTGTGGATCCCTTCACAGAGTACAAATTAGCTCACGGTGATGAAGGCGTCAGTGGGCCTAAGAAGTGTTCCAGAACCTTTGAGTGCTGACCTGGATTTGAGCTTGAGGCTCTGCACATACACCATTTATCACACTATTCACTCTTCCTTATATTTGCCTGGTATGTCTGAGCTTTTGATGCCTTATTACAACTTGAAGCCTTATCCCTGCAGGGTTATGGTAATAGAAGGAGAAACCTGTTTCACTCTTTAATCATACCAAGCAGCAACGGTGAAACAAAGCAGCAACTCTTGCCCTGAGACTTGGATGGTGGTGGATGCCACAGCTGTCCATACAAAAGAGTGGCTCATAGGCCATCCATGGCAGAGGACGGCATAAGAAAGAAGACACGACTCCAATAAAGATGTTAAAAAAAAAAAAAAAGAAAAAGAAGACACAATTGAAGAATTTAGGTGTATATGTATACAATGGAATATTACCCAGCCATAAGAACAACATGGATTGACTTGGAGGGTATTATGTTTGGTTAAATAAGTCAGACAGAGAGAGGCAAATACTGTCTGTTGTCACTTTTATGTGGAATCTGAAAAACAAAACAAACAAATTAATATAAAAAAAGAAAAAGAGACTCACAGATATAAAGAGCAAACTATTGGTTAGCAGTGGGAAGAGAGGAGAGGGGAGGGTCAGGAAAGGGGTAGGGAATTAAGAGGTACAAACTACCATGTATAAAATAGATAAGCAACAATGATATATTGTATAGCACTGGAATTATAGCCATTATCTTGTAATAGCTTTTAATGGAGTATAATCTATAAAAGTACTAAATAAATCACTATGCTGTACACCTGAAACTAATATAATAGTGTAGATCAACTATACTTCAATTAAAATTAATTAATTAAGTTAAAATTAGAATCAAAAGAATTTAAGGAAACCACCTCTGAGAACAGGAAAAGGTAGGGGAAGTCTTTAAGTAGGTGCTATTTCTGTCAGTCAAGATGGCAAAATTGTAGCCTTGACAATTTGGCTCTTTACAGGAAAATATAGGCATATTCTATACTCTTATTTAGTAAGTTCCATGAGTTTTCCATGACACAGGTTTCCTGAAAAGATATGTCCAAACTTCCCCAGAAGTGGTCCTTTCACGTACATATGCCTGACCTCTGATATCAGAAGTCTGAAATAGGGTCTTGAAAAGAGTACAAATGTAAAACAATGATAAAGCTAACAGAGGTTTCAGTTGAATAAAATGAAACTCAAAACCTAAAGGTCAAACCAAATGTGGGGTTGGTTTTTTTGGTTGTTTTTTTTTTTAACATTTAAGACATTTGAAAGACATCTTTCCCCAGAAGTCAACATGTAAAATTTTTTTTCCAAGGATAGGACAATAGTAAGATCCTCTTTGCTTCAAGGTTTTAGAAAAGAATGAATATAAATTGAAAATGTTGAAATTCTATCTTTTTTACCCCTATAATCTTTTTTTTTTGGGCATATAATTCTGCCCTAACCTCCAGGTAGCAAAACAAGAACCAAGATTTTCTTACATGTCTGAGAATAATCAGAGTGAATTTGTTCACAAGTGCTTGATGGGGCTTGGGACAGGTCGAAGGGTTGAGGAATCTTTATTTATCTAGAAATGATGGAGAAAATATTTTGGAAAATGGAGCAATGAAAGTGGGAATTTTATGTATTTCTTTGGAACAATTAGAAATAGAGACGTCCTTTTCTTCTAGTTCACTTAAAATTATTTTAGTTGGAGTTTCAGAGCCTTAGAGCTGAAAGGATGAGAGATTTTTGTTAAATATGTGTTGCCAGTGATGACAAAGGAGAGAGAAAGGTGATTCTAGACATCAAGGTACCCGAATCAGGAGATTCTAAGGTAGGAGAAACATGGTGAGTAAAAATTGTATGGCCCTTTCCTTACTGAAAGCAAATGAGAATTCAGGAAGCAGGTAAGATGCAGAAGGTAGAGATGAGGAAAAGTAGGGAAAATAACTAATAGGCACTTGAGATCATATGCTGAGCTCAGAAATGCTTGCTGCTTTTGCTTTTTTCATTGAATTTTTTAATAGTAAGAAGCAAAACTCTATACTTATAGAGAAGTTTTTCCTGCCTAAGAAGTTAACAGGATTTATTACATGGAGAAAAAAGAGGAAGAAGGAATATTGGAAGAGCTGTACATATAGAGGAATAAATTTTAGTAAAAGAAGGAGCAAACAAACAAAAATATATAGAGAAAATAGAATAATGGGTGATGAATTTAAATAAGAGAAATTGTTAGAAACACAGCATTCTTAGTGGCCTAGGGGAGGAAAAGAAATAATCTGAGCCAAGGTTAGAATGCCTTTCCACATTTTTACCCCTCCTTTTAAATCACGGAGAAGCTTCTCTGTTCTCCCAAACCCTTTCCCACGTCAGTCCAGGAAGAAACAAGTTATATGCCTCTCTTTAGTCTTTGAAAACATTGCTTCCCTCAGGGTTACTAAAACCTTGGAGTTGTGATCAATTTTTTCCTTATTTGTGTTTCTTACTACACTGAGAGATCTCTGTTTTCA
This sequence comes from Eschrichtius robustus, assembly GCF_028021215.1. Classification (NCBI taxonomy): domain Eukaryota; kingdom Metazoa; phylum Chordata; class Mammalia; order Artiodactyla; family Eschrichtiidae; genus Eschrichtius; species Eschrichtius robustus. The sequence goes on along the minus strand of NC_090834.1, from coordinate 64,229,027 downwards.
TCTATGGATTCCCAAACCCTAATAGAGGAACTATCTCACAGGACCTCTCGATTCATATTTCTATTTTTCTATCATTATTTATTTGGTCATAAATAAGAAAAAAATGAATGAGTAGATGAATGAATGAATGAATATTTGTTTTCTTACCAGAAGGATTTAATCCCAATCAAGAGAAGAAAAGAGATACATACTTAGAACTAGGGCAGAGGTTTTATCCATGCTGTCCTTGTAATAATTTTGCATATTCTGAAGGCACAGGATATAATCCATCCATAGAGTCTTAAGTTGAATCACAGTGGGCAAATCCCTTCCACATTCTGGACCTCAGATTCTTCATTTGTGTACTAAGAAAATAGAGGAGGCAGTCTCTAAGAGATTACTACATTGTGATTCTAAAAATTGTACAAGTAAACTTGCCAAGGATGATGATTTTAGTAGCAATTTGTATTGCTGGAATGAGTGGGACCTGGAGACACCCAGAGAGAAGACTGAAGGCCTGGAGTCAGTGCCAGGAATGCCAAGGAGAGGTATGGCTGTCATCATTCAAGCCTCACCCTGTGGAACCACACCCCAGCCTGGGCCAATCTGGTCACAGAAGCAGGGAGGGCAGGAGGCAGGGTTGGGCATAAAAGGAAGAGCAAGGCCAGCGGCTGCTTACACTTGCTTCTGACACAACCGTGTTCACTAGCAACTACACGAACAGACACCATGGTGCATCTGACTGCTGAGGAGAAGTCTGCCGTCACTACCCTATGGGCCAAGGTGAACGTGGAGGAAGTTGGTGGTGAGGCACTGGGCAGGTAGGTATCCAGCTTACAAGGCAGGCTTAAGGAGAGTGAATGGCAGCTGGGCACGTGGGGACAGAGCAATCCCCTGAGATTCTGACAGGTGCTGACTCCCTCTGTCCTTTTGCTGTTTTCACCCCTTAGGCTGCTGGTTGTTTACCCCTGGACTCAGAGGTTCTTTGAGGCCTTTGGGGACCTGTCCACCGCTGATGCTGTTATGAAAAACCCTAAGGTGAAGGCCCATGGCAAGAAGGTGCTAGCCTCCTTTAGTGACGGCCTGAAGCATCTCGACGACCTCAAGGGCACGTTTGCTACGCTGAGCGAGCTGCACTGTGACAAGCTGCACGTGGATCCTGAGAACTTCAGGGTGAGTCTATGGGACCCTCAATGTTCTCCTTCTTTTCTATGGTCAAGCTCGCGTCATGGGGAGAGGGTTCAATGGCAGGATGCAGTTTAGAATGGAGAAGAGGTATTCTGGTTACAGCACTATGGACTCCTCGGGACCATTTTGTTTACTTTAGTTTATTTTACCCTGTTTGCTCACAGGCATCGTCTCCTCTTATTCATTCTTGTTCTCTCCTGTTTGTTCTCTGCAATGCCTTCTCCTTTTTTAATCAAACTTTATTTTGAGTGTCTAATTAAAAAAAAAAACTTTCTTCTTTTATCCACTTAAAAAAATGTTACCTAATATTTTCCCCTTATCTCTTCCTTTCGAAGCAAGGAGGATAAAATGTTGTATTGCTTCTTGAAATGGTTCTAAAGAATAAAAATGAAAACACGTTCTGGATTAAGGCAGAAAGAGAGAAACACTTCTAAATATAAATTCAGGCTGATATGGATGGATTCACATCAGTAGTAACACCTACACTTCAGCTACCTTTCTGCTTATACCCTAGGGGCACAGTTTGGGATGAGACTTTACTCTAAGCTGGGTCCCTCTACTAACCATGCTCTTGCTTTTTATCTCTTCCACACAGCTCCTAGGCAACGTGCTGGTGATTGTGCTGGCTCGCCACTTTGGCAAGGAATTCACCCCGGAGCTTCAGGCTGCCTATCAGAAGGTCGTGGCTGGTGTGGCTAATGCCTTGGCCCACAAGTACCATTGAGATCCTGGCCTATTTCTTGGTGACCATTGGAAGACCATATTTCCCTAGATTCTATTTTCTGAACTTGGGGAAATAATGTCTACCCTCAAAGGTATGGCTTCTGCCTAATAAAGAACTTTCAGCACAATTTCCTGATTCCTTTTACTCATTTTTTTCCCTAAGGATATGGGAAAGTCCCTGAAGGTCTACAGAGAGGGTACCTTTGTGTCTTATACGAAGAGGTCAAGGGAAATGAGAAAAAAAAGGGGGCCGTACGCAGTCAGTAATGGATGAAACTTCTATCTTAAAGCGTAAAAACTGTCAAGAAGGTTTGAAATATAGAGAGGATACCGGCACGACAGGGGCTGTATGGGAGACCTCAAACCTAAGACAGAAACTTCAGGTTAATGCTCTGATCCATTTCCAGTAATTACTCAAAGAATAATGTGCTCAGTCAGAGACATAATCATTGCTCAAAGTACTGTTATGTCTCCTTTTTTCCTACTTCCGTTGCTTGCATGCTGTAGGCAGCAATGCTATACTACCTCAGATGTTCCCATTCTAAGGCCTAACCTCCCTCTCTCACTTGCCCCAAAAGACCTCAAAATTAACCCTACCCTCCCTTTTGAGGTAAAGTTCAGTGCTCACATACCACCTGCTCACATATCTTTTGACCCTGGCCTCAATGAACTTTCCAGTATTGCCTGAGGAAATCTTTCCATACAACCCCCACCTTCACCCACTTTTCACATTTCTTCCTATCAAGCACACCCACCCTCCATGCTGTGTAAGCGTTTCTGCGTGTTTTGTACTATCCTACGTGACTACTGTGCCTTTTATAGTAGGTCCTCCATAGACAGCAAATGTATATTTATTAAATGAAATAATCAATGAATGAATAATTATTTCTTGTCTTAGAATTCCTGGGAGTAGAGGACAATCCAAACAATAGACCATTGCGTAGAGTTTCTTTGTGTTAATGCACAAAGAAAGTCAACCACTGAGGAAGTATATACGAAAATAAACCACTGATCAGACATTTGCTGCGTCATCATAGGTAGTAAAATATCTTTGAGCATTATTTTTGTCAAATGTAACATTAGAAGGATTTCGAGAACTTTCTAATTCATATGCATTTCTTTAAATCTATATCATGTTCCTGTTGATTAATTTTAGGTTTACTTGACTACCTGAAACAGAACATGTTGCTTCCGTCTATAAAAAGTGTTTTTATAATAATTCTGTTTTACTACCAGGTTATAGACAATGCATTACAGTTTACTGTTTCACCACTATATTGTGAATTAACTGAAGACAGAAGATTTTTTAAGTACTATTTGTTTCTTCTCAGGTCATTGTACACAGTAGGCACTGAGAATGCTTTACATCCCAACAGTATGTTTAAGAACCACCTGGTCACATCCCAGAAGCAGAGGAGCCTCAGGAAAATTTTAGGAAGTTTCCTTTCACACTCCTGAGCACAGAAAAGTCATCATAAGAATCAGACATTAGGAGACAAAGAGATTTTCACAGGATTAGAAAGAGGGTAAGAGAGGCTGTGGGTTTCACAATCTGGAAATGAGGAAACAAAGTACCATTCTTCCCTCTAAATGGTCATAAAAATATATATATATATAAAGACTTCCTACACTCCCTTTTGTTCCTTCACCTCTGAAACTGGCCAATGAATCTAGACAAGAAGTTGGGCCTGAAAATCTCCAATACTGGAGAATTCAAGAGAACATCACTGGGATAAGACTTGGATCAAGCTCAAACTATTACTATATACTAGGTGTTGGTGTCTCCACGTCGGGAGTGAGGAGGTCAAGGGATGGAAGGAGACTTTGGCAGCTTCTTATATGCTTTCATTCCTTGTTAAAGTGGAGCTTCCGTAAAAGTCTAGGAGTAAAATTAGTTCCTTAATATTTGATTTCAATTTTATTTGATAATTTACCCAACGGTTATTTCTATTTTCTGCTACCATGTTGCTTTATAGCCTATGTTCAGTACGTGTTAATGAAGATGGGGTATGTGTGTGGAAGAAAGAGAGATGGAAAGAGAGAGGAGGCAAGGAGAGAGAGACAGAGACAGAGAGTCAGGGAGAGAGGGAAAGGGAGGGGAGAAGAGGGAAGGGAGAAGAAAGGAGATGAGCGAGAAAGGGTAGTAACTAATACTGTGCATTATGTTCCATAATCATTTTAAAATAAACTAATTTAATGTCAAGGGAATTCAGCATAATATTCTAGATTATCCATCTCTTGAGCCTCAGAGAAGGGCCATGAAGGTTTAGCTTTAGAATTTAATGCCTTACATATTTGTAAACGGTTTCCAGACTGAAGCCAAGATTCTGCCTCTAAAGATGTACAGTTCCAAATTTAACTTGGGAAAGTGTCCCTTTGCTCTTGATATGTCAGTACCATAGCCCACTTATGAGGTAAACAAAGCTAATTCTGAATGAAAATCTGAGCCCAATAGAGGAAATATTAATAAGGAAGTTATTAACTGAGACATTACCTGTTCTGTAATAGTTAGAGTATAATTCCTTTATCAAAGTTATGGTTATACTGAATTTATTGTTTTATAGACAGAAATATGACTTTTTTCTTTTTAAATGAGTTAAACCATACTATTCTTAAACTATTCTGTGTGTATGACCTCTGTTTTTATGAGTTCTGCTCTTCATGGAGCATTTTTGCTTTATTTAATTGTATTTATTTAATTTACTTTTAATTTATTTTGTTATATTTTATTTTACTTTATTATTTTTGGAAGAATGTCAAAACTGTGGTAACTAAGATATTGTGTATCTGGGAGAGAAGAGTAAATAATAACTGCTTTACCCAGAAAAATATAGATTAGATTGCTGAAATGGTCTACTCGGGGAATTAAAATTGAACACTAGAGCATGTACAAAAGAGTTCTAACTGAAAAGTAATTTTTGAAACAGATGATAATACCACACATGTCTGGATGAATGTCATGATTATATTATATTCTAGGGGCACAGTTTGGGATGAGAGTGAAATATGCTGAGTCCAAGCTGGGTGCCTCTATAACCATGCCCTTGTTTCTCGACTCTTCCACACAGCTCCTGGGCAATGTACTGGTGGTTGAGCTGGCTGAGAACCTTAAAAATGAATTCACCCCGGCGTTGCAGGCTGCCTATCAGAAGGTGGCGCCTGGTGTGGCCAACGCCCTGTCCCACAAATGCCACTAAGCCCCCTTTCCTGATTTCCAGGAAAGACCTTTTTGTCCTCAGAGCCCCAAACCTGGATATAGAAAAATAAAGAAGAGTTTTGAGCATCTGGCCTCTGCCTAATAAAAACATTTCTTTTCATTGCACTGGTGTATTTAAATTATTTCACGTCTCTCACTCAGATGTCTCTCACATGGGAGGGCAGGCATTTAAGTCATAAAGAAATAAGGGGCTAGTTGAGACCTCAGGAAAATATATCTGTATCTTGGAGTCCATGACTGGAGTTGTTGTAAACAGCTAATATAAGTGGAAAACAGACTCTGCTGCTTATTCTTACTTTCCCTTAAAGAATTCAAGTTGCAGTTTGATTTGGGAGTTAGATCATTGCTATGTTTTATTTAAATCAATTATTTTATTTAGCCTTCCTTGTAAATGTCTTCTCTCTCTTTAATTGTCCAGAACCTAACAGCCATAATTCCACTAAGTTCTTCTGCCTAAAGACACCACTGTTCTTCTAAGATTTTCCTTATGTATTTTACTGCCCTTATTGCTCCTCCTCCTTTGACCGCTCTTATCCTAGTTTCCTCTGTCGTCTTATAAAGATCCGCATGAAGGACAGAAACCAGGGGGAGGTAGATTTGCTACCTCTTCCCTTGTATTATAATACTGTGATAAATATAGGACTGAAGACAATGTAAAAAGGGGCTTTTGTGGCTTGATATTCACTGCTGTCTTGTAATTCTTTCATGGGCTTACACCAAATGGAATTCCATTGTCCTCAGGATGGTTTAACATCTACATCCAGGAAGTGATTGGAGGCCTGCTCTCTTCCTTATCCTGTCTCTGATGGTTTCTCTGCCTTTGTAGTTATTAACATAGTGTTACCAGCAGCAACACATGCCAATTTAATTTTATTATTCAATACCCACTTATGTGGATGTTTGATTCTGGAAATAATATATGAATTTCAAGTAATCCTTGTCCCCTGCTGCATCCCAATTCTGAATCTAGTTGGGAAGATTCTGAAGGTAATGCATCTAACACGTGACTATAAATGAGTGTGTACAAGGCTTTATGAGATCAGAGGGTTAAGCTCTTGGTATGAAATGGGTGATAAAGATAAGTAGATACTTGTCCGAAGGAGAAGAGGAAAAAAACCAGAATAGAAAGGGAGGATAACATATGCCAAATCATCGATGAATAATGTGTTTGTGTATTCTGAGAATTTCAAGTAAATAGGAAAGAGAATTGAAGCAAAACTGCCTGGAATGGAATAGAATAGAATAGAATAGAATGGAATAGAATAGAATAGAATAGTATAGAATAGAATAGACTATGAATATGAATTTGAATATAAGAGTATATGAATTTTGGTGAACACTGTGGGGGATATATTTAAAATTAAAAATTCACCAACAAGGGCTTCCCTGGTGGCGCAGTGGTTGAGAATCCGCCTGCCAATGCAGGGGACACGCGTTCGAGCCCTGGTCTGGGAAGATCCCACATGCCGTGGAGCAACTGGGCCTGTGAGCCACAACTACTGAGCCTGCGTGTCTGGAGCCTGTGCTCCGCAACAAGAGAAGACGTGATAGCGAGAGGCCCGTGCACCGCGATGAAGAGTGGCCTCCGCTTGCCACAACTAGAGAAAGCCCTTGCACAGAAACGAAGACCCAACACAGCCAAAAATAAATAAATTAATAAATTAATTTAAAAAAAATTCACCAACAAGAGGATACAGTCTCATTATTCATGAGATGCTTGCACTGCTAATTGACAAGTAAAGTAAGATAGTATAACAGTTCAGAACATAATTTTGAAATCAGACAGCCTGGATTGAAAAAAATCTCTACTACTTGTTAGCTCTGACCTTGTGAAAAATTAGCTAATTTTGCTGAACTTCATTTTTCTTACCTGTAAAATACTCAAAATGATATCATTCTTAGGGTGTGATTGTAAGGATTAAATGAGATAAAGTGCACAAAAATGTTCATTGCAACATCTGGCACTTCACATTGCCTGACACACAGCTCAGCAAATGTAAACTAAATAGTATTTTTGTTATAATTATTATGAATAATATGGGTAGAAGTGGCATCATTGATATCAATGATGATGCCTGAAAGAATTGTCTCATTAAAGAGAAAAAACATAACCAGAAATATTATTTTTTTTTAATATTTGTTTATTTATTTTTGGCTGCGTTGGGTCTTCGTTGCTGCGCACGGGCTTTCTCTAGTTGCAGCGAGCGGGGGCTGCTCTTCGTTGTGGTGCACGGGCTTCTCACTCCGGTGGCTTCTCTTGTTGTGGAGCACGGGCTCTAGGTGCATGGGCTTCAGTAGTTGTGGCTTGTGGGCTCTAGAGTGCAGGCTCAGTAGTTGTGGCGCACGGGCTTTGTTGCTCCCGGGCATGTGGGATCCTCCCGGACCAGGGCTCGAGCCCGTGTCCCCTGCACTGGCAGGCGGATTCTTAACCACTGCACCACCAGGGAAGACTAGAAATATTATTTCTTGTCTGGTACAAGCTATGCCCCACTCCCCAACCTCTTACATTCAGGGATGTGTGTTGATTTGTTCATTCCTGAATAGCCACAGCTGAATGTACCAGTTGGGGTCCAGCTGGGAGAAAGAAACAACATTGTTAATTATAACAAGAGATTGGAGAACTGGAAGACTGATTACTGAGGAGTAAAGAGGACTCTAAATCGCTAAGAATAGAAGATATAGGAAGCAGGCACTGTTCCTAGTGCTGAGATAGAGCATTCAAGTAAGGAACAGTGTGAGAGAGGTCTTTTCCCCGGACCTCTTGAGAGAGAGCATGCCCAAGGCTCAATGCATGGTTGAAAAAAAATTTGAGGCTTCAAAGCTACCTGAAGTGAGGTACATAGGCATCCATCCATTGGGAAGTGCCATGTCAGCAGCATTTATTGAAAATCTATTCCCTGGGGTGCCGGGGCGGCCACCATATGGAGGAACTGCACCTCAGATGTTCCTATGAAACTGCCTGGGGGTATAACGGGAGAAATGATTCATGAGAAAATTCCAGAAAAGCAACACTGGATTACAAAGTTACTCCTGGGGTATCAGAGGGAGCCATTCACCAGAGATCCTGCCTTGGCAGTCCACCGCTGCAACGCCATGTGTGTTGCTGGAAGCTGGCCCTGGAGAAGCTGAGCACCTTGCCGAAGCCTGGAGCTGTAGAGACAGAGATGGTTGCAGGATCCTGCCTAGAGAATCACAGCAGAACTAGGAAGAGAGTCCCCTTCCTCCTCCAGTGCCTCTCCAGAACACCTTACTGACAAAACTTAACATTGTGCCAACTTGAAAAGGAGCGCTTCTATCAGAGTCTACATCCATCATCACAGAATGGGCAATTAAGAGTGGATTAAGAATCAAGACACAATTGATAACTGACCCCCTCCACCCCAGGCCTACACTAAGTGCTTGTGTCACTTAGAGTACATAGGGCAATATGTGAGAAAAATGCAATTAGGACTAGCAAATGATAAAGCAGTGCTTAGAGGATTATGAAATTAGTAAAAGAAGTAGGGCAGACTTTATCATTGTTTGGATTAACAATTTCTCCTCTGTATAAATTTGATATATTTTTCAACTTGTTCAGATGCTGGGAAAACAAAAGGAGTATGTATTCTGTACTCCCATATCCAACAGAAAGATTGTATACATTACTTCCACTGTTCTGTTTTTGTTTCAGTGACGAGCATAAAGATGATAATTTTGAAATTCAAGCAGAGTCTTACTTTATAGCAGATTTTCAACACCACTCTGTAAAAGGTTTAATTTTATTTTTTCTATACATCCTTCATCCTTACACTGTTATCACTTCTAATGTAATTAGAAACTGTTCTTGTATTCTTGTAAAATGCACAATGATTTTATGTAATTTATACAAATTGCATTTTCCTATAAAATATATTTTTGCTTGTTTCACTCAATATATTACATGAAAATTCAGTTGAATTGTTTTGGAAGTTTTAGCCACAGCAATCAGACAAGAAAAAGAAATAAAAGGAATCCAAATCAGAAAAGAAGAAGTAAATCTGTCACTGTTTGAAGATGACATGATACTATACATAGAGAATCCTAAAGATGCTACCAGAAAACTACTAGAACTAATCAATGAATTTGGTAAAGTAGCAGGATACAAAATTAATGCACAGAAATCTCTTGCATTCCTATTATTATGAACTTTCATCAAATTTTTAACTGTGGTCATTTTTAAGTCTTTTGTCATTTACAGACAGTTCTGTGTGTACTCTGATGCTTTTGCAAATATGTTCCTATAAAAGGGTTTCATCTTAAAGAAATTCATGGAAAAGACTCTGACAAGGACAGGTTTCTGGTAACTGACTGTACTGCTGAACTGAATGAATAAGCATTTTCAGCACTCTAATGAAAAACTGATGAACTCATAAAAGTGCTAACAAAAGATCAAGATGAAAAAAAAATTAATTACATGGGACTGAGTGAACTGATGAGGATGAGTATAATTTTTGTGACTTTCTGTCTGAATTAAAAAAAAAAAAATCCAACAAGGACTCAGAGGCAAAGAATATACAAATCAATTTTCACTGCAAAGTAAAGGAGCTGTTACAGTGGAGGATTACTGGACTGAATGTCAATATTATGACATAGTATGAGTGTGTTTCATGTTTGGTAATTGCAATCATTGTTGCTTTTGCTGTGGTCATCCATGTACAATGCTTGGTGTCAGTCTATTTATCTCTTGTAAAAATAAAATACAGTGTGTGTGTGTGAAAAAGAAAAACATACAAGGGATGTATTTCAGTATATAGAAATAAGCAATAGTGACTGTAACAGTTGGCTGTATCCGCATGTTTGTAAGTTGCTTAAGGAAGTGATATTAACTTTTTGTAATTAATAAATCTGTCTTCTGTCTGGGTCTCTTTAAACTATTATACTCTGAACTTCTACACTATTTTAATATTATGATATTTGACTAAAGATTTTAATTTAGGTACATAGATTTATGAGTGATAAGACTATGCATTGTGAAAATATTTATGTACACTCTGTGGCCTATTTAATGATAATTTCTACTTTGCTCATCATGTCAGTTGATATAACGAAAAGCAGCTTGAATCAGAATGTTTTCTCTTAGGGTTAGAAATTTAATTACGCAATTAATTGGAAAATAAGTTACAGTGGAAATAACCTTGTGTTATACCCAGTGTTCTATTATTTTTTTATATAAAGGTTCACATTGTGTTTGTAATCTGACATCACAATGATGGTATATTGACCTTCAATAAGTATGTGTCATTAGACAAAACATTGAAAATATATACATCTAGTATTGCACTATTTTCTAAAAATGATATTCCTCTTGAAAATAATAATGCATAAACAAGTATAGGATGACCCCACAATGTGAAAGTGTTTGGGCATTTCCCATAATATAACAGATCAGCTTTAAACAACAGATATAGATGAGCTGGCTTAATTCTAACTCTGTAAATTTGATTAATTCTGGGCACGATTGCAAAGAAAGTACGTGATCATCATTACTAGAACCTGAACATGGGCTTGGAAGGCCTCTTGAGTTCCTCCTAATCTGATCTTCCACTTAGACTAATAGCCCTTCTACAATATCCCTAACAAATATTCACCAGATTGCGGTGAAATTCTTTAGGGATGAGGAACTTCATCAACTAGCTTTGATTGGATCAATCAAATCAACTAGCTTTGATTGGATAACTCTTAATAAAAATATCCTTTCTTATATTGACCCCCCCCAAAAAAAAGAAATCTCTTGCATTCCTAAACACTAATGATAAAAAATCTGAAAGTGAAATTAAGGAAACACTCCCATTTACCATTGCAACAAAAAGAATAAAATACCTAGGAATAAACCTACCTAAGGAGACAAAAAACCTGTATGCAGAAAACTAGAAGACACTAATGAAAGAAATTAAAGATGATACCAACAGATGGAGAGATATACCATGTTCTTGGATTGGAAGAATCAACATTGTGAAAATGACTATACTACCCAAAGCAATCTACAGATTCAGTGCAATCCCTATCAAACTACCACTGGCATTTTTCACAGAACTAGAACAAAAAATTTCACAATTTGTATGGAAACACAAAAGACCCCGAATAGCCAAAGCAATCTTGAGAAAGAAAAACAAAGCTGGAGGAATCAGGCTCCTGGACTTCAGACTATACTACAAAGCTACAGTCATCAAGACAGTATGGTACTGGCACAAAAACAGAAATATAGATCAATGGAACAGGATAGGAAGCCCAGAGATAAACCCACACACTTATGGTCACCTTATCTTTGACAAAGGAGGCAAGAATATACAATGGGGAAAAGAAAGCCTCTTCAGTAAGTGGTGCTGGGAAAACTGGACAGCTACATGTAAAAGAATGAAATTAGAACACTCCCTAACACCATACACAAAAATAAACTCAAAATGGATTAAAGACCTAAATGTAAGGCCAGACACTATCAAACTCTTAGAGGAAAACAGAGGCAGAACACTCTATGACATAAAACACAGCAAGATCCTTTTGACCCACCTCCTAGTGAAATGGAAATAAAACAAAAATAAACAAATGGGACCTAATGAAATTTCAAAGCTTTTGCACAGCAAAGGAAGCCATAAACAAGAATAAAAGACAACTGTCAGAATGGGAGAAAATATTTGCCAATGAAGCAACTGACGAAGGATTAATCTGCAAAATATACAAGCAGCTCATGCAGCTCAATATCAAAAAAACAAACAACCCAATCCAAAAATGGGCAGAAGACTGAGATAGACATTTCTCCAAAGAAGATATACAGATTGCCAAAAAACACATGAAAGGATGCTCAACATCATTAATCATTAGAAAAATGAAAATCAAAACCACAATGAGGTATCACCTCACACCAGTCAGAATGGCTATCATCAAAAAATCTAGAAACAATAAATGCTGGAGAGGGTGTGGAGAAAAGGGAACCCTCTTGCACTGTTGGTGGGAATGTAAATTGATACAGTCACTATGGAGAACCGTATGGAGGTTCCTTAAAAAACTTTTTAGAACTACCATATGACCCAGCAATCCCACTACTGGGCACATACCCTGAGAAAACCATAATTCAAGAAGAGTCATGTACCACAATGTTCACTGCAGCACTATTTACAATAGCCAGGGCATGGAAGCAACCTAAGTGTCCATCGCCAGATGAATGTATAAAGAATATGTGGTGCATATATAAAATGGAATATTACTCAGCCATAAAAAGAAACGAAACTGAGTTATTCGTAGTGAGGTAATTAGAGTGAAGTAAGTCAGAAAGAGAAAAACAAATACCGTATGCTAACACATATATATGGTACCTACAAAAAAAAAAAAAAAGGTTCAGAAGAACCTAGTGGCAGGACAAGAATAAAGACACAGACGTAGAGAACGGACTTGAGGACATGGAGATGGGGAAGAGTAAGCTGGAACGAAGTGAGAGAGTGTCATGGACATATATACACTACCAAATGTAAAATAGATAACTAGCGGGAAGCAGCCACATAGCACAGGGAGATCACCTCGGTGCTCTGTGACCCCCTAGATGGGTGGGATAGGGAGGGTGGGAGGGAGATGTAGGAGGGAGGGGATATGGGGATATATGTATATGTATTTTTGATTCACTTTGTTATAAAGCAGAAACTAACACAGCAATGTAAAGCAATTATACTCCAATAAAGATGTTAAAAAATAAAAAACTAAAAAACAAGGACCTACTTTATAGAACAAGGAACTGTATTCGATATCTTGTAATAACGTATAATGGAAAAGAATCTGAATAACTATATATATATATATATATATATATATATATATACACTTATTATCTGATACCTGACAGAAGAAATGGAAGTATTATGTCTCACCTATATATTAGAAAGTTGTGTGGGTAATGGTAAAAAAAAAAAAAAAGATTCCTAGAGAACAGGAAGATTACTTGTGTAGGAGTTAATAGGTAAAAATCAACATGAAAAAACTTCGAAGCATGTCCCAAAGTATGTAGTTTCAGATATTTTCAAAATGCCACTGAACTGTGAGCTATAATATGTGAAAGGGTAGTATTTAAAGATAACAGTGATCCAGTATGGAATTATCTTATCACCATCAAGGGGGTAAGGAATGTGGATTTTTTTCTAAACACTAAGAAAAGAAATGAATATATAGAACTCTTTTTGTACTATGAAATAATCCCAATAATTTTCCTTCTTTCTTTTTGAAATTTGCATTCTCTTTCATTTGTAGCATTACCACAGTCTGTAAATATTCCAGTTTCTTCCTCAACCTAAACAATTTGTTGAAAAACAAGAGGGAGGAATAAAGGAAGGAATGAAGGAAGGAAGAAAGGAAAGAAGAAAAAACGAAAGAAAAAGAAACCTTTTCTTATCAACTCTGCCTCCCTGTTGCATGCTTCTCCTTCTCCTCACGAACCACTTATTGAATGTTTGTTTGTCTGTCCTCACATTTCTCTTTAAGGGTTTACACCGCTTTAATGGTTCACACTTACAGCAGAAGTCTGGTTTCTTTTTGAGGTTTCAGCCAGCCCTGTCTTCTCATCTGGAGCTCAGGGTCCTCTTCCAGACTCATTCATGTTTTTGGCAGAAGTGAGTTGCTTGTGGTGTAGGGTTCCGGTCTCCATTTTCTTGCTGGCTGGGGTCTGGGATTGCTCTTAACTCCCAGAGACTACTCTCAGTTTCAGCCAGGTGGACTTCTCACAACATCACATCTTGCTTCTTCTAATCCAGCAGAAGAATATCTCTGCTGCATTCTCTTCTAAAGGCATACATGATTAAGTTAGGCCCACCCAGCATAATCTTTATTTATTTATTTATTTAAATTAATTAATTGATTGATTAATTAATATTTGGCTGCGTTGGGTCTTTGTTGCTACGCGTGGGCTTTCTCTAGATGTGGCGAGCAGCGGCTACTCTTCGTTGCGATGTGCAGGCTTCTCTTGTTGCAGAGCACAGGCTCTATGTACGTGAACTTCAGTAGTTGTGGCATATGGGCTCAGTAGTTGTGGCTCGTGGGCTCTAGAGTGCAGGCTCAGTAGTTGTGGTGCACGGGTTTAGTTGCTCCGTGACATGTGAGATCTTCCCGGACCAGGCCTCAAACCCATGTCCCCTGCATTGGCAGGTGGATTCTTAACCACTGTGCCACCAGGGAAGTCCCTAATCTTGCTTTTGATTAACTCAAAGTAAAGTAATCATGGACCTTATTAATATCTGTAAACTCCCTTTGCCATATAATGTAGTATAATAAGTGATATCCCATCACATTCATAGCTCCACTCAGACTCAAAGGATGGGTTTTATACTGAACAAGTGCATAAGAGGCAGGAATCTTGAGAGTCCTTTTAGAATTCTGCCTTCCATAACTCTCTAGGCCATCTAATTTCCAAACTTTCATAGGTGCAACTTCCACATTATTCTTTGATTGACTATCCTTATCCTCCAGTTCCACCACCAATACTTTACATAACACTCTCATTAGTTTTGCAGGAACTTAGCAATATTCTCATAAGTAATTTCCCTGCCCTGAGTTTCAAGTGTTTCCAAACTTTCTCCATATTGATGCCAAAGTGATCTCTCAAAAATACATCTCCACATGACCCTTCATACAGAGCTCTTCATTGCCTTCAGCATGAAGTCAAAACTCTATCTCTTTATTACAGCAGCTGAGATCTCCTCAACCTACTTTAACTGCCACCAATCCTCTTCGCTACCCCAGGAACCTTTTGATATAGTCAACCTGGGCTTTTTCTAATTCACCCAACTACCAAATACAGCAAGTTCTTTCACATGGATATGCTTTGCTTAATTCATGTACCTCCCACTCTTCTCTGAATTAGCCTACATTCTTTAGACTCATCATTTGCTCCATTGAACCATTTATAAATTCAACATCTCATTTATTTACATTTAAACATTAAATAGTTACATTAGAAAACATTTGGTGGCATCACCTTCTCCAAGTCAAGTCAGAAGAAAGGACTTCCTCTAGAGTCACATCCTTTTTAATTTTAACATCTAGAACAGTGGTTATTCCATTGTGAGTTATTTGAAAATGTCTCTCTGACAGAAATTAGCTACTGGCAGGTGGATTATTGCTTATTCATCATTATATTCCCAGTACTTTGTACTATATTTTGCAGTGCAGGAAGAAAATATATGCTTCTTGATATAAATTAAATCCAAGAGTTGTAAACTGACTAAGGGATCTCACTGAACTCTCTTTCATTCCCACAAAACAAGTGTCTCTGTGTGTGTGTGTGTGTGTGCACATTGGGTTTTTTGATGGAAGACTCTCTCCTAGTACTGTAGGGTAAACTTTTATGTACCTCCTTCCATTTGTTGATAGCAATTCTTGCCTTATATGAAGATAATATTCCAGCCTCACTGTAAGAGCATGCTGCAGGTTCTGGGCTGGAATACCTTGACTCCTCTCTCTCCTCGAATTACAGAAAGTTACTGATATGGTTGTTGGGTCAGGCAAACCTAGGGTCAATTGCTGGCACTAGCAACAACTAGATGAGGTGCCCCAAGTGAGCATTTTACATTAGATTCTTCTCCCGTGAAATTGGTAGCATATCAATAGCATTAAATTGTAAGGATTAAATAACATAACATTTGTAAAGCATTTAATCTGATAACTAGTACTTGGGAGACATTTAATAATGGTAAATGAGGATGAGGATGAGGATGGTGGTGAGTGGTAGTAGTAGCGCCAGCTGGCCTCGGAGATGGTTTTGAAATGTGGTACAACTAACCAGAAAACTCACAATTGCAAAAACGTACTTACAAATCATTCTAAGCAGCATGACATATGGCCCATAGACCAATGGAACCCCACCAGTTAGAATATTATGTCCCCAGAAATACAAATTTCCTTAGGCACCATGAGAGCTTTTTGCAGTTAACAAAAATCTTCCTCACTCTTAAAAAAACCAGTGTGGGTAAAATATGATATTTTTCTCTGAATGTAGCAGTTTTATTACACAGTATGGAGGTGTGTTCGTTCCTGCCCTATTTGCCAGAAAGGGGCCTCAGGAGCTGGGGAGGTTTACTACTCAGGGATTGGCAGCATATATAAGGAGTTATGATGCAGATTGTGTGAAACATCTTAATCAGAAAACTCCTGGTGGACTTTCTGTGGCCCCCAGAGTATGAAGCTTCTCAAGGGTTCATTCTACCTCAGGGCCGCCTTCCCCTCGTACTTCATTACAGTTATTTTTGTCATTTCTATGCAGGGATTGGTATGGTACTTCCTTGACTTTGTATCTAGGTAAAAGTTTGTTAAAAGTAAATTTGTCAGTAAAAAACCCAAAACAAACCACCTGCTCTATGCACAGGCTCACTCCTAATCCCCATACTACCCCACACCCAGCTGACAAATATATCAGCCTCCAATAACACTTGCATGAATTTTTTACATTTCTAAGAAAAGTTTCCGTTTCTTTTTTTAAAATGTCATTAATTCTTTCTTAAAGCACTTTATCTATCACATTCCAGGGTTTTGCACTGGTAATGTACAGAATAGAACCGAGTCACGTCCCTCTAAATGCTCAAAGCCCATTGAAGAAACAGACATAAAACTTGATGATTACAACAGGACATATTTATGATGAGAGCATCAAAGGGCATATATTTATCCTGCAGGAAGGTCAGCACCAAGTTTGTCAGGAGACAAGGGAGAACAGAGTATGGGAAAAACAGAAGTGACTAATACCATATTCAGCATGCCTGGAGCTCTGGGTGCAAGTGGGACAGCAAGTGGCAACTGAAACTGAACATGCAGGCAGGATGCATGTTGCAAAAAACCTTACAGGCATTCTAAAGCATTTGAATTTAAATAATGTAACAGAAACTGCTCAGTATGAAATTGAATCTTTCTCCTTTCCTAGAAAAGCACATTTCTACAGATCCTTGCGAAGCAACTGAAGAATTCAGGCACCTTATTTGAGGCTCCATAATATACAGCAGTTCCCTGCTTGGTGAAGTATCAACCTGAATGATAAGAAAATAACGTTTTTCCTCTAGGCCACAATCTATCAGTTATATAGAAATATCAGTTTAGGAAACATTCTCAAACAGAACCTCAGTGACTCATAGGGTCTCAGCAGAACACTTCGTCACTTACTCTTCCAAATTCTGCATCCGATTAACCAGGCAATTATTTTCAGCATGACTCAGACAATCTTGAACAAGCATTGTTTCATAAGGTCTATAAATAAAAACAAAAGCTGTAAAAATGTGTAGACCTCTCTCTATTTGATGACAGTGAGTTCACAGGAAAACATAGCTAATAGAAAAGTGAAAAGTATTGCCTGTAAGAATAAAGAAAAGAGAGTATACTTAGGTAGTCTTCTGTGAATTGTATTACATTATAGAGAAAGAAAAGTAATATACTTTAAAATGGATTGTGCTAATGTATGCATGACTATACTATACAAAATTATATGTAACTCACACTTCTTCAGTCACCTTTGTTATTACAGTGTACATTACTGGTGTAGCTTTCTTGAGAACATTCTCTAACACATTTATTTTAAAACACAAGAAGAGATATGGTTGTCCTACCTTTAAATTCTCCATTTTCAAAACTTTTACTGAGCATCCATGAAATTTGAATCATGATATTTGTGCTTTTATTGCTTAGATTTGAATGTGCATTCTGTCTCTTCTGTTAAACAGTATATTTCTAGGAGCTAATTTTTCTCATTGGGCTAAGAGTTTCCTGGGTTGATGATATTCCCTTTATTTCATGCTCTTCCTATAGAAAGAGACCACCAACTATGACTACTCTTAATATCTGGTACAATGATGTATACACAGTATCATGAATAAGAAACAACTAGTTAAAATATCATTTCAATTTAGATATGTATAGTCAGATAGTTACTCCTTAAGAATGGAGACCATGTCTTTGTTGTTCACTGTTTCACCCCAGTGCTTCCCACAGTTTTGCCAAAATGAAGATGTTCAAAATATGTTACAAGAATATATACAAAGTTATACAAAAATAAATTTAATAAGCATATATTAAGTTAGCTATTATTAATAAAGCATTGAGTTTGGGTCTGTGCAAGATGTATCAGTCCCCAAAGTATAAAGTATAATGCCTGTTTTCAAAAAGTTTCAAATCAGGTATAGCCAAGATGGAGGAATAGGAAGACCTTGAGCTCACCTCCTATCCCCCCAACACCCCCTCCCACCCACGCCAAAATCACAAAAATTTACAAAGTAATTATCAATGAGAACTACCCGAAGACTAGCAGAAAAGATCTTCTACAACTAAAGATATAAAGAAGGAACCATAGGAGTATAGGAGGGGTGGAGATGTGGTATAGTCAAGACCCATACCCCTAGGTAGGTGACCCACAAACAGGAGGAGAATTACAATTGCAGAGATTCTCCCCAAGGAGCAAGGGGTCTGAGCCCCACATCAGGCTCCCCAGGCCAAGGGTCTTACACTGGGAAGATGAGCCCCCAAAATGTTTAGCTTTGAAGGCCAGTGGGGCTTACTTGGAGTTCCAGAGGGCTGTGGGAAATAGAGACTCCACTCTTAAAGGGCACACACAAAACCTCACAAGTTCCAAGGGCCAGGGTAGAAGCAGTGATTTGAAAGTCAGATCCTCTTGGAGAATCTCCCAGAGAGACAGGAGGCAATTGGGACTCACCCTGGGGACACAGACCCTGGCAGCAGCCATTTTGGGGAGCTCATCCCACCATGAGGACACCGGTTTTGGCAAGAGCCATTTTGGAATCCTCCATCTTAGCTTGTTAATACTGGGACCCAGCCCTGGCCACTAGACCTGGGACACCTCAGGTCAAGCAGCTAGCTGGGAGGGAAACAGCCTCAACAACCAGCAGGCCCCCAGAACCCCCAGCCACCACAGGACCCAGCCCCACAGACCAGTGGGCCAGCACTAGCCCCAGGATCCCTGGGCCCCATAGCCAGCCATCAGATCCCACCTCACCCACCAGGATGCAGGCACCAGCCCCAGGACCATCTGGGCCTCTATCCTGCCCACTGCAGGCCAACACCAACTCCAGGACCTCCAGGGCCCTGCTTCCCAAGACACTGAGACCCAGCTACACTCAGCAGTGAGCCAGCAGTAGCCCTGAGACCCAGCCTCACCCACCAGTAGGCAGACACCAGCCCTGGGACCACCTGGTCCACAGCCCCACCCACTAGCAGGTAGACAGCAACCTCAAGATTACCAAGGATCTGCAGCCAGCTGTGTATCCAGCCCACTCACCAGTGGAAAGACACCAGCTCCAGGAACCCTAAGCCCCACAGCCTGAGACCCCTGGACCTGGTTCCTCTCACCAGTAGGCTGACACTATCGCCAGGACCCAGCATCATCCACCAGTGGGTGGACACCAGCCCCAGGATGCCCTGAGCCCCAGCCCCACCCACCAGATGGTGGACACCAACTCCAGCTTGAGAAAAAAGGACAAAACTGGAATTATCATGCTCCCTGATTTCAAACTACACTACAAATCTACAGTAATCAAAATGGCACGGTAGTGGCACAAAACAGACACATAGATCAATGGAACAGAATAGAGAGCTCAGAAATGAACCCACACTTATGTGGGTAATTAATCTATGACAAAGGAGGCAAGAATACACAATGGGGAAAAGACAGTATTTTCAATAAGTGGTGCTGAGAAAACTGGACAGCTACATGCAAAAGAAACAAACTGGACTACTTTCTCACACCCTATACAAAAACAAATTCACAATGAATTAAAGACTTAAATGGAAGACCTGAAGCCATTAAATTTCTACACAAATCATAGGTAGTATACTCTTTGGTGTCAGTCTTAGCAATATTCTTTTGGATAAGGCTCCTCAGGCAATAGAAATATAAGGACAAAATAAACAATTGGTACCACATCAAAATACAGGCTTTTGCACTGTGAAAAAAAAACTACCAATACAGAAAAACCTCCTACTGAATGGTAGAAGATATTTGCACACTATATTCAACAAGGGTTTACTATCCAAAAAAAATATAATTTATACAACTCACCACCAAAAAACCAAACAACCCAATTAAAAAAATGGGCTGAGGTCCTGTATAGACATTTTTCCAAAGAAGACATACAGACGAACAGTCAAATGAAAAGATGCTCAACATGTCTAATCATCAGGGAAATTCAAATAAAAACCACAGTGAGATATCACCTCAAACTTGTCAAAATGACTATTATCAAAAAGACAACAAATAACAAGTGTTGGAGAGGATGTGGAAAAAAGGAACCCTCATGCAGTGTTGTTGGAATGTGAATCGGTGCAGCCACTATGGAAAAAAATATAGAGATTCATTTTTAAAAATTAAAAATAGAACCAACATATGATCTAGCAATTCCACTCCTGGGCATTTATACAAAGAAAACAAAACACTAATTTGAAAAGATACATGCACTCCTATATTCATTGCAGCATTATTAATAATAGCCAAGATGTGGAAGCAACTTAAATGTCCATCAATGTTTGAGGGGATAAAGATGTAATATATATAATTGAATGTTATTCAGCCATAAAAAAGAATAAAATCTTACCATTTGCCACACACGGATGGACCCAGAGAATATTATGCTAAGTAAAATAAGTCAGATAGAGAAAGACAAATACAGTATGATTTCATTTACATGTGGATCTAAGAAACAAAGCAAATGAACAAACATAATGAAACAGAAACAGACTCATAGATACAGAACAAACAGGTGGTTGCCAGAGGAAAGCTGTTTGAGGGCTGAGGGGAGGAGAGAAATAGATGAGGGAGATTTCAGGTATAAAATAAATGAGTCACATCTGTGAAATATATAGTGCAAGGAATATAGTCAATAATTATGCAATATCTTTGTATGGTGACAGATGGTAACTAGACTTATCATAGTGATTACTTTGAAATCTATGGAAATATCAAATCACTATGCTGTGTAACAGGAACTAACATAGTGTTATAGGTCAATCCTACTTCAAAAACAAACACTCTCATAGGAAAAGAAATCATATTTGTGGTTACCAGATGTGGGGATGGGGAGAGGGGGAATTGGATGAAGATAGTCAAAAGTATAAACTTCTAGTTATAAGATAAATAAGTACTAGGGTTGTAATATACATCATGATAAATATGTTATCTATGAAAGTTGTTAAGAGTAAATTCTGAGTTCTCATCACAAGGGAAACATTTTTTTTCTATTTCTTTAATGCTGTATCTATATGAGATGATGTTGTTCACTAAGCTTATTGTGGTCATCCTTTCATGATGTATGTGATTATTGTGATGTAACCATTAAACTTACACAGTGCTGTGTGTCAACTATCTCCCAGTAAAACTGGGAGAAAAATAAAATAATTTCAAATCAGTCAGGGAAGAAAGACCTGACTACCTATAACAAAAAGGAGTCTTAATGGCACCTGGAAGAATGAAAAAAAGAAGCAATATCAGCAAAAAATAATAAAATAAAAATATATTTTTAAAAGTTCAAATATAAATGAAAGCAGGTGGATATTTCAGTAGGAAAGAGCAAAAATGATTGAAGACTATGGACAAGGGTTAGGGTTATTCATGGCATTATTCAGAAGTGAAAACATCTTATAAGAGTGTTACTCTAATATGCATGATAACCTCTAGGTAGCTTGTGAAAATGCAAATTCTTGTGCTCCATCTGAAGAGTGCCTAAGTAGTTCTCAGGTGGAGTTGAGGAATCTGCACTTTATAAAAGAATTTCAAGTGGTTTTGATGCCCCGGTGCTGGACCACACCGAGAACAGTGAAGGATGCAAAAGGAAAGTGGAAGTCATATTATAAATGTATCCAGTGGGTAGTATGAAGACAGATTGTGAGGACCCATGGGAACAAAGAGCCTATGGAAGATGAAGAACAAACAAGTTGTGTTTTTAGGTAGTTGTTAAGCAGAAATTATTCTCTTATCTGAAGTTAAAACACAGCAACAACAAAAACCTCATTATTGAGCATTTTTAAAGTACAGGAAAGTAAAAAAAAAGTATACATAAACCAATATTCAGCTATCAAAAGATAAGTAATTTTGACATTTGGAAGATGTCTTTCCATACCTTTATAACAAATGTTTTATTTGCATGTACGTGTACACTTGTGTGTACATTCACATGAAATATACACACAACAATAAGTACACTGTATAGTAATCTATCTTTTCTCTTAATATATCACTTTATATCTACATCAATATTTATCTTGTTGCATGACAGTTCACATTTTATTTTACCAATAATCTGAAGTAAATGTTTAAGTAGTTTCTAAATTATCATTGCAATATATAATGATGTGTTGAATATCACAACACATCACTGCATTCTTGTCCACTTTCCCCCACTAGACACATATTTAGAAGACGAATCACCAGACATTAGATACTTAAAATATCAATACATTTACCAAAAGCTCTGAAGAACTCTTTTAAGAATTAGGAAAGTATCCTTTTAATTCATATTTCTTTTTGTTTATTGTACTTATTCATGGTCCTCAGCCATGAATAATCTATTTGGGAGACTAATAATCATTACCAATAACTAAGAATTACTAAAACCTAGACTTTTCTACTGATCTAAATTATATCAGACATGCCTTGATAGTTACATACCCTAGAGGTGGTGAGACTTTTTGGACTACAATTTATGACTTAATTTGTCCATTTTGCAGACATATTTTAACCATGGTCCTATTCTGTGCCAGGTGCACTATAGGGTTACAGATACATAAGACATAATCCCTGTTCTCAAAGAATTCAATCTAGAACTCTGTAAATCATAAGTTATTGGATTGTCAGAAGAATGAAAGCATGTGTAAACATTTATCAGTATATGGTGGTAACTCACATTAGTGAACAATCAAACATCAGTCAGAGAAGACAATGTAAAGAAAGAATACACTGAAAAATGTCCTAAATTAGCTTAGAAAGAAATAGTTTGAGCATGGCCTTGCAAATTTGCATTGTCTTCACACTGTAGATTATGGGATTCATTACAGGAGGGATGAGCAGACAAATATTGGCAATGAGAGTATGCAGAAGGGGAGGGGCATGCTTCCCAAACCTAGGCACCAGTGACAAGCTCATCATGGGGATGTAGAAGATGGCAATAGCACTTATGTGTGATACACAGGTACCAAAGGCCTTTTTCCACTCCTCTGGGGAGGCAATGCTGAGCATGGAATGGATGATCAGGACATAGGAGAGAAGGATCAAGACAGAGTCCAAGGTACCAGTAGAGATGACAATGGCCAGACCAAATGCACTGATGATCTCAGTGTCTGTGCATGAAAGCTTCATCACATCAGGGTGGAAACAATATGGATGGTGAAAACATGACTTCCACAAAAGGACAGACGCTTAAGGAGCAGGAGTAAAGGCACTACAACCGTTGTCACCCTAATAACAATTGCAAAGCCCACTTTGATGATTCTTGAATTGGTTAAGATTGTGTCATATCTCAGTGGGTTACAGATGGCAGTGTAACGGTCAAAGGCCATTGCCAGGAGTAACAAGGACTCCATTAATGTGAAACCATGGATAAAAAACATATGGCCAATGCAGACATCAAAGCTGATTTCTCGAGCATTGAACCAGAAAATACCCACCATGGTGACCAACGTGGAAAGGCACAGCCCTAGGTCCGTGAAGGACAGCATGGAGAGGAAATAGTACATGGGTTCATGGAGGCTCAACTCAGTGCTGATGACAAACAAGATCATGCCATTCCCTGAGATGGCAATGGCAAAGAGACAACAGAATAGGATGGAGATCCAGACATGGTAAGTTTCAAAACCAGGGATGCCAGTAAGGAAGAAGACTGCAGAGTGGAAAATGCTCTGGTTGAAGGATGGCATGATGAGTGAAGGAAGCAGATTTCCCTGGGGAAAAGGAACATGCCCTGCAAAAACAGGGCCCACTTGTTATCTCTAGGCTTCAGTATATATCCATATACACATATAAAAAAGATTAGATTAGATAATGGTAAGATATTTTCCACTTCTATGATTCTATGGTCATGGGCAGATAGGGCATTTCTATACAAATCTAGGGCAACACAAAAGGCAATTCATCCTGCTTCTTCACTTCTCACTTTCCAAGGCAAAAACCCTTAAGAGATCCATTAAGAGTTAAAAGTCTTTGCATACCCAATGAAAACAGTATAGTTAAGATACTATTAATATTTTACAGGAGGATACTCCTGTTTAAATAAATATGCAAGAACTATTGATAAAAATGAAATACTAGGAAAGAAGCAATTCAATCTGTGCAAAGAAACTACAGTGTGTGATGGTTGGTAAAGCGTTTATTCAAGTAATACCTGTGAAGCTGGTATCGCTTAAGGGAAATTCTCCTTGAAGAAACAGGGCTTAAGTTAACCTTAATAAGAACAAAAATTCATTGCAAACTAGCAGATAATAATTGGAGCAGAATGATCTAAGTAAGGTTCTTAATATTCCATCATAACAAAAGGACATTGAAAATGAATTGAGGGGTTTGGAGGTGGGGGTGTAGTCCCTCAGAAAGCCTCATTAAGGCTGGGTGCATCTCCATTCAGATGGTGAAGGGACCATCTTCTGAACCATCTTCTCTGTTTGAGGATATGAGCATACACTCAACCCAGATCAAGAAATCTCTAGGATCAAAAAAGTTCCTCCATATTGGTTCTTGTCCTAAGTTTTCTGATGCCCTATTTTTATCTGTAGAAAGAATGTTTGGTTTTTATAGTATGTGTGTATCCTCTTTCTCTCACTCATGCATGCATTCTTTCAAGAAATATGTAAATAGCTGACAAAATGCCAGTGTGCAATGAACAGAATTAGAATTAGACCTAGTACCCCAAGATGGTCTATACATGACTTGGGGAAAAAAAAACTGAGTGTAAGTTAATCTGATGAGTTTCATTCCAGCCCCTGAATGAACAGGGAGTAGCTTCAACTTGAGTGGGAATAACTGGTTACAGGACTTGTGATGAAGAGGGTGTTTGAGAAGAAAAGAGAAAAACGTTCACTATAGGCAGCCTCTTAAGGACTTACTAAAAATAAATAAATAAATAATGGCTGGAAAATTTGAATTAAGAGGGAATGCAGAAAAAACTAAACTCCATGGGTTTTGATTCGGCCCTTGGACCTCAGTCGGAAAAGAGGCCTCATTTTTTTCACTTTTGACTCACAGGAATTAGAATATGTACTTACCTCTGCATTCCCAACAAAGTGACTCCTGCCCTTTGAGAGTTAAACTGATGCCTGGGTTGAAGTCACAGGAGTGGTGAAAAATATCTTAGAGTAATAAAATCTAAGGGGAAGGAGGCCTGAAAAAAAGGACCTGGGGAACAGCAGTATTTAGGGAAAAGACAGAGTAGAACCTACTAGTGAGACTGCAGAGGCACGGCCACTGAGGTGCAAATGAACACCAGGAAAAAGCAAGGACCTCATCAGTTTTTCTCAGACATTTGATCTCAGAGCCAGGAAAAATGCCTGGCACAATAGTGTTTAAGAGTACCTGTTGAATAAATGAACTGAATTGCATCTGATAATAGTGACAGACCCTAGACACAATATTAGGCCTATATTGTGGTTCCTGATACATAGCCCCTTCGAATTAGAAGTGAAGTTCATGTAAACATACTGGTATATATTAATATAGGAGATAAGCTGACAATTTTCTTGTTAATCTGGTGTTTATCTTGGGTACTAGGACTTTGCTCAAATTTAGATCTGGTGATAAAAACAAATTTTTCTGGATGAAGTTGTAAGGACCCTTAAATCATATCCTCTTTATTTTTAAGTTGAGGAAGTGGAACCGAGCAGGATCATATGGGGCCTTCCCAGGACAGACCACTCCCGCATATCCTCTGCTTTAGCTCCTCTCTGAAATACCCAGATAACAGTATCGAATGCACATGTCCTGAGTTTTTTTGTTTTTTGTTTTTTTACAGATGCTAAAACCCCCACCAAATGGAAGAACTTAACTACTTGATGACCATGAGCGCATAGCCCCCAGACCTACTGGAGCCTGAGGATTGATAATGTTAACACCTGTGACACTGCCCTGGTCCCTCACCATCAACCAATCAGAGAATTGTGCCCAAGCTGATCACAGACCCTGGGATGCCCCTCCCTCACCTTGCTTTTAAAAATGCTTTCCTGAAACCCGTCAGATCTGGGAGTTCGTGTGTTTTGAGCACTAGCTGTCCTGAACTTTTTGCTTGGTGCCCTGCACTAAATGCTGCATTTTCCTTCACAATGTCAGTAGATGGGCTTTACTGCACATGGGCAAGCAGACCCAAGTTTGGTTCCGTAGCAGAAGCAGGCTCTCAAGTTAATGCTCTTTTTATTATAGTAAATAAATTAAGAGACCTCAATGGATTATCCAAGTGTCCAAACTAACCTTCTCCTTAATGATAGCGATAATATTTCAGTGTCTCCTGTGGGCCAAACAATTTACGCCATTTTATCTCTTTTTCCTAATCATTCTTTCCACTGTTCTGCAAGCTTCTTATGGTATCTTTTTTCAACTGACATAATCAAAGGGAAACATAGTAGGGCTATTCTAATTCATGGAACTCTATTAGTAAAACTTGTGGGCAGGAATAGTTTTCCTTTTTTTAAATTCTGTGATTCTTAAACTACCCTTGGGCATTCTTGCACTAAATCTAATGAGCTAATAGTAAATAACTATTCTTGGAAAGATATATTTAAATATCTCTTCCCCATGGAGAATTCTTTAAGACGAGGGCTATGACTTAAAACATCCTTGTAACCAGGCCACCAAGAACATGTAAATATTGCCCCCATTACAAAGGTTCACATGCATCACTATCACAACATTCATTGGGTATTATTAGCTCCGTTTTACAGATGAGAACTTTGAGGCTAAGATTAGAAAACCAAGGCTCAGAAGAATCATGTTACTTTCTCACATTTATCCACATGGCAAATCTAATAATTGAACTTTGTTCTCTCTGACTTCCCCCTGCTCTCTTCACTTCTTATTCTTAAAAGAACTTAATTTTAAAGAAAAATGTGGAATGAACACATACTCATGAATATATAGATATACTCATGTATATCTATAATATACAAATCTCTTGAATATGTACTACTAAGTTCACAAATTTCCTCTGAACTGTTAGTTTTATAAACTATCTGAAGATTATACAGTCCCTGATGTATTCAGAAAATACTTCAATGCACTAAAACACTGACCTCATGCAAAGAAGACTTCTTGAGTCTGGAAAGGGAGGTCATTTGACCCTTTGAAAGTCATCCCAGGCAGCAGCAGAGAGTCTTTTAAAGAGATAGAGAGAGAGAATTATCTCAATCTCATAAAATTACAGGCAGAAATGTCTTCTGTTCTAAGACTGGGGAAACAGTCCCTGATCAGTCTTGCCCCTTTAAACCATCTCCAAAGCAGTTCTCATTTGTCAGGAGAAGTCACTGGCAGTTTTCAGGAATGAGAGAACACTCAGATTTGAGAAAGAAAGACTTTATAAGGAGCCCAGGAGCTGCCTGGTGAGAGCCATTTACCCAGCAGAAAAACAACCAATTCCTAGGAGAGAACTCCATACAGCCGTGTCCTGCTAACCATTTATGCTCCAGACCACTGATTATGGAGGGCAATTTCTTTTCAGTCTAACTTCTCTTCTTTCCCCAAAAGAGAATCCTGGAGATTGATTATGATTATAGTTCTCATTTAAGAGCAATTTTACCCCTGTACAACTTACAAGACAGCAACTCAGCAAAAAAAGCATATGAAAACATGCTCCATATCATAAGTCATCAGGGAAATGAAATTAAGACAATGAGATATCACTACACACCTGTCAGAAACACCAAAATCCTTGACACTGACATCAAATCCTGGTGAGGATTGGGAGCAACAGGAACTCCCATTCATTGTTGGTGGGAATGCAAATTGGTACAGCCACTTTAGAAGACAGTTTGGTGGTTTCTTACAAAAGTAAACGTACTCATACCACACAATCCAGCAGTTGTACTCCTTAGTAGGAACCCAAAAGAGTTGAAAACCTATGTCTACACAAAGATTACACATGGATGTTTATAGCAGCTTTATTCATAATTGCCAAAACTTGGAAACAACCAAGAGGCCCTTCAGTAGGTGAATGGATAAATAAACTGATATATGGAAACAATGGAATATTTTCAGTGCTAAAAAGAAATTAGCTGCTAAGCCATGAAAAAACATGAAGAAAACCTAAATGCATATTTACTTAGTGAAAGAAGTCAGTCAGAGGGGAGAGGGGAGGGGAGGATAAATTACTCTAACTGTATGATTCCAACTATATGACATTCTGGAAAAGCTGAACTATTGGAGATAATAAAAAGATCAGTGATTACCAGGGTTTGGGGATAGAAAGGAATTAATAGGTGGAGCATTGAGGATTTTTAGGACAGTGAAAATACTCTGTATGATACTATAATGTTGGATACATGTCATTATACATTTGTCCATAACCATAGACTACACAACACCGAGTGAACCCCAATGTAAACTATGGACTTCGGGTGATAATGATGTATCAATGTAGGTTCATCAGTTGTAACAAATGAAGGACTCTGTGGGGGGTGGGTGATAATGAAGAGGATACACATGTGTAGGGGCAAGAAATATATGGGAAATCTCTGTACCTTCCTCTCAATTTGCTGTGAACCTAAAATTTTCTAAAGAATAAAGCCTATTTTTTTAAAGAAGAAAACTAAAGAGGACTACAAAACTTTGAGTCCCTTGTGTGTCCCTTGCTAGCTTACAAAGGCACTAGGCTGTTCTGATAACTGGCCTGAAACTGACACCAGTGTAGTTATCTTTGTGGTGGAGATATTAACCATGTTTGACAGACAGCCTCTATCAAAACTGTGAAAACACATAAGTGGCTTTCAGCCTTTGTCCACTTAATACAGTTTTCGACAATTTGTGATGAACTGAGAGGGTTGGTAAGTTTTAAGAACACTAATTAATCAAACACGCTTCTTGGCATAAAAGGGTATGCCAAGCGGACATTACTTTGCAAAGACGTCTGCTATATGGAAGAAGAGGATGAGGTAACTATTTCCATTAGAGTTACTGCAGAGCAGAGACCTTACTTATACTGTTTAATGTTTTTCCCTTTGTCACAAGATTCTAGATCCCCAGGAAAGTCTGGAAAGACACGTTTCTTTTCAGGAATTCATCAAGAACCTGATAAAATATGCTGTTGTTTTGGATATCTTCTGGACTAATAGAAGCATTGTTTTCCTCCAGAAAGCACTTCAGCAGATGGGGGAGACATTTTCACAGCCCTGGATAAGTTTGCCAGGAAATGTTTGAGAAGCTTCCATGGTATAGAAGCAAAAGGAGATGGCCAGGCTGTTATAGGGATATAAATGGGAAAATCCTGCTGACCATGCTAAGGATTCCAATCTGAACAGTGCTGGTCCATGAGCAGGGCTGCAGGAGATGGTACACAGTTAGCAGAACCTCAGGCTCTTCTTGAGCACAAACCCAAGGGATTTAAATTATTCATCAGCCCAGGTCTAATAATCAGTGGATACACAAAGGGTAAAATGACCAGTGTCCCTTCTGACGGGGAGAGTGTCTTTTCTAATTGACCTGTCCCAGGGCTTGAATACTTTGAATAACTTCTCTGCACTCACCTACCCATTTAGAGTTCTATCCTGAAAGCACTGTCTTTCTACTCTTTCTGCTTCAACTCTACTGAACACATCTTCAATTCCCTGAATATGACATGCTTTTCTCGTTCTCCTCTGAGCCTTGTCTCATTCTGTCCTGCAAGGCAGTATTAAGGCGTTTACTTGTTCCAAAATTCTGCCTCAAATGCAACTCAAAAGAGATTTTATTTTGTATTGACACAAAATTTATTTATTTATTTACTTATTTATTTACTTGATATTCAGATTTCCTTTTAATTGGAAAATTAACTGTAAGTTTAGTCACATGAAAAAGGTATTATTGAATATTAAAAGAAGCACTTTCTGAAGTTACTATTTTTTCTTTTTTTAATTTATTTTTATTGGAGTATGGTTGCTTTACAATATTGTGTTACTTTCTGCTATACAGCAAAGCGAATCAGTTATACATATACATATATCCACTCTTTTTTAGATATCCTTTCCATTTAGGTGACCACAGAGCACTGAGTGGAGTTCCCTGTGCTATACAGTCGGTTCTCATTAGTTATCTATTTTATACATTGTAGTGTATATATGTCAATCCCAATCTCCCAATTCATCCCACCTCCCCTTCTGCCTTGGTAACCATAAGTTTGTTCTCTATATCTGTGACTCTACCTTTGCTTTGCAAATAAGTTCATCTGTACCATTTTTCTAGATTCCACATATAAGCAATATTATACAATATTTGTTTTTCTCTTTCTGACTTACTTCAGTCTGTATGACAAGGTCTAGGTCTGTCCACGTCTCTGTAAATGGCACTAATTTGTTCCTTTTTATAGCTAAGTAATATTCCATATATATATGTACCACATCTTTTTATCCACTCCTCTGTTGATGGACATTTAGGTTGCTTCCATGTCCTGGCTATTGTAAATAGTGTTGCAGTGAACATTGGGGTGCATGCATCCTTTCGAATTATGGTTTTCTCTGGATATATGCCTAGGAGTGGAATTGCTGGGTCATACAGTAGCTCTATTTTTAGAAAAGGAAACAATAGCCAAAAACTAAAATCTAACAGTTTTGCTTGTTCTTCTTTCTCTAGTTGCTTTAGGTGTAAGGATAGGTTGTTTATTTGAGATTTTTCTTGTTTCTTAAGGTAGGATTGTATAAACTTCTCTTTTAGAACTGCTTTTGCCGCATCCCATAGCTTTTGGATTTTACAGTTTTCATTGTCATTTGTCTCTAGGTTTTTTTTATTTCCTCTTTTGTTTCTTCAGTGATACATTGTTTATTTAGTAACATATTGTTTAGCTTCCATGTGTTTGTGTTTTTTACAATTTTTTTCCTGTAATTGATTTCTAATCTCATAGCATGGTGGTCAGAAATGATGCTTGATATGATTTCAGTTTTCTTAAATTTACCGAGGCTTGATTTGTGACCAAAGATGTGATCTATCCTGGAGAATGTTCCATATATACTTGAGAAGAAAGTGTATTCTGATGCTTTCAAATGGAATGTCCTATAAATATCAATTAAGTCTATCTGATCTAATGTGTCATTTAAGGCTTGTGTTTCCTTATTAATTTTCTGTCTGGATGATCTATCCATTGACGTAAGTGGGGTGTTAAAGTCCCCCACTATTATTGTGTTACTCTTGATTTCCCCTTTTATGGCTGTTAGCATTTGCCTTATGTATTCAGGTGCTCCTATGTTGGATGCATATATATTTACAATTGTTATGTCTTCTTCCTGGATTGATTCCTTGATCATTATGTAGTGTCTTTCCTTGTCTCTTGTAATAGTCTTTATTTTAAAGTCTCTTTTGTCTGATATGAGTATTGCTACTCTAGCTTTCTTTTGATTTCCATTTGCATGGAATATCTTTTTCCATCCTGTCACTTTCAGTCTGTATGAATCCCTAGGTCTGAAGTGGGTCTCCTGTAGACAGCATATATACGGGTCTTGTTTTTGTATCCATTCAACCAGCCTGTGTCTTTTGGTTGGAGCATTTAATCCATTTACATTTAAGGTAATTATCAATATGTATGTTCCTATTGCCATTTTCTTAATTGTTTGGGGCTTGCTTTTGTAGGTCTTTTTCTTGTCTTGTGTTTCCTGCCTAGAGAAGTTCCTTCAGCATTTGTTGTAAAGCTGGTTTGGTGGTGCTTTATTCTCTTAGCTTTTGCTTGTCTGTAAAGCTTTTGATTTCTCTGTCAAATCTGAATGAGATCCATGCTGGGTAATCTTGGTTGTAGGTTTTTCCCTTTCATTCTTTTAAATATATCATGCCACTCCCTTCTGGCCTGCTGAGTTTCTGCTGAAAAATCAGCCGATAACCTTATGGGGATACCCTTGTATGTTATTTGTTGTTTTTCCCTTGCTGCTTTTAATATTTTTTCTTTCTATTTAATTTTTGTTAGTTTGATTAATATGAGTCTCGGTGCATTTCTCCTTGGGTTTATCCT
This sequence comes from Eschrichtius robustus, assembly GCF_028021215.1. NCBI lineage: Eukaryota > Metazoa > Chordata > Mammalia > Artiodactyla > Eschrichtiidae > Eschrichtius > Eschrichtius robustus. The sequence continues at coordinate 64,196,789 of NC_090834.1, read as the reverse complement.
GTATGGGACTCTCCACGCTTCCTGGGCTTGGGTGACTTCCTGTCCCATGTTAGAGAAGTTTTCAACTATAATCTCTTCAAATATTTTCTGACTCTTTCTCTTTCTCTTCTTCTTCTGGGACCCCTATAATTTGAATGTTGGTAAGTTTAATGTTGTCCCAGAGGTCTCTGAGACTGTCCCCATTTCTCTTCATTCTTTTTTCTTTATCATGTTCCAAGTGTCCTTGCCCCCATGGTGAGGCACAGCCAACCTCCGCATCCCCAGGAAGCCCTCCAAGACCTCTAGGTAGGTCTCTGGACCCACTGTGGGGGCAGCTCAGACTCTGACCTGGCCCAACTCCCACGTGTACGTGCCCCCAAAGTCCATAGCTGTTAAAGCTAGCCTGGTCTCAGTTGAAGCACTTCTTGTGCATTCAGATATTCCATAGAAGCTGGGTTTACCAAGCCGATCGCGGGGGATTAGTCCACGGCTTGTGCAGCTGCACAGAGAGATTTCAGTTCCTTTTCCTTAGTCGCACAGCCCTTGGGGGTCAGCTTTTTTTGGCCTCATCAGTGCATGTGGGCCACCCTCAGGCTTCTATTCCCTGCCCAGGCAAGATGGGATGAAGGCATAGACTGACTGGGGCACATTTCCTCACTTAGGTGGGAGCAGCAAGAGGCAGCAACCGAATGGGATGTGTGTGCTTGGTCAGGCGGGAGAGGGATAAGGGGGCCATGACTGAGGTATACGCGCTTGCCCCGATGGGATCCCCCTCTAGTGCCTGCAGAGGCAGGGGCTGGCAGGAGGCTGCAACAGACGGGTGTGCTCGCTCTGGTGGGAGCCCCTCCCAATGCCCATGGAGGCAGGGGCTGGTGTGTGGCAGAGAGTCTGCAATGGTGGCCCTGCTCCTTGTGTGCCACTCAACAATGGTGCCTCACTTCCAAGGCAAACCGCCCCTCTTCCAGGAGCATTACCAGCTGTGGAGCTCCTCATTCCCACCCCCTCAGGCTGTCTCTGCACAGTTGAGCTCCTCACTTCCATCCCTTCAGTCCTCTCCATGCAGTCAACATCAGTCCTTTCCCCGGGTCCGCTCTCCTAACCCCACACTTCAGCACCCAGCGCACACCAGCATTGGTGAACACCCATCTCAGGCTGGGGCACCCAGGGCTGTGGCACAGACCGTTAGTGCAAATCTAGCTCTGTCCTGCCTGCCACAGCCGGCTGCTTCATTTTCTTCCACTAGTCCCTGAAGCCCCCCCCCTTCTATTTCAGCATATCTCACCACCAGTGAGGGGGCCTTCCCAGGTGCGGTAAGCTCTCCTCTCCTTCAGCTCCCCGCCAGGGGTGTGGGTCCCATCCCATTTCCTCTTTTCTTTTTCTTCCCTTTCTCTCCTTCATCCTACCTGGTTACACTGAGATCTTTTCTTGTCCTTTTAGGTGTCCGAGGTCCTCTGCTAGTGCTCAGCAGGTGCTCTGTGCGAATTGATCCACTTGTAGATGTATTCTTGAGGTACTTGTGGGGAGAGGTGAACCCCAGGTCCTTCTATTCTGCCATCTTGACCTCGACTCGCCAACATAAAATTTACATTTGTGTTAAAATAGCTTTTTTTCTTAGATGCTCTGATTTCAAACTTGAAGATAAATTAATGGAGGCTGAATATTGTGGGTTTTTTAAAAATTTTGCTTTGATTTGGTTTTGTTTGGGGTTTGTTTCTTAGCTCTCCTGCTTCGTGGTGCCCTAATATTGTGCTCAGCCTGCCTATGGGATAAAACACCACAGCTGTTGCCTATGTCTGCAACATTTCTTCAACCTTCTATCATCTCCTCTCCTCACCTCTCTCTACCCCCTACTCTCCTGCTCTCACCCCTAACTCCCTTGGGGAAAATCCTCATTTCCTAAAATCTTGTTTTAACAATTATATTTGGTTAGCCTCCCTTGATCACATGGGGCTAGGTTGTGCCAACACCTATGTGATCTACATCAGTGCTTCTTAAATGTGAGTGTCACATGACTCTCTTAAGTATCTTGCAAAAATGCAGATTTTGATTCATCTGATACTCTGCATTTCTAACAAGCTTCCAGGTGATGCCAGTACTATTGTTACCAGCCAGGGTTCTTGGACTCCTTAATCAATAGAAACTGATAAGAGGCCAGATGGGAAATTCAGGCAAGGCTTTACTGGGACTCATGCTGCAGCAGGAGGGCGCAAAAACAAGTAACAGGTTCCTTTGCTCACTCCCCGAGGAGGGAGCAGCGAGCTGGTTGCTTAAATGGGGCGAGGGTAGGGGTGGATGAGTGAGTTGGGCCAGAGGGGGTGCTTAGGTGGTCTGCCCACCCCCATGGTGGTACTGTGTGCAGGGATCATGGGCAGTGCCGTGCTTTTACTCCTGGCACCTCAGAAAGTGACAGTTGGTTTGTGGCCTTTTTGTATCTTATTGTTCATAATTGACCCCGCCTGTGCATGCAGTTATTTTTAGTCCCTTATAGTTTCTTTGTATTCTGTTGCTTGAGGAGAAATTTGTCCAGGTGAATGCTCTGCAGCAAAGGGTCCCAAGTCCCAGATCCCAGCCTGTCTCACTGTTAGTTTTTTAGTAGCAAAGATCTCTATTATTTCCCCTTTTAGAGTAATTATAACATGATATCGTGATTTCCCACATTCTTAAATTATATCCTCCACTAGAGTCTGTAATATCTGGGACAATGTTACAATCAGATCTTGTTCAATAACACATATTGTGCATACAATACTTTTCTAAAGAATGAATAAAGAATGTTGAAGGAAACACGTACAAGGCATGGTGGGAGCAGAGAGGAATGAAATAAATAGGAATAATAGGAATAGTAGTGTCCTAAATGGAGGGGATATATGTATATGTCTGGCTGATTCATTTTGCTGTGCAGTAGAGGCTAACACAACATTGTAAAGCAACTATACTCCAATAAAAATTAATTTTAAAAAAGAGAATCTAGGAAGAGCTATTGATACATTTCTTTATCCACTAAAATCGAATGGTTAATGTTGGCCAAGTCATCAAGGGAGGAGAACTGCTACTAATTCGACAGGCTTGAATCGAGGGGAAGAGGAGAATCGGATTTTCACCAGACCATGTAGGGCCAGTAGGCATTGTAGGACCTTAATATTTTTTGTGAACAGTGGCTCAAACAGAACAATCATTGAGGTAGCAACCAGGTTTTGCTGCTGTTATTATTGTTTGCTTGTTTTTAAGTTTATTTCTACAATTTGGATACATTAACTCTAGATTACCTGGTTTGCCTCTGGCCTCTTGCTTCTGTCTCAGACTTTCTGTTTCTTTCAGAACCTGTACTGTTTACTGACTTATAAAACCCACAGCCCTGATTCCTGCTTTTCCATTTCCTGATTCAGGATGACCATCCACAACAGCTGCTACATGCATGAATTTCAAAGGTTCTATAGCATCCTATGACTGGATATAAATACTTTATTTCTGCAGCATTGAGAATTGCTTACATTTTTTACTAGTGAATAATGCTGCAATAAATGTTCCCCTACATATAACGTGGCTGGCATCTGATACTTTTCCTTTGAATAAATTTCCAGAAATGGAATATTATGAACATTTTTTTTTTGACATTTTAAAACAATGATGTGCTGGAAGATTCACTTCCATAAAGTTTATACAAATATTGTAAAATAGTGCTTAGTATGCCCTAACACAGCAACACAACACTGTGTATTATGTTTTAAAAAATTTGCTGATTTGATAGGTAAGAATATTTTACTGTTTACTGTAGTAAAATGTTGATACTCAAAAGTAATATTTATTGCAAGTACCTAAGGCATAGTTTTCTTGTTTTTAATTCTACTTTTTCTGTTTGGATTAACAAGTTTGAGGAACATTAGTATGGAATCCAATGACATCACAGACTGTGGTATGTTTCTCAGGTCCAATGTTATTGATATTGATGTATCAATAACAGAATATTCCTGTTGCAATTGATTTTCTTGAGAGACATTTTGCTCAGGTTTTTCAGGTTGGATACAATTACCAGCTGCTCTTCTGCTAGGCTGGTGTGAGAGCAGGGCAGTGAGAAGGGCCATATTTTGAAAGTATGTGCACCTGTATGTGGATCAATCCTTCACCAGTACGCACACCAATTCCATGCGCATGTGCCAAACCCTGGCACAGAATGCACATGATACTACTATGGTAACTCTACTACCTTGAGAGAAAAGTAACATTCTTTTGTCCAGGGGAAAAGTAACTGTGTTCATTGTCAGGTAGTTTCTGAGACCAGTGGGAAAGCAGTCACTGCCCTAGAATTTGCCCAGCCTGGTAGAGAAAATGTTTTCAAAGGTCCCAAGGAGTTCACTGTGAGGCGACACAACACAACAAAACTTCATATGCATAATATAAGCTTACACAAGTGACGTGCTAACATCCAGCCTGGCACACAAGCAATCATGCATGCTGTGGGTTTAGAACATCTTGAATTGGAATCAGTGGTGATTGAATGGTCATGTGAAAATTCTCTAGGGAATGTGTTTGAAACCTGAAAGGGTCTCCAATAGCCCAGGCTTTGAATACTGGTTGTGCCACTTATTAACTGAGAGACCTAAGTATGTTACTTAAACCCTATAATCCTTGCTAACTGCATAAATCAAAGTAATAATGGATCCTTCTACCAAATTTATTATCTTATAGTTGTGTAGGTCAAAAGTCTGACATGTCTCACTGAGATAAAGTCAAGGCATCATCAAGGCTGTATCCTTTTCTAGAGGGTCTAAGAGAGGTCTAGGGCAGAATCAATACCCTTGCCTTTTCTCCTTCTAGAAGCTGCCCACCTTCGTTAGCTTACTGTATCCCTCTGCCGCCTTCAAAGCCAGCAACAGTGGGTCAAGTCCTTCTCATGCTGCCATCTCTCTATCTCCACTTTTCAGGACTCATACGATTAGACTGGACCTACCCAGATAACCCAGGATAATCTCCCATCTCCAGGGATTCAGCTTTCATCACATCTGCAAAGTCCCTTCTGTCATGTAAAGGTAACATATTCACAAGTTCCAGGCATTAGGACACAGTCATCTTTGGGGGCCTTATTTTGCCTACCACAAACATTTGGCATTATATCTTGGACAAAGAATGCATAATCAAATATTGCTGTTTTTGTTTTGCTACATTATAAAAAATAAAATACTTCAGGACAAGACATTTTCTGTGGCAAAACAGACTTGCTGGTGGGGATGGAAGCAGGGAGAATGGTTAGGAAACTACTGAAATTATCCAAGTGAGAGATAATTGTGACCTGGATAAGGAAGACATTTTTGGAGGTGATGGAGAGTGATTAAATTCTGGTTATATTTTCAAAGTTATTGGCATGATTTGCCAATGGTTTGTATACAGAGTGTAAGAGGTAGAAATCAAGGATGACTCTAAGACCCATCTACCCAACAGTGGTCCAGAAATGGTGGAAATATCTGAAGATCTAAAGGTACCATAAGTAGACAAGATGGATAGCCCATAGAAATCTGTGGGTACTATTTACTAAAGACTAAAGAAGACAGTATTCACCTCACATCAGATGTACTCAGATGTGTAAAAATGGTACAGATGAACCTATTTGCAGGGCAGGAATAGAGACACAGATGTAGAGAGTGGACATGTGGACATGGTGGGAAAAGGGAGGGAGGGACGAATTGGGAGATAAGAATTGACATATATACACTACCATGTGTAAAATAGATAGCTAGTGGGAAGCTGCTATATAGCACAGGGAGCTCAGCCTGGTGCTCTGTGATGACCTAGATGGGTGGGATGGGTGGGGGTGGGAGGGAGGTCCAAGAGGGAAGGGATATATGTATACATATAGCTGATTCACTTCGTTGTACAGCAGAAACTAGCACAACATTGTAAAGCAACTATACTCCAATAAAAAAAATCCTCCAAATTTGAACACAAGTAGGGAGAACTCCAAATTATTGTGATTACTTTTCTTCCATCTAGTGGACTGGGACTTCAAAACAGAATACAGGCTGAATTATGAAAAGGTAAATAAACTTTATTTTCTGCACACTTAAGTGATGAACTGAGATTACTACATTTACCAACACTTGGTTCAGTCTCTGAGAAAAACTTATCATTTGTTATTGGTATTGGTAATTATTGGTTAACCTGTCTGTTAGGAGATGCTGGACAGTAAGAACTATTGTTGTATTATTTTTTTTTTTACCTCCAGCACTTTGCATGATGTTTGGAATACAGGACACTTTTATGAAATGTATAGATAAATAAATAATTTTTTCTTAGTTGAAAGACGAGGCTGCTAAAAACACAGATAGGTTAATGAAACAGGACTGCTGTTAATGATAGATACTAGGGTTATGGGGTGGAGTATGATTTACACTCCCAATAGCAGAGGCCTTTTAGCAATCAGCTATAAAATTTCATTTTAAAAAATCCTCTTCATGGTGATTGCAAATGGGCATGGGGTTTCTTTCTGGGGTGATGAAAATTTTCTAAAATTAGACTGTGATTATTGTTGTTGCACAACTCTGTGAATTTACTAGAACCTATTAAATAGTACACTTTATTTTTTTTTAACATCCTTATTGGAGTATAATTGCCTTACAATGGTGTGTTAGTTTCTGCTTTATAACAAAGTGAATCAGCTATACATATACATATATCCCCATATCTCCTCCCTCTTGCATCTCCCTCCCACCCTCCCTATCCCACCCCTCTAGGTGGTCACAAAGCACAGAGCTGATCTCCCTGTGCTATGCGGCTGCTTCCCACTAGCTATCTATTTTACATTTGGTAGTATATATAAGTCCATGCCACTCTCTCACTTCGTCCCAGCTTACCCTTCCCCCTCCCAGTGTCCTCAAGCACATATATACAATGGAATATTACTCAGCCATAAAAAGAAAGGAAATTGAGTTATTTGTAGTGAGGTGGGTGGACCTAGAGACTGTCATACAGAGTGAAGTGAGTCAGAAAGAGAAAAATAAATACTGTATGCTAATACATATATATGTAATCTTAAAAAAAAAAAAAGTACAGTTTAAATGGGGGAATTTATGGTGTGTGTCTTCTATCTCCAAACTGTTCTTATAAAAAATCCTTCAATGAAAAGGCTCAGGACAAAAAATTACATCAGCTTATAAAGCACACAGCCACAGAAAGCAATTGCATAATGGAAGATACGAAAATACTGTATGAGGCAAAATAAGTCTTGTGGGAACCTCTGTACCCTGGAGACACAGTGAATGACACCACTGCCGGAAACTGACCTCTCAGCTCTGTGACTGTCTCCAACCAGGCGGGCGAGAAGTTTTCACATAAGCTTGGCCCTCCCCTGGATCGAAAGCCTCCTCAGCGTTCTGGGTCAGCCTGAGAGGGACAGAAAAATTGCTGCACAGGTCCTGTAAGTAAAATCGTTTTATTCAATGAAAAAGCTCAACTCTAGACAAACCAAACTTTCTTACCCACAGAGAAGAGTTTCCTCACCCTGTGCAGAATTAGATTAGATAATGGGATGGTGGGCTGAGGCAGATGGTAGAATTTGTAGAATTATTTATTCTCGGGGAATCTATAGAGAAGGGGCATTTTGTTCTGACAGGTGTGGGTGGGATACCCTGTTGCTCATTAGTCAAATGACTTAATCAGTTGCTAATATATTTATCCCGGTCAGTGGTTTGGTGCTCAAGAAAACCAAAGAGGTCTTCAGGGGCTGAAAACCTCATTTCTAAGCCCAGTGATTCTTATTAAAAATGGAAAAATACCAATTTTGAACATCTACTGCATGCCAGGTACTGTACTAGACACAGTGCCTATTTTGTCTCATAGATAAGGAAACTGAATCAAAGAAAGTTTACATTACTTGTAGGTTTCAGTGCATGAGCATTGGAATTAAAAAGAAATAGGTCTAGAATCCCAGCTCTGCTATTCACTAGTTGTATGTGATCCTGTATATGTTTCATAACTTCTCTGATACTTAGTTTCGTTATCAGAAAAGTGAATTTAATAATACTTGACACATGGTGTTGTAGTAAGAATGAAAAGATAAAATGTTATAGAGTGCTTGGCAAAGTAACATTCACAGAACAAGTTACTAAATGGTAGCTGTTGTTATAATATTTTTTGTTATTGCCGCCATACAAGATCTCAAAACTAGTTGGTGTTTGAGCAAGGATCTAAACTCAGATCATTCACACAATAGCCATGCCATTGGCAATGACTTGGACAATACTGATAATGGTCTAATTCAGCAGTTAAAGAAGTAGCCACAAGCTACAGCTCATGGCAGTGCAATGAAAGAGCATCACTGTGATCTAAGTGGACAGGAAAATTAGTGGAGAGACTATAGCTCATTTCTCACAAGAGAAAATGAAGGTTGTGCAGCGATTGGAGAGGATGCATGGGGATGATGTGCAGGGATTGAACAGATTCGATTGTGATGGCTGCAAAAAAGAGTAACTTGGGGGAACTTTTGTGCTTCCTCCTAATAATATCCATTAGTCCTCCTTTATTTGTTGATATGAACAGTTTTGTGTTCTCAATTTAAGACAATTGCAATGAAATACAGCTTCGAGGTCCCACTACCAACCAGACTGGTATTACTTAGCCTTCATATATAGACCTCCTGAGGCTCCAGTTTTTGACATTTCCGAAGTAGAATCAATACAAATTTAATGACGATTTGTATGTTGAAGATGAGAGAGAGAGGGAGAAGAGTGTGTGGTGTGTGTGCATGAGGGAGACAATTCTAAGCAGATGACTTGCTAGAATTTGATGTCATTTACTGATAAATGAAGCATTGGAGAGAGAGCCATGTTTGGAATGGGATGGGGAGTGAGGTCTTTGTGGCTCTTACTGAGGTTGAGGTGTCTGAGGATGTATGAGTAGAGATATCCCTCATGTATAGATAAAATAGTTTATTCACATTTTATCCACTGGCACTAAGCAGTGAGCTTTGATTTGTTCTCCAAACTGCTGCCAGTTCTTTTTCTAAATCATCAATTTGATCTCCTCACTCTAGTTCCATGATTCATTACTGCCTTCAAGTTTAAGCCTAGAAATCTTGCCACAGCTTCAAAGATTCTATTAACTTTTGAAATACAGAACTCAGGAGAGGCCATAATTAGATTTAAGGTTTGCAAGTCATCTGGATATAAGTGCTATTTAAAGCCATGGGAATAACTACTATATCCCAAGGAGAATACATGGAGAGCAAGAAAGAAAAGGAACTCCTTGGAAGAAAAACAGACTCCTAAAGAACAGCAAAATTACAAGACAGAGAACAAAAATATTATTTGATAAACAGGGGGGGAAATCTCACAGAATCACTACCATCGAAGCTAACAAAGGAGAAAGTTTCAAAGTGGAGGTAGTCAACACTGAGACAATTTGAGATAAAGGAGAGGAAAACAAATGTGAAAATAAACCTTTGCACTTGGTATTTAGAATGTCATTGGTGACATCAGTTGGAGAAATTTCTGAGAGTCATTAGGGAAAGAATGCAGATTGTTACTGAAGGTGAAGAAATAATAAACAAAAGCAGACTGTCCTTCAAAGAACAATTTTGTTATTATAAAAGATATGGCAGGAAATTGAGAGAGAAACAGGGTTTATGTTTTATTTCTCTCACTAGCTAAGCACAGTGGCCAATTATGAAAGATGTTCAATATGTCTTGGGGTTGCATTGAATGTGTTGACAACATTGATATAAATGTGTGGGAAGCTTTCATTAATAGATTGGGGTAAAACTTGAGTATTGTAGACTGCAGAAAAGGAGTCAATGGTACTAAATAAGATGCTAACAAAGGAAAGGAATTTTGTTGGTGTTACATTAGAAGAGATGAAGAATGATTTATTTACTTATTCATAAAATATCTGGAAATGCCTGGCTTTTGATGCTCTGAAACTAAAATCCATGTCCCTTATCCTTTCCATGGAATTCAAGATTTCAATGTCCTTCCCCCCACCGCCTTCTCTTGCTTCATTTCCCACAGCACCCAGCTTCACATTTAAGGCTCAGCATATTGATTTTCTTGTAGTCAGCCAACAAACTGTATTGTGTCATTATTCCATTCAGCCTCTGCTCCCTTGTTACGTATGTCAAGAATACCTCTTTCCTGCTTTCCATCCTTGTGAACTCACACCCACCCATCAAAACTTTACACAGTTAAAATTCATCTACTCTGTTAAGATTTCTTGGGACTAATTCCTCTTGACACACAGCCAAACACATTCATGTATACACGCACTCAGAATCTGTCACTCCACACTAATTTCTGTCTTATCTAAAGCATCTTACCCTTGTGCACTCTACAACTAGTGGCATTTCTTCGTCTCTGATTCCTCTGATACACACCTTGCCGAATATAGTGCCTGGCATGTAGTAGGTGTTCAAAATTGGTAATTTTTTATTTTCAGAGGAGTCCCTGGACTCATTAAAGATAAGGTTTTCAGCCTTATAAAGATGAGGTCCTGACAACCTCTCTGGTTTCCTCAGGCACCAAACCACTGTTATTTTACTTGCTTCGTACCCTTAGTGCTGCCACAATACACAGTGAGCTCCCAGTTTGATGTTGGAATGAATGAAGTGTTTATGATGGATGATCAAGTGCTTAGGTGGGGTTATTGGCTATGAAAGGAATAAGGAAACCTCTGTGTCTGAGCCCAGCATGGATGATGAGAGGGTGCAGGGATTTATGGTTGTAGACCAATGAAAAAGAAGGAATTCAAGGGAGTTCTCTTCTGCCAGGCTCAGCACAGATCAGTTCAACCTGCACTGTGAAAGGGAAGGGAAAAAAATGATAAGAAGAATGAAAACGAGCAGTGAATAAATTGAATTAATGAAATAATGTAAGGGGAACCATGAAGATGTTAGGGTGAAAGAGAAATTGTTCAGATAGCAATTTATTTTTTTAAACTGATCTTATAAAATTTCCTAGAACTCAATGACAAAAATTACAACTCAATCATTGCATATCACCATGAAAATCACTGTGGTAGGCAGAATTAATTGACAGAGGCCTTCTGCACTCTCATAACTGTTTTTATTATTCATCATAATACACTGGATAGTGGAGTTATTTATAAACAGCAACATTCATTCTCTCTTACTTGATTATAAACTCTTTAAGAGGGGTTTTGTTTGTATTATGTCTTAGCTTCTAACACAGCACTGTGCACAGAGTAGGTGCTCAGAAAATGTCTCTGAGAGTGTAAGGCAAGAGCAAAAGAAGAGATATTACAAGTTCATTCTGGCTTAACATTTTCACATATGCCACTCTAAAAGCCTTGGAATACTTCATCTTGACATACACAAAACATAGAAATCTTTCAAGCACTGATTTTCTTGGAAAGCCTTCTCCAAATACCCCAAACCTTTTGTACATAGAATTGAAGTGATCCCTTTTTCATGATTACTCTGCTTCCCAGTAACCCCAGGAAGTTGTTAACTTGAAAAACTGAATCCCAGGTTCTGTGAATTAATAATAAATAAACAGGTCAAAGACTTGTGGAAAATGAGAGGTGAACACATTCTTTTAAATTATTATAAGTATCATTCATTTAATAGGTTTTTAGTTTATCTTTCTGATCAAGACATACTTTTTAAAAGTAAAAGCCATAAAAATGTTTTTCAGAAATCAATCTATTTATGAAAAGTACTAATAGAACTTGTTAATCTTTCAAATTTTCAGAGTTAATTGTGAAATGCATGCCAGTTGGGCAAGACCATATCTACTTCGTTTCTATACAACGTTTGTCAAATTCACGACACTCAATAAACAATCATTGGAAGTAGTGTCCAAAAAAATTCCCTTTTTAAACAAATGTTCCCTTTATTGTTAACTCTCATTTCCATTATGAGGTTTGATAATACATTTGACAGTAATTTGATTGGTTCTCTGAGGACACTCTCATTATTCTAAACTGGAAACTCGAAAGTCATAGTTCACTGATTTGGTCAACTCATGTAACTTAACACTCTTTTTTTCTCTAATTTTCCGTTAATTTGAATTAAAAATTTCCGATTGTTAAAACTAAGAGATTTATTTAGGGAATTCTTGAGTTTGCACTTTGGGTGAACTTGTGAGGTCTGGAAACACTTAGGTTCCCCTGAGGAACCTTAACATTGGCTACAAGTTCATTCTTGTAAGTACAAGTTCATTCAGACTCAGCACTTTCAACATATGCCATTCTAAAAGCCTTGGAATAATCTAATAAACTAATCTCTGTTTTTCCCCAGACCCCCTCTTCCAACTCATACAGACCCATTTACCCAGTCTGCAATTCTCTACTCTATGAAAAAATATATATAATGTTTGCAACAAAGTTTTATATTCTCTTCCAAAGCAAAACAATAACATTCTATTAGGTGTCTCCTGAGAAGTATGTCTTAACAAAACGGAGAAAATCTGTTCTTTGCTAATGGAGAAAAGCTAGTCTTCAAGCAGATTGAAGAAAGAAATATATTTGAACACGGCAGCACACTATAACAAGTGGGGGCAGAGCCCTCTGTAGGTGATAGGTCTGAGTTCCAACTCTCCATCTCTCTCAAATGCAATTCCAGATGCTGTACTGCAAGAGTCACTTGAAAGGTTAGATACTGTAGGCACCTGCTCATGACTGCACTGATGCCTAAGCCATTTATTATCACTTCATATGTGTTGCTTTGCATTGTAAGTATCTCTTTCTCAATATTTTCTGGCTTCCCAAATTGTCTGTAAGCTTCACTGTTTTCTGTTCTCATGGCCAATGTAATACTGCTGCTCCAAAGCCCCAATCTATTTTTCTCTGATGCCAACTATACAGAAAAACATTCCAAAGAGGATGGAATATGATTGGCCAATCTTGGGTAAAGCGTCTTTTCTTAGTCCGGTCATCTTTGGCTAGAGGAAAAGATCACATAGTATAAACCTAGCTACCAGCAAAGGGCCCCAGGGAAGAAAAATCATGGGCTGGGGAAAATACAAAAAAAAAAAAAAAGAAGACCTACTACAACCGTCGAAATCTTACAATTATTTTATCATTTTAAATAAGTCATTCATACTTACATAGTATATAGACATTCATCTGTGGTTAGTTTTTGGTTGAATAAAATTATTTGTAATTGGGTTAATTTTTTAAATGTAGGTTTTTTTGGTTATTCCAGAATTTCATCTTGGAATTCTGTACTTTTAATCCAGCATGTCCCACTTCCAGAATATCACATCCTCTTCCGTTATTTTCCTGCTAACTGGTGTTCCTGGGCTGGAAACCTTCCACAGCTGCATCTCCATTCCCTTCTGTTTTCTGTATGTAACAGCTCTCTCAAGAAACAGCCTGATTCCATTTGTCATTGTCATTCAGCCCAGCCTTCATGAGCCCATGTATTATTTCCTCTCCATGCTGTCCACCACTGACCTTGGCTTGTCCGTATACACTGTGGTCACCATTTTGGGTATATTCTGGTTCAATGCCAGGGAGATCAGCTTTACTGCCTACTTGTCACAGATGTTCTTTGTTAAACTCTTCACTGTCATGGAATTGTCAGTGCTGTTGGCCATGGCTTTTGATCGTTTTGTCGCCATCTGTAATCCCATCAGTTATGCCACCATTTTAACTGACTCCAGAATAATTCAAATTGGAGTGGCAATTGTCATCAGGGGGACACTAATGCTGACACCAATGGTAGCACTTCTTATGAGACTGTCCTTCTGCCACAGCCACGTGCTCCACTACTCTTACTGCTTCCACCCTCATGTGATGAAGCTGTCATGCACAGACACCAGGATCAACAATGCAGTTGGGCTGACTGCCATGACCTCTACTGTTGGTGTGGACTCAATTCTCATCCCCCTTTCTTATGTTTTGATCATTAAGACTATCCTCAGCATCACATCCCCAGAAGAGAGGAAGAAAGACTTCAGCACCTGTATCTCCCATATTGGGGCTATTGCTATTTTCTATATTCCTTTGATCAGTCTCTCCTTTGTTCACAGATTTGGGAAACAAGCCCCAGCATATGTACATTGTATGATTGCTAACACCTACCTGCTGATCCCCCCGGTCATGAACCCCATCATCTATAGTGTGAAGACAAAACAGATACGCAGAGCTGTGATAAAAATTCTCCATTCCCAAGGCACATAGAATCATAGAATTCTAGAGACAGTCTATGTCAGGTCATACTATCAATAGAAAAGTAAATCTGGTGTTTGTTGAAGCTAAGTGTGCAAATATTTAAAATCAAAGATGAAATATATTTAGAAAATCAGCTTGGCTGACCTCTGTATTTTACAAGTGAGGAGACAAGAGACATAAGAATGGGAGGAACAAACAGCCTGTCTAGAATTTCTCCTCTGATCACTGCTTGTTCTAAAGAGTTTATCCTGCTTATGCTTGTTTATCCTGCCAGTAGTCTTTCTCTTTTTACTTTAAACATTCACGGCAGTTAGAATGACACAGTATGAAAAAGTGACTCCTTTTTGAGAAATAGGTAGTATTTTCTAACTGTAATAATAGTTGTAACTAACATTTATTATTTCCTTTGACCAGTCATGGTTCTGTTTTTTACATATATTAACACATTTTTATATTCAAAACAACATTATAAGGTAGTTACTTTTACTATCAATGGGAAAGTTGAAGCACAAAAATGTTTAGTAACTTACTTAAACAGCTAGTAAGTGGCAAAGCCATATTTCACATCCACATGCAAACTGACTCCACGGTCCCCCCACTCTTAACTTTAATGCTGTATTGCTGTACATAATATAAACTATATATATATTTATATATCTAGACTATATTTATATATAATATAAACATATATGTATATTATATATAATATAAACTATATAATATACATTTATACATGAATTAATTAACTTGTACTGGGGGACATAATTTAGTCAAACAAACAAAAAAACAAAACTCTGTTCTCTAGAAATTTTCAACCAATTTATGGAAGAAAAGCCCAAAACAAAATCTTCAAACCTCACAAATGTATTTCTACCTGATGTTCTTTCCCAACTAAGCATATTCTAAAATTTCTTTCTGCCCTCTGTCAACATTCTGCCCCAGCAGAAACTGAAAAGTGACTAGAATTGCAAAGGAATTATAACTTGTGTTATTTACTTAGAATTGTTTTAACTTGTAGCATATTTTTATGTAATGGCTTAATCCAGCAAGTTAATTATTTTTTCCAAGCTGGGTATATCCAATAATTCTAGAAATTTTAAAGTGCATATTTCAATAATACATTAGTGTCACTCAGTAATGGTGGACCCTATAGCTGGTTTCAGATCCAGCAAGGAAGAAGAAGTAGTCATTCATATCTACAGGGAATTTAAGTGACTACAGTACCGGCTACTTAATAATTAGGATGATGACAAAATCCTCAGCATATTTGACAGTAATATTTTTAGTCTCAATTATTGCTAGTCTTTATCTTCCTGATCTTTATATGTTGGAATGTCTCAGGACTTTGTTCTCAGACCTGTCTTATTCTTTGTTATATTCTCATTTTTGGTCATCTTATCTAGCATCGTGTCTTTAAATACCATCTATATGCTGGTAAATCCCAAATTAATATCTACAGTCCAGACTCATATCTTACTGCCTGTGCATCACTATCTTCACTTGAACATCTAACAATCATCTTAGACTCATCATGTCCAAAACCATATCCTAATATTCACATCAAGGAAAAAACATTCTCAACCACAGTCTTCCATGACTCAGAAACTCTGCCTTTCAAGTTGCTGTGATAGAACACTTGGAGTTATTTCTGACACCTGTCTGTCTCTCCCATTCCACATCCAACCTTTTAGCAAATGCTGATGACTCTTTCTTCCAGGTATTCCAGATGTTGCTATCTGGAGTACAACTACTTTCTACTACCTCAACTGCTACCCCTATGATCCAAGCCATCATCATCTTGAACTTGAAATATTATAGTCTCCTGGTGGATCTTCCTTTAATCCACTTTTGCTTTACAGTACAGTAAAGTAAAGTAAAGTAAAATTACAGTAAAGTACAGTAAAGTAAAATAATCCCCACCGTAGTTAGATGGATTATTTTAATACACAAGACAAATCATGTCACTTCCTCTGCACAGCATGTTCCAGAAGCCCCCAGGGAACATTCACAGTCATTATAATATCTTGTAAGGATTTATGTGTTCTTGCTCCTCTCCATCATCTCAACTTCATCTCCAACTACTCTCCCCTTTATTCACTCTACTCCACCCACACTAGCCTCCAAATATTCCCTTAAACTCACCAAGCATGCTTCATCTTCAGACTTTGCACTTGCAGTTCTCCTTACTTGGGATGTCCTTCCTCCAGATGCCCCCGTGGCTTACTGCCTCTTATCATGCAGGCTCTGCTCATGTGTCCCCTTACTACAGGGCCCTTTATATTATAAAAAATAATAATGACAACAACACCTCGCCCTCAATTCCTGCCTGCATTTACTCTCTCTTCCTTACCTACCTTGTTTTAATTTCTAGCACTTTCACCCTCTCCCCAACCTATTACATACCTGTTTATTTCTTGTCTAGTTTCCCCATTACAAGGTAAGTTCTTTGAGAATAAGAACTCTTTGTTTCATTTATGTTGTCTTCCAGACCCTAAAACAAGGCCTGCCAGATAGAAAAATCATAACATCTCTGGATGGCGTGGCTCTATTTACCAATGAAGAGGTTCATTGCTTCCTCTCTATGCTCCAGGCACAAGAAACAACTTGCATTTCCTTAGCCCTGATTGCTCTATCTCACTTTCAAGTCTTTGCACAAGCTGTCACCTCCACCTACAGCACCCTCACTCTCTCCCTTCTCCTGACTTAGAATAGAACTGACTTTCCTTCAGAGATGTTTTCACGACTTCTCAAGTCTGTCTGGTGTCCTTTTGAGGTGCTCCTACAGCACCTTCCTCATGACAGCCCTTTTTAGACTCTCCTGTAACCATTCTCCCCACAGCAGACTCTGCCCACTTCTCAAGACCAGGGACCATGTCTTAGTCACCATTGGACATAAGTAAAAAAAGTGCAGATGATGTGGACTTACAGACTGGATTTTTGCTTGTTTTTTTCCACACATGACATAAGATGGGTCATGGAGAAAGGGAGGAGAGAAAGAGAAAGAGGGGCTTGGGCTAGAGAAGAAAGATGGGGTACCCAGAGTCCTAAACATGAGAAGGAGATGGAACTTCAGTCTTAAGAACTGGACAGTCAAGATGTCCTCACTACTTCTACAGAGGTTTCTCCCCCAGCACACCTACCACCCACTAACGTGTGAAAAGCCCCACTGTCCAACAATCCTAGGAACTTGTAAGTTTCCATTCCTAGGAAGTGAGTGTGTAATTCGGCCACTTGGGGAATGGGTGTTGCAGAGTAAATGTCATCTGTGACCCAAGTGGACAAGCTCACCATGAATTGGAGACTTCCCTAAAAACCAGAACAGTGGTGGATACATGACCACTGTTGCAGTTACTTGAACCGAGAGTCCCAGTGAAAATCCTTAAAAGCCCTGTAAGTCCTATAAGGCCCTATATTATTCAATTCCCCATTACCTCTCCGATTCTATCTGCCTACTATTCTTGCCCTGGTTCCCTCTGCTCAGGCACACTGGCCCACCAGATACATTCCCTTCTCAGGAACTTTACTTGCAGTTTCTGTTCCTTCTTCCTGGAATGGTCTTCATCAAATATCTCCATAAATCTATCTCTCACTCCCTCAGGCTTCTGAAATGTTTTCATTATGTGTGGCCTTCTGCACATAATGTTGTGCAGGAGCTTCATTTAAAATTTCAACTACCCCCTGGATATTTATCTGCTCCCTTCTTCCCTTTATTTTTCTCCATAAGACTACCTAACATCCTATTTCACTTTTTATATCAACTCCATTTATTGTCTGTCCCCCTAACCAGAATACTGCATGAGGTTGGGGATTTGTGTGTGTGGCGTCTATTTTTCTTATTACATTGTGGGCCCCTGATAAATATTTGTTGAATGTGAATGAATAAAGAGTCAGAATACCTGGTTCTCAGACCAATATTATAATTCATTAACTATGTGATCTAAGCAAAGAGCCTTTATGTCATGTATTCTTTATCTGTGACCCAGGTGCAATGAAAAGTGGCTTCCCTACCTCAAAGTCTGTGTCATCAACTGAAAGAAAAGCTGGGAAAAGAAAAGCTCAAGAGGTGCGTGACCTTATTTTGAATTATGGGACTACATTTTTGTGTACCCATCTCAGTAAAGAGGTTGTGAACTCCTAGAGCCCAAGGACCTAACTATTTACCCACGTTGTGTTTAGCAAAGTGGCTGATGAGGAAAAGCGCTAACCACTGTGACTAACTGGAGTTTGAGTTACTTGGAAGAGCGGAAATAGATTGTCTAGAGCCCTATATGTGTAAGTGCGGGAGTCATGGCAGAGGCGGTGGGCCCCTGGTGATCTCCCCCCCACCCACCAGACTGAAACAGTGGGAAGCCTGTGGGAGTGACATACAAGTGGCCATGGAGATAGTGTCCCCTGTCTGGACCCTCAGTCTATATTCCCCTAGCCTGTCCCCATGGGCTTCATGGGCAGAGTTATAAATAAACCTGTGCTTGAAAGGAAAAGTCAGATTCAGCTGCATCTCAGCAGGACTGTACCATATTCAAGTGAGTGCATCCTCACTGGGGTCAAGCAGACCAAGGTCCCTGCCATCCTAAGGGACCTCGAAGACCCCACAAAGTGTCTCATGGCAGGGGAAGGGGAAGCCCTTGCATCCCACACATACCTTCATGGGCCAAGACGAAATGTTCCAGAGAATTAGCTGACATCCAGAAAGGCAAGTGAGAGTAAATGCAACAACCACATTCAGACCCAAATTGAAGCTGAAACTGGGTCTGGCCAGGGGTCACTTTAGGCAGAAAGCCAGAGCACATAGGAGGGAAACATGAGGTCTTCTGGGATAGGTAACTGGGGGGATGTCATGATGGCCCCAAGTCTTAGGCTGTTACCAGCAAAGCAGAAAAGGGGCCCTGCGGAGAGAAGAGTCAGGGAGGTATCTGACTCTGAGACAAGCAGAGACCCTTCTGTCTGCCGGTGCTAATGCAGTAGCATCAGAGGCCCTGAGAAAGGGGAAGTGTGTTACTGTGCTCCCCTTGCTACCCTCCATGCCCGTAAGCATCTGCATCTGAAAAAGGCTTTTCATTCTCTGACAGCAGCTGATTGGGCCAAATCTGGGATCTAATATTTGCCAAGGAAGGTAGCTGTAATATCTTGACACATGCTCTGAGAATGGAGAAGAACAAAGAGTAAACAGAGGTGTGGATTTTCTGACCTTTGAACCTTGGATCTGTTCTTCCTTGCTTATCCAAGATGAGGATAATCCAATTTAAAATTTTAGTTTTCATTTTATCATATTATATTCTAAGACCTATGTTTTCCAAACTCTCTCCACTAAGGCCAAATAGAAGAGCATGTCCCAGTAGCAGAAAGGACCCAGGTTAGGAGTGAAGAAGAATCCTGGGGGGGTGAACAGGTTAACCTGAATACCACTGATGAAGACACCTGCAGAGTTTATTCTCAAGATTCAGAAACTCTTCTTGAAGCTAAGCCCTTAGCTCTTTAGAGACAATTAGCTCTAAATACCAGGGCACCTAGGGAGCCTATCAGGGATACAGTTTGATGATAGGTCAGAGAACAGGGTGAGGCAGAACAACACCGGGCTTCCTAAAACAGAAATGTCTCGCGTAACATGAATGGTCAGCAGAGGTTCCAAGAAAGATAAAGCTCTAGGAGTATTAGGACTCAATCAAGTTCTCTTTGTGGCAGTGAGAGTGGCCTTAGAGGCAGCTTTTAAGTGTGGAGGAACCCATCAGCCAGGAACAGAGAGAAGAGCCTTCACAGAGACCATGCCTGGCAGCTAGGATCCTGCCAGCACCTCCATCTCCCGGGAAGTCATTGGAGGGAGCTACTGCCTTTCATTTGATGACCCCAGATAAGTTTCCTTGTTACCTTAAGAGATTGATTTTGGCCTTTTTTTTCTTAGTTTTTATTTTGTGTTTTTTTGTTTTTATTTTTATTTTTAATCACAATTGTGTTTCTTTCCTCTTCCACTGACCTTAGACCTGGGGACCTGGAATCCTGAAGATCTGCAAACAAAACAAAACCAAAAACCTCCCTATTCCCACTGTTTGGAACACCTTTTATTCCTTTCTCTGTCTGCTTAATTTTTACTCATGTTTCAAGACTAAACAGAAGGACCATCTTTTTTCAGGAAGGTTCCTCTGATCGTGCCTTTCACCCTCCCATGCATTAAATGCACATCTTTTGCTAACACTTATCCCAAGATTCTAATATTTGGGTTACTTGTCTATCTTTCACCCTAGACAGGGCATCTGAAGGACAAAAGGTGTGTCTTTGACTCTGTATCATCAGCATCTATCAAATAGCCTCCATATATAATAAGTCCTATAAGTAAATGCTTACAGATCCGATGAATGATTGAAGGGAAGGGAAGGGAAGGGTAGGGAAAGGAAGGGTAGAAGGAAAACACAGCCTCTCAGGAAGAGTTTCCTGGTAAGGTATCCCTTAGCACCTAGCTGAGAAAAGGGCAGCCCCGTATGCAGACAGTGAAGGTATGGGCCAGGATAAGGAGTCCAGGGAACTTGGGAAGGATAGATTTTGAGATAAGCATCGTTCTCTCCAGGTTCCCTTTTACAAATGTAAATGGATTTAGAGAGTAGTGACTGATAAATGAATTTGAGCTGTCACTTTCCTCTTTGGCAGGAGGCTTCAAAGAGCGTTCTTATGAGAGAGCCCAAATGACTTGGAGAAGCAGGAAGAGAGAGTAAAGGGGGAGAGCTAAGGTGCATTCAGTTGCCAGGTCTCCAGGGCCAGCCTCTCTGACTGTACTCCTTATCCTAACAGGCTAGCAGGCTGCCAGTGTGACCTCACCTGCTCCAGTGCCCCCTTCTCCGTGCCAGCTATGAGTGCCTGCAACTTCACACATACCACCTTTGTGCTTATTGGTATCCCAGGACTAGAGGAAGCTCATTTCTGGATCGGCTTCCCCCTGCTTTCTATGTATGCCGTGGCAGTGTTTGGAAACTGCATCGTGGTCTTCATCGTAAAGATGGAGCGCAGCCTGCACGTTCCCATGTACCTCTTTCTCTGCATGCTGGCAGCCATCGACCTGGCCTTGTCCACATCCACCATGCCCAAGATCCTAGCCCTCTTCTGGTTTGATTCCCGGGAGATTACTTTTGACGCCTGTGTGACCCAGATGTTCTTTATTCATGCTCTCTCAGCCATTGAGTCCACCATCCTGCTGGCCATGGCTTTTGACCGCTATATAGCCATCTGCCACCCACTGCGCCATGCCGCAGTGCTCAACAATAGAATGACAGCCCGGATTGGCATGGTGGCCGTGGCCCGTGGATCCCTCTTTTTCATCCCACTGCCTCTGCTCATCAAACGGCTAGCCTTCTGCCAATCCAACGTGCTCTCACATTCCTATTGTGTGCACCAGGATGTAATGAAGTTGGCCTATGCAGACACATTGCCCAATGTGGTCTATGGTCTTACTGCCATTCTGGTGGTCATGGGTGTGGATGCCCTGTTCATCTCTTTGTCCTATTTTCTGATTCTACGAACAGTTCTGCAGCTGCCTTCCAAGTCAGAACGGGCCAAGGCCTTTGGAACCTGTGTGTCACACATTGGTGTGGTGCTGGCCTTCTATGTGCCTCTCATTGGCCTCTCAGTGGTGCACCGCTTTGGAAACAGCCTTGATCCCACTGTGCATGCTCTCATGGGTGATGTCTATCTACTTCTGCCTCCTGTGATCAATCCCATCATTTATGGTGCCAAGACCAAACAGATCAGAACTCGGGTGCTAGCTATGTTTAAGATCAGTTGTGACAAGGAGTTTCAGGCTGTGGGAGGCAGGTGACCCTTACCACGGCACTTTTATCCTTAATGGCTTGATATAATGATTTCCTAATGTTAGCTTAATCCCATTTGCCCATAAACACATCAGTGCTTTTCTCTGGTTGGCTTCCAAACACTTCCTCTGCTTGGGGTGAAAGTGTTGAGGCTACCGTAATTCTTTTCCACAGGTAAAAATACTATTGACATCCTTATTATATATAAAGCTTAAATAATAAAATAAATCAATAGTAAAAGAACATAAAGAAGAGTGACAAAAAGTACAATTGGCTTTGAATCAAGGGAAAAATTGTTCTGACTAGTAATCCAAGAACCCTATAGTAAAACAATAATTACATGACATTTTTGCCTATTAAATTACAGTTTTTATTAATGAAAATTCACAATGAAAGAGTTTGTGTTGAAACACATATCCTTGAGCATCACAGCTGATGGTGTAATTGGCAAAATATAGCAAAAACTTTTTAAAAGTTACATGCTTTAGGGAATTCCCTGGCGGTCCAGTGGTTAAGACTCTGCGCTTCCACTGCAGGGGGCACAGGTTCAATCCCTGGTCAGGGAACTAAAGATCCCACATGCTGTGTGGAGTGGTCAATAAATAAATAAATAAATAAATGTTACATGCTGTAATGCTGTAATCTCACTTTTGAAAATTTATTCTAACGAAATATCCCTACCTATGAGGTAGGTACTATTTTTGACCCCCGTTATCAGTGAGAGAAATGAGGTTTACATTAACAAGAAAACTAAGTCACACAGTTTGTGGGTGCTGTGCCATGATCTGAAATTAAATTTCATAACCAAATACAGTTATTTAATGCCCATGCTATATTGCTTCCTGTTTAACATCTGTCATTTATTTCCTCAGCCTGTGTAAATCCTGTTTTCTCTCTGCTGTGCGCCTTATGAGGTGAATGACTGTATCTGTATTGAGAGGTAACCCTGCCCTGTTGTGAGCAACAAATCTAGGTGACTCTTCATGTGACCCTTCATGTTCTACAGCCTGCTTCTTTCCAGATTAAGGGAGAATATATCTTCTCCATCATGTCTCCCTTTTTTTAAGTGTATTCCGTATCTGTCAAACATTTCCAATGTCTGAGTTTCAACTAAGGTATAAGATATTATAAATTTTATTTTAAATTTTGCTAAGTGTAATACCTATTTCTTTCATGTTTATAGAATCCCATAAACTCAGATTTGGAGATGTGAGAGGTTCCCTGGTCTTCTTTCCCACCAGTGCAGAAATCTGAATGCATCTTTTCTCAAGATGGGCTATTCCCATTGTATAGTTGAGAAGGTCTGATGAGAAGCTAAAATCTGAAGGCAATCATTGGGCCTATGTGTTCCCTCAGTAGCTTCACTGAACAAATCTTAGGTGGGGGATTAGGGTGGATAAACCATGGTGGAGACTCCAACCTGTGAGCTCTTTCTTAGGAGGAAGGAACCTCGGACTCTTGACCTCTCTCCTGGAGAAGGGTCTTCCTAACATATGTATCTGTGAGCATCCAGTTGTGATTCCCTGCCCAGAGGCAGTAGAATAGGCTCCAAAGTCTTGCAGCTAATCAATGCAAGAAGACCAGGGCTGAGAGAAAGAGACAAAATGGAAGAAATGGATGATTTCCCTAAAGAAACAAAGGGGTGCTCATGCTCTGCAAAAGTGGAGATTCAGGTATTAGGCCTCACCCCAAATAATGAGGTCAGGAGCCTCATTTTATGAGATTGAACCACCTATGTCTCTCCTCACAACTTCCATCCTCTTTTATTTTCCTGTGCATTACTCTACCTCAAATCATACCCTCCTGGCTATTGCCATATACCTAAGAGGATGACAATTTAATAAAGTGTGTATCTCGTGCTCCCAAATTCCTCACTGTTCACTGTAATACAATTTATTCACAGTCTATTGCTGTCTCCCCTACCCCTCCCTCTGCCCTAAGATTTTCACTATTTTAAAAGTAGTCCAAAGAGTTATATTCATAGCAACACTATTCACAATAGCCAAAAATGTGGAAATAACCCAAGTGTTCTTCAACATATGAATGGATAAACAAAATTAGTATATACATACAATGGAATATTATTCAGCCGTAAAAAAGAACAAAATAATGATACGTTCTACAACATGGATGAATCCTGAAAACATGATGCTAAGTGAAACAAGCTAGACACAAAATGACACATATTGTGTGATTCCACTTATATAAGGTACTAAAAATTCATTGAGACAGAAAGTAGAATAGAAGTTACCAGGGGCTAGGGGCAAGGGAGAATGAGGGGCTATTGTTTAATGGGTACTAAGTTTGGGATGATGAAAAAGTTCTAGAAATGGATAGTGGTGATGGTTGCACAACAATGTGAATATACTTAATCTCACTGTATTGTACACCTAAAAAAATTTGTTAGAATGGTAAATTTTATGTATGTTTTGCTATGATAAATAATTACCAAAGAAAGAATATAAAACATATCACCATCAATTTAATAACAAGAACATATTGAAATGATTGCATTTTGGATACACTGGGTTAAAGAAAATATATTATTAAGGTTTTTTTAAAAAGTATCCCAAAGAGGAAGATACTTAATCCCCATATTGAGAGGAGGGCAGATCCTTGGGCTGAGATTTAGGAGATCAGAACCCCTCTTCTGCCACTAAGCGGTGACCTTGTCTAAATCACATCACATCTCTTTGAACGAAGTTTGTAAACTTGATGATTAAATTAGATAAACTCTAAATCCCATCTCCATCCTAAATATTATGTGCTCTGAACATTAAGAAGCCAGGAACAATTCTAAAGGTCCTGCAAGTCTGAAGCTCTCCAGGGTCTCCTTGGGAACTGCTTTCTAACCCACATAAGAAAACCAGCCCCCTTCCCTGAGGTCACACATGCTATTTACCCAAACACAGTATTTATCAACTTGATCTCCTACTCCCTGATTCTGCCAATTATAGCTCTTTCCAAAAATCAAAACTTCTCTCAAAGACTGATGCTTTTCCACCCAGGAGATATTCATGGGCTCTCTGAAAGGAAGCCCCTTCAACAAAGAGAGCAAACCATTCTGACTCGTCAAGTCAATTCACTCCCTGTGAGGTTCGTTTCCCTCTTCTGTTTATTAGGAGCAACGATAGAATCGACCCCTCAGTGATTTTGTGAGGATTATGTGCAATTATCCATGCACAACGCTTAGTGCAATATTTAATACATAGTATGAACTCAATAAATGCTTATTATTATTATTATCATCATCATCAGGGAGGAGGTGGATAATAATTCCTGCCTCTCAGGGACATTGAGGGGATAGAAATGTGGATTTCCGCCTTGGGCAAGCAAGACACGCAGATTGTTTTAAACACTCATCTGATCACATTAGCCTGGGAGCTCGGAGTTTAGGACCTGGGCTTTTTTTCCTCTCTCTCTCTTACACCAGTACCAGGATTAAGATTGGGAGATGGGATAAAGGAAGGGAGTGTAGTAGATTGGGGAGGTGGGACTTAAATGGGATTCAAATTGGATTGAAATGACTGATTTTATGCACTACAGGAGGAAGATCAACAGAAAGGCCATAGTTTTCAAAGCTGTCCCTGGAAAATGTGATTGCATCCTAGAAGGTGACAAACTAAAGGGGAGTTAGGACCATTGCTTATTGCTTGTTCACACAGACCAGGGTCCTGGGAGAGTGTTTGCATTTTGTTTCCCAATGATCTGGAAGGGCTTCCAAGAGGAGGGCCTCTGGGTGCTTGGGGAGCTGAGCCAACTCGTAGAGGTAGTTCCAGGCAGCCCCTGCCATGAGAGACCTCTGGGTCTCAGGCAAGTGCTCACTGTAGTGAGAGTATCTTTCCCAGTGAAAAAGGGTCTCCAGGGACTGAGGACCATAAAAGCACTGCCTTGTTCCCAGCCATGTTTATGTTGGCCTGGACAGTGGACAGCACCAGTTTAGGTAGCCAATTCCCCATGAGAGCCAAAGTGTCTGAGGTTGCCCCATAAGCAGGACAGCTCCCATCACTCCCCAGTAATTGCATGTAGCCCCCATCTCTGAGCAGCACATCATTTATCTCACACTGGACTGACAAGAAATAAGGACAGAACATAAGTTTGTTTGTTTGTTTTGGGGGATAGAGATTTCCTCAGGCTTTTTTTATTATTAGAAGAAAAGATTTACTCTCAATACACATTTAGGACCAGAGATTACCAGAATCAACATATCTGAGATTCTTTCCAATAATGATCACCATGAATTCTCCCAACTGGTGCCAGAATTCATGTCCAATGTCTATTTTTTAACGTCATTTAACGTTAAACATTCGAGGATAAATTACAATGTTCTAGGCTCTGTAAAACAATGAAGAGGATACAAAAATAAACAACAGTGGATATTGTAGTGTATGTCAGATATTATCCAAAGGAAAAGAGATAACAAATGTTGGCAAGGATGTAGAGAAAAAGGAACATTTGTGCACTGTTAGTGGGACTGTAAATTGGTGCAGCCACTATGGAAAACAGTATGGAGATTACTCAAGAAATTAAAAATAAAAATGCCATAAGCAATCATTACCTCAAAGAGATATCTGCACTCCCATATTGATTGCAGCATTATTCACAATAGCCAATGTATGGAAACAACCTAAGTACCTGTCAGTGGATGACTGGATAGAGAAAATGTGATATACATGTATATTACATATACATATTATATATATATAATATATGGAATGTTACTCAGCCTTTACAAAGAAAGAAATCCTGACATTTGTGACAAGATGGATGAAACTGGAAGGAATTATGCTAAATGAAATAATTCAGACAGAGATAGACAAATAGGGCATATTATCACTTATATGTGGAATCAAGAAGAAAAAAAGTCAAACTCAAAGAAACAGAGAGTAGAAAGGTGGTTGTCAGAGGCTGGGGTTGGGGAGGTGCAAATAGGGAAACATTGGTAAAAGAATACAAACTCTTAGTTATAAGATGAGTAAGTTCTGAGGATCTAATGTATAACATGATGACTGTAGTTAATAATACTATATTGTATAATTGAAACGTGCTAAGAAGGTATAACTTAAGTGTTCTCAGCCAAAAAAAAAAAATTGATATTTGAGTTAATTTGTTAATTAACTGCATGGTGGGAATCCAATTCTTTCACAATGTATATGTATATATAATCATCACATTGTACATTTTAAATATATTGCAGTTTTATTTGTTAATTATATCTCAATACATTCATAAATTAACTCAAAGTCAATCACTGACCTAAATGTAAAATTTTTTAGATGAAAGCATAAATCCATAAAACTCTTAGAAAAACATAAAAGAAAATCTTCAGGATTTAGGGCAAAGCCTTCTTAGTCTTGACCAAAAACATAATTCATTTAAGGAAAAATTGATAAATTAAGCTTCACTAAAATTAAAAATTGCTGCTATGTCAAAGACTCAGTTAAAAGGCTAAAAAGACACTATACGGAGTGTGAGAATATGTATGCAAATTGCATATCCGAAAAAGGCCTAGTATGAAGCTTATAAAAAACTCTGAAAATTCAACTAGAAAAAAAACTAATTAAAAATTGGCAAAAAACATAAAGTGATATTTCGTGGGAAAAGATACCTAGATGCAAATAAACACATGAAAAGATGTTCAAAGTTATTAGCCAGTAGGAAATGAAAATTAAAACCATGGTGAGATATCAATACACATCTACTAGAATGGCTAACACTTTTTACAAATATGAAAACATCAAATGCTAGGGGAAATTGGGGAAATTGGATACTTAATACATTGCTGATGAAGTGTGAAATAGTGTAGCCAGCCATTCTGAAAAACATTTTGGTAGTTTCTAAAAAAACTAAACATGCAACTGACATATGGCTGAACATTTGCACTCTGGTATTTATCTCAGAGAAATGAATTATTTGCACTGAAAGCTTGTACACAAATGTTTATAGTAACTTTAAAATAATAGCCAAAAACTGGAAACAACACATATGTTCTTCAACAGGTGAATGGTTAAACAAAGAGTTTAACATGCCCTACAATACTGTTCAGCACTTAAAAAGAATAAACTATTGAAGATGATGGAATAGGAAGAAGACCCTGAGCTTACTTCTTCCCATGGGTAGACCAAAATTACAACTATTTACAGAGCAACTATTTATGAGAATGACCTGAGGACTAGCAGAAAAGATTTTCCACAACTAAAGATATAAAGAAGAAACCGCAATAAGATGGGTAGGAGGGGCAGAGACACAGTGTAGTCAAGACTCACACCCCTGGGAAGACAATGCACAAATAGAAGGATAATCACAATAGCAGAGGTTCTTCCCCCCCCCCCCAAAAATACCCAAGTCCTACATCAAGCTCTCCAGTTCAGGGGTCTTGCATCAGAAAGATGAAACCCTGGAACATCTAGCTTTGAAGGCCAGTGGGATTTGCATATGGAAGAGGTAGAGGGCTGTAGGAAACAGATACTCTGCTCTTAAAGAGCACACACAAAATCCCCATGCTCTGAGTCCCAGCAGAAATTAAGGAAATAATCCCACTTACAATTACATCAAAAAGAATAAAATAACCTAGGAATAAATCTAACCAAGGAAGTACAGTAACAGACCTTTACTTGGAAAACCATAAGACTGATGAAAGAAATTGAAGATGACAAACAAATGGAGATATATGTGTTCATGAATTGGAAGAATAAATATTGTTAAAATGGCTATATACCAAAGGCAACCTACAGATTCAACACAATTCCTATCAAAATGCCAGTGACATTTTTCACAGTACTAGAACAAATAATTCTAAAATTTGTATGCAAACACAAGAAAGACCCCCCAATAACTAAAAGAATCTTGAGAAAGAAGAACAAAGCTGGAGGTATCAGACGTCCTAATTTCAAACTACACTACAAAGCTACAGTAATCAAAACAGTATGGTACTGGCACAGAAACAGACACATAGATCATAGAACAAAATAGAGAGCCCAGAAATAAACCCACACTTAAATGGGCAATTAATCTATGACAAAGGAGGCAAGACTATACAATGGAGAAAAGACAGCCTCTTCAATAAATGGTGTTGGGAAAACTGGACAGCTGTATGCAAAAGAATCATACTGGACTACTTTCTCACACCATATACAAAAATAAACTCAAAATGGATTGAAGACTTAAATGTAAGACCTAAAACTATAAAATGTCTAGAAGAAACATAGGCAGTACACTCTTTGACATAAGTCTTAGGAATAATTTTTGGATATGTCTTTTCAGTCAAGAGCAACAAAAGCAAAAATAAACAAATAAAACTACATCAAACTAAAAAGCTTTCCTTTGTACATCAAAGGAAACTATCAACAAACTCAAAAGGCAGCCTACTTAATGGTGAGAAGATATTTGCAAATGATGTAACTGATAATGGGCTAATATCCAAAATATACAAAGAACTCATATACTCAACATAAAAACAAACAAACAAACAAACAACCTTATTAAAAAATGGGCAGAGAACCTGAATAAACAGTTTTCAAAAGAAATACAGATGGTCAACAGACACACGAAAAGATGCTCAACATCACTAATAATCAGGGAAAAGCAACTTGAAACCACAAAGAACTACCACTTAACACCAGTCAGAATGGCTATCAACAAAAACAACAAATAGCAACTGTTGACAAAGATGTGTAGAAAAGGGAATCCTCTTGCACTGTTGGTGGGAATGTAAATTGGTGCAGCCACTATGGAAAACAGTATGGGAGTTACTCAAAACATTAAAAATAAAATTACCAAATGATCCAGCAATTCCACTTCTGTGTTTTTATTCTGAAGAAAACAAAAACACTAATTTGAAAAGATGTATGCACCCCTATGTTCATTGCTGCATTATTTATAATAACCAAGACATGGAAGCAGCCTAAGTGTCCATTGATAAATGAATGGATAAAGAAGATGTGGGATATATATATATATACACATATATATATATGTATATGTATATATATATATATATATATATATATATATACAATGGAATATTACTCAGCCATAAAAAAGAATGAAGTCTTGCCATTTGCAATAACATGGGTGGACCTGGAGGATATCATGCTAAGTGAAATAGTCATACAGAAAAAGACAAATACTATATAACTTCACTTATATGTGAAATCTAAAAAACAAAACAAACAAACAGAAACAGAGTCATAGATACAGAGAACAAACTGGTGCTTGCCAGAGTGGAGAGGCGTGGAGGGATGAGTGAAATAAGTAAGAGAGATTAAGAGGTATAAACTTCTAGTTATAAAATAAATAAGCCATGAGGATGTCATGTACAGCATAGGGAATATAGTCAGTAATACTGCAATAACATTGTACGGTGACAGATGGTAACTAGATTTATCATGGTGATCATTTTGTAATGTATAAAAATATCGAATCACTATGTCAGACATCGAAACTAATACAATATTGTAAATCAATTATGCTTCAATTTTAAAAAGGCATGAACTATTAATACATGGAATAAGCTGGATAAATCTCCAAATAATTATGCTGAGTGGGAAAAAAATCCCAAAAGATTATATACTGTATCACTTCATTTATATAACAATCTTGCATTGACAAAATTATAGAGATAAAAAACACACTAGTGATTGCTAGGGATTAAAAAGGGGATGGGGAAGGAGGGAAGTAGGAGAGGCCATAAAAGAAAAAAATGAGGGAGCCTTGTGATGATGGAAATTTTAAGTATCATGACTGTAGCAATGCCGATATCCTTATTTTGATATTGTACTATTGTTTTGCAAGATATTAATTTGGGGGGAATTGAGTGAAAGATACATGGGATCTCTGTATTAAGTCTTACAACTACTTATGAATCTACAACTGCTCAAAAAGATTTTTAAAAAAATCTTAAAGTATCTCAGGTTCTGCTATGGCATTCAGAATTTTTTGCTGTAAGTGACGGGCAGCCAACAAAGAAGTGGTTAAAAGGATGGAGATGGGGTTGACATGAAACACACACGCTTTAGAATGGTCTCTCTGACAGGGTGTGGCTGTAGGAGTGGAAGCAGGTAAGAGAGCAGATGGGCTGGCTAAGACTCTTAGAGATGGCACACTTGATGGCCTTTGTTTCTCACTGTGAAGTTAGGAGCAGTAACAAATTAGCTACTGAGAGTAAGATGGCAGGTTGGATAAACAGCTTGAGAAGAATGGTGACAATTTAAAAACTGAAAGGAAAATTATGGAGTACTGCTATAGTCTCAGCTCAGGCTAATGACCATGACTTTGGACGTAAGATTTCAAAGTTGAGTAATTTTTCCTAAGTTTACTGATCACCTCTGGAGGAGAAAGGGAGACAGACTGGGCCCAGTTCAGGTGGGAGAGGGCAGCCAAAATCAAAGAGGAGAAAAGTCAAATGTGTTCATAGAAAGCAGCTCCAGGTGAATGACTGTAGTCCAAATTGATATAGGGAAAAGCTGAGGTCAGAGCTATTTTGGAGTAGAGCTCTCAAGAAAGTGAGAAAGAAGGGACATAGAACTTGTATGTGGTGAGAAACTGAGCAAGAAACAGAGAAGAACTTGAACCAGTTCTTTCTTTCTTTCTTTCTTTCTTTCTTTCTTTCTTTCTTTCTTTCTTTCTTTCTTTCTTTCTTTCTTTCTTTCTTCCTTCCTTCCTTCCTTCCTTCCTTCCTTCCTTCCTTCCTTCCTTCCTTCCTTCCTTCCTTCTTTCTTCTTTCTTTCTTTCTTTCTTTCTTTCTTTCTTTCTTTCTTTCTTTCTTTCTTTCTTTCTTTCTTTCTTTTCTTTCTTTCTTTATGGCTGTGTTGGGTCTTCGTTGCTGTGCGCGGGCTTCTCATTGTGGTGGCTTCTCTTGTTGCGGAGCACAGGCTCTAGGCACACGGGCTTCAGTAGCTGTGGCTCGAAGGCTCTAGAGCTCAGGCTCAGTAGTTGTGGCACACAGGCTTAGTTGCTCCACCGGCATGTGGGATCTTCCCCAGACCAGGACTCGAACCTGTGTCCCCTGCATTGGCAGGCGGATTCTTAACCACTGCGCCACCAGGGAAGCACTGAACCGGTTCTTAATGGCTCTGCAGTTCATATACTTTCCACAAAGTTCCCTCCTTTTTGAACCTGTTGGATTCAGCAGTTCAGCCCCAGGATAGGAGTGTGGGCAGAGTCTGTGCTAGCCCCAGTCTGGAGCTACAAGCCTAGAGTCATAGAGTCTGTCCCAGAATGAGACCTGAGAGTTTAGAACAGGGTCTGTGGACCTTTCAGAAGTCTGCCCTCTCCCCACTTGCTCTAGGAAGCCTTCCCTGATTCCCTCTGCCTGGGTTAGGCCAACACTACTAGGCTCCCAACACATCACTCCATAGCCCCCACCCTCTACAAAAACTGGCTGCTCCTGCCAGATTCATCCTGGGGCCTGGCTAAGAGGAGGCTGTCTTCAGGAATATTGTCTTGGAAGGGTTTCAAATGCAAACGGGCTGTTGAAGCTGATAGTCTTTGAAGATCATTTAAACTTGGTGGGGTATTGTAGAATCTATGAGTCTGTCTCATTTTCCCCCTTATTGTTTGGTTCCTCCAACCACTTCCTGGTTCCAAAAGCTAGCCCCAACTTGTTCACTCCTCAGGCATCTGAGTGGAGTGACTCCTCTGTGGCTCAGGCCTGGCCTTCCCTGGAGATAGGCACTGCAGCTAAACATCTCAAAGACATCCTGGGCTCTTGCAGGATGCGGAGTGGCAGAACAGCTGGGGACAACAGCCAGGTTGAGTAACCTGGGCCCTCAACACACCCTCTTCTCCACTTCCAGGATGGGTGACCACCAGCACCTCACCCTCCACCATCCAGGGGGAGGTAACAGTGGGAAAGGTCTGGAAGTCAGGCAGAAGAAAGAGAAATAACCAGTCTTGAACAATAGGAGACAGTAGTGCCATCTTGAGAAGAGGGTCTCAAGGAGGCTACCTTCCTGAGGGTCAGGAAGCTTACAACTCAGAGAAGAAGTGGAATCCAAGTCCACATTTCCAGGGAGAGCTGTCCTCGTAGTCTCTGCAGAGAGGGAGTAGATGAGGGGAAGTGTCAAGTTCTCTCGGCATCTGATATTCATTTTCCTTATTTATTATCAACCCATTTTATACTCTAATATCAAAAAAATTAATTTGGTTGATGATTTCTTTTTTTTTCTTTTCTTTTTTTTCATGATTTCTTTATTTCAAAAAATTTTATAAAGAATTTTCCTCTCTCTTTTGAATAATTCCTTATCTCTAAGAGTATTTTTACATATCTTTAACTTGTCTTATCCCTTATAATTGTTTACAAAATATGTCTGCAGAAGTTCTGTGTTGGAACTTCTCTGTTTGTTATTTGTTTTTGAATGGAGTGAGTTCCATCCGGTTTGGATATGTGCTTAGAAATAGTGTCTGAGAGAGAAGGGATGGAGGACTCCAGAACTACACTGTCAGCAACTTTACTTCACTGTATTTTCTTTAAAAGGCTTCGACCAGAATATGCACAATCCTCTGCTCCAGAGGCACAATGCTTGTCACCTTCCTAAAATAAAGAAAAAAAGAGAGGTCAGTCCTACTTTCAGAGTGAGTTGATTATGTTGGCTAGATATGACATAACTGTCGACCCCAGGATTCAGACTAAAGCTCCTTGTAGTTCTCTGACCTATTTTTGGTGGATTTTTTCATCTCTGCTAAAAGATATTTGTGAGGCTGTTTCCCTTACATTCTTTTATTAACCTACCTTTAAAGAGTTTTTTGTTTGCTTATTTACTTGTTTTGTTTTGTATCGAGATTTAAAGGAAAATCCAAGAAAAACAGTTATAATAAGCCCATGCTGTCAACCCTTCAGGCTTCCACAGTATGTTTGCAATTTATTTCCATGAGGCCACTGCTTCTTGTTTAAAAATAGAGTGTTTTTTATTAGACTCTTTACGATCATCTCACATTTTTAAAGAAAGCACTGCTTTCTTCAATATGTGAAGAGATCAGCATTTCACATATGAAATGCTACTTTTGTAGTCTGTGGGTTTAAATTATACTTATTCTCTAGTTTTCTTTTAGATGGAGTACATTTTTCAATCTCTTTCACATTTCATATTTGCTGTTGTGTGTGAACCCATGTCACCTAATATCAGAGCTGGTGTTTTTCCAATGTTTTTGTCTTGTCTTATTTTTCTGCCCAGATAGAAGAGGTCCCCTCTTTCTGAAGAACTCATCTGTGCCCCAAGGATGCTCCCTTCCCGGTCCTTTGCCAACATCTCCTTCTTCCAGCCACCTGCTTTCCTAATGATTGGCGTCAGGGCTGGAGGCCATTCACGGCTGGATCTCCATCCCCTTCTCCCCCATGTACACTGCGGCCCTCACTGGAAACTAGCTGATCCTCTCGGCTGTGAGGAGGACCCCCAGCCTGTACCAGCCCATGTACTACTTCCTGTCCTTGCTGGCCCTCATCGGTGTGGGCCTCACCTTGTCCACAATGCCCACCATGCTGGCTGGGCTCTGGTTTGACCATCGGCTCATCAGCTTCAATGCCTGTCTGGGCCAGATGTTCTTCTTCCACTTCTTCTCTGGGGTGGAGTCCTCAGTGCTCCTGGCCATGTCTTTTGACTGCTTTGTGGCCATCTCCAACCCCCTGTGCTATGCAGCTGTCCTCACAAACAATGTCATCATCAGGATTGGGCTGGCCATTCTGGCCTGTGCTACCCTGTCTCTCTTCCCAGCGCCATTCCTACTTAAATGTCTGAACTTCTGCCCTAATAAGACCCTCTTATCCCATTCATTCTGTTTCCATCCTGATGTGATGAGAAGAACCTGTGCTGAAATCACCGTAAACATCCTCTATGGGTTCTATGTGGTACTGTCCCCTGGGGGCATAGATTCCCTGCTCATTGTCCTGTCCTACACTCTCATCCTGCCCACGGTCCTGGGGCTGGCCTCTCCCAGGGAGCGCATCAGGCCCTCAACACCTGTGTCTCCCATATCCTGGCCGTCTTTGTCTTCTTTATTCCAGGTATCACCATGTCCATGATCCACCATTTGGGGAGGCACCTGCCCCCCATTGTACGTGCCTTTGTTGCTTATGTGTACCTGTTGGTGCCCCCTGTGCTCAACCCCATCATCTACAGTGTCAAGTCCAAGCCCATCAGGGAGGCCATGCTCAGGGTCCTGAGGGGGAAAGGTCAAAGTTGATGATGCAGGATGCCTGCAGGATTGGGGCCCTGAAAAGAGTTTGGTAAATGAAAAAAATAAACTTCTGGATAGATCAAGTCCCACCCATAGCTTCGTTTTGGGCATCTGGGAAAAAAGGTGATAGATAATTATGAGAGACTTTCATTTATTTATTCTTTCATTTATTTCACATATATTTTCTCAATGCTAACTTTTTTCAGGTCCTATGCTAAGTACCAGGAACACAGAAATGATTTATAAATGGTCTTGCCCTTCAAACATCTCACCTTTGAATATATATGAAAAATACCCAAGGGGGACTTCCCTGGTGGCACAGCAGTTAAGAATCCGCCTGCCGATACAGGGGACATGGGTTCAATCCCTGGTCCAGGAAGATCCCACATGCCGCGGAGCAACTAAGCCTGTGCACCACAACTACTGAGCCTGCGCTCTAGAGCCCACAACTACTGAGCCTGCGCTCTAGAGCCCGCGAGCCACAATACTGAGCCCATGTGCCACAGCTACTGAAGCCTGCACGCCTAGAGCCTGTGCTCCGCAACAAGAGAAGCCACCGCAATGAGAAGCCCGGGCACCGCAATGAAGAGTAGCCTCTGCTCACCACAACTAGAGAAAGCCCGCAGGCAGCAACGAAGACCCAATGCAACCAAAAAAAAAAAAAAAAATAACCCAAATAGGAAAGTGTTTAATACAGTGTAATAAGCTCATTGTTAAAGGTTTGTGCAGAATTCTGGGTAAGCAGAGGAGCAAGTTATTTACCTCAGTGTGCTTTGGCTTTCTCTACAATGGGAATATTCTAGTGTCTATCTTATAATGTTGTTATATGGCTCAAAGTATGGAAAGTAATGTACAACGTATAGTAAATACCAATAAAAGTTTTCATTGTATTAATCACTCATTTATTCATCAGAACCAATGTTTGATCTCTGGCTAATTTCTGAGACCTCAGAAATGAACCAGACTCAAAGTTTTGCCTTTGAGAACCTCATAGCCTATTTGAGTAGAGAGAAAAATAAGTAGGCAACTATGATGACAAGTAATAAGTTATTGATGCAGGGTAAGCACAGGGATGTGTAAGAAAAAAAAAAAAACAGTAGAACTGTCCGGTTTATGAGTTTTCTGGAGGCTCTGCCTGGGTTAGATCCTTTGAAAAATAGAGTATATTATGCAGATGCGGGAATACGGAGTAGTTTGGGGCAAGTGGAGAAAGAGTAGGAGAGGATACTGCAAATGGAGGAAACAGTAAGTTTGCTTTCTTGGAAGAACAAATGGTTTAGTGCGATTAGAGAAGAGAAGTGGCAAAAGATGAGGCTGGAGTAGAAGGCAGGGCTGTTAAAAATATAGTATATGCGAAGGGAGTTGGGTCTCTTCCTGGGTACAAGTATGGTGCTGCTTCCAGTGGGTCATGTTCCACTCTAAAGAGCAAATGGGATTTTGAAGTGAGATCTTAAAGAGATCTTTGTACGTTTATACAGCACTTACTATCTTCGACTTTATATTCTAGTAATAATGAAATTACAGTGACTCCCATATCAAGGATTTTTTTTTTTCTTATTTGTCTCCTAGAAGTACAGGCCCAGCAGAGAATTTGTGCTTGGTGATGATTTGCCAAAGTGAATTTTCCAAAGACTAAGAGGGCAGAACCACACCCAGAAGAGAACTCAGTATTCTAGGTCTGCTGAAACTTTAGAGTTTTTTATTAAGTTGAAATAGGCTGTGAACAGATGGAAAGAATATTAGACTAGACATCAGAAGACTTAGATTCTAATACCGACCTTGATATTATTTTCTTCCCTGTGTTCTTTTGAAAAACACTTTCTCAAGTCAGAGTACTAGTTTCTGCATTTGAAAAATGGGGATAATAATACTTCCTTCATTCTACCACAAGAGGGATAAGATAGTAAAATGAGGAAAAGAAATAACAAGGTTCTCTTTCTTGAAATCCAAAATAAACTAAAGTACATTTCTTTAAGCAAATATAGTTCCTAAAGTTTCATTTCTTCCCCTATTTTTTATAGTTTGTGATGAAATTTAAAGAAAATATCCCCATGACCACTGGTCAAAGTTTGGGAGACTACTCTTAGACAGAGGAAATCAAGGTGGATAAAAGAGGAAAATTGAGAAGTTAAATGGCACGCAGTTTGGAAAATGTCTTCTTCCTAAAGTCTAAAACTCTTAGGACTGTACATAAGACTCTTAGGTTGATTTCTCCCAGAAGCAAATTTTGAGACAAGACTTAATTACAAGTAGTTTATTCGAGAGGTTTCTCCAGGAAGTATTGTTAAAATAGAGAGAGAGGGAAGTAAGAAAACCAGTAAGGGTGAGTGATTGAACGTGTTACCTGTGTGAATAAATGGAGTGAAAACTCAAGGAGTAATTTGGAAACACAGTGTAGACTATGTTTCAGAGTTATCACCACTGTGGAGCCAGGAAGGTGAGATATTTACTCTCCATTTGTCATTGGCTGAGAGCTGCTTCCTAGCACTTCATGTCTGCCCCTGTGTGATGGAAAGAAACCCTCCAAGTGGGGACTCATAATTGGGATGCAGGAGGATGCTGTCGGGATAGAAAAGGGAGTGCTGAGGGTTATGGGAGGGGTACACGGTGTACACCACACTCTTCACCTGACATGACTCTGATCACAGCTTTACACTAAGTTAACTGCATCCATCACTCATCCTTCATGGTGGTGGCAATTTCAGAAAGAAAAAGAAAGGAAAAAGATTTACAACTAACGTATAGAGGAACAATCTAGAGGTCCCATTACTCTGACTGGTCCCAAGGTAAAATTAATATTCATAATTTCCCTCCTTTACCACCCATTCTAGATTCCACCCTTTCATGGTCAGAATTCTGCAGGTTCAGTCTACTTACCCAACAGCAAGCAACCCAGACCTTTTCCTTAAGGAAGGCGCCACCTTTATAAGCAATTTATTTGTGTTGGTCTCTAATGTTAACAAGTCAGACATTCAGCAGCGGCAGTAACTAGATTTGCCTTGGGGAAAGTGAGTTTATTTCATTGGACTGTAGCTTACCTCCATCTCTGTCACCCTGGTCACTCAGTTCAAGGGCCCATCATGCAGGCACTGGGGTGAGGAGGGACAGAAGCTTGTTGGGCACTGGACGTGTCATCCCGTCATCTTGTTTACCTGGTTGTTCAGCGCTTCCTTTAGGATGGAGACTCTCTGGTGAGCATTAATGTGAGACAGAGATTTTCACATTTTAGTTACATTCTCATATAGCCATTCACATATCTTCCCCAGACTTTTTTGTTTTCGGTCTTCCAATATTTCTTCTTCCAGGCCTCCTCACTATTCTTCAGGACCACCTCTGAATAAAACTGTAGTGAGGCAGCATTATTTGTTTTACTTCTACCTACATATTAAGCCACTCCAGCCGTGAATCAGGCCCAGCTTACTTCCTCCTCCATCAGTTAGACATAGGGAAATCCCCATGAGACTGTAGGTACAGCTGAGGAAGAGGCATTGATGCAAAAGAGACAGGTGACAGGAAGTCTAGGCCACCTGTTTATGTGACTCACTTGTGTCTGCTAAACTTGTACCAGTATAATTCATAGTACTGTCTGTACTCACCCTTATGACATGGGTAGGCCTGACAATAGCCATATAAAATAGGCAATATTAGTCACATAGTCACTTGATGTCCCATGATCAAGTGTTTAATTCCTATTAGGGTCCAGTAACATTCCTATATTTGTCTTTTGAACAGAAAGGACTCTGCTGGAGACAGCACGGCCTTGCTCCAGAATCCTAGGAGTCTGTGCTGCACCTCTCCTATTAGGGCTTTATGGAGACTTCACACATATTTATCTACCGCAGATACAACAGGCATCATGGTTTTACCAAGTTATATGGCCCAAGTGACATAGATTCTTGCATCACAGACTAAACCTGCTGCAAAGCCCTCTCTTGTTCTTGGCCCTCTCAAAACTGACAGCCTGCTACACACCTGTTGAATTATTCCTAAGTGTATATGTGCCCTCTCTAAAATCCAAGGAAGACTAACAGGTGCTGTGCCTCTTTGCTGACAGTAGGAAGGACAAGGTGCAATAACGTGCCCTTTACCTTGGAGAAGGTATGCTGACAGGACACAGAACACTAAACCTATAAGAACTTCACTGATGTGTCAGGTGGCCTAATATTTGAGGACTTTACCTCCCACTCTGTGATGTGCGTATGTCTTACCAGGGTATTCAGAGTACTTACCACTTCCTGGTTTCCAAAACCTTGGTTAGTTATCTCAATATCTATGTCCAAACATCATGTTCCTTCAGTTCTTGAAAGCCCTTTTGGTGAAAAGCATCTTTCCTTCTGTGACATAGCCATTGCTTCTTTTCTCATGACCTACTGAGTGTTCCATCTAGCTATTAGTCACAAGTAGTCTCACCCCCATGTTGACTAACTCTGCCTCTTTCCAGCAAATAGAAAGATACTCTTTTTAAAAATGAGGTGAACAGTATAGATGGGTCACTGAAGCATGTCAGTGAACCTTTTGAAAGCATGTCTTAGAGAGGGCTGGGCTAGATAACCAAAGAGTCTCTACATTCCAGAGAGTCCTGATGGCTTATGGCTCTAATCTCCCTGGGTTTTCTTTTCTCCTGAGAGCTCCCTTTAGCCTCCTCCATCTTCCTTACCCTCTCATCACATGCTCCCATCCCAGGGGTGAAGCTCAACAGAGAGTAATTTCTCTGTGACACAAAGCCTGATGTCCCTGGAGATGGGCTGCATTTCCCTGCAGCAGCATAAAAGGGGAGTGTCTTGGCTGCAGGGTCTTCCTGGGCTTCTATAGGATATGGTACAACAAAACAGCCTGGGGAAGCAGCCAGGATGAGTAGCCAGGGCAGAGACTCAGACCCTTCTCTATGCCCAGAGTCCTGGAGGGCACCTCTTTTACCTCCTCCTCTCGTCCTCCAAAATAAGAGTCAAATAGAAATAAATGACCTAAGGCAGAGGTAGCAGAGAAATACGGAGACAGGGGGTATTGTGTATCCTCAGTGGTAGTTTCATATTCTGCATAAGGGAGCGATCAAGGGGAATCTCTTGCTGAGGCTTCTGATTAGCTCAGAGAAGGGCTCAGAGTCCCAGACTCTATTTCTAAGAACGACGCCTATATTGATGCTCTGAATTGGTAATGGTTAAGGATACAAAATCCCTTCTGGGCTGCCATTCTAGAAAAATAGAAATGTTCATGCTTGGCAATACACAAGCATAGTCTGCAAATCGCTCTAGTAAAATTTTCATTCATTCATTCATTCATCAAAACAACCAAATTCCCAAGATATACCATACATTGTGCTGAATGGAACCTTATCAATATAAATCAGAATTACTGCTCTTGGGAAGCTCAAGCTAGCTGAGAGGAGAGAGAAATCAGAAATTACCATGTAAATGACTGAATGATTGAATGGGGTTTCTAAGAGACATGAATGAACAAACAGCAGGGAAGAAAAAAATGGTTGGGCATGGGGGAGGGTTGTTTAGCAAAAACAAAAGGTTAGGAGCACGAAAACCTTAGGGGAAGGGTATTCAGAGGAGGGGAAAAAAACAGAATAAAGTAAAGAGGTGGGAAAGTAAAAAATAACTCTATTTCAGGAACACTGGATCTTGCAATCATAGAATGCCAGAATTAGAAAGACGGATAATCTAGCCCCGTTCCCTTTTACAGATGAGGAAATTGAGCGCCATAAGGAGAAACTGACAAATTTTTAGTAAGCCTGGCACCAGGGTGCAATCTGTGACAAACAGATTTGGAAGGACAAGGTATTTTGTGGCAAACAGAACCAAGATTAGATCATTTTACGCTCTCTCCTCACTAGACACTTGACTTCTCCAAGCCTCAGTGTATTCACTGATATACATGGAGAAAGGTCTATCTCACGATGTTGTTTCAGAGTTGAGGGAATTCATTGTTCATCAAAACTTGACTAATTTCTAATATGTGTCTTATATAACCAGCACAACTCAATGATACAGTGGCATAGCTGGGTCCAGAAATCGCTTCTCTAATTCTCTACATTAAAATACGTTGAAATGCATCTTATCTGTTTCATGCTGTATGATAGTTTTACTCCAGCAATTACAAACCATGGAGAGAAAACCAAGGGTCTCTGCCCTTGCAGTTGCCCCAGAGATGCTAGAGCCTTGAAGGAATGTACATCCAAGTGACAGTACAGAGCTTCAGCTGAATGTGCTGATGGACTGGCTTAGAGAATGATTAAGAAGTTCAGTGGAGCAGGGATATGCCAATCTCAATGTGGTGCCTTAGGAAAACTGAGCTGATTAAAGCACTTCGAGAAATCTGCAAGAGGAGGGAAGTGGTGGTGTATGTAGAGAGAAATGATACCAGCCAAGCAGCCACCCTAAGAAACCATAAGAGAAATGATGAGATTATGAACAATTGAATTAGGGGCTGAAAAATGGGAAGGAGAGCACAGATGTAAGGCATATTGGGTAGATAGAATGAGTTGATGAAAAGATATCCATTAGCTTTAATTCTATGCAGATCATCCAATGGTAAGATTGTAAGTACACATATGTCTGTGAGAGCCCCCATCACACTTCTCAAAGCAGAGTATGGATAGACCCAAATACTTGAGATTCATTGTTGACCTGTTACGAATTCATTTTTTTAGACATTTAACCAAACACTTCATTGGAAATTTCTTCTGTGCCCAGTCATCCATAAATCAAATATGTTTCTGATTCTATGATGCATTATTGTCTGGGATAAGACCTCAACCACACTCCTCTTCAAAATCAACCACTGATCCTACTATCTGGAGGATAAGGAAACAGAAATTTTCTTTTACTCCTTCTCCTTTCATGAGTATGTAGATTTGATTATTGATTCTGTCGTTTATTTATTCAAACAAGCAAATATTTGAGAATCTGCTCTGTTCCAGGCACTGCACTATGCAAGAGTTATGCGTCAGCAAATAAAACCATGTGGCTGCTGTATTCATGGCCCATACAGTCTAGCAAGAGAGAACAAAAGATTTCAAGGAAAGAAGCAATCATAAAATTATAAAGTGTGTAGAATGGTATAAAGGAAACTAAGAATGTGTGGCGTGAGGATAATGGGTAGGGTATGTGGCTCTGGGCACCTCCTTAGTGAGGGTCATCCCAAATGGTCTCTGAGAAAATGATATTTAAGATCTAAAGACTGAGGAGCCAGCCATGAGAAAAGCAAAGAGAGGGATATTGGATGAACAGAAAAGCCCCAAAGAGAAGAAGTAACTTGGCTTTTTTAATAAACTGAAATAAGGTCAGTGTGGTTAAAGAATACTGAGCAAGCGGTAGTCCGTTATATGATAGGGGTGGAGAGTTAGGCAGATACAAGATGATAGGGGTTGGGAGGGATAAACTGGGAGATTGGCACTGACATATACACACTATTGTATATAAAATAGATAACTAATAAGAACCCTAATAGCACAGGGAACTCTACTCAATACTCTGTAATAGCCTATATGGGAAAAGAATCCAAAAAAAAAAAGAGTGGATATATGTATATGTATAACTGATTCACTTTGCTGTACACCTGAAACTAACACAATATTGTAAATCAACTATACTCCAATAAAAATTTTTTTTTAAAAATGATGGGTCATTATCATCATATGTTATCATATCACAAGCATTTTATCAGAGTGCACTGGGGAATGATTGAAGGGTTTTAAGCAGAGGAGTAAAGTAAACCAGTCTCTTCCCTGAACCTCAGTTACATCATCCCTAAAGTAGGGATAGTAATCCCTTCAGGGTCTACATCACAGGATAATCGTGAAGATTAAAGGAATAATATACAGTGAAAGATTTAGAGAAATACAACATGTTAGACAATAACAACAAAAATCATGTCTGTGGTGCTTTGCACTAAAGACAATTTTTCACATACTTTGTCTCATTTAAAGAAGAGGTCACAGAAAAGAATATTGGATTTGGAATGAGAGAGACTCAGATTCAATATCCAGGACTATAATATATGAGCTGTTCATTCAGAAGTCAGCCACTAGAGCTGAGTCTCAGTTTCCTCATCTGTATAATAGGAGGGGGAAGATGGCCTTGTCCAAAGTCTCTGTTGATTCCGAGATGGAGAAATTCAGTCAAAAATGCTTAAGTGCAAAGCAATTGATTTATTATACTCAAAAATGTATCATACAAAATCAAGAGCAAGAAAAATATGTGACCTCAGGAAGACCTGGTTTCAGGAAGTGCAAAGCCATCTCCATGGGGGAAAAAAAGGAGCTTCTCACTCTTTCAGACACTCTCTCTATGGGACTACAGGAACTCTCATCTTTGCCTCTTTCTGCATACCTGATTCAATTATCCTTATCTCTCTCCAAACAGATATTCTCCTTTTCTCCCTATGCACGTGGAAATAACACATCCTCAATTTGGTCAACAAGTAGACAATGACCAGTTTCTTTGAACTCTAATCACTGTTTCCTGCAGAGAAATTTC
Source organism: Eschrichtius robustus (assembly GCF_028021215.1). NCBI lineage: Eukaryota > Metazoa > Chordata > Mammalia > Artiodactyla > Eschrichtiidae > Eschrichtius > Eschrichtius robustus. The sequence continues at coordinate 64,153,243 of NC_090834.1, read as the reverse complement.
ATTTCATCAGCTCATACCAGAGCTCAATGTTAAGGATGATGAACTTTTGCAGGATAGATAAGATTATGTAATAGTGACATGACTCTTAGGGTCCAATACTGTGGATGAGAGGGAACAGCCTTAAAAAGAAATTTATGATTTTTATAATAAAATGAGAAAATCTAGGCAAATGCATTAGCATCGTATATGGAATATAATATAATAGGGAGTCAGTGAAGATTTAAATTGTTATCATTATTAGGTTTTAAACATATTGGTGAATGGTACAACCAGTTATGGAATTGATTTTTAGAATTTGGATTCAATACTAGATTTTTCTTTCCTATCATCCTGGATCCTCTAAGTGTCTGCCCAGATTAAAGAGATCACATCTTTCTGGAGACCTCATCTGTCCCACAAGTATGCCCCCTTCCTGGTCCTTTGCCAACATCTCCTTCTTCCAGCCACCTGCTTTCCTGATGATTGGCATCAGGGCTGGAGGCTGTTCATGGCTGGATCTCCATCCCCTTCTCCTCCATGTACACTGCAGCCTAGCCCTCACTGGAAACTGCCTGATCCTCTTGGCTGTGAGGAGGACCCCCAACCTGCACCAGCCCATGTACTACTTCCTGTCCATACTGGTGGTCACCGATGTGGGCCTCACCTTGTCCACAATGTCCACCACCCTGGCTGTGCTCTCGTTTGACCATTAGCTCATTGACTTCAATGCCTGCTTGGTCCAAATGTTCTTCCTCCACTCTTTCTCCATGGTGGAGTGAGGACTGGCCAGTGCTCCTGGCCATGTCATTTGACCACTTTGTGGCCATCTCCAACCCCCTGCGATATGCAGCTGTCCTCACAAACAATGTCATCTTCAGGATGGGGCTGGCCATTGTGACCCATGCTACCTTGCTCAAAACTTCTGCCCTGGCAATAACGTCCTGTCTCACTCATTCTTTTTCCAGCCTGATGTGATGAGAAGAGCCTGCAATGAGATCACCATCAACATATGCTTTGGGTTCTATGTGGTACTGTCCACTGGGGGCATAGATTCCCTGCTCATTGTCCTGTCCTACACTCTCATCCTGCCCATGGTCCTGGGGCTGGCCTCTCCAAGGGAGCGCATCCGGGCCCTCAACACCTGTGTCTCCCATATCCTGGCTGTCTTTGTCTTCTTTATTCCAGGTATCACCATGTCCATGATCCACTGTTTTGAGAGGCACCTGCGCCCCATTGTACATGCCCTTGTTGCCTATGTGTACCTGTTGGTGCCCCCTGTGCTCAACCCCATCATCTACAGTGTCAAGTCCAAGCCCATCAGGGAGGCCATGTTCAGGGTCCTGAGGGGGAAAGACCAAGGCTGAGGTAATTATGAAATATCGCAGGATCTGGGTACCATAAAAGGCACTTTCTATAGCCTCATAGGAACCTGCTACCCTCAGCAAACACTGAAAATTCCTAGTCTATGCTAATACAGTGGGAAGACCATCAGGCTTCTTCATGATACAAATGGATGTTCACCATTTACTTTGTACTAGAAGCAGTGCTGAGGATTAAACACTGAGAAATATATTAAATACGGTCATTTCTTTATAGAAACTCACAATCTTGTGCCAGGATAAAGGCATGTAAATACACAATTAGACTGTAGACTTATACATACCATAATAAAGTTCAGTGCAAGAGATTACTAGGGACTGCAAATCCGTTCTTGCCAGAACTGTCCTGGGATGATCGGACAAACCTCTACAAAGGGGAGAATGTTTTTATTTCATCTTGAAAAAATATATAGGTTTTTTCTAGGCAAATTATGAATTAATAAAGAGGAAAATCTAGGGAAAAAACACATGAAAAAGGCATTTTTAATTTTTTCATACAGTTTTATTGAACAAGTGAATAAATAAGTGTGTTGATCATGTGATATGGTACCACCCACCTCAGCACTAACTCTTCTTGTAACCCCTCTCAGGAATGTCCTTTTCTCCAAGAGACCCTCTTGCTTGACAGATTCCGTGATGAAGTCTGACACTGACAATTGCATCCTATTCTATAACACCATTTCAGATCTCCTCCAGATTATCCATACCCTCATTCTTCAACTTTGTTAGAGTTAAAAGCCCTACATCCTTGTTGGCTCCCTTAGGAAGGGAAATGGCAAGTTCTGCATCAGCTTCATTCCCTTTGGATCAAATCTAAGATGAAAAGCTGAGTTGCCAGGGGAGTGGGCAAGAAGTTTGAAAGTACTTTGTTTAAGAGATGAACAATGAGTATCAACTCTGAAATTCTAAACCAATGTTATAATATAATCCTTTCCCAAGTTCAGATCTGCCTATGTCAAGAAGGCCAAAAAAAAAAAAAAAAAAGAAGGCCAGACATAGTGGAAGGCAATGACCTTTCACATGTATGTCCATTGCATCCAAGGGAGTCTTATCTCAATGTAATTAAAGGAGTGATATAAGATACCTTATTATCTTAAATAGATACAACTCAGAGGTCTCACTCAAACTTTTCTGAACTGGAAATGGTCCAGTTCTAAAGATCTTTCAAGAAGTCCGGGAACACTGAAGAGGGAATACTTCTTTTGGCCTGACAAATCATAAACAGCTTCATTTAATAATGTGTTACTAAAAAGAAAAATGGCAAAAATCAAATCAGACAACAGAAATAGAGTGAAACAGAGGCTTTAAAAGTACATAAAATCAATGAGAGACACCAAGTAAAGTAGCTGAATAATATGGTATGTGGAAAAATTAGAGATATTATACTTGAAAAGTAAGATGGGAACAGGTATAAAAGGGGAAAGGAGGCTACTTTCATTCTGAGAAGTGCGAATTTTTATGGGAAGTAATAAAAGATCTCTGATGATTTTTAAGCAAGGAAGTTAATCAGAGTTGTGCTTGGAAAAACTCCTATAAGCTATGTGGGATTTAGGACTGATGCAAAAGATGGTTAAGGCAAGGAGACCGGTGTGGAGGTTTTGACAATTGTCCAAGCAACAGGGGAGTATCTTGACTAGAGAATAGCTAGTCAGAATTGAGAACACAAGACATGTTTATGAATCATTTCTAGGTAAAACCTAAAAAAAATGAGTAAGGGACTTACAAACTGAAATTTCATATTATGCAGACTTCTCTAGGGCCCCAAAAAGGTCCAAATAGCTGAGATGGTGGGGCCAGAGACGAGAATATCCAAATGAAGGAAATGGGGAAGGTAAAATGATGCCCATGTAAAATGTATATGATGAAGGTCTTTAAACATACCCTAACTTCCAACCAAATCTCCTAGAAGAGGCAGCCTTTTCCTCTTATCCTAGTTCTTAACTCCAGGCTTTTCTGCATGACCCAGTAAGTATTTATGAAGTAAATGACCAGATATAGTTTTGTCTCTGTATCTTGCATTTAGTACTTATTGAGAAACATAAGAAGGTGGTGGTGGTGGTGATGTGTATGTGTATGTGTGTGTGTATGTGTGTTTGTATTTACATCCACCAAATGGTTACTCCATTTAGGATCAAAACCATGAAACTTTATCCTGAGCATATAAACTATCATAAACTTGGAATCCCTTTTGAAATCTAAGATAGTGGCAGCATCCCCAGAAAAAGAAAAATATATGTGTCTGTCTGATTTATCTCTTTATTATCCACCTATCTATGTCTCCAATGGGATTTCAGACAATATAATACAGATACACACATTCATCTTATGTGCATACAGAAGCATGTACACAAACACTCATTAAAAATCTGGAAGGATAAACACCAAAATGCCAACAATAATTTTTTTCTTTTAAGGTGACAAGTTTATTGGAGTTTTTATTATATTTTTATTTCTTTTATATTTTCAGAGTGTCTAAGATTTTTGTTTACAGTGATCATATACTGGTTTCCTCATATGAAAAAAAATCTGTCTCTTTCTCTCTCTTTTCTCTCTTTCATTCTGTTTCTTTCTTTCGATTTCAATGTCAGGGCACTATCAGGAACTGGGATGACCCTCCAAACATTTCAATGTGACCAAAGCCAGCACTGACTCTAGTTTATGTCCCATGTTCTGCTGGCCACCACTCAGCTGGACATAGCGATTCCATACTGCTCACAATTCTCATCTTCTGGATTCCAGTCCAAGAAATTAGATATGCTCTTTCCATATCCTCTGTACCAAGTAGTTCTGTGCTACTAGTTATAGCTGGAAAAGTCTGGCCGGCCATGTGCCATGTTCTCTACTATACTACCTGCTTATCACACTACCTACCTCTCTTTTGGGTGGAGATCTCATTCCTCCCCCATTCATTCCTACTGTACTCCTATAGTGCCCACATCCCTCCTTCCCATTCTGCTTCTTCTGGGAGTGCTGTGCTTGGCTTGTAGGGCTCCTGGGTGGGCCTCTGGAACCATACTCATGCTAAGTACAGCTATCAGGGATGCCGTCTTTATTGGGCTCTCCTATGGTCTTGTTCTCTGAGCTTTGATGCTGTGGGCATTCCCTGAAGGGTAGCTCAGAGCCCTGGGAATACATGGTGTTCACTTATATACTCTATTCACTTTCTGTGGACCTATGTTTGACTTAGCCTTGTTTCCTGGCTAGCCACCTGGGCCACTGGCCCTACTCAGTCTCACAATGCTTCCTGCTCTTGACTCCCTGGTCTGTAACCAACCCTGCTCTTTCTGCCATGAGCTTCTAGGTTTTCTCAGCTGCATCTCTCCATGTAGTGTCTCTCCAGATATCCAGTGAATGTCCCTACTGCTAATTATACTATTTCCCAAACTAGCCACTGTTTGGGAATTACCCAAACATACTCCTGTTGCTACTACACAAGTACAATGGCAAATAGGCCGGGAACTATTGAGATTAAAGCCATCAGCAACATTAACAGGAAATTCCTAAATACAGTACTGGATGAGTGAGAAAGGAACTTCAATACCTCCCCTAGAAAATGCAAGACTCTGGAATGTCTAACTCACTATCCCACTAGTCTAACATTCCCTCCTCACAATATGGGATTGGGCATCAAAAGACAATTTTTTTTGAGCCTGTGTGATCTCGTTGAACATCAGTTCCCCCATTGGTACAATGGGGGTAACTAATCATATTCCTGCCTGAATCAAAAGGTTGATAAGAAAATTGGAAATTAAGGAAAAATTTTCACTGTCTATGAAAATGCTCAGAATACAGTATATCATCTTTCATTAATGTAGATAAATATAATCTTTTTGTGAATTTACTTTCAATCTTTTCTTAAGCATTGCTACTCAGAAGAAAAGAAATTATTTTTTCTCTGTGGTCATTTTGAAGAGGGAAATCCAGGTATGTCTCCTTTCCTAAGATCCAAAATGGTAGGGGATTCTGAAGAGGAAATCACGGTTTTAAGCCATATTATCTAATTGTATTATATTCTTGTATTTATTTTATTTTTGCCTTGCTTAAGCCATTGGTAAATGTCTTTTAGAAATATCACCCTTATCTCAGAATGCTATAAACTATCAGTGCAAGCAACCATATGAATTTTTTGGACTTGACAATTGGACTGAATTGTTAAGTGGGAAGTAATAATCCTCCAACCACAACTACCTCAAAGAACTAAAGGGTAAAATAATATTGAAAAATAAAGATTGGGAGTATACAGTTCTGCTGCCCCCACTCACATGGAGATTCTCCAATCAGTTTCATCTTTGAAGGATCAGTTGTGCTTTCATTAAGAATTTTTTTCCTAATACTGTCTTCCAAAATGTTGATATTAAAATCTGAATTGAAGGACTTCCCGTGAAAAAGAAGTTTGATCCCTGACACCTAGGGATCCGAAGTGTGGGTGGTCACATGTAAAAGACGAAGGATGCGCTGCCGGATCTCCTTTGTCTTCACTCCGTAGACAATAGGGTTGAGCACGGGAGGAACAAGCAGATAGGTGTTGGCCATGATGACAGGCAGAAGGGAGTCATGCCGCTTGTCAAACCGGTGCACCATAGACAACCCAATGAAAGGTACATAGAATATGAAAACAGCACACACATGAGAGATACAAGTACCAAATGCCTTTGCCTGGGCTTCATGTGTCAAGCCCAACACAGTCTTGAGGATAAGCAGATACGACAAGGAGATGAGAAGTGAGTCCAGGCCAATGGCAGAGATGATGACAATGAGGCCATAGATGACATTGACGCGGATGTCAGCACAGGCCAGCTTCATGACATCTTGGTGTAGGCAGTAGGAATGGGAAAGGATATTGGAGCGGCAGAAGGGCAGATGTTTGATGAAGAAAGGCAGGGGTGCCATAAGTGCAACACCCCGTACCACAGCAGCCATGCCGATCTTGGTAACACGAGGCAATGTTAGCACAGTGGCATGGCGTAGTGGGTGGCAGATTGCCACATAGCGGTCAAAGGCCATGGCCAGCAGCACCGTGGACTCCATGCCAGATAGGGAGTGGATGGCAAACATCTGTAGCAGACAAGCATCAAACTGTATGGTAGTGGAATTGAACCAGAAGATGGCCATCATTTTGGGCATGGATGAGGTGGAGATGAGGACATCAAGGCCAGAAAGCATGCAAAGAAAGATATACATGGGTTCGTGTAGGCTATGCTCCGTCCGCACAATGTAGATGATTGTCAAGTTACCTAGCACGGCGATGAAGTAGAGGGAGCACAACGGGAAGGCCAACCAGAACTGAGCTTCTTCCAATCCTGGAAGGCCTATTAGAATGAAATATGTGGCACTGGATTCGTTGCCACTGGGATCCACCATAGTGAAGAAGCTGAGCTGCGACCACTGCCAGGCAGGTAGGGGCTGGAATACAAATATAAGCCATTGTCAGATCCTCCAGAATTCCACTGCCATTTTTCTTTTCCTCCACCCTGATGTCCTATTCTCTGACCAGAACTCTAACTTCATTGCCTATCCAAACTCTGATTCTATTCTAAACTCAACCTAACTATCTTTCATAACTCAAGGCCCAAATGAGCACTCATCCAGTCTTTCTTACTAACCCCACCTCTAAAGTTAATTCTGAAAACAAATGAAATACTAAAGTAAAAGTTCTAAGCATTTTAAATCTTTTAGTTCACCAAGGACAGGTTATTGACTAAGTACACATCAGACTTAGATGATAAAAATTCCCATGGCTTCTATCTTATCCTACCTTATGCTCCCCTATGCTTAATACCCACTGTAATTCTAATTATATCATTAGACTATCTTTAAGACTAAGCCCAGTCCAATGTAGCGATACTCTAGTAACATAGATTAATGCTGAAATCTAACCTTATCACTAATCCTAATGATCTCGCCAATTCTAGCCTTAACCCTAACTTTAACATTAACCTAAGACTTAATTCTCGTTGTTATTTAAAACTTAATGTAAAACTTCATAACACCTATTTTATTATGATAACCCTTAATTTAATTAAAAAAAAAAGACACTAACTTCATCCTGAACTCTAACTCTACATTTCACTCTTGCCCAAATGTCCACCCAAAGTCTTCCACTTGCTCAGATTGCCCAGTTTATATCATAAAAGGAACAATGACTGCAATGAATGCCAATGGTGTCCCACTCAGATTCCCTTCACCAAGCCAATGCATCTATATCCCATTTGCAGTGGGTGTTGAGTACTAAAGGCTCAGAGTTCTCCCTTTCTACAGAAAATTTTCCTTGATCAAATGAGAGGCACTTCACCCAGGAAGTTATGTTATCCCCACCAGAGCACATCTAGAAGTCAATGAGTGCCTGACACAAAGATACAAAAGGCCAGCCTCCTTGTCTTCAGGTGGGACCAAAGCTGTGATGTAATGTGTGCTTCAGAGCTTCTTGAGGAACCACAGCTGAAGCTGGTCTCCAGTTGAGACCACAGCCTCACATAATTTTCTTTCCCTGCTCTATCCTACTTCCCTCACTCATCTTCTCATGACAATATATCCTTTAAACAAGAATTTCTACCTCAAGCTCTGTTTCTAGGGGACCCACCAAGCTTAAGAGAGTGGGATTGACACAGAGGACTAAACCTGAAAGATGATGGCATTAAAAGCACTGAAGGAACAATCAATCCTATACCAGGGTTCCAATATCCTTGAATCTGGCTATTAAAGTGATGGATATAAGTAGAGATTGCTGAGGTGGGAAATGTCAGATTTGAGTTTTCTCAGATCATATCTCTCTGTTGAAACAATTAGGGAGTTAACTAACTTCCTCCCTTTTTTCCTTTCCTCCATTCACAAATATTCACATGCTCCTACTATTTATTAGATTATATAATTGTATTTACACTCACTATACATGTGTATGTATTCCCTCTCTCTCTCTATATATATATATATACATAGCTGTCTCCTCTTCCCATTGTGAAAATAGTGACACTTATTGCTAGGGTATATTTAAGATAATTTTATCTTGGTAAGAAAAAAAGAAGGGTTAGGTTCTTAAGATCTGGCCCTTGACAACTGGGGTAGGGGCTTCTGCATGGGCTACCAGACAACAGTTGAATGCACAGAAGAGCTCATGGGCAGCATCAGGAGGGGCTTACACCATTCACTGGACTCAGGATGTGTTGATGGTCTTTGTTCCACTGTTGAGCTGTCACCCAGAGGTTCCCTCAGACCAGACACAAAGGAGAAAACACTGGGAGCATGAGTTTTAGAACAGAGAGTGACAGAGTTTAATTTAAACAACTGGAGGGAGAAGATATAAGGAGCCATACTTAACCAAGAACTTCAGCTAAGAGGCCAAAGTCTTCAGTGTCACTTAAGTCTTCTGTACTGACCTCTCTGTAGCATATGACACTGTGATCAGTTCCCTCCTTCTTAAAACTTCTCCTTGTTCCTTCTGCTTCTCCTCATCTCTCTCTGATCACTAGTTCTTGGTTCTTTCTGGGTCCTCAGCCTCCTCCACTTGACCCTTAAGCATACTTTTAAATGATAATGCTCTCAGAATTTTATCCTCAGATCTCTTCTCTCTCTATACACTCTCCCCAGGCCATCTCATCTCCTTCAGTAAACCCATTATTTACGTATAAACTATTGATGCCCAAATCTACTTGGGAAGGCCTGAATTATCTTTTGTGATCAGATTCATAATTCTAGTCACTAAAAGAGTCCACTGAGTTGTCTCTCAAGCACATCAAACTCTCCATGTCTGAAGATCAAAGTCTTCCAGAGGCAGTATTGTATAGCTTAACGTTAAGAGTATGAGCTCTAAAGTCGATCCTGGGTTCAAATCCCAGTCAACAACTTTGTTAGCTGTGTGATGTGGGGCAAATCATTTAATCTTTGTAAGCCTCAGTTTCTTTATTGCTAAAATGAGGATAACAGTCACTGCCTAATAGAAGTCAATGTGAGGATTAAATGAGATGAGTGTAATGCTTTTAACACAATGCCTGGAACAAAGTAAATATGCGAAAAATTATATCTGTTGTTGTTAACTGTTTTCCTGTAGTGTTTCTTTTTTTCTATTAAGGTGGCCTAAACAGACACATGAGCTAAATACTCTGATTCTCATGGCCATGACCCTAGTGTTAACTTTGTCATCAGCACAATCCCAATAATCTTCTACCCACATGAAATCAGGTCACCATTTATTGTTTAAAAAATACCTTTGTAAGCTCCAAATTAATTCTGGAATAAAGACTAAACTACTAGGGCGGGACAAAGCTCTGTCTTTCAGCATTTGGCCCTAGTTTCTCTCTCACCACTCTTCACCATGGTCCCTATGCTCCAGGCACACTGGAATACATGCCATTTCATAAATGTAGCATTGATCCCATGCCTCTGTGTCTGCTTGTCTTTTTTACTTCTCTTCCCTTTGTCATGGTCCTCCCAGATCTCCCTCCTTAAGTTCTCACTGGGCAAAATCTTATCTTCCACATCCTGGTTTACTGTCTCTTTCCTATGCACTTTCCTAAGCCTCTTTCCCTTGGGTATGATTAAATGTTTCCTGCTCTGTACTCCCAAAGAACTTTGTTTAGGGCTCTTTTTATGCATTTACCATCCTGAACTGGAATTATTGCTATGTTTATTTCCCACTAAATTATTAATTCCTTAATGTCAGGGACCCTATCATATTGATTAATTAGTGTTTAGTTAATGTTTGTTGAAAATAAAAAGGAGTTTTATCAAAAGAAGAATTCCTCAATAAGTGTCTAACAAGGGTAGCACAGCCAAGGGGGTAAGAAAGACTGCCATTTGTCTGAACTATAGAGATTTTTGAGAAGAAATGAAGACTGTTTGGAAGGTCAGGGCAGGGTGGTAATAAGTTCAGAACAAGAAACTTTAGAGTCAAACAGAAAAGACCTTTCTTACCCAGGGAGCCAGAGGGCATGAGAATGGGCATGTGGAGAACAGGGCAAGTGCAAAGCCTTGGCTCTAAATAAATGCAAAGTGGGCATGCAGCATAGTCTGTGCCCAAGAGAGGGAGTGACCTAGGATCCCTGACTGGAGACATTAGCAAAAAGGCTCTAGTGCTCCAGAGGGTCAGATATCAATACCATCCAGAAATTTTACATGGACAGACAAGGTAAACCTGGGCAATTCCCAGGATAAAAATGTGCTGCCTTAGGAAACATACTGCGGAAGAGTCATGGGTTGGCACATTCAACCCTATTACCTAGGAGGGTAAAGTGATGTGTTGAGCAGAACCCTGGGACTAGAAATGAGAGTCTCGGGTCTCAGTAAACGCAGAGGACATTAATAACCTCATTGTGCTGCTGCAAAATTAATGAGGTCAGGAATGTCAAAAGATGTCATAAAACAGCATCACAGTGTACAAAGCACTTTTTTTCATGTTTCCATAAAAATGGGGAATAAGGTCTCTGAAAATGTCTGAAGTTTCCAAAAACTTTCTATCCCCTCTCCATCTATCACCTTAACTGCCGCTTCGCCCCAAGCACACACTTATACACACACACATACTAACTAGCAGCCAGTCTCTCACAATGGCAAAGACTAAGCACTGAGATGAAGATACTGAAGCACTGAAGCACAAAGTTGAAGCACTGAGATTCAGCTGGCCTGGAAGGGAGTCACCTCCACAGCATGAAGTGGGCTGTTCTCACTGGAGGTCAAATCAGGATGGACCTCAGAAGGTGGCAGCAGGAGAGAAATGAAGGAATAGAGAGGGGAGCCAACCGGAGGACCCAAGCATCACCCTTCAGACTGTCCAGCCCTGAAGCACCCTAACCTCCCACAGTCCTGCCAACTGACTGCCAGCCTGAGCAGCTGTTAACAATTAGAACCATAGCACACACTCAGATAACATTTGGAAGCACTGAAGGAAACTGGAGCTAAATCACTCTATTTTGAAAACAAAACATAATCAAGGAAAAATAAACAAAGAAAGGGGTCTTTTTCTTTTTTAGAAAGCCTGCACTGCCTTAGCCCCCAGGGAGTAGCCCTGTGCTTGAGATTTTCTCTCAAAAGTCACAGTATTTTAGCAAGTCTCAGGAATGTTTCTTGGAGAACTGTGAAGAACATCTTAGCCCTTTCTTGAGGATGGGGGATAAGGAGCCTCCAGTGATACAGAGTAGAAATCTACATTGAAGTCTTCAGTCCTCTCCATTCCTTCCCCCTAGCCTCTAGGACTCTGTCCCCCAGTGCCAGCTCAGCCCCCATACCAGCCCATCCTCACATTCTTTCCCAGAGCTCTCTGAATGCCTTCCATCTCAGAGACGCGTGGAAAAGCAGTCAGGGATACAGACCCATAAGAACAATGAGGTCACTGCCAGCATTGATTCTATTGTTTTTATGACTATAACAGAAATCACTGAATGCCTACAAAATGCCAGACACTATATAAATATTATCTAACCCAGGAGCAATTCTGCATAATAGGACTTCTATGTATCATTTCTACATTATAGGTGCGAAAACTGAGTCCCCAAGAAGTTAAATAATATTCCCAGAGGGTTTAGTAGTTGACTGGTAAAAGAGATACTTGACCTAGACTGTTCAATTCCAACACCCGTACATTTTCCCCTTTAACCGGCTTTAATTGTGTTGCACCTTCTGAAAACAAATAAAATCTGCCCAAGAGGCAGGGTAGAAGAAGGGCTTGGAAAGTAGGACAACTGGCCCAGCTAGACTCTTGGAAGGGAAACCAAGAGGGCAGTAAGGAGGACCCTCCTGGACTGGGACTTGGGCGCTCTCCCCTTTTCAGCCCCAACTCCTCTGGCTGTGACTTGGGAAGGGCCCACAGTGGAAAGTAAAAAGGTTTATCCTCTACTGAGTACTTTCTTCTCAAACAATACAGGCCTCTCATCAACCTGTCAGGCAGGTAACATTAATCCCATTTGACAGATAAGGATGTTGAGGGTTAGTTAGAGCTCTCAGCATCAAATCCATGTGCTTTCCAATAGGCCAAGCTACTGCCCTGCCCCTTTCCCAGTTTCCTTTTGAATAAACCAATGGTTTTTAAGGATTATTTCAATGTTAATCTCCAAAGAATCCAAAATTTGGTCCAGAAGGCCTCTCTAAGACTCAGAACACCTGACCAGCTCTCCCCACTTAGGTTCAGTGGCTAAACACACAGACTGTTCCATGCCTAGAGCAGTGGGGTAGGGGCCTCTGGTGCCCCTGCCAGCCTCTGTGGGAACACCTGGAAGAAAATGTCCTTGGAGGGAAGCCCAGGAATACCTGGGAACCTCTGGCTCTTACTCCCAGGCCCAGAGAGGGAAGGCAGACCTCAGGGGTGACGCTGTGGCTGGCGAGGATGATCAGAGCTCATCACTCAATTCATGGAGAGGGAGCCCTTCTCTTAACACTCCATGAGGGTGCTGGCCCCAGAATCATATCCACCCCAAATCATCTGCATCTTCTGTCCCTCATACCTTGCTTGGATTTGATAATGCAGATGAACCCTTATAGGACCTTGGCCATTCTTTTTAGAATGGCCACGAGGAGATTGGAAAGATGAGAGATTGCAATTTCTGACTCACAAAAAGCAGTGTGGGGCTCCCATTCCCACTCTCCTCACTCAAGTCAGCCTGGCCCTCCAAAATCACCCCCAGGCAAGCTCCAGGGGTCCAGGGCCCTGCTCATCCATATCCCAGGTAGAACCAGAGCCAATAAGATTCCCACACACCTTCAAGGTTTGACCTAGTTATCAGGGCCCTTCTGAGCTTCTCTGAGTGTTGCCTACATGCAGTGAAAAAGCCTGATCTGGGACTTTGATTGATACACTGATTTCTTTTTTTTTTTCAAAAACTATCGACTGAACAACTATGTCAGACTCCGTGCTAAGCGCTGGAGATACTGAAATACAGAGTAAACAAGTCATGGTTCAGCCCTCCAGTGGTGGGGAGACATTAAGACAAATACGCAGCTATCATAACATGTTGTGATAAATGCTAGGACAGGGGTAAGTACAAAAGCCTCGGGAACAAAGCAGACAATAGCTCACCAAGTCATCAGGCTCAGAGGGCTTCCCTGAGGAGGTGACATCTGAGCCAAGACTTGCAGGGCCAGTCACAGTTAACCAGGCAGGGTTGGGGGCATGGGGACAGCAGCATTCAGTGAGACGACAAAACACATTGGGCGCCTACTATGTGCCCAAAACTGGAGATAAAACAGTGGATAAAACAGAAAAGATCACTGCTCTCATGGAGCTCAAGCACTAGGAGAGCCATAACAGAAGGTAAACAAATAAGCAAGAACATTTCAGGTAAAGATAAGTGCACTGAAGATAAGACAGAGTGATGGATAGAAAAGGACAGAGGCAGGGCACCCTTATTTGAGACAGCGGGTCAGTGAAGGCCTCTCTGAGGCAGTGATATATGAGCTGAGAGCTGGGTGATGAGAAAACACCAGCCATTCTAAGATCGAGGCAAAGAGTGTTTCAGGCAAAGGAGGCAAGAGAAAAAGGTCTTCTGCTTTGGGGGTTCCCAGAAGGAAGAAGGTCAAGGTGTCCCAAGTATCAAGTGCACAGGAGAGTTGTAAGAGATGAGGTCAGAGAGGAGGGCAGGGGCCAAATCATGTAGGGGATGCAGGACATGGCAAGGAGCTTTGATTTAATTCTGAGTGACTTGGGGGAAGTTAAGCAATAGACCTGATCGAATTTGTTTTCAAAAGTGCATTCTGGCTAACGCAAAGACCCAGAGAGAAAGAGAACACATCCTGTTTGAAAAGGTGCAAGTGGTTCAGTGGGAGGAGGCGGGTGGGAGTTTAAACGAGTGCAAGGCAGGGGAAGTCGCAGTGTGGACACAAAATCCACTTTTTAAATGGGCTGAAGACTGAACCCTGATCCTAGACACAGACTGGGTCAGGATCAGAGCCCCGGGAAGATTGCTAAGTCCCAATTTCAGCCACAGGCTGACTCCTGATGCAAAGTACAATATGAGCCTGGACCCCATTCAGAGCCCACAACCCAAACAGAGCTATACTCTGACCCCTGATCACAAAGTGAGCTTTGACCACACTAACGACCTGAGTGGGACTGGCTGTGTTCTCACACTGAACCCCAATCAAACTCTAGCTCAGTCCCAGCCCCATCTGTTCTCTGCCCCCATCACTTTCATTTAGGCCAATTCCCACCAGGCTCTAGATGGGCACCCCAGTAAACCGATCACTAGAAAATTTCTTGGAAACTGCAAAGGAAACATCCAACACCACCCATGCTTCCCTTCACCACACGAACATAGAAATTGCTAAGTCTGTCTGTCCTTTGAGTCAGGGGCCTCCTTTACATCCCCGGTCCTACCCCTGGACTTCTGGTTCTTCCAGGCCTGGTTTCTCATTCACTCAGCAGGTCTAATGAGGGACCCCTAGCTGCAAGAAACCCACACACCCGGACTCACCCCCAGTCTCCTGCACTCACCTCAACTGTGCTGAAGGAACGTGTGCCCTTTTCTCCAGGACACTTCCAGAAGCAGTCTGGCAGGCTGCACTGAAGAGTAGCCCTCTCTCTGTCTCCGCCCCCTCCTTTGAGCCTCCCACGTCAGGCTTATTTATTCTGTCATACCTCTTTCCTCCTTGGGCTTCTCCCTGCTGGGGGGCAGGGTGCTGCCAGAGGGTCTATCAGCAGGTACCCCTCGTAGCCAACTGTGGGACTGGTGTCCTTCTTGGCTTCTGTGTTCTGGGAAGGTGCGCTTGGAGTATGGGGAAGGAGGGGCAGTGGGTAGAGGGGTCTCTAGAATCCTCCCCAGATGGGCCCTGTGCCAGCTGGGATATTTCTGCCAGCTCCCATGTGAGGTTAGACAGGGTGAATGAGTGAGGAAAGGCTAGAAGAAACTCATGTGTGTGGCCATGGCCTTTGCGAGGAGCTTTCTCCAAGTTTCTTACCAGGCTGATCAAACTCAACCAGAGGAAAAGCAGGATATACTTCCAGGGGGACCCCAAGATTAAGTGCCAACTCATCGCCTTCCTGAAGCTTTCTCTGACCTTCTTTCCATTGGTGGTGCCTGCTTGGGTCCTTGCTGGGCCTGGATCCCAATGGACCCACCTGCCTTTCCCCAGAGCTCTAGGGCTGCATCTTCTTTGTTCCCCAAGCTCTGGGGACTGTCTCTAGCTAACGCATAACAGGGATCCCTGGGGACCATGCCTCTGCCTTCCACTCCCTGGCCTTGAGTTCCTGAGCTTCTTGTTGAGGAAGGAGGATGTTGCCTTAACCCTCCCCTACCTCCAACCCCAGCCATATAAGACTAATGCCATCTGTTTCTCTCTTAAGGGCAAAAATAGTGAGAGAACATTTTAGAGAGTTAGAGAACAGTTTGAATGTAAAACGAAATACCTCGCATATTTAAATGTTTTTTAAAAGTCTATTAATAAAACAAAGTAAAATTTAGTTGGTTTCTCCTTATGTTTTACTCATCAGTTTCACAACTACAAGTTTAAATTCACAACACAGGGCATGCTGATTTAAACTATGCAAAATTAGACAATGTCAAATCAGGCCATTCCAACTCAGACCGCATCAAAACTAGTGATTACATGATCTCCAAGTACCTGTAAACCTGCAGCCTGACACTCACTGCCATCACCCTGGAGCCATCTCTGCTGCCTCCTTCAACCTCCCCTAGACTTAGACAGTGTGAAGACTTAAAAAGACTTAAAAAGACCCCAGGGACTTCTACTTCTGGCCAAGACAGAATAACAGGAAGTAACATCCACCTGAAGGAACCTAAAATGGACAATATACATAAAACTATAGTTTGCAAGATACTGGATATCAGGCAATGAAGGACAATGAGCTCTGCAGCATAGGAAACAAATGAGGTAAACCTGGGGTTTCCCCAACTTACTGCCTTGAGAGAGGTTCCCTGCTGCAGCCCAGGGAAGGAGAACCCAGGCAGAATCCAGAGGACACCTTAAGTTAGGGACGTGGAGCTGAGAGTCCCGAAGCTCCAGCTAGCTAGAATTTGAAGACCAGGTATTGGAGGTGAGAGATCTACACAGAGAGAGAACTCCAGAGACATGTAGAGGGCCCTCTGCAAGATTCCAGCTGAGTACTGAGCCCACATGCATGTGAACAAGCTACCTAAAGCTGGGACAGAGCCACCTGGAAAGATTAGAGGTAGCACCACCACCCAGTGTTCACATAGGGCCAAGGAGAGTGACTGTTTCCACCAGCCAGACTAGAAAACTTCAAGATTCACAGGGCGTTGAGTAGAGAATACAGAAGGATCCTGCCTCCATAGTGGGGAATAATTAACCAAATATTATCTATAGTATAATGTTGGTTTTAGATCATAATTGATCATTAATGGGTGGGGAAAGTACTTTGTTGACTTTATAAAGTAGCACAGGTCAAACTAAGGACTATAATTTATAGAGACAGGAAAAAGAGATGAGCGTGGATGGGGTGGGGAAGGGGAGGGCTGGGGAGGGATAAGTGAATTTATTTATCTTAGGTAAACCGGAACTCACTCACCCTCTCCTTCTCTCCGAGGGGTCCCAGCCAAACAGCCATTGAGCACATTATATGTCAGGCCCCAGAGACAAAGAAAACTAGTCCTTGTCCTCAAGGGAGACAGACAGCTATGTATATGTATATTTCAGTTCTATGATGGAAGATAAACAGCTATCATAAAACTATTTAAGGCTTCCCTGGTGGCACAGTGGTTGAGAGTCTGCCTGCCAATGCAGGGCACACGGGTTCGAGCCCTGGTCTGGGAGGATCCCACATGCCACGGAGCAACTGGGCCCATGAGCCACAACTACTGAGCCTGCGTGACAGGAGCCTGTGCTCCTCAACAAGCGAGGCCGTGATAGTGAGAGGCCCGCGCACCGCGATGAAGATTGGCCCCCGCTTGCCACAACTAGAGAAAGCCCTCGCACAGAAATGAAGACCCAACACAGCCATAAATAAATAAATAAAAATTAAAAAAAAAAAACTAAGCTCTATGACAGAGCGATAAACATCCAGTTGGAATACAAAGTTTTAAGTTTTATGACAGAGGGAAACACAGATTCTGCGGGAGCCTAGGGGAAGCCCTTAATTTAGTCTGGCAATTAGCCGACTTTTCCAACAAGCAACAATTACCCCAGTCACCCACAGTTATCCAAGTAAAGAGATTCTGGAGGAACAGAGATTTCCCAAGATCTCCTGAGAAAGAAGGCCATGAGTTAATCTAAAGCCAGTGATACTGTAACCTGGATAAGGGACTAGCTCCTGGCCTTGACACAACAGGTCGTTATGAAAGGTGAAGTCTGCTGTACTTTGAAAATTCCCTGTAATGGAATAAACATATCTCATTTTATCAGTTTTGTTATTAAAACTGTTGCCACCAATGTGTATTGATTACTTTCTATTTTCCATGTGTTTTCACACCTATTATCCTATTTAATCCCCACAACCACCCAACAGGAGCTACATTATATCTCCTTTTTACAGCACTTAGAGTTTCCAAAAATTACTGAGGTGCAGTAGGCTAAGTAACTTGCCCAAATATTAAAGCTAGTGATCCTAACGTCTATTGCATCTAATTCCAACCCCACAATGTCTCTTTTCCTGATACAGTTATCTACCATGTCTAAAGGAATTTCTTGGCAAGGTTGTGCTGTCTTTGAATTTCATTTGTAAATTTGAGCATCATTTGTAAATCAGACACCAGCACAGGAAAATAAATGTTAACTTGTCTGAAGCTTTGTGAAAACACTTTATTAAGAGACAAAGAGTTGTTTTAATAACAATAAGTCAGGACAGCCACATGTGGCAAAACTGGTGATGCACTGCACACTACGGGAGCACCATTCACGTGGACCATGGTGTGGACAGTGTTTCCTAAAGCTGTACAGTGAGACAACCATGAATATGATCATTTCTTGCATGTTTACAACACTTTGAAGTTTACAAAGGACGTTCATAGGGTTTAAGCTTTACAACATCACTGTTATTGTAGTTTCTCATTATACAGAAGAGGAAACAAAATCCAGAGAGGTTATACAGTATGTCACTTTATGATATTTCCAGGATTTTAACCTTGTAAGTCGTACTTCAGTATTCTTTCTTCTGCCTCAAATGAGCGTACATTGTTTTCTGCCTATAATTCTTCAATGTGAACGTTTTTGACCTAACAAATTTCAAGAGCTGGAAGTTAAGTGAGTCCACCTGGGGGGAGAGACCGCTGGGGGGTGGTGACGGAGTCTTCACAATGTCTCCTATTGCTCTCCTTCACACCCAACCCCTATCCTTGTTCACTGATTCCCCAAAGGGATTAAAAGAAACTCCCTACAATCAAGGACACTTAAACATGTTTAGTAGATTAGCAAGAAAGCCAAGGGAGAGGGGAAGATATGTGATTTGCTATTGAAGGCCAGCAATTTAGGGAGGTCAGTACCTCCTGAAGGGTGGGAGGAAAGATGGGAAGAAGTCACAGAAGGACCTGAAATCCTTGTGGTCAGGATGAAGAAGGTGTGGTCTGCCTATTGAGAAGATAACCACTGTGCTATCCTATCAGTCCCAGAGACTGAAACATAATCCCAGGCTGAGCCCAGGCCAAGAAACTGGGCCTCTTTGAGTCATGGCTCCCAAATATGGAAATTACTTCAACTTCCTACCTCCACCCTGATATACACACACATTCTTCAGTCAGTGCCCAGGAACACAGAAGTTATACCCACTCTTGTGTCATATAATCCATACCCAGTGCACAAAGGAAATACTCCCTAAAACACAATAATCACAAACAATGCATACACACACACGCCCCCTTGTACACATATCTTTTTTTCTCACATATCCTTCAGACATTATATTCCACCTACATATGACTAAAGACATATATATTACACAAATGGATTTCATATCACAAATACGATGCACAACAGATATACGCCCAAAGATAAACACCACACATGCCAAAAGGCACAGCATCCCAACACTACACATTCCACACACTCATGCATAGTATATATTCCACATTGTTACAAATATGTAACATTTTACACTGTACATTTACATATTACAGATACGAAGGAAAAAAGAGGCGGCATTCTCATCAGATACACATAAAGATATTGTCCATCATTCTCACATAGATGCACGTCACATACCAACTAACAGAGGCCACATAAACATAATAAACGTACAGAGACATTATGTATGTAGTGTATACACACCAGGACACAACTATCACACAGACCAAAACACAACTGGCACATGTTCTATGTACTCACATGCACACACTAAAAATACATATAGTCACATAAACACACTCACAGCCACAACCAGGATAAACATCACCCTTAAGGAAAAACAGTCTCCAATAGAACCATGTAGATGACATTGACATTGGCAGATTCCACACAAATACACTCACATGCATACAGAAAAGTAACATTTCATGTGAGCTGTTTCTTCACTTGCTACCATCTCCCTCCCTCCAATTACTATCACCCAAATACCTTCATTAACCCCTAAAAATGGGGCTGTGTAACCACTTTGGGGTCCAAGAAAGAAGCTTTATAGCTAACACAGATTCACTGACATGGATACATGGAAGCAAAATAATTAAAATCATATATCAAGACTGGAATGAATCATAAGGTATGTCATTTACAGCCTTCTCATGTCAGTATTGGGTGTATTTTCTAGTTGGGAGAGAGGAATACAGCAAGGCCACCATAGCGGAGAGACCAGGGTGATCATTCTCCAGGATGTCCTGTCCAAACTGTCATAAGTCCTTCTGTATTGACACATTCCTGGAGACAGAAATTCAAGGTCTATTTAAGTAACTGGGAGCAGACATCCCAGTGGGTTGGATGTTCCAATCTCCAAGATGTTCAACAGGACCCAAATCCTGCCATCTTTGGTGGAGACTGAGGACACTGAAGAGGTTATCCTGCTCATCTGCCATCCTGTAAGAACATATGGAGGACCCGTGAATGAATCTCCTTGGTTTTGGCTCCATAGACTATAGGGTTAACCATGGGTGGTAGTAGTAGATAGACAGATATTAGCCGTAATCACATGGAGAAGGGAAGTGGCACCACCCAGCCTGTGTACCACCGAGAGCCCGATGAGGGGCACATAGAAGACCAGCACAGCACAGAGATGGGAGATGCAGGTGTTGAAAGCCTTGAGTGCTGCCCCCCGAGAGGACAGCTCCAACACAGCCCTCAGAA
Source organism: Eschrichtius robustus (assembly GCF_028021215.1). Taxonomy (NCBI): domain Eukaryota; kingdom Metazoa; phylum Chordata; class Mammalia; order Artiodactyla; family Eschrichtiidae; genus Eschrichtius; species Eschrichtius robustus. The sequence continues at coordinate 64,132,724 of NC_090834.1, read as the reverse complement.
TGAGGATACAGGGGAAGCCAGGGAAGAGAGAGTCGACGTCCATGACCGCGAGGATGATGAAGAGCCCGTACACCACACTGACCATGGTGGCAGTACAGGACAGCTTCATAATATCTTGGGGCAGACGGAAGGAGTGTGTGACAGGGTGTGTTTGGCAGTACGACAACTGCTTCAGGATGAAGGGCAGGGGGAAGAAGAATACAAATCCTCTGGTCAGGGCAGCTAGTCAGATCTTGGTGACCGTAGGCCCCGTGAGCACAGAAGCATGCCGCCGTGGGTGGCAGATGGCCACAACGTGGTCAAATGCCATGGCCAGCAGGACAGCTGACTCCATGGCTGACAGAGCATGGATAAAGAACAGCTGGGCCAGACAGACGTTGAACTCAACTTTCTGGACGCCCATCAGGAAGAGGCTGGCCATCTTGGGCATAGTAACGGAGGAGAGGACTAGGTCAATGTTAGAAAGCACGGCCAGAAAGAGGTACATGGGCTCATGCAGGCACCTTTCCACACGGATGATGAGGACAATGGCCAGGTTGCCCAGGGTGGCCAAGGCATACATACAACACAGTGGGAAAGCCAGACTAAAGTGGACATTAGGCGCCAGGCCAGGGATGCCCACCAGCAGGAAGTATGCTGGGTAGACCAGAGTTCCATTTGGTGTCGTCATGGCAGGAACCAAGAATCAAGGTTTCTGCATCCCAAGTCCAGGGTCTGTGAAAGGGAAAAGGAGAAACATCACTCAGTCATGGCTCAGAGGAGAGAAAGGACTTATTAGGAAAGGACACTGAAACAGTGAGGGCAGCAAACAAGGCCTAAGTGCTTCTGGTAATCCTGAACTCCAGCCTCCTTCTGCTCTAATTCTTCACAGACATACCTCCCTGGGGGTCCCATTAATCTCAGTGTGTGAAGCCCACTCAGAACACATGTGCAACAGCTCTTCATTTCCAGAGCTGATGTTTCTGACCACAGACACCGCTCTTGGCCACTTCCACAACACAACTGCCAGGCTTACACAGATCCTTCCAGATCCCAGCTTTTCTAGTGCGTGTTAGGGCTAGGGTCTGTCTGAGTTCAGAGTTTGAGGTTCAGTCTGTGGTTTCCTTTAAGACTCACTCTAATCTGATTTTAGGATGGGAAGCAGAGGGTCAGTCTGAGCCTAGATTTCAAGAGATAGGTTTGTGTTTCAGCCTGAGTACCATTTCTTAAAATTCCTTGATAGAACCATCTGAAGTGGTTATTGAAAACACTATCTCTCCAGGTCCTAGTCCAGGCCCAGAGAATCAGATTTTCCAGGGGAAGGGTCCAGAAATCTGGTTAAAAAACAATAAATCCCTTCTCGCCAGGTGACTTTTTTTTTTTTTTTAATCAGAAAAATTGGGGAAAAGCTTTCTGCTCTTCTGGGAGGTGGGGAGATAGGAGTGAAGAAAGACTATCATTTCCAGCCCCCAACAAAGAATGGAATATAGTCTTTCATTGGGATCTCTCAAGGCCCACATGAGAGTCAGTCCCAGATTATGCTTGGCTGGGCTGTGACATGGAAACGAGATACAGCTGAGACATGAAGAGAAAATCAGTCTGTGTTGCCACCAGTGCTCTGTGATATCCACAACACATCCTCCTTCCTCCACTACCCTCCCTGGGGAGCACAGAACACCCCAAGCTCAATTTCCTTTCTCTACACAGACCACTCTGTTCTAAGCCTCTGTCCTGAGATGCAAACCCATATAACCTGCTGCCTCTTCATAGTTCTACTTGGATAGCCTAAGGGCCTCACATTCATCTTGTCCCAAATAGGACCCCTCTGAATGGTACCAATGGGTCACCCGAGTCATCCTGGTCAGGGAAGCTTGTCCCATCTTGATTTCTCTGCTCTTTCTCTTCCACTGTGATTTTGTTTTTCCAAGTAATCAACTGTGCCTTTCCTTTTATTTAACACATCCTCCCTCCCTACCAACCTCATTATATCACCCACTCTGCTCTGATTATGAAAAGAACTTCCTAACTCACCTCCCTGCTTCCAGACCCAGACACTTCAATCCACCTTCTACATGGTTGCCATCTAAATGGCAAAACTGGACATGTCAGGCTCCTGTTTAGCAAGTTCCAGGTGACTCCCATAGCCTTCAAGATCGAGGTGGAATTCCACAGTCTACATTCAAAGCCCTTCCCAATGTGGCTCCCACGTAACTTTCCAGCCCAGCTTCTCAGTTTGTTTCTTCATTACCAGTCACCACCACACACACACACAAGTATTTTTCTCCCACTAAATTGATCCCCCTTGCCTTGTTTTTTCAGTGAAAGGTGGGCAGCTGGAACTGGGGAGTCCTTCCTGGCACAAGGGATAGACAAAGTTTGGAATGAGCCGCACAGTGGTTTGAAGAAACTCCTCTTTGGGAAGGTCACTGAACCAGGTCTGGGATCCAGACGTTGTAATCAGGAAGAGTGCCCGCTGGCAGACATCTCCAAGTAACAAGGCTGTCTGAGCAAAGACCAGGCTTCCTCAGGTAATGCACCCTCCCTGCCTGGGTCTCCGCGAACTTCCCAGGGCCCAGGCAAGACTCCCCTCCCCTCCCCTCCTCTTTCCTCCCCACCCTGGACTAAGCCTGGCACACTCACCAACAATGCTTCCGCCCCAGGCAGCTGCCCTTATATAGCTTCCCTGGGGGCCCTAGGGAGCGTGAGGGATGATGAACAGTGAACTACTCCAGGCTCCCTGGGAACACCGCTCCGCTCAGGCGCCCAAGTAAATCTGAACCCAGACTCCTACCCCGGGGGGCTGCACTCTGTTACTAGTCTAAGGCCACCTTAGGAGATTAGAGGTAAGGGGAATGCAGTGGAGGTGAGGGATGACCTGCACTGGAAGAAAGGAGCTACTGGAATGGAGGCGTGGGCGCACACCTAAAAGCACACAGACGTGAATACGCCTGCTCACTCTCAGACGCACTATCCAAGGGGATCCAGCCCTGTGCTCAGGCACTGCCTCTCGCTTCTTGATGCTGCCCCCTTATGGTAATGTAGGCGAATTGCAGCCTCGTGGCTACTTGGGCACTGACTGAGGATGATGAACCAAAGACCTAACTTACCTTGAATCTGAGCTCCTGCCACTGCACTACGGCTGCTCCTTAGTTCACACTTCTCTCCCTAATAAGCCAACTCCTTATCCCTCGGGCTGCTAATAATGGCTCTCCTGCCCCCCGCCCCCAAATGAGACAGTGTAGAATGGTTGTTTAAATGTGGGGCTCTATCAGGAAACAGACTTATGTCCAAATCTGGGCTCCATCACATACCATCCTTAGCCTCAGTTTGATGTGAAAAATAAAATGAGATACTAGCAATTCTCCAGTGAATGATTGTGTTCATTATTATTGCTCAAAACAACTGGAAGAGCCAATGAAATAAGAGGAAATGCAGTTGAGATAGTGCTACAACAGCCAAAGGAAGAAAATACATTGAGGGGGAAGAGTGGACAGCAGTGCAGAAGGCTGCTTAGAGATCAAATAGTATGAGGACTGAAAATAAAAAGTCACTGGTTACCTTGTGAAGAACTGTGGAGGTGGGTTGGTAGGAATGGGGTCCTGAATACAGCAGAGTGAGGAGTGAGTGAGTTGGGAAGAAATGGAGAAAGTGGGTGTAGACCACTATTTTGAGAAGTTTGTATGTGAAGAGAAGGAGTGAAATGGGCAATACATGAAGAACTGATAGCTCTAAGGAGAGTTTTTAAATTTGTATTTTGGAGCTTAAGGAGATTAAACACAAGTAAATGTCAACAGGATGGAGTTAGTAGAGAGGCTCCCTGTCCTTTATTTCTCATATTCCTAGTGGAGTTCATCAACGCTGTGACCCAGGTAGACCCTCTGTCCTTCCCCCTCTGTATAGTGACCATGAGAAATCTTAATTGCTCCCATAGCATCACCCAAACAAGCAAAACCAATATCCTGAACTCCAGACATGGTAATGTCTATTGGACATCACTATTTAAGCATCCTTCAGGCACCTCAAACTCAGTGCCTCCAACTAAGTTCATTATCTCTGATCTGCAGTCTATGCCCCCAATCTGTGTTTTCTGTTCCCTGTCACAGAAATGACTCTGTTGCCCCAGCCAGGAACCTAGAAGCCTTCATCTCTGTCTTCTCCCTCTCTCTTACCTCTCTCTGATCCCATCCAATCAGTCACCAAGTTCTCTTTAATTTACATCCTGGTTATCTCATGAATCAGATTATTTTTCTCCATCCCCTTTGCCTCCTAACCAAGATAATCTCTTGCCTAGACCATCAGAATAACTTGTTCACTGGTCAGCCTCATTGAAGATCTTTCCTACCAATTCACTGTCCACACTGTGGCCAGTGTGATCTTCCAAACACAAATCAGTTCATAGCATTTCCCCATTGACTTTAGAATGAAAAGTTGAAGTTCATACTCCATAACCCAATTCTTAAGCCTTCTTGTGCCATCTCAGTGCATATTTCCATCCTATCTTCAACCATTCTACCTCCCTTTTTGCATGCCAAGTAGCAGGCACACTGAAATTATCCCCCTGCTTCAATGTGCCACTCTTTCTCTCACCCTTCAGCTTTCGCATATGTTTTTCCGCATGGTAAAAATACTCATCTTACTTCCTGTTTTTATTAATTCTTAGCTTTCAGATATCTGTTTAAACAACCTTCCTGAGGAAGATCTATTCTGGGCCCTAATCTTGATGTAATCACTTTACTTTTTTCCCTTTGTTTCACTTAAAAACTTTAACGTTATGAGATTAATTATTCTTCATAATTCCAAACAGACCATATCCTCCTATTTTTGTAGGGGGGGATGGACACTGATGTGTACATTTAAAAGGGGAGGTTTACATAGCCTTCTTTCATTCACTCTTATTACAGAAATTATTGGTCCTCTTATTGATGTTCACTCATAACTCACAATTCAGTTACTTCAATTGAGTCATGTTTAATGGGCGGTCCCCTTAAATTTTTACTAGTAACGTCAAGCACCAAGTTGGCACAATTTTTGAATGAAGATTTTTCATGGGAATTTTTCAAGCATTTTTTCACTTGTTACAGTCACAAGAATAGTATCTTACTGCATAAGGTGAACTTTTAAAATAATTGTATATCCCTATATTTTTGTTTCAATATTTTTCACAAGAAATAAGGAAAAAATCATTCAACATAAACAGAGTGTTAAAATGTCCAGCCAATAATGGAGACCTCTGGCCAGGGATATACTCAAATTCTTGGCTTAGGAGATGCTCAGTCATATGAACTTGCTGATAATAATTCCCCAGCCCCATCTCATGACCCACCAACTGTCCCTCAATATGGTCCTACACTGGCATTCTTTCAGTTCCTCAAATGAAAGTTCTCTTTTCTTACACCCACTTCCAAGCACTTGCTTTGTCTGGAATAGTCAACCTCTTTGTTTCCCTCCTCTACATATTAACCATTCTTAGATTCCACTGTAGGTACTGTTTCTACAAGGAAATCTTTCCTGTAAGAAAATGTTCTCTTGTTTCCAAGTGTATCCAAATTCCTTTTGCAGATGAATAATTCCATTGTTTTTTGTTAGGAAACACTGATGGACATGGCCATACAAAGCCACAGACAGCCCTCATGAAAGAGAATATGGATTTAGAAATGATTCTTTACATTAATAACTTGTATTAAGGCAAGAAAAAGAAATATATAGCATGAGAGTTAGAAAAAAATTATATTGGGTTGGCCAAAAAGTTCGTTTGGGTTTTTCCATAAGCTGTTACGGAAAACCCAAACGAACTTTTTGGCCAACCGAATATAATCATTATTTGTGGATTAGTGACTGAATATGTATAAAAATCCAAAAGAATCCATTGATAAATAATTAGAATTAGTAAGTACAAAAAGATTGCAAATTACAAAGTCAATATACAAAATTCCACTGTATTTCTTTATAAAATAGACATGGTTTTATTAAAACAGCATTTACAATAGGAGAGAAAAATCACATAGCTAAGAATAAATCCAGTAAAGGATATAGAGAAACTTCTACACAGGAAACCAGAAGGAATCCCTAAGAGAAACTGAAGAAGATCTAAATAATGGAAGAATAAACTATGTTCTTCTATTGGAAAACTCAATAATATTAAGAATTTAATTGAAGAATTTAATTATCTCCCCCAATTTTTCTACAGATTCAATGCAATCTCATTAATATCCTAACAGGCCATTTTGTAGAACTTGATAAGTTTAATTAAAAATTTATAGTGAAATGTAAATTGCTGAAAATAACCACAACACTCTTAAAGAATTCGACCAATGTGGGAAGACTTGCTATATCAAATATCAAGACTTATTATAAAACTATAGTAATTATGAAAGCGTGATATTGGTGCAAGGTAGAAAATTGGGCCAATGAATAGAAATAAAAACCCATTTGCTTTATTCATTCGTCAGTGGACATTTAGGTTGTTTTTATTTCTTGGCTATTGTAAATAATGCTGCTATGAATGTGGCGGTGCAGATATCTTTTTGAGATAGTATTTTATTTTCTTCAGATATATACCCAGAAGTGGTACTTCTGGATCATATGGTAATTCTATTTCTTTTTTAATCTTTGAGGAACCTCCATGCTGTTTTCCATCGTGGCTGTACTAATGTACATTCCCACTAACAGTACACAAGGGTTTCTTTTATTCACATCCTGTCAACACTTATCTCTTGTCTTTTTGATAATAGCCAACCCAATTGATGTAAGGTATTATCTCATTGCATCTCCTTATGATTAGTGATGTTGAGCATCTTTTCATTACCTGTTGTCCATTTGTATATTTTCTTGGGAAAAATGTCTTTTAAGTCCTTTGCCCAAGTCCTTTTTAATGGGATTGTTTTTGTTTTTGTTTTTTGCTATTGAGTTGTATGAGTTCCTTATATATTTTGGATATTACCCCTTATCAGATAGGTGATTTGCAAATATTTTTTCCTGTTCCATAAGTTGTCTTTTTATTTTACTGATTGTTTCTTTTGTTATTATGCTTGTTCAACTTAAACTCAAGTGATAGCAAGGAATATCTTGATCATCACTGTATCCTCAGTGCTAGGATTGCACCTGATATTTCTATCTATCTTGGGACCATACAAGGTCACGTAGCAAAAAGGAAGTCCATTATAAAATAATAACAGGAGGACTTCCCTGGTGGTGCAGTGGTTTAGAATCCGCCTGCCAATGCAGGGGATACAGGTTTGAGCCCTGGTCTGGGAAGATCCCACATGCTGTGGAGCAACAAAGCCCGTGCGCCACGACTACTGAGCCTGCGCTCTAGAGCCCACAAGCCACAACAGCTGAGCCTGCGTGCCACAACTACTAAAGCCCATGTGCCTAGAGCCTGTGCTCTGTAACAAGAGAAGCCACCGCAATGAGAAATGACAAGTCCACGCACCGCAACGAAGAGTAGCCCCACTCACCGCAACTAGAGAAAGCCCGTGTGCAGCAACGAAGACCCAACCCAGCCAAATAAAGAAAGAAAGAAAGAAGAAGAAGAAAAGATTCAACATTGCACTCAGGAGGGTTCTGGGAATATGGCAATACATCTTCGATTCTCTCTAATTTTGTGTGTCAAAAAATTCAAATAAGATAACCTTCAGTAAGAATCTACAATCCTGTCACACAAAAGAGAGCAAAAGTTCTTTCTAAAATTTGGGATTCCTGTGTGTCTGTTCAGAGTAAGGTGGAAGGCAACTAACCTACCTTGAAGGAAAGCTTTCAAGAAACCATGCTGAGAGGCCCTCACTTTGGAGCCTCCAGTATTTGGCCCCTGTGGAAAGAGCTCTGCCTCATGTCTCCATGGGTCTTACCTTACTTAAGAGTATGGGCTGGCCGGTTGACCTGTGCCATTCCTTATAACCTTCCTAAGATGACGCCCAATCTACTGTTCACTGAGAAGGAGGCAGAACTCCATGAGAACCTACATCAGCTAAGGACAGTGACTTATCAAATCATCTCTCATAACCATGAGCATACAAAGGAAGCAAGTAATGTGGAAAATATCAGAGCTTGAAGAAAGGGAACAAATATGAGAAACCAGATCAAATGCCCAGTAGGAAACAGGGCAGAAATGGGAGAACGTAGAAAAAAAAATCCGTAGCATCAGTGAGAGCTGAGAAAATCCTGTTGTGTTAAAACATGAACAGATTGCTACTGAAGAAAAGCAATGTGCAAGAAAATAAGAATTATTCGAAATAATAACAATAAAACAGAGTGGGCAAATTTTATGGGGAAATCTTGGTTGGTTCTTAACCAAGAGTGGGAAGAGATAGGAGTATTTTCTTGAATCCCTTAATCCCTAAGGTGTAAAACACAACATCAAAACCAAATCACTGATTGGATAAACAATATCCATTGTCTTTCTGCAAAACATTCTAGGAGAATCTCTCAAGTTGGCCATGCACAGTTCTTTGCTTTTTCAGCAAATATACAGACTTGGGCAAGAAAAAGTAAGAGACATGGAGGGGAAAATACAGGCATTCCAGAAGGAAAGGAAGGAGGGGATGGAGCCGATGGAGTAAAATCAACAATCAAGGAAATAACTAGGAGAAAATTTCCAAAAGCCCAAAACCTGTCTTAAGATATAACATGCTCACTCATTCATAAAATAAAAGATGTATACTTAATTTCAGATGAAATTTCTGAATTCCAATAAAAAATAAACTATCCTGTATGCATCTAGACAGATATGCCTACAAAGTAATGCCAAATTATACCAGCTAGCAGGTAAGCTCCACAAAAGCATTTTTCTGTTTTGTTCACTGATATATTTCGATCACTTGAAAGAGTGCTTGTTACATAGCAGGCACTCAATAAATATTCATGGATGAATTTGCTGGCATTAAGGAATCAATCTCTACCTGAGGTCATGAAAATATTCTTTTAAATTACTTTGGGAAGTTTAATTGCTTTGACTTTTATAGTTATATCTACAATCCATATGTGTGTGATATGAGGTTAGGGTTCATGTTTCATTTTTTTCCATATGGATATTTGGTGTCTCCAGTACCATTTATTAAAAATATCCTTCTTTCCTCATTGCTCTATAGTACTACCTTTGTCATATAACAACTGGCCATATATGAGCAGGTGTGCTTCTGGGCTTTTTTTTCTATTCATTGGCCCAGTGGTACCCTGCACCAATATCACACTTTCATAATTACTATGATAGCATGGAGAAATTATTTAAGAATTGTCTTAGCAAATAATCTGACTTGTCTTAGTGTGGGTGTCCCAGAAACAAACTGGAAACATGGATCTGAGTTCAAGTAGCTTAACTGGGAGGTGATCCCAGGATGAAATATTAGGAGTGTTGACAAGTGAGAAATGGAAGGAAAGGAAGTCAATAAAGTGCGTATTATCAAGCAGGTTATCACCATGGGAAGCTGGGACTCCATTCCCTGCCACTCCTCTCCCTTAGCACAGATAGAGCTCATCCCACAGTTAGCCACTCAACTTGTTGTCCTGGTCCATCTTGGATTCAGGCAGAGGGTTGGAATCCGTAGTTACAGCCATGGGCTATATCCAAGACAGAGCCTCACCTGGACACAGCTGTCTGCCTCTCACAGCAAACAAAGCACCCGGATGGAGGCCAGGAAGAAGAGCTGCTGTGCTTGTGCACTGGACTGATCTGTCTTCAACAGTGCTCTGTCCAGCTTTCTCCTCGGGAACACAAACCCCCTCCCCCAGGAATACTACGGTGCCCTTTTGCCAGGGCCCTTGAGAGTCAATCATAGTTATGGACAAATTGCCAAGTTACAAATGAAAAAGATCTCCCCTTTAACTGCTTTAACTTCGCAGAAGCTCCAGAGAAGTGCAATCGACCCTTGAACAACACAGGTTTGAATTGTGTGGGTCCACTTATATGCAGATGTTTTTCAACAAATATATCAGAAAATGTTTTGGAGATTTGCAACAATTTGAAAAATCTCACAGATGAATCATGTAGCCTGGAAATATTGAAAAAAATAAGGAAAAGTTAGGTATGTCATGAATGCATAAATTATATGTAGATACTAGTCTATCCTTACCTAGGCATAAGGTGAGTGATATTTAATATAAAATTAATGTGTTAATTTTCTTACTGTTTTACAACTTTGCTTTCAAAGAATTACATTATCATACAATATACCTGTCTCTCTCATAAATGGAGAAATTGTATATCAGCCTATCATCACATTTAAGTTGTTCTTTAAAAAATGAAAGTGTTTCCAATACTATATTATTAATATGACTATAATACTGTATGCCATAAAAATTTTATGATTCATTCATTAGTGTATAGGCTAGGCTACGGTGAAGCAATCATATCAATTATACTAGGCTACCACAAAGCAATCATTGCTGCTTCTTTGTTATCAATGCATGAATTATTATAACTACAAATATTAATTTCTTTTTCACATTATCTTTTCATTTTTTATGTCTAGTGTTAATAATATCTATAACATCTACAGTGTTTTGTATCATATAAGACAATATTGATGTATGTATTGATAGACTGATGATTCATCTTGTAAACAGAAGATGTAAAGTTATGATGTTGATATAGTACAGTATAGTAAATGCATTTTCTCTTCCTTATAATTTTCTTACTAACATTTTTTCTCTAGTTTACTTTATTATAAGCATATAATACAAACAAAATATGTATTAATCGACTGTTTTATGTTATTGGTAAGACTTCAGGCCAACTGTAGGCTACTAGCAGTTAAGGTTTGGGGGAGTCAAAAGTTGTACGCATATTTTTGACTGTACAGTTGGCCCCTGCAATATTTAAGGGCCCACTGTACAACTAACTTGATTTTGAGTTCCTTAAACAGTCTGTGGCCTATGGTTGTAATTCCAGCACCCAACACAAAGTGCAAAAAGTGAATGCTCAATAAATGTTTAAAGTGGCTTGTTTCGATTAATCCATTTACTACTCTGTTAGGCAGCCATGCCTACAGATCCAGGTGAGACACAGGGTACAGCTCAGACCTCAGCTACCTCTTTTCTTCTTTTTTTGCTCATGGTCCCATTTGTTTCAGGAATTTTCTGGGCCTCACCCTTCAGAATTTCAACCATGGCCTGAGCCCTGACATTGGCATGAAGAGCCAAAGAGTAACAGTTCCAACAAGAATATCATTTGGAACTGGGCTTCAGTTGGAGGATTTCCTGGTTATTTTCCACACAGGCAGGATGTGCCTTTATTTGCTTATTCAGTAAACACTGAAGTATCAGGAAAAGGACAAGGTGCAGAGACTACAAAGAAAACCCGAAATCACTGCCTTAAGTAGCACTTTGTGTGTGCACATGTCTGTGCGTTTAGGCGAGGGACGAACACCGGTCGTTTAAAATTTTTTTCCAATTTGTATAGCAGTTCCAGACGAGGAATTCCACTTCTCCTCCGCCACTTCCCACCATCTGCTTCTAACTCTAAAGGGGGGTGTGGCAATAGTGATGAGAGACTGCCTGCTGAAGTACTGAAGGATAAGAGCTTGCCAAGAAAACCCAGGGTTTTTTATGAGAAACCACCATCTGCAGCCTGGAGCCAGGAGAGGTCGCTCAACTTGCAGGAAAGTGCAGAGTCCACTGCATTATCAGTGCCCAGCCCTGCACTAAATTGGGTCTCAGAATCAGACATGGCTGATCTCATAGGCTGCTGAGTTTAACGTGGAAAACTGGCAAAGGAACAGCATTATGTCCGGAGCTACCACACGGAAGGAACAAGGTTCGCCCTTAAGAGCCACTAGTCATCCAGAACGGAAGCGTGAAACACAAGGGGTTCTTTGAGCTGAGGGCCAGCTAGGCCTCTTACTGCATGGCCCGAGCGGCCTCATCCAAGGGGCCTCACCCTTTCGACCCGTCCTCGACTGACTCCTGGGCCCTTTTACAGTTTAAAGGGCTCTGAGTGGGGGAAGAGGCCAGAAAAACCGAAAAAAAGAGAAAATACGCCGTCAGGCCAAGAGGTGTGCAGGACCCTGTCCCCTCCTCCGATTGGCTAGGGTTGTCCTGTTCGCTGTCTGTGATTGGCTGCTCCCACAAAGATGCCGCCGGCGAGCTCATTGGCTCCGGCCCTGTGGGCGGGGCCTCGGAATCCTGCAGGAGAGACCAAGGAGCTGGGCGCTGCTGGGGCCTTGGTCTCCGCGCCGGCGGTAAGTGCCGGGCTGGCTGGGCCAGCCGCTTCGGATGCTGCGGACGCTCGGCCGTGGGAACCAACCGGGCGTCTCCACTTTCGGTTTCCGCCTCGGGGTGCTACTCCCGGCTGAGAAGGGAGGTGGGTAGACAGAGGTCCTGCAGGCCGTCAGCCTTACTCTGCCCGCACCCGCCCGGGACCCTCGGGCCCTGCCCGGCGTCCTGTGGCCCGGAGGTTACCCTCCCCCTCTCTCCTCCCGAACCCCGGAGGTCACCGCCTCCTCACTTCCCACTTTGGCCCCTCCTCTCGAGTCTCTTCCCGGCTTCGCCCTTTCCCCCGGCAAATGTCTTTCCTAGAAGGCTTCCCACTCTGCCAAATGCACGGTTGAAGCAATTAAATGTTTAATAATTAAAGTTTTGTCAAAGTAATCTGTGTATCATGAAAACAAAACAATAAGGCAATAAGTACCCGCCCCTAAATCCTTTTTTGCAGAGGCCACCACATTTAACTTTTTCATGTTTAGAGCTTTTTATGACCCTACTAAATCTAAATAATGTGCTTCCATCGCATTTCTTGATTTATCATTTTGATATTTCTTTACCCCACTTCCCTTCTGCCACCATCTTCTCAATTTTCAGTAGCTATTTTCAATTCTTTGTTGATCTCTGTAGCTTTAAATCATAGATATCAGACTCTGTTGTGTCAGCTTTAGGTAGTAGCTCTTGGGGCCCCTCCGTGGTAGATGAGGATATTGACATTTCTTCCACATCGAGCCTACTATCAGCTAGACCTTAACATTTACATTTAATACTCATGTATTCAAAAATATTTGAGCACTGTCTCTGGCCTTGGGGATATGGTCGTGAACAAAATAGGGTATGTCACTATCCTCATGAAACTTCTACTGTGGGAAGTAAGACAATAAACACATACATGTCAAATGACATTAAGAGCAGGAATTTGGAGAAGTCATTTCAAGCTGGGAGGACAGCAGGAATCCAAGTGTGTGGAATGAATGGACATGGGGTCTGCGAGAAAGTGTGGAAGTTCCTCCTTTTGCTTGACTGGGCTGTTTCAGGGTGAAGAGAGAGCTTCTTGTTGGACTGAGGGCTGGGGAACCAGGATAGGCTCTTCAGTAGGTTAGTGATTTAGTAAAACAAGGTTTTAGGATATTGGTCCTACAGTTTGGTAGTGACAGTGGGAGGAGGAAAAGCAAGAGGCAGGGAGGCCAGTGAGAAGGCAGGACCTGCTGATGGCCTGTGACAGACAGTTCTGCAAAATCTACTTACTGCCCCACTTCCTTCAGGAAACCTCACTGGACTACCCTTAAACCATAGTGATTTCTCTCTCCTCTTGAATTTTTATTATACTTTGAAGCTGGAGAGGTTAAGTACTTTGCCCAAGGTAGAATGGCAGAGCCCTGGACCAAGCATCTGTTAAATGAGGGGAGAGTAGAATAATGCTTTCTACTTAGGGTTTTGAAATACATTGAGCCAATCCATGTAAAATGCTCAGAAGAGTGCCTGGCATATAGTGTACTCAAGGAGTGCTCGCTATTATTATTAACGTATAATATGCTCTCAACTCCCTAACTTAATTATAAAAGCATTTTGGGTTTAAGAACTGTTTTCTGTGTCTAGCTCATTTATTCCTTCAGCAAATATTTATTCAGCAATAACTGCATGACGGGCACTTTTTAGGTCCAAGGCTACAACGATGACTAAGACCATCAGGGCTTTTCCCTTTATAGACTAACTGGTAACACAAACTTGCACGGTGAACAAATAAACATTGTCAACTGTACCAAGAGCCTGCCATTGGTCATTCAAGTTCTGTGCCCACATATGGCCCTAGCAGAAATCTCAGATTTCTTGCTGGAGTAGTGAATTCATCAATATGGGTTTAATTATCATCAGATGACCTTTGTTTTTATCTTCCAAGGGCTGTTTGTTCATATCTGCTTCTAATGTATCACTGAGGAGAGTGTCTTGGCATCTTAGCGGATGTTAGTGCTGGAGAAGTGGGCAGAGGTTCACAGGAGGTGGGGAAAGTGTTGCTGGTTCGCTTATACCTTACACTTCAGTGTGCAACACAAGAAAACAAATTGAGCATATAGGCAATGGGCTTCTGGCATATTACCTTTTCTGCACCTTGACGTACATAAATATACATAGAAGCATCCGAGAGAGTGAGGAAGGTGGGTATTTCTGGCTTTATTTTGGATAGTGAAACCACACGAAGTTCAAGAGAAACAGTGCTGATTTGGAGAGCATGATGGAGGTGGAGTGAGAATGGGCTGGCGAGCGAACCCAGAGGAGGGTCAGAGATGACCGGGTGAATGGAAACTGAGAATTCCCAGCATCCCAACACTCAGGCATCCCCAGATGTCCCTTCTGTGGCGTGAGAAACGTGACCCAGTGGATTCAGTTGGGAAAGCCAGAGCTTATTAAACAGGGTTCATAAAGGATCCAAAAGAGGAAGTTATTTTTTTCAGTCACTACTTATCCCTTTTACCTATCCCTCTGCTCTTCTGCTCTTTTTGCCCTTATTTGTGTTTCTTTCCTTCTTCTCAGCCTTCAGTGGCTCCGCCTAGTTTTATTCATGTTCTGAGGAGGGTGTGACAGGAGCCATGGATCCCGCAGCATTGGTGGAAGCCGTTGTAGAAGAAGTGGCCTGTCCCATCTGCATGACCTTCCTGAAAGAGCCCGTGAGCATCGACTGTGGCCACAGCTTCTGCCACAACTGTCTCTCTGGACTCTGGGAGGTCCCAGGAGAATCCCAGAACTGGGGTTACTCGTGTCCCCTCTGCCGGGCTCCCGTCCAGCCAAGGAACCTGCGGCCTAATTGGCAGCTGGCCAATGTTGTAGAAAAAGTCCGACGGCTAGGGCTGCATCCAGGAATGGGGCTGAAGGGCGACGTGTGCGAGGTCCACGAGGAACAGCTAAAGATGTTCTGCAAAGAGGATGGCCTGATCGTGTGCGAGGCCTGTGGCCGGTCCCCCGAGCACGAGGCCCACAGTGTCGTGCCCATGGAGGATGTCGCCTGGGATTATAAGGTGGGAGATGAAGGCCAGCTCCCCCCAGTCTCTCCCCTGCCCCCCACTTGGCTATCTCTAGATCAAGAACTTGACCGGGGGCCCCAGAGACAAAATGAGAGCTGATTCCTTTGGCTTCTCACACCCCCAGATCCCGGGGACCTGATACAGTGAGCCGTACCTCTCCTTACGTTTATGACCTCCTTTGACTTCCTTCTTTCCCACTTCCACACCTCACCCCAATCCCAACAGGTTTAATGCCTAACCCAAACTTGCTTTCCTTACTAAGAATTTGAGGGAGACCATTTTGGTCTAGCTGGGGTTCTGGGCGCCTTGGATGAGGTGGTCAATGCTGTACCTATCAGAACGTGCAAACTCCTCCTAGCAATGCCACAGATAATCACTGAACATCAGGTGAGTCACTTTAAATTCTTCATTTTATAGACAAAACAAAGGCTTAGAAATTTGAGATCATGATCATTGGTTTTAGAGCTAGAAGAGACCATGGCTGAGTCATTTAGGATTGAGTGAGATTGTCTAATCTAGTGTTGTAGGGTCCCTTCTGACTTAAGTTAGTTAAAGGAAGATCAAAGGCCTTCTTACTCTTCAGCCACTGTTCTTTCTCTTCTTCTTACCTTCTGTTTATTGGAAGCGATAGGGGGAGCCATCTGTGACACCCACTGCTCCTTTTTTATAGCTATCCTATCAACTTCTAACTTCTTATATTTTCCTTAGATGTCCATGCTGACATATCTTTATTGGAATCATTATCCCAATGATTCTGTGATCCATTGATCCTGTACTTGTCTTAATTCTCTTTCTTGAAGTTGAGATTAGAAGGTAAAATTGTAAGATGAATCCCCTGAATTAGCTGTTTTCCTATGCAAAAAGAATTTCTGAAAAATTAAAAGTATTTATTTATTTTGTTTTGCAGGTATTAGAATAGGGAGGCAGTATACCATAGGCATAAGAGTTAAAGAGCTGGGTTAAATCCCAGCCCGACCATTTACTAGCTGAATGACTTTGGGTAGGTTACTCTCTAAGCCTCAGTTTTGTTGGGACATCTTTAGTAAAATGGTCAACATTATTATTATGAGATTACTTTATGCTTCCCAGTAGTCATCTCTCGCATTAGAGTCTAGGATGGTACTTCTTACCTTTAGGGTGTATATGAACCACACAAGGGTCTTGCTAAAATTCAGGAGGTCTGGGGTGAAGCCCAAGATCCTGCATTGCTAACAAGCTCCCAGGTGGTGTTGATGCTGCTGACACACGTGGACCACACTTTGAATAACAAGGTTTAGGAGGCTGTAGGATAACAAAGCAGATAAGGATAAAAAGAGGCGTGGATAGGAAAGTCCAAGATAGTTTTCTGGCCAGGTGGGAAATGGACCTTTTCTTCTGCTTTACAGAAACTTAGAGACTGTGGGAGTTGAAATGATTCTCAGATAGAGAGACCTTGGATGTAATCTGGGCAGGAATCTGCTCCCTCTGTGAAAAGGGAACACCCTTTTCTCCCAGCATGCATTCTGGCCCACCCCCTGAGGGATGCTCGTTTTCCCATCACCTACCAATGCTAGGAAGCCTGGCTATCCACCCAGGCTACGCGAGGTGTCCTCAGGAGGTTTTTGTCTCTTTCAGTGGAAACTCCATGAGGCTCTGGAACATCTGAGGAAAGAGCAAGAAGAGGCCTGGAAGCTGGAAGTTGGTGAGAGGAAACGAACTGCCAACTGGAAGGCAAGTTGCCCCCTGGGGAAAGGAGTCTGTGTGGTCCCTGTGTTGTCCCGAAGCTGGCCTATGGTACCTTCCTCATCTCTGTGAGGCAGAATGTGGGGTTTGAGGTCAGAGAGCCTGGGGTCCTCATGCCAGCTTTCTCTACCAGGTGTGCCGCCTTCAGCCGGCCTTGGGACCACTCACTTCCAGTTTCTTGAATGTGATGTAGAGATAACTTCTGGGCTCTCCTCATATGTGAGAAAGGAAAAGTACACACCTCACATATGCTTTAGCTCACAGGGGTATGACTTGTATAATGCTTAGTAAAGCATAGTTTCTGTTTCTCTTTCCTCAGCTAAAGCATATTTACTAAAAATTAAGTTATTAAAGTGTTGGAAAATCATTTCAGAAATAAACTCAAGGCCCATAACTATCAAACTATCAGAACTTGTGATCAACAGAAGGTAACACTGAATCAGTCTAAAACAGCATATTGAATTGATACAATACCAGTAAGAAGCAAAATCATCTAACAGTGTAGTTGTTACACTGTCTTAGAGGCTTAAGTGTAATGCTTCCGGTCATTATTCTGAAAATAGAATATAGTATTCTGGAAATGGAAAACAGTCTGGAATATATAGTACAAAGGTAATATCCTGGGCCCTACTGGGGTCAACAAGAGTTAGTAATAGGGACTGAGGAGCATGTACTGGAGCTGTGGGAACAGGAAGTTAGGAAAAATCATATCCTTTATCTTTGCCTCTACAGTACCTGGCACACAGTTGGTACCAGAACATTCCAGAGTGCGTGTGTGTGTGCACATACCAGCGTCCTCAATGCCGGGTGGCCCTTACACGACCAGTATCCGTGCTGATTTCTGATCTTGGCTCTACAGATACAGGTGGAAACCCGAAAGCAGAGCATCATATGGGAGTTTGAGAAATACCGGCGATTACTAAAGAAAACACAGCCACCAGGTCGGCGGCTGGAAGTAGAGGCCGCCGCCGCTCTGGCCAGCCTGGAGCAGGAGGAAGGGGAGACCACGCAGAAACTGGGGGTGAGTCACAACGCACTCATCCAGCAGAGCCGGGTCCTGTGGAGGATGATCGCAGAGCTGGAAGAAAGGTCTCAGAGGCCTGTCCGCTGGATGCTGCAGGTGAGAAGCAGGCTTTCCTGGGAAGTCTGAGCAAGGGCTGAGGATAGCCTGGGACTCTAGGAGAGGGGGGTACCTAGTCTTCAGTGGGACCTGTCAGCACTCGGCCTACCAGACACGGATCCCGTATACCCGCTGCCCGTGCCGGCTGTTCCCCTACCCCCGGTTGGGTGGATGACCTCGTGGCCTCCTAGATGGACATTGTCTAGGCGGCCCTCACATCATACCTGTCCCTCCCTCTGGCCAGAGAGTTGAGATGGAGCCCGAAGTTGGCCAGGGCAGCCAGGGCTCAGCCTGCCCTGCCTGCCTACTGTAGGCTTCTCCCCCGCTCCCTCTGCACGCCTTCTCTCCAGCTTTGCTCTCTGCCTTCCCTTTCCCTCGGAGAAACTCCCTCCTAGAGCTCTGTGTCTGTCTGGTCCCTCTGAGGAACGGGGCATACTCATGTGCTGCATATCTTTTTCTCCTTCTAGGGTATTCAGGAAGTCTTAAACAGGTATGTTTCCATCTCTGGAGCCCCTCGACAGCCCTGTAAGAGAAAGTGGGGCCTGGCCAGAGCCAGAAGTGGGGAAGGAACGTAGACCAAGTACCTACAGAAAAGTGGGTGCTGGCCCGTAATCTTCTGCCCCTTCCATTGTATTGGCTCAGGAAGCTTTGAACATCTTTCTTTTTTCTTCTTTGTGCTTGGCCAAATTCATTTCAAGCGTTACCAATAAGAGTTTCAGGTAAAGCTATAAAATGTATGGTTTCAAGTAGATGGCCCAAGGAGGGGAGAAGACTGCAGCTGTCTCCAGTAACATCGGTGCTCTGAGTCTGCATATGGGCCCTTCTTCTCTGCAGTACACCTCTTCCTCTCCCAATGTCAGATTCACACCTAACCCTTCCCATGGCCTAGGTATGTGAATATTCTCTCTGTGCCACAAGCCGTTCAGCTCAGTCAAATAATCATCACATCTCTGCTCCGCCTGGTATTGCTGGGGAGGGGCACCTCGCTGACTCCGTCCCTGGCCAAGCCCCCTTCCCTGTAGTAAGGGAAGGCCTATGTGGCAGAGCCAGGACTTCTGGGCCCAAGGCCTACCCCTCTCTACCAGGAGCAAGTCTTGGAGCCTGCAGAGACCAGAACCAGTCTCGCTGGAGCTGAAGACGGACTGCCGTGTGCTGGGGCTCAGAGAGATCCTGAAGACGTATGCAGGTAATGAATGCTTGGCGGGATTGTGATGAGCGGGGGGCGGGACCCCTCCCGGAGGAATGAAATGGCTCAGTGCCCTCTGGGATGCCCATCGCCCACCCGTCATGGAGGAAATCGCTGGCTGTATCTATCACAGAGACCTGGCCCAGGCCCCCTCGCTCTGTGTCAGGGTACCAACCAGGATCTTTTTCCTTAGCGGATGTGCGGCTGGATCCAGACACTGCGTATTCTCGCCTCATCGTGTCTGAGGACAGAAAATGCGTGCGCTATGGAGACACCAAGCAGAAGCTGCCCGACAATCCTGAGAGATTTTACCGCTACAATATCGTCCTGGGCAGTCAGTGCATCTCCTCGGGTCGGCACTACTGGGAGGTGGAGGTGGGAGACAGGTCTGAATGGGGCCTGGGAGTGTGTAAGGAAAATGTAGACCGGAAGGAGGTGGTCTATTTATCCCCCCACTACGGATTCTGGGTGATAAGGCTGAGGAAGGGCAATGAGTACCGGGCAGGCACCGACGAATACCCGCTCCTGTCCTTGCCCGTCCCTCCCCGCCGGGTGGGAGTCTTCCTGGATTACGAGGCCCATGATATCTCCTTCTACAACGTGACTGACAGCGGCTCCCACATTTTCACTTTCCCCCACTATCCCTTCCCTGGGCGCCTCCTGCCCTATTTCAGTCCTTGCTACAGCATCGGAGCCAACAACACCGCTCCCCTGGCCATCTGCTCCCTGGACGGGGAGGAATAAGAGAGCCACCATCTTAGCCAGAGGCCTTGGAATTTCGCCTGGCCCGCAGGGGTCTTGGAGGACCCTGCCCCTGACGAGGGTCCCCTTGAACTGAGCTGAGCCTGGAAGCCAGGGATTCCTCTGCCTGACCCAGTGGTCTGTCGCTACTGGGCCAAAGTCTCCCACTAAACCACTCATGTTAAAAAGCTGAGACTCGGCAAAAGGAGCATTGCACCCCCGCGGGAAGTATGACAAGGCTTTTGGCGAGGATCACGGTGGTCCTAAGGATCAGGATAGTCCTTTCTGCAGGTCACGCCCCTCTTCCCCATCCCCGTCAGTGCCATAATTCAGTGAGGATGATGAATTAGATCCGATCTTCAGGAAACCCATGGGGTCAGGTTCACCAACAAGCCAGAAGAATACTGTCCGTGTCCA
Source organism: Eschrichtius robustus (assembly GCF_028021215.1). Classification (NCBI taxonomy): domain Eukaryota; kingdom Metazoa; phylum Chordata; class Mammalia; order Artiodactyla; family Eschrichtiidae; genus Eschrichtius; species Eschrichtius robustus. Next base: position 64,112,344 of record NC_090834.1, on the reverse strand, counting down.
GAGCTGGTTGCTGATACCAGCAGGAGGATGCTTCACCTGAGGTTTACAGCCTCTGAGCACCCGTATTTCACCCCAGCTCTCTGACCTCCCAACTGGAGAAATGCACCGCCAATTGCCCACACCACCCCAGTGGCCGTCCCCTCTCTGAGCACAAGCTGGGCAAGTCACTAATCTCAGACTCTAAGGAGACCTGTGTCCGGGTCCTGCCCTTTTCTCTAAATGTCAGAATCAGAAAACCTGTGAGCCTTGTTTTGATTTTCACTTCATGGATGAAGAAACTGAAATGGCCTTAGTGCAGCCAGTTATTTCTCACAAAGCTGATGGAAAGAAGAGTGTATAGATTATAAAGTATTTCTCACATTCAAATGAAACCAAACTGACAAACTCACTTCTCAGGTCACATGTCTGCATATCATTCATTACATTCGGGTCTGAAACACCCCAATGTTTGAAAGAATTTAAGTGTCCTCAATGGGAAAATGGGTATAGTAACTGCATACTCTTCTACCTCGCAGGATTGTTGTGAAGATCTCAGATCCATCCCGTACTTTTGTTCCTTTCTCAGGGACAGGGAAGGCAAGCCATGGATTGTGCCTGTGGTGGCAACCTTCCCATCTCACCTTTTTACAGCATCTTTGCAGCACTGCCTTAGTTTCTTAGGGCCTCTCCTGACAGTCCTGTCCTTTTAGACCAAAAGATACCCATGCCCTGGCAAACTCTGGGCCACAGTAATATATTGAGCGTCTATTATATGTGTTTGTCTTTGGGTTAGAACAGGGACTGTGACATTAGGATAGAGAATGGAAATAATACAAAGAAAAATGTAAAACAAATGCACTGAAAGGAAGGCTGACCCACAAGCTCGTTGGGCTAAAGTTTGGATCTTTGCCACCAAGGGAATCTTCATGGTTCTGGTAAATATTCTGCCTTTCTCTTCCCTAAATCTGTGACAGAAGGAGTAAAGCAGAAGGGAAGTGTGGGGAGGAAGAATAGGCCTAGGCACAAAAAGCCATATATGATAATGAAAGGGAATTAAGACTGTATATCTGGGCTATTGGCCCTTTAGAGTGATTGTTGTGTGTGGCGAAAATAATCATTACAGGTCTTAAAAGTGTGATGTGGGAATGATTGTGCTGGAAACAAACTAAAGCAAGCATATGAGAAATATGGGTTTTGCCTGTTGTGAGGGGCTACAATATATACATTATGTATTGTCACCGTGATGCTGTGTAACACAACCTCTGATGTAGTTTAAGCTTGAAAGTAGTGACTGTTGAGTTAGGATTGGGCAGCAAAGTAGATACTAGGTTAGGTACAGGCAGAACCAAAATCATTCCTGTAATAAAGAATAGCAAAAATTGTTTTTCTACCTTAATTGTATTGGTTGTTCACATATGAAGGAGGTGAAACAGGCCGAAATGGAGAAATAAACTCATTCCTCCCACCATGCTTCCAAGTTGCTCCTTGAGCATTAGCAGTAGGAGGGGAGAACTTGCTATCATCCGCCTGGAGGGGAATGGACTGGTAAGTCACAGACCTGGTCTTGGCAAAGGGTTGAACAGACCTACATTAGAGGGAACATATATCTTTGTGTGTGTAGGGGGGTGGGGCGGGGGGACTCCCTGGGGAAGTGTGTATAGACTTGAGAAATAGATCTTTAGGAAGTGCTTCCAGCTATGTCCATGGAAACTTAACAGAGAGTCTAGGGACTGAATCAGTGTTGTTCTTTTCTGTGGTTTTATTAGGCCAAATCTTGGAAGGTTCCTAGAAAAAGAGAATTATTAGGTGATAAATTCATTCAAACCTAGAATGAATTAAGGAGTGAAATGGCATTATTTGTAATGTGCTCTTTGGGGTTTTTTTTTTAATTTTATTTTTTACATTTATAAGCTGATTTGGGTGCTGTGATTACTTGTTAAAAGAATTACAAGGTTAAGTATATTATGTGTTATCATAATGTCTGATTTTTAAGACCAGGCAAAAAGATAAAAGGTCTTAAGTGTATGAAAATCCTTTTCTCTAGGGTAGTTGCTTACACTTCCTTTCTAAGAACAAAACCTTATTTGTCTGCTTCACCATAGTAGCCCCAGTCTAGCATTGTGTGTGTGTGTGTGTGTGTGTGTGTGTCTAAATATTTAAGTGAGGGAACTTTCATTCATATGCCTAGAATCAAAACGAAAATAAGATCTTCTTGCCTTATAGGGGCATGAAAGACTGGATGTTATTTAATTACAGTCCTGTTCAAAAACTGATTTGATGGCTAATTACAAAAGTGGTCCTGAAGGGGACAAGGCAGGTAGCCATGTGGAGGGCAGAGTGCCTGCACTGCTCCCTGGAATGCCTAGGGTTGTACCTCCAACTTGGTGTGATAATTCACTACAAGGCAGGGGTGAACTTTGCCCATCCTTGTTTTGCTGGCAGAGAAACCAAGGGGTGCAATGCCTGAGCCTTGAGGGGGAAGGCTATTCAAAAGGTAAAATGCTTGGGTCCTGCGAAAGGTGGAGACAGCGGGCAAACCTTGGGGTAGCAACTCCCCACAGGAAATCCAATCTCTCTTTTTTTCCAAGCAGGATTGGCTGTAATCTCTTAAGAATCCTAACACTGATAGTCTACTGTTGCTCCCAGGCTCTAGTTAAAAGAGCACACGTTGCTTCACATGCTAGGGCGGGGGTCGTATCTGAGTATATTGGGAGAAGCACAGGTTTTTCTGTTTGGGGCAGCCATGGCAGAGAACCAGTCCGTTTTAGGAAGTATGAAGTTCAATATTTGAGTACCAACGGTGGGTCTCAGCTAGTTTCAGTGAGTACCGGTGTGAATGAAACACAAAGCTGGCAGGGCAGGCTTCTGATTGAAATGCTGAAAAGAAATTTCTGTTTTGAATGCAGGCTGGACTATCCCTTTGTCACTTTCCATCAGATGCTTTAATGCGTCTAATAACTCGTTGATTAAATGGGCATAGCCAAATCATTGGGTTGCTTGTAGAGAAAGAATAGTGTGACTACATGGAAATTTTATCAAATATGCTTAACCATCTCACGATCTTGATTTGGTTTTATGTTATGGGGTTGCAAGGGAAGGAGAGTTTCTTTTTTCTACTCTTTGGGAACTCAGTGCATCGTTATCTGATTTTGAGAGGTTGACTCCTACTTCTCTGATATTCAGAAATAGAATACATTCTAGGTAGGTAAATATCAATATTAGCAAAGAGTATGGATGCTAAGTTGTTAAGCATGAGATCCCTCTGGAACAGTTACTGCATGAATGCTGATCTACGCAGGAATACAGTTTCAATAGTGCCTAGGGCTACCCTTTAAAATTATGGAATTAGAAATTTATTGGGTATATTTTTAAAGTATATACAGTAATTCAGGTATTGTTTTATGTGCTTTCCATTCATTATTTTATCTTCAATACCCTCTATGAATTAGTGTTGTTTCCTCATCAGTAGAAAGGAGATATTAAGACTCAAATACAATAACTTGCCATCAACACTTACTGGGAAATTATCTTAAGATTTTCGGATATACCAGGGTCAAATATATGTACCTCTTACATATGAAATCTCTTTCTTTTTACATATACTGATTATTCAGTTTAAGACTTTCCGAAAGGGGAAAAATAAAAACAAAAAACCAATGAATTATCTGATGACCTGGAAAGAGTGGTGATATTTCAACTTCATTATTATTATTGTTCTCTATTAACCTTTTTATCCCAGAGCATACCTCCTTAGAGATGTCCAAAAGAAGAAAGACCTGTGTTATATTTGATCCCTCTATTTTGTATCTTACAGTTAAGTTACACAAGCAGGACTAAGAAGCAAAGAGATAGATGTCAAAACCAAACTCACGTTGCTTTAGCTTCTGTTGCTTAGAAACAGAAAGCTGGTGATTAGTATACTGATTACAACTAGCTTAACAATAGTGGGAATATTAAAAGGCTATAGAGGTATATCTTATAGAACTTAATAACGGGGATGTACCTAGGTGTTGAAAATGAATTGGAACCAGAGAACCAGAGACTTAGTTTCTTCATCCCATTTTGCTAATCTGTTTCTCTTGGCTGTGGAACAGATTTCTCTTTCCAAGTTCGTGTGCTGGAAAATGGCCACCATCAGTGACCCCAAGTTTGTATCTCCTCAGATAAACTGGGATCCATTTTGACTGGAGACAGACTCTGGTCCAGGTGTCAGCACATGACCCAAGTTGAGTGGATTCATCAATGGGCCAGAGGTCAGGTCATATATATTAACAGTTGCTTCCATATAATAACATAAGGAGAGGAACAGTTGTGAGAAAATCAGTCAGGTATGGGGGTACCTAACAGTTGGTTTCTTCTGCAGAGGGACTGGTAGGATACTAAGTTGGAAATGTAGGTCAGAATCTAAGGAAAGAAAAATCCCCAATCTATATTCTCTTCCCAGACTTACCTCTGATTCAGATACTAGTTAATTGAAACCATAAAACACATTGTCAGAAAATTATTTCATTTATATCCTTGCTAAAAATTGAAAAGTTAGGCAAAGTTACCCTTTACAGCTTCATCTTAGAACTTCTGTGGTACCAGGTGAACCAAACCAGCTCCACAGACCTCTAAGGCATCTTTGAACTTGGCTGGAACGCTCAAGGTCTGAACAGACTTTGTGTTCATGAACCCAGGTTGGAGTGGTTAAAGAGGCAGTGCGTCAGCAAGCTCCATGTTCACTCCCTTATTTGTTTGGTTCTCAGGCCATAGATGATGGGGTTTAAGGTTGGTGGGATGATTAGGTACAAGTCAGCTAACAGCACCTGGATGTGCAAAGGCACTATGTCCTTCCCTAGCCAGGCCACATAGATGGATGCCATCCCAGGTAGGTAGTACAGAGCCATAACCCCCACGTGGGAGCCACATGTGCTTAATGCTTTCAACTGAGCATTCTTTGAGGAGAGACCAAATACTGCCTGAAGAATCAAGTTATAGGAGGCAGCAATAAAGGCCACCTCAGAACCCACAGTAATGGAGGAACCCATCAAGCTGTAGAGACTACTGGGCATGGGGTCGGCATATGCCAACTTGGCCACAGCTATGTGCCCACAGTAGGAATGGAGAACCACATTGGAGCCACAGAAAGGCAGATGACTCACCATCCAACTCAGTGGAGTCGTGAATATGATAGCTCTGATAGTGATGATCACACTCATTCCCAGTATCACTTGAGGTGTGAGAATGCTCTTGTAGTGTAGGGGCTTACAGATGGCCACATAGCAGTCAAAGGCCATGGCCAGTAGCAGCCCTGTCTCCACAGCTGTGGCTGCATGGACAAAATACATCTGAGTGAAACAAGCATTAACGCTGATGAAGCTGTCTCCTAAGGAGAAAATGCTCACCATCTTGGGCACTACCAAGGAGTCCATAACAATGTCCACAGCAGCCAGAATATACAGGGAGCAGTACATGGGCTCTTGTAGAGTGGAATCCATCAAAATTACAGTCACTATGAGGGTGTTTCCTAACAGGGCTATGGTATACATGATGCTCAGTGAGATAACCAGCCAAAGATGTGAAGATTGCAAACCTGGAATACCCACCAGGACGAGGTGGCGGGGGTTCCATTGTATGGTTGTAGGGTGGCCCCAGCATCACAGATGAGACTGCTTTCCTGTTAATATATAAAATGATGTAAAAGGATGCAATCCTGTAAGACTTGTTCCCAGCTATGGTGTTAGGAGAGCCTGATGGTATGCTCAACTCAGTGGACCACAGGATTAAGGAACTGACATCTGACAAAATTTTCCTGCTCCACCTTCCATCCTCCTCAGTACTGTGCCTTACTAACTTCTGTTCATCGTTCAAATATGAGTTACTTCCTTCAGGAAGTCTTCTCTGCCTCCTGCCCCATCCCATGCAGAAACTAAATTAGGTACCTTCAGAGCTTTTATGGACTCTCATCCATGCTGACCTCTGAGGGACCTAAATTGACAATTCCAATACTCTACCTGTGACTTTATTGTATTCAATCATATGTGTCTTGTTCATGGCCTTATACCTTATACCAAGTGTGTGCACCCATAGCTGTGGTGCACAAGTCCATTAAAAGAAGATATGTGTACTCATTATAGCAAACAGTTGAATGAATGAATGAGAAAACAAAGGAAAGAGTTTTTCTTTTATTTTTGTATGTTCAGTTCCTAATATTTAATAATTGTTGGATGAAACTTCGTGAGATTGAACATGTCACATTGTGCATCTTCTCCTTCCTCAATCTCTCACTTCCCTAATATTGCATCTCTCAAGGCCTCAGGCTAGGGGGTCACCACACCAATTGTGTGACTATGTTGACTTTACAATAGTCATATATAGGCCAAGAACTGTTTCCCAGGTGTGCAAGCAATCTTAAATGAAGAGTGCTTATTTGCCAAGCCTGGAGACTAGCATGCTATTAATTATCACCCCCCTCCCCTCAGTCAGGAGTTTTTAAGGCTAAGAACTTTCCATATCCTTGGAGACTGCCTTCACTTGACCCTTCTTGGATTTCTCATCAGGCCTGGCTCCTCCCTAAAAAATTGAGTAGATCAGATGGATGGAGTACTGGCCACAGAATCCCGTCAGCTGCAGTAGCATTTTCTCTTTTAACCAAGGATGAGACAAACATTTACCTGGTTCTCAATGCTAATCAAGTGACATACATTTGCCCCTTCCATTTACCCCCTGGAGAGCCTACCACTAATTGACTCCACACCCAGGTACCAAAGCAGCCTTAATGAGAGTCCTCTGAAGTTTTCTAAAAAGCCAAATTTCTGGGATATGATTACAATCTGTGGTCTTCATTGAAACAGACAAACAAAAAAAAAACCCTAAACATAAATGCCTTATAATGGAACTTATAAAGACTGAATAAAGTAACGAGCTCTGTTTCATGGTCAGAGGACCTTGCTGTGATGGGTGAAACATCTTCAGTGATAGATCATGAGAAGATGCGGGAAAACTTTTTGAAGTAGAATGATAGTGCAGAGTGAAAAAATATATATCCTTAAGACAGCTGTGTGTTTCCTGAATGCCACAAACTCAAGGTTAAGCATCATTCCTTAAAAAGTCGAAGAAGAGCCTAAGGAACCAGAATGCCTCCTCCCCCCCACTCACCTCTGATCCAAGATCTTCCTCTCTGCATCTCTGCCCTGTATAAAATCACCTTTCTTCTGAGGGCAGTCTCAGCCGGTGCCTGCCCATCCCTCCTCTCTCTAGCCCTGGCAAGTTGTAACTAGTCATACCTTTCATTCTCTTGAGAGATTTTTTTCCCCCCTCATTCCTTTTTCTTCTCAATTAGCACGGCTAGAGGTTTACATATCTTATTAGTGCTTTCAAATGACTGGACAGTTTGGTTGGTCTTTTTTTTTTTTCTTTTTCACTCTTCAGTCTATTGCTACTAAAAATTTTCTTGCTAAGACCAACAATGATCTCCATCAATAACATGTTGCCAATCCAGTGTTTTCATTCTTTATTTTACTTGACCTATCCAAAACATTTAACATTACTGCTTGGTCTCTCATTTTTTTTTTTTTTTTTTGGTTAAATTTTTTTTTAACATCTTTATTGGAGTATAATTGCTTTACAATGGTGTATTAGTTTCTACTGTATCCCGGAGTGAACCAGCTATACATATACATATATCCCCATATCCCCTTCTTCTTCTGTCTCCCTCCCACCCTCCCTATCCCGCCCCTCTATGTGGTCACAAAGCACAGAGCTGATCTCCCTGTACTATGCGGCTGCTTCCCACTAGCTATGCATTTTGTATATGGTACTGTATATATGTCCATGCCACTCTCTCACTTCGTTGCAGCTTAACCTTCCCCCTCCCCGTGTCCTCAAGTCGACTCTCTATGTCTGCATCTTTATTCCTGTCCTGCCCCTAGGTTCTTCAGAACCTTTTTTTTTTTTTTTAGGTTCCATATATATGTGTTAGCATACAGTATTTGTTTTTCTTTGTCTCACGTACTTCACTCTGTATGACAGACTCTAGGTCCAACCATCTCACTACAAATAAATCAATTTCGTTTCTTTTTATGGCTGAGTAATATTCCATTGTATATATGTGCTACATCTTCTTTATCCATTCATCTGTCGATGGATACTTAGGTTGCTTCCATGTCCTAGCTACTGTAAATAGAGCTGCAATGAACATTTTGATACATGACTCTTTTTGAATTATGGTTTTCTCCAAGTATATGCCCAGTAGTGGGATTGCTGGGTCGTATGGTAGTTCTATTTTTAGTTTTTTAAGGAACCTCCGTACTGTTCTCCATGTGGCTGTATCAATTTACATTCCCACCAACAGTGCAAGAGGGTTCCCTTTTCTACACACCCTCTCCAGCATTTATTGTTTCTAGACTTTTTGATGATGGCCATTCTGACTGGTGTGTGGTGATACCTCACTGTGGTTTTGATTTGCATTTCTCTAATGATTAGTGATGTTGAGCATCCTTTCATGTGTTTGTTGGCAATCTGTATATCTTCTTGGGAGAAATGTCTGTTTAGGTCTTCTGCCCATTTTTGGATTGGGTTGTTTGTTTTTTTAATATTGAGCTGCATGAGCTCTTTATATATTTTGGAGATTAATCCTTTGTCCTTGATTCATTTGCAAATATTTTCTCCCATTCTGAGGGTTGTCTTTTCGTCTTGTTTATGGTTTCCTTTGCTGTGCAAAAGCTTTGAAGTTTCATTAGGTCCCATTTGTTTATTTTTGTTTTTATTTCCATTACTCTAAGAGGTGGATCAAAAAAGATCTTGCTGTGATTTATGTCAAAGAGTGTTCTTCCTATGTTTTCCTCTAAGACTTTTATAGTGTCCGGTCTTACATTTAGGTCTCTAATCTATTTTGAGTTTATTTTTGTGTATGGTGTTAAGGAGTGTTCTAATTTCATTCTTTTACATGTAGCTGTCCAGTTTTCCCAGCACCACTTATTGAAGAGACTGTCCTTTCTCCATTATATATCCTTGCCTCCTTTGTCATAGATTAATTGACCATAGGTGCGTGGGTTTATCTCTGGGCTTTCTGTCCTGTTCCATTGACCTGTATTTCTGTTTTTGTGCCAGTACCATACTGTCTTGATTACTGTAGCTTTGTAACATAGTCTGAGGTCAGGGAACCTGATTCCACCAGCTCTGTTTTTCTTTCTCAAGATTGCTTTGGCTATTCGGGGTCTTTTGTGTTTCCATACAAATTGTGAAATTTTGTGTTCTAGTTCTGTGAAAAATGCCAGTGGTAGTTTGATAGGGATTGCATTGAATCTGTAGATTGCTTTGTGTAGTATAGTCATTTTCACAATATTGATTCTTCCAATCCAAGAACATGGTATATCTCTCCATCTATTTGTATCATCTTTAATTTCTTTCATCAGTGTCTTATAGTTTTCTGCATACAGGTCTTTTGTCTCCTTAGGTAGGTTTATTCCTAGGTATTTTATTCTTTTTGTTGCAGTGGTAAATGGGAGTGTTTCCTTAATTTCTCTTTCAGATTTTTCATCATTAGTGCATAGGAATGCAAGAGATTTCTGTGCATTAATTTTGTATCCTGCTACTTTACCAAATTCATTGATTAGCTCTAGTAGTTTTCTGGTAGCATCTTTAAGATTCTCTATGTATAGTATCATATCATCTGCAAACAGTGACAGCTTTACTTCTTCTTTTCCGATTTGGATTCCTTTTATTTCTTTTTCTTCTCTGATTGCTGTGGCTAACACTTCCAAAACTATGTTGAATAATAGTGGTGAGACTGGGCAACCTTGTCTTGTTCCTGATCTTAGTGGAAATGGTTTCAGTTTTTCACCATTGAGAACACTGTTGGCTGTGGGTTTGTCATATATGGCCTTTATTATGTTGAGGTAAGTTCCCTCTATGCATACTTTCTGGAGGGTTTTTATCATAAATCGGTGTTGAATTTTGTCAAAAGCTTTTTCTGCATCTATTGAGATGATCATATAGTTTTTCTCCTTCGATTTGTTAATATGGTTTATCACATTGATTAATTTGCGTATATTGAAGAATCCTTGCATTCGTGGGATAAACCCCACTTGATCATGGTGTATGATCCTTTTAATGTGCTGTTGGATTCTGTTTGCTAGTATTTTGATGAGGATTTTTTTTTGTATATTTTATTTATTTATTTATTTATTCTTGGCTGCATTGGGTCTTCGTTGCTGCACGCGGGCTTTCTCTAGTTGCGGCGAGCGGGGGCTACTCTTCGTCGCGGTGCACGGGCTTCTGATTGCGGTGGCTTCTCTTGTTGCAGAGCATGAGCTCTAAGCGCACGGGCTTCAGTAGCTGTGGCACGTGGGCTCTAGAGTGCAGGCTCAGTAGTTGTGGTGCACGGGCTTAGTTGCTCCGTGGCATGTGGGATCTTCCTGGACCAGGGCTCGAACCCGTGTCCCCTGCATTGGCAGGTGGATTCTCAACTGCTGCGCCACCAGTGAAGTCCCTTTGTTGAGGATTTTTGCATCTATGTTCATCAGTGATATTGGCCTGTAGTTTTCTTTGTGACATCTTTGTCTGGTTTTGGTATCAGGGTGATGGTGGCCTTGTAGAATGAGTTTGGGTGTGTTCCTCCCTCTACTGTATTTTGGAAGAGTTTGAAGAGGATAGGTGTTAGATCTTCTCTAAATGTTCGATAGAATTTGCCTGTGAATCCGTCTGGTCTTGGGCTTTTGTTTGTTGGAAGATTTTTAATCACAGCTTCATCTTCAGTGCTTGTGATTGGTCTGTTTATATTTTCTATTTCTTCCTGGTTCAGTCTCAGTAGGTTGTGCTTTTCTAAGAAAATGTCCATTTCTTCCAGGTTGTCCATTTTATTGGCATATAGTTGCTTGTAGTAATATCTCATGATCATTTGTATTTCTGCAGTGTCAGTTGTTACTTTTCCTTTTTCATTTCTAATTCAACTGATTTGAGTCTTCTCCCTTTTTTTCTTGATGAGTCTGCCTAATGGCTTATCAATTTTGTTTATCTTCTCAAAGAACCAGCTTTCAGTTTTTTGTTTCTTTTAAAAAATTAATTAATTAATTTATTTTTGGCTGTGTTGGGTCTTCGTTTCTGTGCGAGGGCTTCCTCTAGTTGCGGCAAGTGGGGGCCACTCTTCATCGCGGTACGCGGGTCTCTCACTATCGCGGCCTCTCTTGTTGCGGAGCACAGGCTCCAGACGCGCAGGCTCAGTAGTTGTGGCTCACGGGCCCAGCTGCTCTGCGGCATGTGGGATCTTCCCAGACCAGGGCTTGAACCCGTGTCCCCTGCATTGGCAGGCAGATTCTCAACCACTGCGCCACCAGGGAAGTCCCCAGCTTTTAGTTTTATTGATCTTTGCTATAATTTCCTTCAATTCTTTTTCATTTATTTCTGATCTGATCTTTATGATTTCTTTCCTTCTGCCAACTTTGGCGGTTTTTTTGTTCTTTTTTCTCTAATTGTTCTAGGTGTAAGGTTCGGTTGTTTATTTGAGTTGTTTCTTGAGGTAGGATTGTATTGCTATAAACTTCCCTCTTAGAACTGCTTTTGCTGCATCCCGTAGGTTTTGGGTCATCGTGTTTTCATTGTCATTTGTTCCTAGGTATTTTTTGATTTCCTCTTTGATACTTTCAGTGATCTCTTAGTTATTTAGTAGTGTATTGTTTAGCCTCCATGTGTTCATATTTTTTACAGATTTTTTCCTGTAATTGAATCTAGTCTCATAGCGTTGTGGTTGGAAAAGATACTTGATACAATTTGAATTTTCTTACGTTTACGAAAGTTTGATTTGTGACCGAAGATATGATGTATCCTGGCGAATATTCCATGAGCACTTGAGAAGAAAGTGTATTCTGTTGTTTTTGGATGGAATGTCCTATAAATACCAATTAAGTCCATCTTGTTTAATGTGTCATTTAAAGCTTGTGTTTCCTTATTTATTTTCATTTTGGATGATCTGTCATTGGTGAAAGTGGGGTGTTAAAGTCCCCTACGATTATTGTGTTACTGTCAATTTCCCCTTTTACAGCTGTTAGAATTTGCCTTATGTATTGAGGTGCTCCTATGTTGGGTGCATAAATATTTACAATTGTTATATCTTCTTCTTAGGTTGATCCCTTGATCATTATGTAGTGTCCTTCTTTGTTTCTTGTAATGGTGTTTATTTTAAAGTATTTTGTCTGATATGAGAATTGCTACTCCAGTTTTCTTTTGATTTCCATTTGCATGGAATATCTTTTTCCATCCCCTAACTTTCAGTCTGTATGTGTCCCTAGGCCTGAAGCGGGTCTCTTGTGGACAACATATATATGGGTCTTGTTTTTGTATCCATTCAGCCAGTCTGTGTCTTTTGGTTGGAGCATTTAATCCATTTACATTTAAGGTAATTATCGATATGTTTGTTCCTATTACCATTTTCTTAATTGTTTTGGGTTTGTTTTTGTAGGTCTTGTCCTTCCCCTGTGTTTCCTGCCTAGAGAAGTTCATTTAGCATTTGTTGTAAAGCTGGTTTTGTGGTGCTGAATTCTTTTAGCTTTTGCTTGTCTATAAAGGTTTTAATTTCTGAATGAGATCCTTGCTAGGTAGAGTAATCTTCGTTTTAGGTTTTTCCCTTTCATCACGTTAAATATGTCCTGCCACACCCTTCTGGCTTGCAGAGTTTCTGCTGAAAGATCAGCTGTTCACCTTATGGGAATTCCCTTGTATGTTATTTGTTGCATTTTCCCTTGCTGCTTTTTTTTTTTTTTAAAGATAGGTTAATTTTTTAAAATTAATTAATTAATTAATTTATGGCTGTGTTGGGTCTTCATTTCTGTGCGAGGGCTTTCTCTAGTTGTGGCAAGTGGGGGCCACTCTTCATCGTGGTGCGTGGGCCTCTCACTATCACGGCCTCTCTTGTTGTGGAGCACAAGCTCCAGACGCGCAGGCTCAGTAGTTGTGGCTCATGGGCCTAGTTGCTCTGCGGCATGTGGGATCTTCCCAGACCAGGGCTCGAACCCATGTCCCCTGCATTGGCAGGCAGATTCTCAACCACTGCGCCACCAGGGAAGCCCTCCCTTGCTGCTTTTAATATTTTTTCTTTGTATTTAATTTTTGATAGTTTGATTGATATGTGTCTTGGCATATTTCTCCTTGGATTTATCCTGTATGGGACTCTCTGCACTTCCTGGATTTGACTGAGTATTTCCTTTCCCATATTAGGGAAGTTTTCAACTATAATCTCTTCAAATATTTTCTCAGTCCCTTTCTTTTTCTCTTCTTCTTCTGGGACCCCTATAATTTGAATGTTGGTGGGTTTAATATTGTCCCAGAGGTCTCTGAGACGGTCCTCAATTTTTTTCATTCTTTCTTCTTTATTCTGCTCTGTGGTAGTTATTTCCACTATTTTATCTTCCAGGTCACTTATCCGTTCTTCTGCCTCTGTTATTCTGCTATTGATTCCTTCTAGAGAATTTTTAATTTCATTTATTGTATCGTTCATCATTGTTTGTTTGCTCTTTAGTTCTTCTAGATCCCTGTTAAATGTTTCTTGTATTTTCTCCATTCTATTTCCAAGATTTTGGATCATCTTAGTATCATTACTCTGAATTCTTTTTCAGGTAGACTGCCTATTTCCTCTTCATTTATTTGGTCTCTTGGGCTTTTACCTTGCTCCTTCATCTGCTGCATATTTCTCTGTTTTCTCATTTTGCTTAACATACTGTGTTTGGGGTCTCCTTTTCACAGGCTGCAGGTTCGTAGTTCCCGTTGTTTTTGGTGTCTGCCCCCATTGGGTAAGGTTGGTACCATGGGTTGTGTAGGCTTCCTGGTGAAGGGGAGTGGTGCATGTGTTCTGATGGATGAGGCTGGATCTTGTCTTTCTGGTGGGCAGGACTGCGTCTGGTGGTGTGTTGTGGGGTGTCTGTGAACTTATTATGATTTTAGGCAGCCTCTCTGCTAATGGGTAGGGTTGTGTTCCTGTCTTGCTAGTTGTTTGGCATGAGGTGTCCAGCACTGTAGCTTGCTGGTCGTTGAGTGGAGCTGGGTCTTTGTGTTGAGATTGAGATCTCTGGGAGAGCTCACGCCAATTGATATTATGAGGGGCCACGAGGTCTCTGGTGGACCAATGTTCTGAACTTGGCTCTCCCACTTCAGAGGCTCGGATCTGACACCCAACCGGAGCACCAAGACCCTGTCAGCCACACGGCCAGGTATGTGGGGAGTTTCTTGCCTTTTGGGAAGTCTGAGGTCTTCTCCCAGTGTTCAGTAGGTGTTCTGTAGTTGTTCCACATGTAGATGTATTTTTAATGTATTTGTGGGGAGGAAGGTGATCTCCACATCTTACTCTTTCAGCATCTTGAAGCTTATTTTTTGGTTAACTTTTTGATTGAAGTATAACATATCAATATATACTGTGTAAAATGCACAGAAGGTGTATAGTTGATAAAGTTTTATAAAGTGAGCACGTGAACACACCCTCGTGGCCACTACCCAGATCAAGATACAGGCACAATTGCTTCCTGGTTGTTAAGGTGCACTGTACTTCAGAAAGCTCTGTCCAAACTCTCCTAAGACATTTCCAGCCTAGAACCTGCCTCTGCCTTCAACCCTGCAGAGACACTCACATGAAAGACCTGGAGAGCCAATCAGTAAACAAAAGCTTAGACAAGTCACTTAAGTAAATCATAGGATATGTGAGGATTTTTTATTCCTATTTAAAGGGTGGGAAATACACAATTCAAATTAAGATTGTCTTAAAGGTAAAAGCAGTAATGCATAATTCATTCAAATGTAGCCTTTGTGTTTATGATAACCCTATGCCTCCACTCTACAACCAAAAGCACATACCCCCAATCATCCCTACTGCCCAGTTTCTATTCTCATAACTCCCCCTGGTCCCGGAAAACTGTCTCTCCATCATCCCAAGGTGAGACATAGCCCTTCCTCTCACAGCTTTGAACCAAAGTATCATGTGTTCCCTGTTCCTTTTCTTTCCCCAATTGTCCCATCACTTCCAGAATGTGATCTTAATATCAGCAGTACTCACAAGACCTGACCAGCCCTTTTTAGTGGGGTTGAGGGCTTATATCCTCCTTTCTAGGGTGACTCTGCCTTTGAGACTTCATCACGCCGAACACCCAGTCCCCAGCTCAGTTACCCACCACTCTGGAGTTTTCTCCACTTGACTTCCTCTGGTAGTCCACATTTCTTTCACTCAAAAGAAGGGGGATTTACACAGGAACCTTAAGGAGGAGCAGGAAGAGTGACACAAGATCAAATATGAACAACATAGAGTCATGGTGAGGAGTATTGTCATTTTCAAAGGTTTCCCATGGGGAGCCCTCTTCCCCTATAGATTCTCTATCACCCTGCTTTTTCCCTGGACCCTCCAGCTTCCCTTGGCGTCTGCCCAGTAGCCGAACACTGTAACTCCTCCAGAGACTGATTTTTTGTTTGTACTCTACCCGCTGGAGAGTTCCAGATTGCAGGAACAGGAAGGTGCTTAGTGGATGAAAAGTCTTTATTCAAGTCCTCAGGGGATACCTAAGAGAAGAATATAGCATGCATTCTGAAAAGAAAACAAAAGGCCCAAGATTAGTTAGATTTGTGAAACCCTGTTATATGCCAAGCACCCTGCTAAACACTTTTCAAAGATGATCTCATTCAATTTTCACAGTCCTTTGAGGTAAGCTACCATTATCACATCTACATTTTATAGATGAAATTGAGGTGCATAGAAGGTCACAAAGATAGTAAACCAGTCATGATTCAAATTCTAGCACTCATATTTCATTTCACTTTGTTGTCACACTGATAGCATACTTAATCTCCAAAGTCTGCGTCTCTGTTCATTTCCTCCATTCTGCCTGGAAACTCATGTAGGGCTTCTCCTAGCAGTGTGTGATAAAGTCCTATTTGAACAGAGAAGGGAAATAGAGTATAAGGGAGGCCAAGGAAGATAAGCTTTTCAAACTGGGGGAAGAGCATGGACCTCAGCACAAAGATATGAAAAGACAAAATATTCTCCAAACAGAAGATAAACCAGAAAAGGTAGAATGCAGGGTACTTGAAAGAGAATGCAAATAAATGAGGCTAGAGAGGTGCATGGGCCATATTTTAGAGGTCCTGACTTCTGCCTGGGTATCACCATGGGGCAGGAATAAAGCTGAGAGAAAGAAGCCAACATGTGCAAGATATAAAGGTTTTTTAGTGGCAAAAGATATAGAGATATATGGAAATATGAAAAATCAGGAGACAATGCTGCATGCTCCCAGTTCCCCGATTCCTCAGCAGAGACATAGTTATTAGTGATGTGAATGGTGAGAGGCATTCTGCTGCCTTTTGGAGGGGCATGGAGCTGCTTCATGCCTTCCTCAGCCAATACATTTCTAATGACCAGGAGGTAGTCTAGGTTCAATTTACTAGGCTTAGCCTCCATTAGAAGGTCCATTCTTCAAGCCTGAAAGAGAACCAGTCCCCAGAACTGCTGTACTCTGCTCTGCCCCAAGGCAGACAAGGAGACATTCAGAAATAGACCAAAGATCTGTCCTTAGGAACATGCCATCCAAGTTTATTAACTTGTTATTTACGTTAGTTGATACAGAACCTCAGTTCCCAAGACCCCCTGCCCAAAATATTACTGAGATTTCTCAGGAGTTACCTGTAGTACGTATCTGATATTCATACCCATTTGTAATCCCCTCCTCCCCTTGAGTGTGGGCTCAACTTAGTGACTTGCTTCTAATGAGTAGAAAGCTGCAAAAGTGATGGGATTTCACTTTGGAGAGTAAGTTACCAACAGACTGTGACTTCCAACTTGCTCACTCTGTTTTGCTGTCTTTCTCACTCTTTCTGAGCTTCTGAGGTAAGCCAGCTGCCATGTTATGAGCTGCCCTGTGGAGAGATCCACATGGCAAGGAAATTATATCTCTGAGTGAGCCTGGAAGTGCATCTTCTGAGGCTTGCCACCAGCCATGTGAATGAGCTGGGAAGCAAATCCTCCTCCAAGTGAACCTTCAGATGACTACAGTTCTGGTCAACACCTTCATTGCAACCTGTAAGGCAATCTGAGCCAGAGGCACCTAATTAAGCCACATCCAGATTTCTGACCACCCCTCCCCCATCAGAAACTGTGAGATCATAAATGTTGTTGTCTAAGCTGCTGAATTCGGGCTAATTTGTTACACAGGAAATATAACTAATACAGTAGATAACCACATATCTATAGTTTCACGTTTACTACAAGAGGAAAGTTAATGCCACCACCACTGGCCATTTTTGCTTTTGAGGGCAGTCAATTGATCATGACCATCCTGGACCTCTGGGTCCCAAAATTGCATGATAATGTGTGGGGAAGATGACTTTTCCTGCTGTTAATGATCTGATAGTTCTGTTCCACTAAAAACTGAGAGGCAGATCTCAAGGCAGTGTTGCTTGTGACATGGTATGTCAGAGTTTATTTACAAACCTCTGTGCCTGGGACCCCGGAGGAACAGACAGGGGCCAGATGCAATTAACAGACTTCAGACTGTCTACCTAAATTACCTCTCACATTCAACATACCTGGCTTCTATTCCTCTTAGGAGATATTATCTGTCTAGATGATCTTCAGTGGCACTCTGCAGGCAACAACCAGACTACTTTTGGAATATTTGACCATTTGAATCTTTGACTCAGGATCTGCTTCTGAGAAAACACAATCTAAGGAAGTGGATGCTCTTGCCTTATTCCTGATCTTCATGGTAATGGTTTACTCTTTCTCCCTTAAGTAAGATGCATTTAGGAATGAAGTACACATATCAATTATAATCAGTTCTTATTCAAGTGCTTTATGAACAGTAAGTGGCAAGAGTCTTTTTACCGTCTCTGGAAAGAAGCCTGTTGTGTTGTGTTTTCCTTTGATCGATTAATGTGGTGATTTAAATTAAAGGATTTCCCATAATTGAACCACACTTACTTTCATTGAATAATCCCACTTGGTCATGGTGGATTACTTTCATAATGTGGTTGGATCTGTTTG
Source organism: Eschrichtius robustus (assembly GCF_028021215.1). Taxonomy (NCBI): domain Eukaryota; kingdom Metazoa; phylum Chordata; class Mammalia; order Artiodactyla; family Eschrichtiidae; genus Eschrichtius; species Eschrichtius robustus. Next base: position 64,094,373 of record NC_090834.1, on the reverse strand, counting down.
CTGATATTTTAATTAGTATTTTTGTATCAATATTTATGAGGAAGTTCATCCCTAGTTTTCCTTTTCTGCACAGTCTTTCTCAGGTTCAGCCATCGATGTAACTCTTCCTATGTAGGGGGAAAATTGATGTCTTTCTTCTTTTCTTGCGAATTTCTCTTGTTTTCTGACTCTCCTGTGAAATCATCTGAACCTGTTGTTTTTTCAGAGTAGTTCCTTAGCTTTATTTCTTCAGTGCAAATTTGTACTTTCTACCTCTACTGAGGTCAATTTTGACCAAAGGTATTGCATTCTATTTTACTGTATTGTACTGTATTATACTGTACCAATTTCACCCAGGTTTTCTAACTTATTTGCATAGAATTGTGTAATCTCTAATCATTTTTTATTTTATCAGTTTCAGTGATTACTTCTTCTTGTTCTTTTTTTTTCTCATACTTTAATGAAGTATAGTTGATTTACAGTGTTGTGTTAGTTTCAGGTGTGCAACAAAGCAGTTCAGTTATATACATATTTACATTCTTTTTCAGATTCTTTTCCATTATAGGTTTTTACAAGATATTGAATATACTTCCCTATATTATATAGTAGGTCCTTGTTATTTATCTATTTTATATATAGTTGTGTATCTGTTAACCCCAAACTCCTAATTTATCCCTCTGCACCCCTGTCCCCTTTGGTAACTGTAAGTTTGTTTTGTATGTCTTTGTAAATTAGTTCATTTGTATCATATTTTATATTCCACATATAAGTGATATCATATGGTATTTGTTTTTGTCTTTCTGACTTACTTGATTTACTATGATAATCTCTAGGTCCACCCATGTTGCTACAATGGCAATATTTCATTATTTTTATGTCTGAGTAATATTCCATTGTATATATATATATACCACAACTGCTTTATCCATTCATCTGTCAATGACATTTAGGTTGCTTCTATGTCTTAGCTATTGTAAATAGTGCTGATATGAACATTGGGGTACTTGTATCTTTTCAAAACAGAGTTTTCTCTGGATATATGACCAGGAGTGGGATTGCTGGATCATATGGCAACTCTATTTTTAGTTTTTGAAGGAACCTCCATGCTCTTTTCCATAGTGGCTGTATCAAATTACATTCCCACCAACAGTGCAGGAGGGTTCCTTTTTCTCCAACCCTCTCCAGCATTTATTATTTGTAGACTTTTTGATAATGGCAATTCTGACCAGTGTGATGTGATACCTCATTGTAGTTTTGATTTGCATTTCTATAATAATTAGCAGTGTTGAAAATCTTTTCATGTGCCTGTTGGCCATCTGTATATCTTCTTTGCAAAAATGTCTATTTAGGTCTTCTTCCCATTTTTGATTGGGTGGTTGTTGTTGTTTTGATATTGAGCTGTAAGAGCTGTTTGTATATTTTGCAAATTAACCCCTTGTCAGTCGCATTGTTTGCAAATATTTTCTGCCAGTCTGTAGGTTGTCTTTTCATTTTGTTTGTGGTTTCCTTTGTTATGCAAATCTTTTAAGTTTAATTAGGTTCCATTTGTTATTTTTGCTTTTATATCCATTACTCTAGGAAATGGATCCAAAAAAAGTGTTGCTGCGATTTTATGTCAAAGAGTGTTCTGCCTATGTTTTCCTCTAGGAGTTTTATAGTATCCAGGCTTACATTTAGGTCTTTAATCCACTTTGAGTTTATTTTTGTTTATGCTGTTAGAGAATGTTCTAATTTCATTCTTTTATATGTAGCTGTCCAGTTTTCCCAGCACCACTTATTGAAGAGACTGTCTTTTCTCCATTGTATATTCTTGCCTCCTTTGTTGTAGATTAATTGCCCATTTAACTATGGGTTTATTCTTGGGCTCTCAATTTTGTTCTATGATCTATGTGTCTGTTTTTGTGCCAGTACCATACTCTTTTGATTACTGTAGATTTGTAGTATAGTCTGAAGTCAGGGAACCTGATTCCTCCAGCTTAGTTTTTCTTTCTCAAGATTATTTTGGCTATCTGGGATCTTTTGTGTTTCCCTACAAAGTTAATTTTTTTTGTTTTAGTTATGTGAAAAATACCATTGGTAATTTGGTAGCGATTGCATTGAATCTGTAATTGCCTTGTAGTATGGTCATTTTAATAATATTGTTTCTTCCAATCCAAGAACATGATATATCTTTCCATCTGTTTATGTCATCTTCAGTTTCTTTCAGCAGCATTTTATAGTTTTTCGAGTACATCTTTTGACTTCTCTGATAGGTTTATTCCTAGATATTTTATTCTTTTTGATGTGATGGTAAATGGGATTGTTTTCTTAATTTCTCTTTCTGATATTTGGCTGTTAGTGTATAGGAGTGCAACTGATTTCTGTATATTGATTTTGTATCCTGCAACATTACCAAATTCATTGATGAGTTCTAATAGTTTTCTGGTGGTGTCTTTATGATTTTCTATGTATAGTATCATGTCATCTGCAAACAGTGACAGTTTTACTTCTTTCCAATTTGGATTCCCTTTATTTGTTTTTCTTCTCTGATTGCTGTGGCTAGGACTTCCAAAACTATGTTGAATAAAAGTGGTGAGAGTGGACACTCTTGTCTTGTTCCAGTTTTTAGAGGGAATGCTTTCAGCTTTTCACCACTGCATATGGTGTTAGCTGTGGGTGTCATATATGGCCTTTATTATGTTGAGATACGTTCCCTCTATGCCCACTTTCTGGAGAGTTTTTATCATAAATGGATGTTGAATTTTATCAAAAGCTTTTTCTGTGTCTATTGAGATGATCATTGGTTTTTATCTTTCAATTTGTTAATGTGGTGTATCACATTGATTGATTTGTGGATACTGAAAAACCCCTTCATCCCTGGGATAAATCCCACTTGATCATGGTATATGATCCTTTTAAAGTATTGTTGGACTCAGTTTGCTAGTATTTTGTTGAGGATTTTTTCTTCTGTGTTCATCACTGGTATTGGTCTGTAATTTTCTTTTTGTGTGTGTGTGATATCTTTGTCTGGTTTTGGTGTCAGGGTGATGCTGGCCACATAGAATGAGTTTCGAAGTGTTCCTTCCTCTGCAATTTTTGGGAATAGTGTGAGAAGGATAGGTGTTAACTCTTCTTTTAATGTTTGGTATAATTCACCTGTGCAGCTATGTGTTCCTGGACTTGGGTTTCTTGGGAGGTTTTAAATTCCTGATTCAATTTCAGTACTGGTAATTTGTCTGTTCGTGCTTTCTATTTCTTCCTGAGTCAGTCTTGTGAGATTGTACCATTCTAAGAATTTGTCCATTTCTTCTAGGTTGTCATTTTACTGGCATATAGTTGCTTGTAGTACTCTCTTATGATCCTTTGTATTTCTGTGGTGTTGGCTTAACTTCTCCTTTTTCATTTCTGATTTTATTGATTTGGGACCTCTCCCTTTTTTCCTTGATGCATCTAGCTAAAGTGTTATCAATTTTGTTTATCTTTTCAAACAACCAACTTTTAGTTTTGTCGATCTTTTTTTTTTTTTTTTGTCTTCATTTCATTTATTTCTGCTCTGGTTGTTATGATTTCTTTCCTTCTACTAACTTTGGGTTTTGTTTGTTATTTTTCTAGTTGCTTTAGGTGTAAGGTTAGGTTGTTTATTTGAGATTTTTCTTGTTTCTAGATGTAAGTTTGTTATCACTATAAACTTCCTTTTTAGAACTGCTTTTGCTGCATCCCATAGGTTTTGGATGGTTGTGTTTTCTTCTTCATTTGCCTCTAGGTATTTTTTAATTTCCTCTTTGATTTCTTCAGTGATACATTGGTTGTTTTGTACCATATTGTCTAGCCTCTATGTGTTTGTGTTGTTTGTAATTTTTTTCTTGTAGTTGATTTCTAGTCTCATAGTGTTGTGGTCAAAAAGATGATTGATATTATTTCAGTTTTCTTAAATTTACTGAGGTTTTATGGTCTAGCATGTGATCTATCCTGGAGAATGCTCCATGTACACTTGAAAAGAATATGTATTCTGCTGCTTTTGGATGGAATGATATATATATATGATATATTGATATATATATAGTATATATTATTATAATATTATATATTATATATAATATATAATAATATATAATATATATAATAATATATATTATATATAACTCTATATTATATATTATATATAATTATATATTATAAAATATATTATTATATATTATATATTATTATATTATATAAAATGATATATCATAAATTATATTATTATCTATTATATATTATTTTATATTATATTATATATAATCGTATATATATTATACATTAATATATTTTATTATAATATATTATCATATTCTATATAATATTATATATTATATATAATATAATAATATCTAATAAATAATAATATAATATATATTATATATTATATATAATATATAATATATTATATATAATATATAATATATAATATATATTATATGTATAATATCATATATATGATATAATAATATATAATAAATAAAATATATAATATATTATATAAAATATATATTATATAGTATATAATATATATTTTATATAATATATTATATATTTTATTTATTATATATTATTATATCATATATAATATGTATAATATTATACATATACTATATAATAATATAATATATATAATATATTATATTGTATATAATATATTATATATAATATATATTTATATATAATATATTGATATATTATATATAATATATATTATAATATATATTATAATATATTATATATAATTATGATTATATATAATTATATATTATATATTATATATTATTAATTATATATATAATTATATATAATATATATATAATATATATATTATTATATAATAATAAGACTGTGAAAGGCACCTGGAACAGTTCTTTGTTCAAAAAGATGAAAAGTTTTGGGAAGATGGAATTATGAAGTTGCCTGAAAAATGGCAGAAGGTAGTGGAACAAAAGGGTGATTACATTGTTCAATAAAGTTTTTGGTGTAAATGAAAAATGTGTCTTTTATTTTTACTTAAAAAACTGAAGGCACTTTTTGGCCCACCCAATACTTTTGTCTTTTAACCTCCCTACTAGCTTTGTGTGTGGATGATTTCCTACCTTTACTGTATGTTTGCCATTACTGGTGAGCTTTTTCATTTTGTAATTTTCTTGTTTCTAGTGTGGCCTTTCTTTTTTCACCTAGAGAAATTCCTTTAACATTTGTTGTAAAGCTGGCTTGGTGGTGCTAAATTCTTTTAGCTTTTGCTTGTCTGCAAAGCTTTTGATATCTCCATAAAATCTGAATAAGAGCCTAGATGCCAGTTTGGGAAGGCCTTGCTAGTTGGGGAGCTGTCCTCCAGAATGAAGTATTCTTTAAACCAACATCCAACGTATAGAACTGTGTCCCCAATAACTAGAATCCATGTTCCAGGAACCAAGGAATAGGAATATGTTTAGCTTCTCTCACCATCACCCCCAGCATTCCAGTTTTGGTATTTAAACTTCCTCTTCTCACAATCTTAAGCTCTTTTGAGTTTGAGGTCTAAGTTCAGAGGAAATATTTCTACCAGAGTTCTAGTTAAACTTCTACTGAACTTGAATCCTCAACTACCACTTGGTCTCTTTGGGTTCTTCATGTCAACAGACTAGCAGGTAAAGATGTGTATCTCTACTGATAAGCTTAGCTGACCCTGATTACCAAAATGAGCCATCATTGTTGCTACACAATGGAGGTGGAGAGGAATATACCTGGAACCCAGGGGATTAATCAGCATGTCTCTTGGTTTTTCCATGCTCAGTAGTAATAGTATATGGGCAAATGAAGCAACTGGCCTGACAAGGACAAGACACATAATAGTTCAGACTCCTGGGAAGTAAAGATCTAGTTTACCCACTAGGCAAGCAACCGACACTAGTCAAAGGGTTAGACAAGAATGAGAAAAATCTGTAATGAGTGGAGGAGGAAGAGGAGATGAACATCAAATACAACCTTAGGGTCAGATATGACAGCAGAGATTATAGCTTGTTTTACTCATCCCCTTGCCTTAAATCATGCCAGAGATTGCAGCTAGCTACTACTTTGAAGATAAATACATAAATGATTAACTTGTACCTTACCTTTCTGGGAAGAAGTGAAAGCATGTTGTTTTTACAAAATAGATAGGCCATGTATTGTGGTGTGAGAGCTGGATATAATGGATGGCATGCGTAGACATGCATGGTGCAAGGAGTGAAATATATCTACCTTTGTATACACCACGTTGGGTCTTCTCATCTTCATCTGTCCCCTGCACCTTTGTCCACTTGTTTCATTCCATCCACTGCTGTGGCAGCTTCTCTGTGTGGAGCCTGATCAAGTTCATGTAGGCACATCCACACAGTTCTTCACCTCATGCCCAAAATGCTTATGTCTCACTTCCCACCTCTAGGCTTCCTTGTTGACACTGAGTAATAATGTCCTGTGGAACCTACTTTGTACTCATGCATGGGCAATCCAGAAGTAGGACCAGTTAATACATAATGCAGCCAACCTTTATTAACAGGATATGGAAGCTGGAAGATAAATTCTCCTTCCCTTATCCTTACTCCAGACAGGTTTTTCTAATATGATATCATTCATTTGCACTTTTACAAGATGCTGGCATGTTGGTAAGCATTCAGTCACGCTTGTTACAAAATGGTGATCATCTTAGTAAAACACCATCATATTCTCTTGCCTTTCTTCTCTGTATCACATCACCTTTTCCCACTCCTGCTTCCCTGAAATTACAACTCTTAATAAAGTACCAGTAAATAAGCTTTTTTTTTTACATTGATCTACATTCATTTTATTTATTTATTTTATTTATTTTTTTAACATCTTTATTGGAGTATAATTGCTTTACAATGGTGTGTTAGTTTCTGCTTTATAACAAAGTGAATCGACTATACATATACATATATCCCCATATCTCCTCCCTCTTGCGTCTCCCTCCCACCCTCCCTATCCCACCCCTCTAGGTGGTCACAAAGCACCGAGCTGATCTCCCAAACAAAAACAATCAGTTAAGTTTCTTAAGCTTTTACTCTAGAATGTTCTTTTTTTGCAGGCAGGTCCTGTGTCTTTCTGGTTTCTCCCTTTTCCCACAGTGAAATTTCTGGTGTGTAGTGGAAAGTTAAATATTTGTTGTACGTATTTGTAGAACACAGTTGTTGAATATGTTCAACAATTACTAATGTTTCATTAATTCTCTAAATGTAATCAGAAAGAAATAAGAAATGGTCTTTCAAAAATGAAAGAAGCTGAAGGTAGAAACATTATTTGACTATCCACGGGCACTAATTCTATCCCTGAATGCCTTTTTGACATTGAGTTTGCTTCAAGCAGCCAGAGAACTTGATGCTTGTAAACATTCTCTTAAAGGATACACATAAAATTAGCATTTCTTGCTTTTTAGATTTTACTTGAGTAGTGACATAATTTCCCAAAAAAGGTCAGGTGAGGGGGTGGGGGGGGAGGGTTTGATTGGGAGTTTGGGACTAGCAGATGCAAACTATTATATATAGAATGGATAAAAAAACAAGGTCCTATTTTATAGCACAGGGAACTATATTCAATACCCTGTAATAAACCATAATGAAAAAGGAACAAAATTTTTTAAATAAAATTAAATGATATGGAAAAAACTGGTCAGTTGCAACAAGTTTTGAGCCTCCAGATCCAGGGGGATTCTAAGTGTCCCTGGCAGGTGTGACCACCCCCTTCAAGTAGGAACCCTTCAGAAGTATGATGTATCTACGTCTCCTCTGGGTAGACACCTAAGCTCTGATAAGTTTCTGCACCCTAGGGAAAAAATCATGGATTTAAAATACCCTGAGGGGGTAGGGGCAAGATGGCGGGAGAGTAAGACGCAGAGATCACCTTCCTTCCCACAGATACAGTAGAAATACATCTACTCGTGGAGCTGCTCCTACAGAACACCCACTGAACGCTGGCAGAAGACGTCAGACCTCCCAAAAGGCAAGGAAATCCCCACGTACTTGGGTAGGGTAAAAGAAAAAAGAAATAACAGAGACAAAAGAATAGGGACAGGACCTGCACCAGTGGGAGGGAGCCGTGAAGGAGGAAAGGTGTCCACACACTAGGAGCCCATTCGTGGGCAGAGACTGCGGGTGGCAGAGGGGGGAGCTTCGGAGCCACGGAGGAGAGCGCAGCAACAGGGGTGCGGAGGGCAAAGCGGAGAGATTCCCGCACGGAGGATCGGTGCTGAGTAGCACTCACCAGCCCGAGAGGCTTGTCTGCTCAGCCGCTGGGGCGGGCGGGGGCTGGGAGCTGAGGCTCGGGCTTTGGTGCTAGCCGGGAGGGAGTCCGGGAAAAAGTCTGCAGCTGCCGAAGAGGCAAGAGACTTTCTCTTGCCTCTTTGTTTCGCGGTGTGCAAGGAGAGGGGATTCAGAGCTCCGCCTAAACGAACTCCAGAGATGGGCGCGAGCCGTGGCTATCAGCGTGGATCCCACAGCAACAGGGGCGCAGAGGGAAAAACGGAGAGATTCCCGCACAGAGGCTCGGCGCCGAGCAGCACTCACCAGCCCAAGAGGCTTGTCTGCTCATCCGCAGGGGCGGGCGGGGGCTGGGAGCCGAGGCTCGGGCTTTGGTCAGATCACAGGGAGAGGACTGGGGCTGGCGGCGTGAAAACAGCCTGAAGGGGTTGGCGCACCACAGCTAGCCGGGAGGGAGCCCGAGAAAAAGTCTGCAGCCGCCGAAGAGGCAAGAGACTTTTTCTTGCCTCTTTGCTTTGCAGCGCGCAAGGAGAGGGGATTCAGAGCGCCACCTAAACGAAATTCAGAGACGGGCGCGAGCCGCGGCTATCAGCCCGGACCCCAGAGACAGGTGCGAGCCGCGGTTATCAGCGCGGACCCCAGAGACGGGCAGGAGACACTAAGGCTGCTGCTGCCGCCACCAAGAAGCCTGTGTGCGAGCACAGGTCACTCTCCACACCGCCCCTCCCGGGAGCCGGTGCAGCCCGCCACTGCCAGGCTCCCGTGATCAGGGGACAACTTCCCCGGGAGAACGCACGGCGTGCCTCAGGCTGCTGCAACGTCACGCCGGCCTCTGCCGCCACAAGCTCACCCCGCCTCCTCTGTACCGCTCCCTCCCCAGGGGCTGAGTGAGCCAGAGCCCCCGAAGCAACTGCTCCTTTAACCCCGTTCTGTCTGGGCGGGGAACGGACGCCCTCAGGCGACCTACATGCAGAGGTGGATCCAAATCCAAAGCTGAACCCTGGGAGCTGTACGAACAAAGAAGAGAAAGGGAAATCTCTCCCAGCAGCCTCAGAAGCAGCGGATTAAAGCTCCACAAACAACTTGATGTGCCTGCATCTGTTGAATACCTGAATAGACAACGAATCATCCGAAATTCAAGAGGTGGACTTTCGGAGCAGGATATATTATTTTTTCCCTTTTTCCTTTTTTTGTGAGTGTATATGTGTACGCTTCTGGGTGAGATTTTGTGTGTATAGCTTTGCTTTCACCATTAGTCCTAGGGTTACGTCCGTCCGTAATTTTTCCTTTTTTTTTTTTTCCTTAAAAAAAATTTTTTTTCCTAATACATGTTTTCTTAATATTTTTTTCCTTCTTTTCTATTTTTAGAAATTAAAAAAAATTTTTAATAAGTTTTTTCATATCTTTTATTTTAAAAAATTAAAAATTTTTTTCTTAATAAATTTTTTTCTTAATAATTTTTTCTTATATTTTATTTTAAAAAATTAATAAATCTATTTTTAAAAATTAAAAAAAAATTTTTTCTGAATACATTTACTCTTAATAATTTTTTTTCTTATTTTTTATTATAATAGCTTTATTTTATTTTATTTTATCCACTTTCTTTCTTTCTTTCTGTTTTTTTCTCCCTTATATTCTGAGCTGTGTGGATGAAAGGCTCTAGGTGCTCCAGCCAGGCATCAGGGCTGTGCCTCTGAGGTGGGAGAGCCAACTTCAGGACACTGGTCCACAAGAGACCTCCCAGCTCCACGTAATATCAAACGGCGAAAAGCTCTCAGAGATCTCCATCTCAACATCAAGACCCAGCTTCACTCAACGACCAGCAAGCTACAGTGCTGGACACCCTATGCCAAACAACTAGCAAGACAGGAACACAGCCCCATCCATTAGCAGAGAGGCTGCCTAAAATCATAATAAGGCCACAGACACCCCAAAACACACCACCAGACGTGGACGTGCCCACCAGAAAGACAAGATCCAAACTCATCCACCAGAACACAGGCACTAGTCCCCTCCACCAGGAAGCCTACACAACCCACTGAACCAACCTTAGCCACTGGGGACAGATACCAAAAACAACGGGAACTACGAACCTGCAGCCTGTGAAAAGGAGACCCCAAACACAGTAAGATAAGCAAAATGAGAAGAAAAAAAAACACACAGCAGGTGAAGGAGCAGGGTCAAAACACACCAGACCTAACAAATGAAGAGGAAATAGGCAGTCTACCTGAAAAAGAATTCAGAATAATGATAGTAAAGATGATCCAAAATCTTGGAAATAGAATAGACAAAATGCAAGAAACATTTAACAAGGACGTAGAAGAACTAAAGAGGAACCAAGCAACGATGAAAAACACAATAAATGAAATTAAAAATACTCTAGACGGGATCAATAGCAGAATAACTGAGGCAGAAGAACGGATAAGTGACCTGGAAGATAAAATAGTGGAAATAACTACTGCAGAGCAGAATAAAGAAAAAAGAATGAAAAGAACGGAGGACAGTCTCAGAGACCTCTGGGACAACATTAAACGCACCAACATTCGAATTATAGGGGTCCCAGAAGAAGAAGAGAAAAAGAAAGGGACTGAGAAAATATTTGAAGAGATTATAGTTGAAAACTTCCCTAATATGGGAAAGGAAATAGTTAATCAAGTCCTGGAGGCACAGAGAGTCCCATACAGGATAAATCCAAAGAGAAACACGCCAAGACACATATTAATCAAACTATCAAAAATTAAATATAAAGAAAACATATTAAAAGCAGCAAGAGAAAAACAACAAATAACACACAAGGGAATCCCCATAAGGTTAACAGCTGATCTTTCAGCAGAAACTCTGCAAGCCAGAAGGGAGTGGCAGGATATACTTAAAGTCATGAAGGAGAAAAACCTACAACCAAGGTTACTCTACCCAGCAAGGATCTCATTCAGATTTGATGGAGAAATTAAAACCTTTACAGACAAGCAAAAGCTGAGACAGTTCAGCACCACTAAACCAGCTTTACAACAAATGCTAAAGGAACTTCTCTAGGCAAGAAACACAAGAGAAGGAAAACACCTACAATAACAAACCCAAAACATTTAAGAAAATGGGAATAGGAACATACATATCAATAATTACCTTAAATGTAAATGGATTAAATGCTCCCACCAAAAGACAGAGACTGGCTGAATGGATACAAAAACAAGACCCATATATATGCTGTCTACAAGAGACCCACTTCAGACCTAGAGACACATACAGACTGAAAGTGAGGGGATGGAAAAAGATATTCCATGCAAATGGAAATCAAAAGAAAGCTGGAGTAGCAATTCTCATATCAGACAAAATAGACTTTAAAATAAAGACTATTACAAGAGACAAAGAAGGACACTATATAATGATCAAGGGATCGATCCAAGAGCAAGGTATAACAATTGTAAATATTTATGCACCCAACATAGGAGCACCTCAATACATAAGGCAAATACTAACAGCCATAAAAGGGGAAATCGACACTAACACAATCATAGTAGTGGACTTTAACGCCCCACTTTCACCAATGGACAGATCATCCAAAATGAAAATAAATAAGGAAACATAAGCTTTAAATGATATATTAAACAAGATGGACTTAATTGATATTATAGGACATTCTACCCAAAAACAACAGAATACACATTTTTCTCAAGTGCTCATGGAACATTCTCCAGGATAGATCATGTCTTGGGTCACAAATCAAGTCTTGGTAAATTTAAGAAAACTGAAATCGTATCAAGTATCTTTTCTGACCACAACGCTATGAGACTAGATATCAATTACAGGAAAAGATCTGTAAAAAATACAAACACATGGAGGCTACACAATACACTACTTAATAACGAAGTGATCACTGAAGAAATCAAAGGAGAAATCAAAAAATACCTAGAAACAAATGACAATGGAGACACGACGACCCAAAACCTATGGGATGCAGCAAAAGCAGTTCTAAGAGGGAAGTTGATAGCAATACAAGCCTACATCAAGAAACAGGAAACATCTCGAATAAACAACCTAACCTTGCACCTAAAGCAATTAGAGAAAGAAGAGCAAAAAATCCCCAAAGCTAGCAGAAAGAAAGAAATCATAAAGATCAGATCAGAAATAAATGAAAAAGAAATGAAGGAAACAATAGCAAAAATCAATGAAACTAAAAGCTGGTTCTTCGAGAAGATAAACAAAATTGATAAACCATTAGCCAGACTCATCAAGAGAAAAAGGGAGAAGACTCAGATCAATAGAATTAGAAATGAAAAAGGAGACGTAACCACTGACACTGCAGAAATACAAACGATCATGAGAGATTACTACAAGCAACTCTATGCCAATAAAATGGACAACTGGGAAGAAATGGACAGATTCTTAGAAATGCACAACGTACCGAGACTGAACCAGGAAGAAATAGAAAATATGAACAGACCAATCACAAGCACTGAAATTGAAACTGTGATTAAAAATCTTCCAACAAACAAAAGCCCAGGACCAGATGGCTTCACAGACGAATTCTATCAAACATTTAGAGAAGAGCTAACACCTATCCTTCTCAAACTCTTCCAAAATATTGCAGAGGAAGGAACACTCCCAAACTCATTCTACGAGGCCACCATCACCCTGATACCAAAACCAGACAAAGACGTCACAAAGAAAGAAAACTACAGGCCAATATCACTGATGAACATAGATGCAAAAATCCTCAACAAAATACTAGCAAACAGAATCCAACAGCACATTAAAAGGATCATACACCATGATCAAGTGGGGTTTATCCCAGGAATGCAAGGATTCTTCAATATACGCAAATCAATCAACGTGATACACCATATTAACAAATGGAAGGAGAAAAACCATATGATCATCTCAATAGATGCAGAGAAAGCTTTCGAGAAAATTCAACACCCATTTATGATAAAAGCCCTGCAGAAAGTAGGCATAGAGGGAACTTTCCTCAACATAATAAAGGCCATATATGACAAACCCACAGCCAACATTGTCCTCAATGGTGAAAAACTGAAACCATTTCCACTAAGATCAGCAACAAGACAAGGTTGCCCACTCTCACCACTATTATTCAACATAGTTTTGGAAGTGTTAGCCACAGCAATCAGAGAAGAAAAAGAAATAAAAGAAATCCAAATCGGAAAAGACGAAGTAAAGCTGTCACTGTTTGCAGATGACATGATACTATACATAGAGAATCCTAAAACTGCCACCAGAAAACTACTAGAGCTAATCAATGAATTTGGTAAAGTAGCAGGATACAAAATTAATGCACAGAAATCTCTTGCATTCCTATATACTAATGATGAAAAATCTGAAAGTGAAATTAAGAAAACACTCCCGTTTACCATTGCAACAAAAAGAATAAAATATCTAGGAATAAACCTACCTAAGGAGACAAAAGACCTGTATGCAGAAAATTATAAGACACTGATGAAAGAAATTAAAGATGATACAAATAGATGGAGAGATATACCATGTTCTTGGGTTGGAAGAATCAACATTGTGAAAATGACTCTACTACCCAAAGCAATCTACAGATTCAATGCAATCCTTATCAAACTACCACTGGCATTTTTCACAGAACTAGAACAAAAAATTTCACAATTTGTATGGAGACACAAAAGACCCCGAATAGCCAAAGCAATCTTGAGAAAGAAAAATGGAGCTGGAGGAATCAGGCTCCCTGACTTCAGACTATATTACAAAGCTACAGTAATCAAGACAGTTTGGTACTGGCACAAAAACAGAAATATAGATCAATGGAACAGGATAGAAAGCCCAGAGATAAACCCATGCACATATGGTCACCTTATCTTTGATAAAGGAGGCAAGCATATACAGTGGAGAAAAGACAGTCTCTTCAATAAGTGGTGCTGGGAAAATTGGACAGGTACATGTAAAAGTATGAAATTAGAACACTCCCTGACACCATACACAAAAATAAACTCAAAATGGATTAAAGACCGAAGTGTAAAGCCAGACACTATCAAACTCTTAGAGGAAAACATAGGCAGAACACTCTATGACATAAATCGCAGCAAGATCCTTTTTGACCCAGCTCCTAGAGAAATGGAAATAAAAACACAAATAAACAAATGGGACCTAATGAAACTTAAAAGCTTTTGCACAGCAAAGGAAACCATAAACAAGACCAAAAGACAACCCTTAGAATGGGAGAAAATATTTGCAAATGAAGCAACTGACAAAAGATTAATCTCCAAGATTTACAAGCAGCTCATGCAGCTCAATAACAAAAAAAACAAACAACCCAATCCAAAAATGAGCAGAAGACCTAAATAGACATTTCTCCAAAGAAGATATACAGATGGCCAACAGACACATGAAAGAATGCTCAACATCATTAATCATTAGAGAAATGCAAATCAAAACTACAATGAGGTATCATCTCACACCGGTCAGAATGGCCATCATCAAAAAATCTAGAAACAATAAATGCTGGAGAGGGTGTGGAGAAAAGGGAACCCTCTTGCACTGTTGGTGGGAATGTAAATTGATACAGCCACTATGGAGAACAGTATGGAGGTTCCTTAAAAAACTAAAAATAGAACTACCATACGACCCAGCAATCCCACTACTGGGCATATACCCTGAGAAAACCATAATTCAAAGAGTCATGTACCAAAATGTTCATTGCAGCTCTATTTACAATAGCCAGGACATGGAAGCAACCAAAGTGTCCATCATCGGATGAATGGATAAAGAAGATGTGGCACATATATACAATGGAATATTACTCAGCCATAAAAAGAAATGAAATGGAGGTATTTGTAATGAGGTGGATGGAGTTAGAGTCTGTCATACAGAGTGAAGTAAGTCAGGAAGAGAAAAACAAATACAGTATGCTAACACATATATATGGAATCTAAGGGAAAAAAAAAAAAAGGTCATGAAGAACCTAGTGGCAAGATGGGAATAAAGACACAGACCTACTAAAGAATGGACTTGAGGATATGGGGAGGGGGAGCGGTGAGATGTGACAGGGTGAGAGAGTGTCATGGACATATATACACTACCAAATGTAAAATAGATAGCTAGTGGGAAGCAGCCGCATAGCACAGGGAGATCAGCTCGGTGGTTTGTGACCACCTAGAGGGGTGGGATAGGGAGGGTGGGAGGGAGGGAGATGCAAGAGGGAAGAGATATGGGAACATATGTATATGTATAACTGATTCACTTTGTTTTAAAGCAGAAACTAACACACCATTGTAAAGCAATTATACTTCAATAAAGATGTTTAAAAAAAAAAATACCCTGATAGTAAGCACATATGAGATCTCTTTTTTTCTAATCTGTGACCTGCCAGGAATGTGTTGAAAAATGAATTGCATTAATAAGTTGCCTAATGTTAACCTATCTTTGCAGTTTTTTGTTAGTCGCTTGGTTATTTATGTGTTATTATGATGCACCTTTGGTTTTGATTTGCTGATTTTAATTTTGGGAAGATTTTTTATCCTTTGTCATAAATGAATAGTGTATAATTTTGTTTGTTTCTTTTCTATACTATTGTTATTCTAATTTGACTTCAGGATGATGTTACCTCCATATTGTGAAGCTTTCTATATTTAACATATTGTACAATAGGCCCCCATTTGGATTTCCATCAAGGTTTTTCCATAGCAATTACCTGCTTCCCCATATGTCTTTGTCTATACTTGGTAGAGGTTTTGCTACATAGGAGATACTTGAGTGCCCACTTGTTATTTATTGATTTACTGATTCATTGAACTGGCAATTCTGCAATGCTGTTTTTGAGTTGCTTGCCTTCTCCTTTTATCTCTAGGAAATTAGATAATCTTAAAAAAATAAACAAAACAGTGCTTCTAGGTAACTTTAGGGTGAGTATAATGTAAAACCTTTATTCTGTAGCTAGGGAAATATAAGTGACCTATGGGGGAGAAGGGCTTTTCTTGACATATCAAAGAAATGCCTCAACTTTGGTCCCCCAAATCTATAATTGTGCTTATGTTCTATGACACCCTCCTTTCAGGATTTTCTATATGCTGTGTGAATCCTAGCTCCTGTATACTTTTCAGAAGTCTCTAAATTATTCTAAGTCTATTCTGTCACTCATGTCACACTTCAAGTTAGCTGATTCTGTTCAGTGATGAACTGCTGGGAGGTAGCACGGACAATAACAGAGTGTAGTAATCTTCAAACAAGTCATGTTCTTGAATCTGGGCTTGGTCACTTATTAATTGCTTATTTTTGAGTAGGTTATTTAATATCTAAAAGCCTCAGTTCCTCAAATATAAAAGAGCTCTGAAAATAGCTACCTCACAGTGATTAAATAAAATGGTAAATTGTAAAGCACTTAGCATCTGGCCCTACATCTAATTAGTTCTCTATAAATCAGCTGGCTATATTGTTCTGGAGGTGATGAGGGAGGTCTGGACCCGAGTTAAAGATTTGGTAATCAACTTCAGTTTGCACCAAGATGATAACTGAATTAATGAATAATGGAGGCAGTGGTTAACAACCTTGGCTGCACAAATCACCCAGAGAACTTTGCAAAAGCTACAGTTGGTGTTTAGAAAAGCAACACAGCCCCCACAAGATTCTGACTGAACTGGTATAGAGCAGTGGTTCTCCAACTTCAGCATGCATTGGAATCACCTGGAAGGCTTGGTAAACCATAGATTGTTGACCGCTATCCCAAGAGTTTCTGACTCAGAAGATTAAGAATTTGCATTTCCAGTACGTCTCAGGTGATGCTGCTGGTGCAGCTGCTGGAGGGAAGATTCATAAACTTATGAATATTCTCCTGGCAGCATAAGCACTCTTCTACTAATGTGTCAGAGTAAAAATAATAACTGCACTCCAGCTGTCCTCATTAGAGATTTCACCAATTTTCCTAAGCTCAAAGCTGAGGATGAGGATCTATTGATGAGAAAAACTAAGACATGAAAAGTGGGTTTTGATATGAGGTACAGCTATCTAGAGGGAGACTGTGAGACGATGAAGTGACTGAATGGCTACTAGTCACAGTCTTGTTTTGCCCAAACCTGTTTCTGGAGGGAGATGGTTGGGCTGTAAGAAGAGACCCTAAAAAGGAGGGAGTTCGCAGTGGTTTCTGCTCACACAGAAAGTGATACGACTTGTGTCTTCTTCTATAATAATTAAGGAAATATTTATTGTTTTTCACGTGGAATGGTGTAATATCACTATTTACTAAGTTTATTTTCTTTACTATCAAGTTTAAGATTCTAGCCCATTTCTGACACTTGCAACTTTTTTTTCTTGTTCAAGAGTGAATTACCATACAGTACTTACAGGTGGACATACTTAAAGGTCTCCCAATTAAAAAAAAAAAAAAGCACCAGTCCTCAGCTACCACTTTACTTCTGGTTTAATAGATTCAGAAAGCTCATTGGCTCCAGCCGGACCAATCATGTCTGGCCTCCAACTCTGACCAATTAGGTTCACTTCACTTCTGCTTAAGTGAGATTCTGCAGCTTGCCAGCTCTTTCTTTTTTTTTTTTTTTAGAAATTCACGTTCTTATTTATTTATTTATTTTATTGATTGATTGATTGATTGCTGTGTTGGGTCTTCGTTTCTGTGCGAGGGCTTTTCTCCAGTTGTGGCAAGTGGGGGCCACTCTTCATCGCAGTGCGCGGGCCTCTCATTATCGTGGCCTCTCTTGTTGCGGAGCACAGGCTCCAGACGCGCAGGCTCAGTAATTGTGGCTCACGGGCCCAGCTGCTCCGTGGCATGTGGGATCCTCCCAGACCAGGGCTCGAACCCGTGTCCCCTGCATTGGCAGGCAGATTCTCAACCACTGTGCCACCAGGGAAGCCCCTATTTTCTTTACTATCAAGTTTAAGATTCTAGCCCATTTCTGACACTTGCAACTTTTTTTTCTTGTTCAAGAGTGAATTACCATACAGTACTTACAGGTGGACATACTTAAAGGTCTCCCAATTTAAAAAAAAAAGCACCAGTCCTCAGCTGCCACTTTACTTCTGGTTTAATAGATTCAGAAAGCTCATTGGCTCCAGCCGGACCAATCATGTCTGGCCTCCAACTCTGACCAATTAGGTTCACTTCACTTCTGCTTAAGTGAGATTCTGCAGCTTGCTAGCTCTTTCTTTCTACTGCAGACTGAAGCGAAGCGGGCGTTGATCATAAGTACTAGAGGTAAGAGAGTGGAGCTTTTCAAATTTAGGTTCTCTTTTCTGTTAGTGTCTGTTTTTCTTTGCTTTTCTGTTTCTACCTCCTTTGAGAGACAGTGAATTTCCTGCTGCTGGGTGGGGGTGGGGGTGGGGGGTGGGGGGTGGGGGTGGGGTGGAAACAAGCAAAATGAACAAGGTACCTAGATTTTAGTCCTCCTTCCTTTCTTCTCGCTTACAATCCCAAACTATTTGCAAGAAGTCAAGACTTGGGCTTTCTTTTCACTAATGAAAAAAGAGAAACTTGGTACTGAGTTGAAGAAATGCTTTGGGCTGATCAGATATTGGAAACTATCTCTTCAGGTGGAATTCTTTCCTCAACCCCTGCTTCATTTACTTGGCTTGTTGCGGGCTCTTGGAAAACCTGGAACTGGAAATAAGTCTCAAAGATGATGCTAGCTAAAGGGCCGGGCTACCAGCACTAACCCTGCTTTCATTAGGAAGGGCATTCCTAATTTTCCATATGGCATCCCTTACGATGGAGCGCTGCAAGAAGGACCTTCTT
Organism: Eschrichtius robustus; assembly: GCF_028021215.1. Classification (NCBI taxonomy): domain Eukaryota; kingdom Metazoa; phylum Chordata; class Mammalia; order Artiodactyla; family Eschrichtiidae; genus Eschrichtius; species Eschrichtius robustus. Next base: position 64,075,443 of record NC_090834.1, on the reverse strand, counting down.
TTGTTGGCTCAACCTTTGGTTCTAACTCTAGCTTAATCTCTTAAAAGTAGCCTCACCATCCCTGACAAGGGCGGGTATGGGCTACTTTCTCTCCTGACTCACAACATCAGAGGGAAACTTTATGAATACAGCCCATTGTCTTCCTGGTGGCTTTAGTAGGCTTACTTTATAGCTACCTTCTGCTCCAAAGCCATCCAGAACTTTCAGAAAGGATTCAGTGTCTAGTCATTTTGTGTCAGGACATTTGTCCTGTATGAGATCCATTATTTAACGAAGTCTTTTCAGGACACAAGGGTTGTTAGTCCAATTTAACTTTCCTGATATCTCCATTCCTCTTAATCAGACTCTTTCTTAGGTTGAAATCTGGGAGACACTTTTTTTTAAATAATAATAATAACTTTTATTAAAGTGTTTAAAAATTTAAATTAAAGCATTGTTATTATAAACATATATACATATGTGTATGTATACATATATATGTGTGTGTGTGTTATGGAAGTAAACCAAATTTCTGGTAAAAATTGGAAATCTACAAGATAATTTCATTCTGATCTAATGCATTTTTTCTTGATAAATTATAAGGAAGTAATTAGTTCCTTGAAATTTGCTATCCCTTAGACTAATTCCTAACAAGCATCATACGAAGCATCATTAAAGTTGATAGGACATGTCCTCATGAACTTTTTTTTGTTGTTATTAGTAAACTTTATTTTTTAGAGCAGTTTTAGATTTACAACAAAATTAAGCAGGAGGTACAGAGGGTTCCATATACATACAACTTCTATGCTATGCACATTCCTCACCAGAATCCTACACCTGTTAACAATCAATGAATCTTTGCTGACACATCATCACCCAAAATCCATAATTTACATTAGGGTTTACTCTTGTTATACATTTTATGAGTTTTGATAAATGTAAAATGACATGTGTCCACCATTGTAGTATCATAAAGAATTGTTTCACTGTCCTAAAATCCCTTGTGCTCTGCCTATTCATCTCTCCCTCTGGGAGACACTCTTGTGTTCATTTAGATTCTGATTCCATTTGTATTTATGGAATTTTGGAGGCAAGACCCAAGGCTAGAGAATGACTTGTACTGAGGGGATAGACTATACTACCCATAATGTCCTCATATTCCTGCTGTTTAGATGTCCCTCTTTTTCTTTCGAGCTCTTGACTTGGCGTTTTTGTCTTCATAGAAACAGGTGGTTCCTCTTGTGTACTTCCTTGGCCCCTAACTGTTAAAGTCTTTGAAATTATTTAATTTTGTCAGAAGTAGTCTGTCTTTTATAACCCTAGGATTTTCAATTAGAGTTAATCATAACAGTACTGCTGAAATCACAATCTGCAGCTTTCTTATGGGACACCAGAATCGAGAGTTCCCTTCCATAATTCTTGTCCAAACTACAGACATTTAAATTCAAGAATCTATACTTCAGAACCTATTTTCTGGTAGGGTTTGCTCATGTTCCTCAGCCTGCAGTTGAGACTTATTAACCTCATAATTGAGTTGAGAAACAAGGTCCCTGTAAGATATATGGGTTGGAGGATGGAACTGGACCAGTAAATGGGATTGTGACACTGATTCCAGAAGTTTTCCTTCCTCCCTGATACTGCTTGTGTTCTCAGAGAGTGAAAAAATCCTGTTACAGGAGAAGCCATGAAATGCACTGGGACCCTGTTGATAGGTGAAATCTAAGTGCACTTCCTAAAGGACTCATTTGTCTGTTGCTTAAAGGGAATTCAAAGTTTTCCTTAGTGCATGAGTAGTTACTTCTGACTGAGGGCTGAGATAGCATGTTAAGTCAGAAGCTCACAGATGCCGTTCATCACTTACTAATATGACTAACCCAGCAGGATTAAATACCCTCACTTGTGGCTGGCTTCCTTTAGAGGGCTTATCTTCATCCGTGTAGAATAATCTTATTCCTATCGTGAGCCACCACAACATGAAGCAGAATACCTTAGGACCCTGTTTCCTATCAACTATTACAGAATTTTTTAATTAAAGATGTCATAAGGCAGACCAACAACCCACTAACAACCTTAGTTAGTGTGGTGAAAGTGGCAGCTGCCATATTGTGTGGGGGGAGGTGGTCAAATCCTGGATCAAAGGATGAGGAAGGAGTTTGCACCAGGGAAGATGAGAGCAGGGACAATTAATGAGACCTGCGAGTTCAGGAGAAATGTCCCTTGCAGTAGGGTACCATAGGTGTTTGTAGCCTCGAGGACTCCCTTTCAGGAATGCAACACTGCTATAGTAGCAGGAGTTGCTGTTCAATCTAACACGTTATCTTCAGCAGCTGTTATCTAGACATAATATTAAATACCAGTGGAAAGCTTCCTAGTCCCTGTTTTGCTAACAGTATTGCCTTGGGCTTATTTTAGGACTCTTGTCCCACAGGAACTAGAGTTTGATGGTTCAGTGCTGTTCACAAGATTTGTGAGTCTGCATAACTGTTCTTCTAACTGAAGACTATTCAGATCACTTGGGAGCTTTTTGTTTATGGTTAAATGATGGCTCCTGAGCTGGGTTCAACTTGGGATGTTTTAAAGCAGTCTTAAACTTTTGCTGTCTGGTCTTGTGGAAGCTGTCCAGGTTAGAGCAGGGATAATTGTCAACCCTAAGAAAAGGACATGACTGGGTAATTGCATCTTCAGTTTCCTCATATTGCTGTGTTCTGTTGCTGAGGATTCCAAGCCCCCATGTGGGGTTTCTCCAGGGTTTGCATGTCCTATATTGGTATCAAGAATTCTTTTGAGTAGATCTAGGTAGAAAGCAATCCTTTTTTGGAACAGTTAAGTCTGGACTCACTGCACATAAGTTTGGATGCACACAATAGGGTGCAAGCTATTACCTTGCTTCCTTTTTTTCCTATAAGCAGACTTCCGATTGGCTGCCTTACTCCATGCTCTTTATAGAGGTTGTGGCATCAACAGCCAGAAAAAGTGGGATGTGTGTTGGTGAGGGGTTAATGCAAACTCAGTAGATGCCTTTTCCTTCTGGCTGCTGCTACTTAACACTAGTTTCTTGGACAGCAAAGTTTGCAGTATCTCTATTCTGCAATGACCACCAGCTAACATATGTTCTTAAAGAATCGCTATTGAACTTGACTGTCAAATAACAAGCCATAAACATTCATCCCTCTGATAAAGAACCTCTTATAAGCAGTCACCTTTTCCACCAATGACTGCCTAACACTCAAAAAGGTTCTTTATGCATGCCCTTAAAGACAGTTTTCAGATTTATCCAGGTTCCTCTAAAACCTTGCATTTTGATAGTGTTAGGGTGAGTTATGTTTAACAACTGAGAGAATCTGAGTGAGATACCAAGAAACTTAGTTAACATTCTTCAACTAGGATACTGGGGCTTTGTATTGTCTATCTGACAACTTGACTCAGCATCCTAACTAGTTTTGAGGAAATAAAACTTAAAACACAACATCCTGCCAACAGAACCTCTCCACAAAGGTACAAGAGAAGTTTTGAATAAGTGTTAGCATGTGGTGCTCATGACAAGCAACTAGCTAAAGAGATTGCAAAGACAGAAATTTTGTCCATTTATATAGCAAAGTAGATATCCCATTACATGCTTGTTGTCAAGATAGATGATAAATAAGGACTGAAGAGCACCATTGGTTACACAGTTATCTTAAATTCACCTGGTAATTTGGATGGTCACCTGTGTTTAATTGCCTTTATCCAGAGGAAAAATTTCTCACATTTTCATATGCGAGGTAGATTGGCAGCTTGGAGCCAAGCATTGGCTGAAATAAGGCTCCTACCCTCCTGCCACAGAAACTTGGAGATAGACTAGTACAATTCAATTTTAGATGGCTTAGAAAGCCAGGGAGAGCAGTAGAGATAAGATGCCTAAAGAAAGAGATGTGGTACACCCAAGTTAATACTCTTTACAAGACTTGATCTGTTTTTGCAGCAGCTCAAATTAATTGAGCTCTGCCTTAAATGCAGAGCACAAAATCCATGTTTCTGTTTATCTAAATGTACATATTAGAAGTTAGTCATTTTTTACTTAAACAGTGTTCTGTGTAATCCCTTCATATAACTGATTTGAAGACTTCATCTCTATGTTGCCGTAGTTCATTCTGACTTGTCTCACATTTCATTGTGTAAATACATAGTTTATGCATGCTCTTACTGAGTCTTTGGAGTTTTAGGACTTTGCTATTAAGTGCATCTGTGAACACTTTTACATGTCCATTGTTGTACACGTAAGCTTCTTGGTATACTTAGAGTGAAACTCAAACTGTAAGGGTATACAAATGCTCAATTTTAGGAGACAGTGCGAAACTGTCATTCAAAGTCATTGCCTTGATTTACACCATAAGAAAAACTTAACCAACACCCTCTCCAACACTAATCAGATCTTATTTTTCAAAATAAAGTGGACTTCAATGATAATATCTCGATATATATTACTGATTGCTATTTATAATTTCTTGTGTGTTTAAAGATTTTGTTTGAAGCCATTTTCTTGTCCAATTTCTCTTAGCATTAGGACCTCTGATAGTTATTTAGATCTTTATAAGTCCTTTGTGTATGTGAATCTTTCCATTTATAATGTCTTATAATTTAAGGCACTTTTGAAAATTTAGTTCAATTTTCTACATTTCTTGGAGGAGACATATGTCTAAATTCTCATTTCCCCCAAGAACTAACTTATTCACCTATATTTCTATACCAAGAATTAAAGTTACTTTCACATTTAAATTCTTAATACATCTGGAATTCATTTTTGTTTACGGAGTAAGGTTGGGATCTAATGAATTTCCATGTGGATAGTGATTTTTCCAGGTACACTAATTGAACAGGCCCTCCTGTCAGTAAGTTCTTACTGAGTTAAGATAAAGGTGGAATGCTGTGTACAAAGAGATGATTGTCCTGTTGACTGATCTCCTGGTCTGTGAGAAAAAGATGGACCTGTGGGTCTATGGCATAGGTCTTGGACGTATATACTTGGAAAAGGCAAAACTCCAGTGGAATATCAATGCAGGGATCTCTGTAAGGTGGAACGTAACTCATGTTAGCCTCATCCTTTGATCCTTTCTCACCTTCATTCACATCCCTGCAGGGATGAGAGTCCAGGAGGCTGCATAGTTATAGGACCTCCCAATGGGACTGAGGATGAAGGACTGTTCTATTTCCTCACCTATATACTTCTACAAAGCTAAGGCAACTTTGTGCCAAGTTAAATCCTATTTCTCTTATGCACATAATACAAACACATGACCACTGCTAGTAGTCATCCATCTGCTCTAATAATTCTCCTATTCTTTAACACCTTTATTCGAGTATAGTTGCTTTACAATGTTGTGTTAGTTTCTGCTATATAACAAGTGAATCAGCTATATGTATACATATATCCCCATATCCCCTCCCTCTTGCATCTCCCTTCCACACTCGCTGTCCCACCCCTCTAGGTGGTCACAAAGCACTGAGTTGATCTCCCTGTGCTATGCAGCTGCTTCCCACTAGCTATCTATTTTCCATTTGGTAGTGTATATATGTCCATGCCACTCTCTAACTTCCCAGCTTACCCTTCCCCCTCCCTGTGTCCTCAAGTCTATACTCTACGTCTGCGTCTTTATTCCTGTCCTGCCCCTAGGTTCATCAGAACCATTATTTTTAGATTCCATACATATGTGTTAGCATACGGTATTTGTTTCTCTCTTTCTGACTTCACTCTGTATGACAGACTCTAGGTCCATCCACCTCACTACAAATAACTCAATTTCATTTCTTTTTATGGCTGAGTAATATTCCATTGGATATACGTGCTACGTCTTCTTTATCCATTCATCTGTCGATGGATACTTAGGTTGCTTCCATGTCCTGGTTATTGTAAATAGTGCTGCAGTGAACATTGTGATACATGTCTCTTTTTGAATTATGGTTTTCTCAGGGTATATGCCCAGTAGTGGGATTGCTGGGTCATATGGTAGTTCTATTTTTCATTTTTTAAGGACCTTCCATACTGTTCTCCATAGTGGCTGTATCAATTTACATTCCCACCAACAGTGCAACAGGGTTCTCTTTTCTCCACACCCTCTCCAGCATTTATTGTTTCTAGATTTTTTGATGATGGTCATTCTGACCAGTGTGAGGTGATATCTCACTGTGGTTTTGATTGGCATTTCTCTAATGATTAGTGAAGTTGAGCATCCTTTCATGTGTTTGTTGGCAATCTGTATATCTTCTTTGGAGAAATGTCTGTTTAGGTCTTCTGCCCATTATGGATTGGGTTGTTTGTTTCTTTAGTATTGAGCTGCATGAGCTGCTTGTATGATTTGGAGATTAATCCTTTGTCAGTTGCTTTGTGTGCAAATATTTTCTCCCATTCTGAGGGTTGTCTTTTCATCTTGTTTATGGTTTCCTTTGCTGTGCAAAAGCTTTTAAGTTTCATTAGGTCCCATTTGTTTATTTTAGTTTTTATTTCCATTTCTCTAGGAGGTGGGTCAAAAAGGATCTTGCTGTGATTTATGTCATAGAGTGTTCTGCCTATGTTTTCCTCTAAGACTTTGATAGTGTCTGGCCTTACATTTAGGTCTTTAATCCATTTTGAGTTTATTTTTGTGTATGGTGTTAGGGAGTGTTCAAATTTCATCCTTTTACATGTAGCTGTCCAGTTTTCCCAGCACCATTTATTGAAGAGGCTGTCTTTTCTCCATTGTATATTCTTGCCTCCTTTGTCAAAGACAAGGTGACCATATGTGTGTGGGTATATATCTGGGCTTTCTATCCTGTTCCATTGATCTATGTTTCTGTTTTTGTGCCAGTACCATACTGTCTTGATGACTGTAGCTTTGTAGTATAGTCTGAAGTCAGGAAACCTGATTCCTCCAGCTCCCTTTTTCTTTCTCAAAATTGCTTTGGCTATTCGGGGGTCTTTTGACTTTCCATACAAATTGTAAAATTTTTTGTTCTAGTTCTGTGAAAAATGCCATTGGTAGTTTGATACGGATTGCATTGAATCTGTAGATTGCTTTGGGTAGTAGAGTCATTTTCACAATATTGATTCTTCCAATCCAAGAACATGGTATATCTCTCCATCTGTTTGTATCATCTTTAATTTCTTTCATCACTGTCTTATAGTTTTCTGCATACAGGTCTTTTGTCTCCTTAGGTAGGTTTATTCCTAGGTATTTTATTCTTTTTGTTGCAGTGGTAAATGGGAGTGTTTCCTTAATTTCTCTTTCAGATTTTTCATCATTAGTGTATAGGAATGCAAGAGATTTCTGTGCATTAATTTTGTATCCTGCAACTTTACCAAATTCATTGATTAGCTCTAGTAGTTTTCTGGTTGCATCTTTAGGATTCTCTATGTATAGTATCATGTCATCTACAAACAGTGACAGTTTCTTATTCTTTTCTGATTTGGATTCCTTTTCTTTTGCTTCTCTGATTGCTGTTGCTACAACTTCCAAAACTATTTTGAATAATAGTGGTGAGAGTGGGCAACCTTGTCTTGTTCCTGATCTTAGAGGAAATGGTTTGTTTTTCACCATTGAGAACAATGTTGGCTCTGGGTTTCTCATATATAGCCTTTATTATGTTGAGATAGTTTCCCTCTATGCCCCTTGTCTGGAGAGTTTTTATCATAAATGGGTGAATTTTGTCAAGCTTTTTCTGCATCTATTGAGGTTATCATATGGTTTTTCTCCTTCCATTTGTTAATATGGTGTATCACGTTGATTGATTTGCATATACTGAAGAATCCTTGCATTCCTGGGATAAACCCCACTTGATCATGGCGCATCATCCTTTTAATGTGCTGTTGGATTCTGTTTGCTAGTATTTTGTTGAGGATTTTTGCATCTATGTTCATCAGTGATATTGGCCTGTAGTTTTCTTTCTTTGTGACATCTTTGTCTGGTTTTGCTATCAAGGTGACGGTGGCCTCATAGAATGAGTTTGGGAGTGTTCCTCCCTCTGCTATATTTTGGAAGAGTTTGAGAAGGATAGGTGTTAGCTCTTCTCTAAATGTTGATAGAATTCGCCTGTGAAGCTCTCTGGTCCTGGGCTTTTGTTTGTTGGAAGATTTTTAATCACAGTTTCAATTTCAGTGCTTGTGATTGGTCTGTTCATATTTTCTATTTCTTCCTGATTCAGTCTTGGAAAGTTGTACTTTTCAAAGAATTTGTCTATTTCTTCCAGGTTGTCCATTTTATTGGCATATAGTTGCTTGTAGCAGTCTCTCATGATCCTTTATATTTCTGCAGTGTCAGTTGTTACTTCTCCTTTTTCCTTTTTTTTTTACATTTTTAAAATTTATTTATGGCTGTGTTAGGTCTTCATTTCTGTGCGAAGGCTTTCTCTAGTTGTGGCAAGCGGGGGCCACTCTTCATCGCGGTGCGCGGACCTCTTACTATCGCGGCCTCTCTTGTTGTGGAGCACAGGCTCCAGACACTCAGGCTCAGCAATTGTGGCTCACGGGCCCAGCTGCTCTGTGGCATGTGGGGTCTTCCCAGACCAGGGCTCGAACCCGTGTCCCCTGCATTGGCAGGCAGACTCTCAACCACTGCGCCACCAAGGAAGCCCACTTCTCCTTTTTCATTTCTAATTCTATTCATTTGAGTCTTCTCCCTTTTTTTCTTGATGAGTCTGGCTAATGGTTTATCAATTTTGTTTATCTTCTCAAAGAAACAGACTTTAGATTTATTGATCTTTGCTATTGTTTCCTTCATTTCTTTTTCATTTATTTCTGATCTGATCTTTATGATTTCTTTCCCTCTGACTTTGGGTTTTTTTTTTTTTTGTTGTTCTTTTTCTAATGGCTTTAGGTGTAAGGTTGGGTTGTTTATTTGAGATTTTTTCTTGTTTCTTGAGGTAGGATTGTATTGCTATAAACTTCCCTTTTAGAACTGCTTTTGCTGCATGCCATAGGTTTTGGGTCATTGTGTTTTCATTGTCATTTGTTTCTAGGTATTTTTTGATTTCCCCTTTGATTTCTTCAGTGATCTCTTAGTTATTTAGTAGTGTATTGTTTAGCCTCCATGTGTTTGTATTTTTTACATTTTTTTTTTCCTGTAATTGATATCTAGTCTCATAGCGTTGTGGTCGGAAAATATACTTGATAAAATTTCAATTTTCTTACATTTGTGACCCAAGATATGATGTATCCTGGAGAATATTGCATCAGCACTTGAGAAGAAAGTGTATTCTGTTGTTTTTGGATGGAATGTCCTATAAATATCAATTAAGTCCTTCTGATCTAATGTGTCTTTTAAAGCTTCTTTTTCTTATTTTCATTTTGAATGATCTGTCCATTGGTGAAAGTGGGGTGTTAAAGTCCCCTACTATTATTGTGTTAGTGTTGATTTCCCCTTTTATGGCTGTTAGCATTTGCCTTATGTATTGAGGTGCTCCTATGTTGGTTACATAAATATTTACAATTGTTATATCTTCTTCTTGGATTGATCCCTTGATCATATGTAGTGTCCTTCTTTGTCTCTTGTAATAGTCTTTATTTAAAGTCTATTTTGTCTGATGTGTGTATTGCTACTCCAGCTTTTTGATTTCCTTTTGCATGGAATATCTTTTTCCATCCCCTAAATTTCAGTCTGTATGTGTGCCTAGGTCTGAAGTGTATCTCTTGTAGACAGCATATATACATATCTTGTTTTTGTATCCATTCAGCCAGTCTGTGTCTTTTGGTTGGAGCATTTAATCCATTTACATTTAAGGTAATTATTGATATGTATGTTCCTATTACCATTTTCTTAATTGTTTTGGGTTTGTTATTGTAGGTCTTTTCCTTCTCTTGTGTTTCCTGCCTAGAGAAGTTCCTTTAGCATTTGTAGTAAAGCTGGTTTGGTGGTGCTGAATTCTCTTAGCTTTTGCTTGTCTGTACAGGTTTTAATTTCTCTGTCAAAAATTAATGAGATCCTTGCTAGATAGAGTAATCTTGGTTGTAGGTTTTTCTCTTTCATCACTTTAAATACGTCCTGCCACTTCCCTTCTGGCTTGCTGAGTTTCTGCTGTAAGTTCAGCTGCTAACCTGATGGGGTTTCCCTTGTATGTTATTTGTTGCTTTTCCCTTGCTGCTTTTAATATTTTTTCTTTGAATTTAATTTTTGATAGTTTGATAAATATATGTGTTGTTGTGTTTCTCCTTGGGTTTATCCTGTATGGGACTCTCTGTGCTTTCTGGGCTTGATTATTTACTTTCCCATATTAGGGAAGTTTTCAACTATAATCTCTTCAAATATTTTCTCAGACCCTTTCTTTTTCTCTTCTTCTTCTGGGACCCATATAGTTCTCATGCTGGTTTGTTTAATGTTGTCCAAGAGGTCTCTGAGACTGTCCTCACTTCTTTTCATTCTTTTTTCTTTATTCTGCTGTGTGGCAGTTATTTCCCCTATTTTATCTTCCAGGTCATTTATCCATTCTTCTGCCTCAGTTATTCTGCTGTTTAGTCTGCTGTTGATTCCTTCTAGAGTATTTTTAATTTCATTTATTGTGTTGTTCATCATTGTTTGTTTGCTCTTTAGTTCTTCTAGGTGCTTGTTAAATGGTTCTTGTATTTTCTTCATTCTATTTCCAAGATTTTGGATCATCTTTACTATCATTACTCTGAATTCTTTTTCAGGTAGACTGCCTATTTCCTCTTCATTTGTTTGGTCCGGTGGGTTTTTACCTTGCTTCTTCATCTGCTGCACCTTTCTCTGTCTTCTCATTTTGTTTAACTTACTGTATAGCGGGTGTCCATTTAGCAGGCTGCAGGTTCATAGTTCCTGTTATTTTTGGTGTCTGCCCCCAGTGTGTGAGGTTGGTTCAGTGGCTTGTGTAGGTTTCCTGGTGGGGGGGACTGGTGCCTGTGTTCTGGTGGGCTGGGCTGCATCCGGTGGTGTGTTTTGGAGTGTCTGAACTTAGTATGACTTTAGGCAGCCTCTCTGCTAATGGGTGGGGTTGTGTTCCTGTCTTGCTAGTTTGGCATGGGGCATCCAGCACTGGAGCTTGCTGGCCGTTGGGTAGGGCTTGGTCTTAGTGTTGAGACAAAGATATCTGGGAGAGCTCTCGCCAATTGATATTATGTGGGACTGGGAGGTTTCTGGTGGTCCAATATCCTGGACTCAGCCCTCCCACCTCAGAGGCTCAGGTCCAACACCCGGCTGGAGCACCAAGACCTTGCCAGCCACTCAGCTCATAAAAAAAGGAAGAAAGAAAAAAAAAAAAAAAAAAGACAAAATCCTTGGAGAAATGGTAAAAACAAACCTAAAAAGACAATCACACAAATAAGCATACACATACACACTCAAAGATAAAGGAAAACAATTTTTTAAATGTTCAAAAATGTATAAAAATAAAATATATATATATATATATATATAAATTTAAAAAGAGAGCACCAAACCAATAAACAAATCCACCAATGATAATAAGCACTGAAACTAAACTAGGATAAATATAAAATCAGAAACAAATTAGACACAGAAAGCAAACCTCAAGTCTACAGTTGCTCCCAAAGTCCACCTCCTCAATTTTGGGAACATTTGTTGTCTATTCAGATATTCCGCAGATGCAACGTTTATCAAGTTGATTGTGGGGATTTAATCCACTGCTCCCGAGGCTGCTGGGAGAGATTTCCCTTTCTCTTCTTTGTTCTCACAGCTCCTGGGGTTCAGCTTTGATTTTGGCCCCCCCTCTGTGTGTAGGCCACCCTGAGGAGTCTGTTCCCCACCCAGACAGAAAGGGGTAAAGCAGCAGCTGATTAGTGCTCTCTTGCTCATTCAAGCCTGGGAGAGGGAGGGGTATGGTAGTCATAATTGGAATGCGGGGTGATCCTGTAGCAGCAGAGGCCAGTGTGACACTGCAACAGCCTGAGGCATGCCGTGTGTTCTCCTGGGGAAGTTGTCTCTGGATTATGCGACACTGGCAGTGGCGTGCTGCACAGGCTCCCGGGGGGTGTGCGTAGTGACCTGTGCTTGCACACAGGCTTCTTGGTGGCAGTGGCAGCAGTGTTAGCAGTTCATGCCCAACTCTGGGGTCCGAGCTGATAGCCATGGTTTGTGCCCATCTCTGGAGCTTGCTTAGGTGGTGCTCTGCCTTCTGTGGGCACACAGGGAAGGAATCCCCTCTTCTCACACACCCCAAAACAATGGTCTCTTGCCTCTTTGGCAGGTCCAGACATTTTCCCAGACTCTTTCCCAGCTAGCTGTGGTGCACTAGCCCCCTTTTGTCTGTCTTCACACAGCCAACCCCAGTCCTCTCACTGGGGTCTAATCTCCAAAGCCTGAGCCTCAACCCCCAGCCCTCACCTGCCCTAGTGGTTGAGCAGACAAGTGTCTCAGGCTGGTGAGTGCTGGTCAGCACCAATCCTTTGTGTGGGAATCTCTCCACTTTGTCCTCTGTACCCCTGTTGCTACACTCTCCTCCGTGGCTCCAAAGCTTCCCCCCCTCCACCTCCTGTCCCGGCCAGTGAAGGGGCTTCCTAGTGTGTGGAAACTTTTCCTCCTTCACAGCTCCCTCCCAGAGGTGCGGGTCCTGTCCCTATTCTTTTGTCTTTTTTTTTTTTTTTTTTTTTTGCTTTTGCCCTATACAGGTATGTGGGGATTTTCTTGCCTTTTGGGAAGTCTGAGGTCTTTTGCCAGTGTTCAGCAGGTGTTCTGTAGGAGTTATTCCACATGTAGATGTATTTCTGATGTATTTGTGGGGAGGAAGGTGATCTCCATGTCTTACTCCTCTGCCATCTTGAAGGTCTTCCCAGTAATTCTCCTTCTAATGGACTCTAATTCAGTGGGGTCTTTTTTCTTAAAGAGTAGTTTCTCAGACATCTTCTGTCTTGTGAGTTCACTGCCCCTGGACACATTGGCTACTATAGGACAATGAGCATGTGCTGCAAAATCCCCAGCATCAATGAAAGGGTGTATGAGGTCCTTGGATAAAGAGCCCAAGGCACCAAATACAGATAGTAAATCTTCCCTCTCCCCACAAAATAAAATAAAAAGCCTACATCTAATAGGGAAGAAGCAAATTTGGAGGTAGAAATGTCCTTGTGTAACGTGTCAGTCCTCAGTATAAGAAGGCTGGGGACATTATTACCTGTAGCTCTATGTGAACCAAAATGGGCAAAGACCATTATCTATGAGATATGAATGTTCTAATATCAAAGCTGTAGTTTGGAGCTGAGAGAGTCCCATTAGGTAATATCTATTAAATAAGTAAGAGACACTTTCCAAGAGTGAGCTGAGTAGAGATAAGGATAGGGCAACCTCAGGGAACAGTTGGAGAAAGGGACCTCCACATAGGAAGAAAGTCCAAACAACTCAGATTGGTAGTCAACACAACTAAAATTTCAGCCCAGTGGCTGAGATGCTGAGGTACCTCCAGGAGTATTTTAGTCAGCTTCCCCCAAAATCCCAGAGCTGTTCAAATTTTTGTCTCACAAGGACCAAACTGTTGGTAATATATCCCTTATTCTATTTTCCCATCTGTTCTGAGTACAACAGTTGGGAGGGAGAGAGAGGAGCAATTTGGCATGAAAACTTAAAAAAAAAAAAAAGTGGTAATTTAATGGTAGTAACCAAACACTTAAAAACAAGATGCTACAGAAGAAAACTGACACTGTTGCAGCCCAGGTTCCTCAATCTTCTAGTCTAGAGCAGTATCAGGCTATTCTTATAACTGTGTCTCCCTTCCCATGAGGCATCATGAATTGTGGGAATGCCTGTTAACTTCAAGCTAGCTGCTCTGCCTTCAGGCTACACCTTAAACTCAATTGCTTGAGGACACTACTGGCACGAGGTCCTTCAGATTTATCTGCACTTAGAACTTCGCTCATGTATTCTGTTCCAGGGTAAGGAAAAGAGAGCATCACTAAGTTATGTATTGAGAGTTGTGACAGTTACACAGCTTTCATTCTCAAAGTTCTGAGAGCAGTCTTTGAAGAGAGATCAGGGGCTAGATGACAGAAATAATCAATAAACAGCCTATAATAGGAAAGACTTTCTTGAGCCAAACAGGACTGTAGCCCAGGAGACAGCCTCTCAGCTTCGAGAAACTGCTCAGTTGATGCATATTTCTGCATAGTCTTATATTCCTTGTTCTGATAAGGCATAAACATGACAGGGGAATATTCCTTTAAAGTTTCAAAAGAGACAAACTGAGTATCTGTACAGTGAGACAGCAGGACCCTGGTGTCTGGGAAGGGGACCTTATTTTTTTTGCTATACCACAATTTATTCATTTACCTATTGATACATTTATGTTGTTTCTAGTTTTGGGCTTTTAAAAATAAACATTGCTATGCACACAGTGTAAAATCTTTATGGACATATGCTTTATTTTCTCTCTGGCAAATACCCAAGAGTGGAATGGCTAGATCGTTTGGTAGATATTTGCTTAACTATATTTACAAATTTTTTAAAACTGCCAAACTATGTTCCAAAGCTGTGGCTGTGCAATTTTAGATTCTCATCAGCAGTGCATGAGAGTTCTAGTTCTTCTACTTCTTTGTCAACACTATTATTGACAAGTGTTTTTACCTTAAATTTTAACAGACTTTATTTTTTAGAGCAGTTTTACCTTCACAGCAAAATTGAGGGGAAAGATAGACATTTCCCAAATACTCTCTGCCCTGAATCATGCATAGCCTTCCTCATTTTTCACATCTCCCACCACAGTGGTCCATTTTTTACAGTTGATGAACCTACATTATCATCATCACCCATCATTATCACTCAAGTCCATAGTTTACATAGTTCACTCCTTGTGTTGTACATTCTATGGGTTTAGACAAATGTGTAAGGACATGTATCTATCATTATGGTATCACAAAGAGTATTTTTACTGCCCTAAAAATCCTCTGTGCTCTACCTGTTCATACTTCCCTCCACCATCCCCAATCCTTGGCAACTATCAATCTTTTTACTGTCTCCAGAGTTTTGTCTTTTCCAGAATGTCACATAGTTGGAGTCATATAGTATGTAGCCTTTTCAGATAGGCTTCTTTCACTTAGTAATATGCACTTAAAGTCCCTCTATCCATAGCTTTTCATTACTTGATAGTTTTGTTTTGTTTTTGCCGAATAACATACCATTGTCTGGATGTACCACACTTTATTTTTTCATTCACCTACTAAAGGTGAATGAGATTTGGTGCAATGCCAAACTCTAGATTTTGGAAATTATGAGTAAAGTTGCTATAAACACCTATGTGCAGGTTTTTTTGTGGACATAAGTTTTCATCTCCTTTGGGTAAATACCAAGGAGCACGATTGCTAAATTGTATGGTAACAGTATATTTAATTTTGTAAGCAACTTCCATACTGCCCTCCAAAGTTGATATAGCATTTTGTATTCCTACCAGCAATGAATGAGTATTCCTGTAGGTCTACAATATTGTCAGCATTTGGTGTGGTCAGCGTTCTGGACTTTGGCCATTCTAATGGGTGTGTAGTAGCATTGTTGTTTTAATTGCATTTCCCTAATGTCATATGACATGGAG
Organism: Eschrichtius robustus; assembly: GCF_028021215.1. Taxonomy (NCBI): domain Eukaryota; kingdom Metazoa; phylum Chordata; class Mammalia; order Artiodactyla; family Eschrichtiidae; genus Eschrichtius; species Eschrichtius robustus. Next base: position 64,059,975 of record NC_090834.1, on the reverse strand, counting down.
CATCTTTTCATATGCTTATTTGCCATCTATGTATCTTTGGTGAGGTGTCTGTTAAGATCTTTGGTCCTTTTTTTTTTTTTTTTTTTTTTGAGGAGCTGAACTTATATCCTTTATTTACTTTTTTTAAAAATTCAAACAAAGTCACAAAAATTATAATCATCCTCATCAGTTCACTCAGTCCCATGTAATTAATTATATTTTATTTGATCTTTTGTTAGCACTTTTATGAGTTCATCAGTTTTTCATTAGAGTTCTGAAAATGCTTATTCATTCAGTTCAGCAGTACAGCCAGTTACCAGAAACCTGTACTTGTCAGAATCTTTTCCATGAATTCCTTGAAGATGAAACCCTTTTATAGGAACATTTTTGCAAAAGCATTACAGTACACCCAGAACTGTCTGTAAATGACAAAAGACTTAAAAATGACCACGGTTAAAGATTTGATGAAAGTTCATAATAATGCAATTGACAAGGAAATTTAGTTATTTCTGAGATATATATTTTAAAGTAATAACTAGAATTATGACTTATAACATTATACCAGAACATATAAGATTTTTAGAAATTTCATGTAATGTCTGAAACATTTATATTAACATATTTCCATACAAATAACCCAATGAAAGTTTAGTATTAGTTGTTTTGTTTGTTTGTTTATTTATACTGCAGGTTCTTATTAGTCATCAATTTTATACACATCAGTGTATACATGTCAATCCCAATCGCCCAATTCAGCACACCACCATCCCCACCCCACCGCAGTTTTCCCCCCTTGGTGTCCATATGTCTGTTCTCTACATCTGTGTCTCAACTTCTGCCCTGCAAACCGGTTCATCTGTACCATTTTTCTAGGTTCCACATACATACGTTAATATACGATATTTGTTTTTCTCCTTCTGACTTACTTCACTCTGTATGACAGTCTCTAGATCCATCCACGTCTCAAAAAATGACTCAATTTCGTTCCTTTTTATGGCTGAGTAATATTCCATTGTATATATGTACCACAACTTCTTTATCCATTCATCTGTCGATGGGCATTTAGGTTGTTTCCATGACCTGGCTATTGTAAATACTGCTGCAATGAACATTGGTGTGCATGTGTCTTTTTAAATTATCGTTTTCTCTGGGTATACGCCCAGTAGTGGGATTGCTGGATCATACGGTAAATCAATTTTTAGTTTTTTAAGGAACCTCCATACTGTTCTCCATAGTGGCTGTATCAATTTACATTCCCACCAACAGTGCAAGAGGGTTCCCTTTTCTACACACCGTCTCCAGCATTTGTTGTTTGTAGATTTTCTGATGATGCCCATTCTAACTGGTGTGAGGTGATACCTCATTGTAGTTTTGATTTGCATTTCTCTAATAATTAGTGATGTTGAGCATCTTTTCATGTGCTTCTTGGCCATCTGTATGTCTTCTTTGGAGAAATGTCTATTTAGGTCTTCTGTCCATTTTTGGATTGGGTTGTTTGTTTCTTTAATATTGAGCTGAATTAGCTGTTTATATATTTTGGAGATTAATCCGTTTTCTGTTGATTCATTTGCAAATATTTTCTCCCATTCTGAGGGTTGTCTTTTCGTCTTGTTTATGGTTTCCTTTGTTGTGCAAAAGCTTTGAAGTTTCATTAGGTCCCATTTGTTTATTTTTGTTTTTATTTCCATTACTCTAGGAGGTGGATCAAAAAAGATCTTGCTGTGATTTATGTCAAAGAGTGTTCATCCTATGTTTTTCTCTAAGAGTTTTATAGTGTCCGGTCTTACATTTAGGTCTCGAATCCATTTTGAGTTTATTTTTGTGTATGGTGTTAGGGAGTGTTCTTTTACATGTAGCTGTCCAGTTTTCCCAGCACCACTTATTGAAGAGACTGTCTTCTCCATTGTATATCTTTGCCTCCTTTGTCATAGATTAGTTGACCATAGGTGTGTGGGTTTATCTCTGGGCTTTCTATCTTGTTCCATTGATCGATGTTTCTGTTTTTGTGCCAGTACCATATTGTCGTGATTACTGTAGCTTTGTAGTATAGTCTGAAGTCAGGGAGTCTGATTCCTCCAGCTCCGTTTTTTCCCCTCAAGACTGCTTTGGCTATTCGGGGTCTTTTGTGTTTCCATACAAATTTTAAGATGATTTGTTCTAGCTCCGTAAAAAATGCCATTGGTAATTTGATAGGGATTGCATTGAATCTGTAGATTGCTGTGGGTAGTATAGTCATTTTCACAATATTGATTCTTCCAATCCAAGAACATGGTATATCTCTCCATCTGTTGGTATCATCTTTAATTTCTTTCATCAGTGTCTTATAGTTTTCTGCATACAGGTCTTTTGTCCCCTTAGGTAGGTTTATTCCTAGGTATTTTATTCTTTTTGTTGCAATGGTAAATGGGAGTGTTTCCATAATTTCTCTTTCAGATTTTTCATCATTAGTGTATAGGAATGCAAGAGATTTCTGTGCATTAATTTTGTATCCTGAAACTTTCCCAAATTCATTGATTAGCTCTGGTAGTTTTCTGGTGGCATTTTTAGGATTCTCTGTATAGTATCATGTCAACTGCAAACAGTGACAGTTTTACTTCTTCTTTTCTAATTTTTATTCCTTTTATTTCTTTTTCTTCTCTGATTGCCATGGCTAGGACTTCCAAAACTATGAATAATAGTGGTGAGAGTGGACATCCTTGTCTCGTTCCTGATCTTAGAGGAAATGCTTCCAGTTTTTCACCGTTGAGAATGATGTTTGCTGTGGGTTTGTCATATATGGCCTTTATTATGTTGAGGTAGGTTCCCTCTATGCCCACTTTCTGGAGAGTTTTTGTCATAAATGGGTGTTGAATTTTGTCAAAAGCTTTTTCTGCATCTATTGAGATGATCATATGGTTTTTATTCTTCAATTTGTTAATATGGTGTATCACATTGATTGATTTGCGTATATTGAAGAATCCTTGCATCCCTGGGATAAATCCCACTTGATCGTGGTGTATGATACATTTAATGTGTTGTTGGATTCTGTTTGCTAGTATTTTGTTGAGGATTTTTGCATCTATGTTCCTCAGTGTAATGGGTCTGTAGTTTTCTTTCTTTGTGACATCTTTGTCTGGTTTTGGTATCAGGGTGATGGTGGTCTCATAGAATGAGTTTGGGAGTGTTCCTTCCTCTGCAATTTTTTGGAAGAGTTTGAGAAAGATGGGTGTTAGCTCTTCTCCAAATGTTTGATAGAATTCACCTGTGAAGCCATCTGGTCCTGGACTTCTGTTTGTTGGAAGATTTTTAATCAGTTTCAATTTCATTACTTGTGATTGGTCTGTTCATATTTTCTGTTTCTTCCTGGTTCAGTCTTGGAAGTTTAAACCTTTCTAAGAATTTGTCCATTTCTTTCAGGTTGTCCATTTTATTGCCATAGAGTTGCTTGTAGTAGTCTCTTAGGATGCTTTGTATTTCTGCAGTGTCTGTTGTTACTTCTCCTTTTTCATTTCTAATTTTATTGACTTGAGTCCTCTCCATCTTTTTCTTGATGAGTCTGGCTAATGGCTTATCAATTTTGTTTATCTTCTCAAAGAACCAGCTTTTAGTTTTATTGATCTTTGCTATTGTTTTCTTTGTTTCTATTTCATTTATTTCTGCTCTGATCTTTATGATTTCTTTCCTTCTGCTAACTTTGGGTTTCGTTTGTTGTTCTTTCTCTAGTTCCTTTAGGTGTAAGGTTAGATTGTTTACTTGAGATTTTTCTTGTTTCTTTAGGTAGGCTTGTATAGCTATAAACTTCCCTCTTGAACTGCTTTTGCTGCATCCCATAGGTTTTGGATCGTCGTGTTTTCATTGTCATTTGTCTCTAGGTATTTTTTGATTTCCTCTTTGATTTCTTCAGTGATCTCTTGGTTATTTAGTAACGTATTGTTTAGCCTCCATGTGTTTGTGTTTTTTACGTTTTTTTCCGTGTAATTCATTTCTAATCTCATAGCATTGTGGTCAGAAAAGATGCTTGATATGATTTCAATTTTTTAAAATTTACTGAGGCTTGATTTGTGACTCAAGATTTGATCTATCCTGGAGAATGTTCCGTGTGCACTTGAGAAGAAAGTGTAATATGCTGTTTTTGGATGGAATGTCCTATAAATATCAATTAAATCTATCTGGTCTATTGTGTCATTTAAAGCTTCTGTTTCCTTATTTATTTTCATTTTGGATGATCTGTCCTTTGGTGTAAGTGAGGTGTTAGAGTCCCCCACTATTATTGTGTTACTGTCAATTTCCTCTTTTATAGCTGTTAGCAGTTGCCTTATGTATTGAGGTGCTCCTATGTTGGGTGCATATATATTTATAATTGTTATATCTTCTTCTTGGATTGATCCCTTGATCATTATGTAGTGTCCTTCCTTGTCTCTTGTAACATTCTTTATTTTAAAGTCTATTTTATCTGATATGAGTATAGCTACTCCAGCTTTCTTTTGATTTCCATTTGCATGGAATATCTTTTTCCATCCCCTCACTTTCAGTCTGTATGTGTCCCTAGGTCTGAAGTGTGTCTCTTGTAGACAGCATATATATGGGTCTTGTTTTTGTATCCATTCAGCAAGCCTGTGTCTTTTGGTTGGAGCATTTAATCCATTCACGTTTAAGGTAATTATCGATATGTATGTTCCTATGACCATTTTTTAAATTGTTTTGGGTTTGTTTTTGTAGGTACCTTTCTTCTCTTGTGTTTCCCACTTAGAGAAGTTCCTTTAGCATTTGTTGTAGAGCTGGTTTGGTGGTGCTGAATTCTCTTAGCTTTTGCTTGTCTGTAAAGCTTTTGATTTCTCCATCGAATCTGAATGAGATCCATGCTGGGTAATCTTGGTTGTAGGTTCTTCCCTTTCATCACTTTAAGTATATCATACCACTCCCTTCTGGCTTGTAGAGTTTCTGCTGAGAAATCAGTTGTTAACCTTATGGGAGTTCCCTTGTATGTTATTTGTCATTTTTCCCTTGCTGCTTTCAATAATTTTTCTTTGTCTTTAATTTTTGCCAATTTGAATACTATGTGTCTCAGCGTGTTTCTCCTTGGGTTTATCCTGTATGGGACTCTCTGTGCTTCCTGGACTTGGGTGTCTATTTCTTTTCCCATGTTAGGGAAGTTTTCGACTATAATCTCTTCAAATATTTTCTCTGGTCCTTTCTCTCTCTCTTCTCCTTCTGGGACCCCTATAATGCGAATGTTGTTGTGTTTAATGTTGTTCCAGAGGTCTCTTAGGCTGTCTTCATTTCTTTTCATTCTTTTTTCTTTAGTCTGTTCCGCAGCAGTGAATTCCACCATTCTGTCTTCCAGGTCACTTATCCGTTCTTCTGCCTCAGTTATTCTGCTATTGATTCCTTCTAGTGTAGTTTTCATTTCAGTTATTGTATTGTTCATCTCTGTTTGTTTGTTCTTTAATTCTTCTAAGTCTTTGTTAAACATTTCTTGCATCTTCTCGATCTTTGCCTCCATTTTTATTCCGAGGTCCTGGATCATCTTCACTATCATTATTCTGAATTTTTTTTCTGGAAGGTTGCTTATCTCCACTTCATTTAGTTGTTTTTCTGGGGTTTTATCTTGTTCCTTCATCTGATATATAGCCCTCTGCCTTTTCATCTTGTCTATCTTTCTGTGAATGTTGGGGACCTTATTTTTGATGGAGAGTTAACATGGATGCCATAGGAAAGGAGTTATTTATCCTTATCTTTAAAATGGACATTCTTTACCTTAATGGTTAAAGAGCATGTGCTGTGTATTTGATAGGCCATGAATGAGTCTGTCTTAGTTCACAAAAAGTCAAGTTGTACTATGTATAAGCCAAAAAGGCTTCCCATACCTCAATATGTGAACATTTTCTCCATCAGGTTTATAATCATAAGAGGTATTAGCTTTCCTCACAGGACTGACTTGTGCACACGAGTTGAAGATTTTTCAGTGGGAGTTACCATAGTTGCATTAGAATGGGCCCTCTGAGAAGCAGGTGCCAACATTAAATTAGATGTGTCAGAGGTATACAGTGGGGAAATGCTCACGAAGGAAATGCTCATGAAGTAAGACAAAGAGGGATCCTGAGGCTGGAAGAGCCATGAAATCACAAGCAGATCTGATCCGAGAGGGAGGGAGGAATGACTTAGGCTTTCGTGTATTTCTAAGAACACTTTGGCAAGGCTGCAAGTAAGTCTTGAGCCAAGGGAACCCATGAGGAATCTGATATCACACTCCAGTAGACCTGCCTTATTAGCACTGTGCTCATCTATTGGTTGGAAGCCACTAGGGCTTAGCAATGCCATGAACTTGAGAGCACAATGATTGAGACTATCAGTCAAATATGCTCCTTGCAGTCCAAACTGAAAAGCATATTTTTTATGGCCCCCACAATCCCTGCTTGCCTTGCACAGATCTTCAGATTTTAGGAGAAGCTCCTCCATAGTTACTGTGGGCCTGTCTTGCTAAGGGCAAAATGGAAAGGAAGGAAGGATGAGCTCTACAGCCCCAGTTCCTGAAATTTTGCTCAGAGATACAGCTGTTACTTCAGTTGATAGATTGCATCCTAAAGGATAGGACTCCAATTCTGTGAAGTGCTGCCTTTTGAACTGTTTTATAGCTGTTTTTAGAAGACTGCTCTGGCATTCTGTGGGTCCAACTCCTTCTGGTTGGTGAAACTGGTAATGCTACCCGTGGATCCCATGGTTATGAGCCCTGTCCTGCATATCCTTCTCTGAAGAGTGTCTATTCTTTCAGTACTATGTCATATGGGATGTCCTGCCTATAATCAGGCATTCAGGAAGCCCTCAAAGAGAAGTGCTGGTCAAGGCTCTGTGGGAAAGAAAGGCAAATACATGCCCAGAGTAGTATGTGTCATTGGTAGTGCAAACCACGGTACTTCCTAGGATTCAAGAGGCCCAGAGGAGTTGACTTGCCACAAGTGGCCTCCTTGAGGAATAACCCTATTATATCTGGGTTTCAGCATTGATGTCTATTGCTGACAGGCATTCAGAGACAGCAGTCAACCTTGATCATGGGACATCTACATGGCTGGGTCCACACGTAGTCTCCTTGCTGCAACTGTTGCTCGTTCATAATGTTAAGTGGCAGTGATACTTGTACCATAGTCTGGACCTAAAACAGCCTTCTTGCTTTGGGCCCACTCAAAGCTATACTTCCATGTCTTTGGGTATATGGACTAAAGCAAGATTCCTAAGTGAGGAATACATTCTCTTCAGAATCCAAGGTGGTAGGCATTATGCTTTCTATCTGGTAAAATATGCAAGATGAAGATCTTTTACTGGTAATGATTTTTAACCATTGGCCCCCTAAAATTCACTGAAGTTCTAGGTTTTGAATGTTAAGATTTGTCTCCTACGCTTTGGAGCATGTGTGTCTTACTAAGGCCTCTATTATACTAGACACCTCTAGCTCATTTTGCCAGATCAACATGCCATCGGTGGATGATGGCGGAGGTCCATAGGATGTCCAGTCATCTTCAAATTATATTATGACACAGGAAAAGAGTTAACATGCCCTTGAGGCAAACTGTATATGAGAACTATTGTCCATCCCCTGTTAATGGAAATTGTTTTTGGTATTTTATCACTAAGATGGAAAAGAATACATTTGCCAAATTCTCCATGTACCTCTGAAGCATTTTTGACTCTTGGTGGAGAGAAGTGTTAGAGGTTATTTGGCCTTCCCAACTCTTTGGCTCTTACCTCACAGGCCAGCAACACCACATGGAAGTTACTCAACCTACCAAGTACAGTCATTCTAATTATTCATTAAGTGACTGAGAACTGACTTTCTCCCAAACTTCCATTACTAACTAGACTCTGCTACCCAGAGTAGAACCCCAACTCTAACAGAGGGACCAAGATTATGCTTTTGATTTCTGGGTGTCAGTGTCAACTCAAACTTTAACCTTCAATGCCTTGGTATTCCCCTCTTTTTAGTATAAAATTGCCTGAGTAAATGGCCAAAGTTATCTTTTAAGAAGGTCTCAGGAAACCGTCATGGTATATAATAGACATGATTTTTCACAGTTCTTCCACTTAGGTATCCAGGTACCTCTTTAGTTACAGTCCTAGATCTGAACACTGGCACAGGTCTGGGAACTGAGCAAGAGACTGACTTTATTGGAGTGACCATCCTCAGCCTCCTCATCCTCCATTCTTGCCTTGTTCTATGAATGGTAAGCAGAGCCTTGCTGGCTGCTCATCTGTTTTGGCCCTTGGGACACAATATCCTATTAACTATCTTTAAAACTCCCTGTGGGCCAAGCCCCTTTGATTTTTGCCAGTTTTTAGAGTAATTTCAACCCTCTGGCTTGTTAAGTGCTCCCATCTGGCCTCCGCTATGGCAAGGGGACCACAGCCATGTGCTCACAGTAGGAGTGGGAGATGACACAGGCTTTGTAAAGGGGCAGCTGCAGGTGGATCATCAGAGGCAGGGGTCCAATGTAGAATACACCCCAGAAGAGGCCAGCTAGCCCCAAACATCCCACCACAGTATGAGTGAGCACTGTGGTATGATGGAGTGGGTCGCAGATGGCTATGTAGTGGTCAAAAGCCAAGACAAGGAAGACCCCTTACTCAACTGTGGCAAAGCAGTGGATGAGAAACATTTGAGCCAAGGAGGCATCCAAGCCAATGTCAACAGCACCAAATCAGAAGATTCCCAGCAGTCTGGGAATAGTGGAAGTGGACAGAACCAGGTCAATGATAGCCTATAGGCACAGGAAGAAGTACATGGGCTGGCGCAGGCAGTGCTCCACCATTACCACAGCCAGAGTGGTGACATTCTCTTCCATGACCACCAGGTATATGCAGCCAAGGGGGATGGAGAGCCAGATGTGCAGGGACTCCAATCCTGGAATGCCAGTGAGCTGGAAGGAGCTGGGTGCCGAGCAGACATTATGAAAAGTGAGCATGGCTAGTTATAAATGCACCTTCTCACTTGTGCCTCAAAATGCAGTAGAACTTTTTTTCTGGAAATAAAAGACAAGAATATTCTTAGGTCCTATAATAAGGAATAGGTTGATTGACTAGATAAGATTCTATAAACATTCTTCAAAGTTACAGAATAATGTCACAAGTTATTACTATGTGAGGATGTCTACAGATTTATCAAGCACAAGCCAGAATACATATTTGAATGAAATGTATGAATATCTTTTTTGCAATATGACTCTCAAAATAATGTTTTTGCATCAATGAAAGTGACCTAAGGTGGACAAGTAACTACTAAGTCATCTAACTCTTGTAGGTTGGCTATTAGGTATTTCTTACAATCATATAAGCAGGATTCAGTGTGAGGGCTCCTTGATTAGAGATGCACTGATACTGAAAGATACAGTCTGGGACTCTAGATAGACCCCTGGGACTATCTAGACTCTATGGTAAGTCAAAGCTTAATCTTGGGGCCAGCATTAGCTATTGCATGAGCTGAAATATTTAATCTGCAGGCCAAGATCACAAGGCAGATGCAGGCTGGTGAAGACTCTCCGGGGAGTGGAACAAAAATGATTTCTGACAGGTGAGAGCTGATGATTGGAGCTCAGTTTTTGTGTCTGCCCAAAGGTAGATCCATGCAAGGGCTTACTGCTTTCTTGGAGGCTGAATGAGGATAAGATTCCAGAAGCAAAGAGGGTTCTCCCCAGGACGGAAAAAAGATAACATTCATTGTAGAATAGCATGAAGCCTAGATGACTATTTGGCCAAAAAATCGGCCTTACTCGGAGTTCAGAGCAATTGGCTAATGGAGAGCTGTATATTGAGAAAGACAACATGGAAATAGTTTTATTTTTTTTAGGGTCTAAAGGATCATGCCAGAATGTGTTCCTATATACAATAGAAGAATGTCAGGGGAATAAGTATGTAAGAAGCTTTGTCTTCTACATCTTGAGCCTAGTTGGTTTGAATATAGCAAAGTAGCCAGTATCTGGTCTTTAGAATTTTTCAGATCTGATTTCATATCTTGGCAGTAGGAGGTTGAGGCAAATTACTTTATCCCATTAGTTAAATACAACTGACCTCATTCTACAACAAAATTAAGTAGTGTGCCCTAGAGGAGTCATGAGGATTGAATGAGAAGGCAGTGTCTGAGGCACAGTAACCCTAAGCTTTAGCTCTTTAGACAGTTGAGACTAATGTGTAAAACCAAAGATACATTCAGTAAACTTCAAGAAACGTTGGAATGTCTCTCTCCAGGTAGCCATGGTGCCAGGAGGATGGCAACTCGTGTAAGATGGTTGTAGTGACTTTATCCCACAGAATCCCTCTGCTTGAGCTGGGTTTTTCCTCCATCTCAAGGTTCTCATAGATGACTATGAATGAGAATAGAGAAAGTGTTGGCAGAAGCAGGAAAAAGGGAAGGTGAAAAGGCTGAGTTACTGGGGCTGGGAAGGAAAGAGTGCACAGGAATCAGCCTGTGATTGAGGTGAGGAGGTGGGGTGAGCAAGGCTCTAGGCTGGGGGGAACCTGTCTTGGTTTCTTACCCTTTGCATTGCTTATTCTCCATCCGTTCCTCCAGATCTCTGTTCTCTGTCCCCAGAAGCTGACACTTATGGGGTACTGCTTCTCTTTTTCCCTCCAAATTCTAGGTGGGCTCAGCCAGTGTGAGGCAGGAGATAAGAGGGTGAGACTAGACATCAAGAACTTATTCCCCCGTCCCTTTCTGCCAGGCACACTTGGCAGTGCTGTGATTTTCTACCAAAGACCACAGCTCCTGAAAAGTGACCCCCTTCCCTGCACTTGTGTTCTGGCAACTGCATCTTGCCTTACCTGGTAGGCCTGAGTTAGGTGACGCAGCTCCCTGGGGTTAGTCCTGGGCCTCCACCATCACTTGTCAGTTTCCTTAACCCTTCCCAGGCCTCTGTAGATGATCTCTTCAGTTGCCCCCTTGACCATGACACTTCTTCTCTGGATATATCAGAACAGATCCCAATAGTATACAGTCTTCACCAGTATCATCCCTTGAAAACTTGCCTGCTTCCTCAGAAGGACACATCTGAAAGCGGACAACTTCACAGAACTAGTTCCAAAGACAAAAGAGCTATAATCTCATTGTGGTCAAGTGCCAAATGATCTTGACTACGCTGTCGAGATTTACATTTAAAGGGGTCTTGTCTACTTTACCCCACTAGGCAAAATTGTAATCATGCAAAGAAATGTCTTACTCCAGAAAAGGGAAAATTTTTGAATAGAAAAATCAGCGGAACTTGGCAAATGAATTTGTCTTCTGTTCTGATGCTTGTCCCACTTACAGTGGTTACCTTCCTCCTATGATAGACACTGAAACATCTTGCACACTATCTTCCCTTCTGATGTTGAGTCCCATCACTACTGAGCCACACCCTGGGGCAGTGGTTCCCCTCTACGTTTGGGCAGAGCAGTCATGTTGTAGGAGGATCTCACAGACCAAATTACATAAGAGGCTAAATCTATACCTAATGAATTATGGGCATAAGAAGTGATTTCTCTTGAAAGTAGGCAGACCTCTACTATGTTCCAGACCTTATTAGATCCAAGCCTAATGTCCCCCTTCCTTTGAACTGGCCTCAAGCCCTGGAGTAGGTAGATTTGATTTTTATCCCTCTTTCCTTCCTCATACCTAACAACACATAGAGCTGTTTTCATGATGGACGTTCCATCTCCATCTCATCTCTTCCTCTTCCTGTCCATCTCCAGGAACATATGAAACTGAAAAGTGTACCCACGATTCGGGGGATGCACTTCAACTGCTGGGTGTAGGTGGCTGAGCTTTGGGACTAGATTTGGTGACCGTTATTCTTTCTAAGATCTTAACACACCTTAACTTATGCCTCCCTAGTCAGAAGCCCAGCCCTCACACCTTAAACACAACCGAAGGAGGCTACAGGACAGCTCCCACCTGAGCTGTATCCAAGTACATTTACCAACACCAACCACTATTATTACCATTCTCACCCTGCTCACTACCTTCCTACGGGGCTGAATTTTGCCATTTCCCAACTGTGTCAAGTTATTTTGTCCCTGTTAACTACCGATGTTCTTTCCTGGTGTTTGAATAGAGTATTCTCACCTTCCTCACCTAGATGATCCTTACAGATGCATAATGCCACAGCTTAGGTATGACCCTAAACAGGCCCGTCTTTGTACTGCACACACATAGTAATATGGATTGCCTGCTTACCTGCGTGTTTCCCTGAACAGAATGTAAGTTCCATGAGAGTCGGGAGTGTGTTTACCTTGTTCTCTACTGTAATACCTGTTCTAGCACGGTGCCTGGCTATGTTAAATAAGAATAAAATATCATGCCTTTTAAAAGCACCTGGAGGTATTTTGGAGGGTCCTGTATTGGCTAGTGAACTAGAGTCCTCTTCAACCTCCTTGTGTGTGACTCTGTGTGGACTCCACCCTTTCTAAGTCACCTTCCAAGAGAATTCCTTCCTTTTGGGTCTTGGAGACTTATACAGGAGCATGATCTAAAGTTGGATGCCCAGGAGTCCCAAGTCTGTTCTTCCTTATGAGTTGGGAATGCTTACTGATGACTTTTACTCCTTTTCTAGATTCTCCTTGTAAGATGCTCTTACCTGGGATGGGTAGTGTCAACAAGAGCCTGGGGCTCTGCAAATGCCTCTGAGACCTGTCACTTATAAGCATTCTGTTCAGGGGTAAAGGGAATTTCACTTTTAACCTTCCCACCATCTCAGTGGAGAAGGAAAATAGCAGGCTTTGTCCCAAAGAATGGACACAGATTCTAAAACTGAACAGTTATCTGCAACACGTCAGGGTTGGTCCAGAGAAGTCTGGGTCTATGTAGGGGAGGCTTCTTATTTGAATCATGATCCCTTGGGTCCAAGTCCTGCTCTTGCTTGTTCTCCAACCTCCCTGGAGTCTACAGCTAGTCTAAGGATGCCAAGTAGAAATCAGAAAGGCCTTTCTAGAGGAGGGATGAAGAATCTTCTTGGGATTAGAGCTCAGCCTGGCTGTCAATCTCTAAGGAAGTTTGATATCCTTACAGCACTTGGAGATGGTGGTAGACTCCTGAATTAACTTCAAGACAGACAAGTGGTTATTACCTACAAATGAGATAGTGCAGGTTTTTCCCTCATTCTGCTTTACATTGTAAGAGAAGGACCCCAGGGACTTGAGTAGAGCAGTTCATCTCCTTTACATCTTTCTGAACCTAAACTTCCCAACCTAAAATCCCATTTCTTAGAAAGGAGGAAAACTTTTCTGTTTGGCTTATCCCCTGGTGTGTCCTAATGGGCTTCTCATGGGTTGTGGGGCATCACGCTTTAGGACATGTGACAAGACATGGCCTTTGAAGCTGAAAGGCTTGAGTTTGCAAGCCAGCTTGGTTACATACTCACTGTGTAACCTTGAACAAGTTGTTTCATACTCAATTTTTCAAGCATAATGTAGGAATAATACCTATCTCTGGGTAGCTCTCATAACTGAGATACTGTATAAAAAGGGACTAGTGAGGAAACATACCAGGTGCTTAAACAGCATTGTTATTACCATCACTGCTGTTTTTGCTTCTGGGAGGGGTTAAGCCTGAGACAGACATCCTTAAGCGTTTCCCTCAGACCAGGAGCCAATGTCAGGGCAGGAGTTAATGAACTAGAATCAATACAGAAAAAATCTGATTTTTACTTCTACACCCTTTCCAGAGGATTCTACTTCTCTCGCACCTCAGGAAAAGCTAGGAACTTCTAGAAGCTTGCTACCTGCTCCCCAATCTTAAATGCTATATTTTATGTAAAACTGCTTGTGGTTGCTGAAATATACAGGGTTATTTCTTGCTTCAATGCCTGTGCACATGTTATACCCTCAGCCCAGTAAAAGGAAGAATTTCATTCCATACAGATTCGTATCTAATTTTCGAAACTTGGGTCAGTAATCACCTTGTCCAAGTGATGAGCTCTGCCTTTTAGAGTTTAATAGATGAGCTATGTTTCTCTGTACCTGGATCTCTTGCATGTTATTTAGAAATAAGTATTCAATAAATCAGTGCGTTTAAATTGAATCACATTAAAGGCTAGAATAAGGCTTCTCTCTTTAATAACTTGATTTTATGGACTAACTCAAAACAACCTCTCAATTGATGCGGAGGTATGAGATGTGCAGAAGAGCATTAGAAATTAACTTTCTTCACCTTAAATATATATTAAATCAGATGTGTATTCAGCCTTGGAAGCAGAGATGAATCAGAAGCAAACATTATCTGTGCTCATTCTAACACTGTCCAGGAGAGGGCATCCTGGCGCAAGTATGAGATACCAATGGCTGACTGGGCTCTACAGAACAAAGGAAAACATCAAGCTTGGTGTCATTAAATATCTTAATCCTTCATTTGAGTGTGCCAATTCAGGGTTAATTAGATAAGACAAACCTATCTTGCAACCTAGCTTCCGATGTAGGTCAGTCAAAGCTGAAGAGAATGTGCTGCTTCAGGCCAAAATAATGACACCAGCAACCCCAAATATGTAGCTCCATTTCTGTTTATAAATTGACTATTGCATTTCTGGTTTATAACCTTATCAATGAATTGTTACTGTTGCTCTGAAATAAGCCATTGTTCATGCACAACTCTGGTGTATGAACAGAACCCTGAGCTTGGTAGACCAGGGAATGAAATAATTATAGGGGAAAAAATACTTGAGTGAAATGAAAATTCATCTTCTCTGAAGCTAGGAGATTAATTCTCATTCAAAATAGGAATACTGATGCTCAGTATAGGTAAAGCATTTTTTCAAATTCCTGGCTTACAAGTGTTAGAGCTAGGATATTGAATCAAACCTGAACTCATCCTTTGTTTGAGGGAAGTGGTACACCACAGTGGTTAAGAGCATAGACATGAGCCCACGTCTGTCTGCTTCTAACTGCCAGTACTGACACTAGACATGTGTCCTGGACCAAGTTATTCCTATACCTGAACTCTTTATCCCCATCTCTTCTTGATACCCACCCCTGAGTTTCACCCCTTTTGTGAGCTTTTCCACATTCTTTAGCCCTGTATCTAGCTCCCTGTATTTATCATGAATTCCCTGTATATCCTTCATCCTACCCATAAATTTTCTCTGAGCCTGAACCCATCCAATCCCTAGCCTCCCCATATCTACTCTTATGTAGGGCATTGATAGTCTACTCCATTCTGTGTTTTCCACACATGGGAGGATTTTGTTAGAACCTAAAACAACCATGGATATACAATTAGATGGGAATCCCCTTCTGATACACATCCTCATAGACATTCGTATTTGGCTAGATACCACTTGGAAATGTCAGTTAATTTGGGTGTCAGAATGACTTGGCAAGTGTTAGGTTGTATTATCCTAATTAAAAAATACCTTATAATTCTTAGCCATTGAGTGAACTCCCTATCCCAGCATCACCAAGTACTCCTCTTGTCTTATGTTCTCATCCCCTTATTGTCTTGTGCTGCTATACTTTGGTTCCTCTGCTATCATCTCCTGAAGCTTTTTCCTTTTTACTAAAAGGAAATGTATAACAATGCAATAGGCAGCTAATGCTCAAAGGACCCAAACTCCCCAGTGGCTTTCAGGTAAGGGTTTTGTTTTTTGTTTTTTTTAAACATCTTTATTAGAGTATAATTGCTTTACAATGGTGTGTCAGTTTCTGCTTTATAACAAAGTGAATCAGTTACACATATACATATGTCCCCATATCTCTTCCCTCTTGCATCTCCCTCCCTCCCACCCTCCCTATCCCACCCCTTCTAGGTGGTTACAAAGCACCGAGCTGATCTCCCTGTGCTATGTGGCTGCTTCCCACTAGCGATCTATTTTACGTTTGGTAGTGTATATATGTCCATGCCACTCTCTCACTTTGTCCCAGCTTACACTTCTCTCTCCTCGTATCCTCAAGTCCATTCTCTAGTAGTTCTGCATCTTTACTCCTGTCTTGCCCCTAGGTTCTTCTGACCATTTTCTTTTCTTTTTTTTTTAGATTCCATATATATGTGTCAGCATACGGTATTTGTTTTTCTCTTTCTGACTTCCCTCTGTATGACAGTCTCTAGGTCCATCCACCTCACTACAAATAAATCAGTTTCGTTCCTTTTTACGGCTGAGTAATATTCCATTGTATATATGTGCCACATCTTCTTTATCCATTCGTCTGTTGATGGACACTTAGGTTGCTTCCATGTCCTGGCTATTGTAAATAGAGCTGCAATGAATATTTTGGTACATGACTCTTTTTGAATTATAGTTTCCTCAGGGTATATGCCCAGTGGGATTGCTGGGTCATATGGTAGTTCTATTTTTAGTTTTTTAAGGAACCTCCATACTGTTCTCCATAGTGGCTGTATCAATTTACATTCCCACCAACAGTGCAAGAGGGTTCTCTTTTCTCCACACCCTCTCCAGCATTTATTGTTTGTAGATTTTTTGATGATGGCCATTCTGACCGGTGTGAGATGATATCTCATTGTAGTTTTGATTTGCATTTCTCTAATGATTAATGATGTTGAGCATTCTTTCATGTGTTTGGTGGCAATCTGTGTATCTTCTTTGGAGAAATGTCTATTTAGGTCTTCTGCCCATTTTTGGATTGGGTTCTTTGTTTTTTTGTTATTGAGCTGCATGAGCTGCTTGTAAATTTTGGAGATTAATCCTTTGTCAGTTGCTTCATTTGCAAATATTTTCTCCCATTCTGAGGGTTGTCTTTTCATGTTGTTTATGGTTTCCTTTGCTGTGCAAAAGCTTTTAAGTTTCATTAGGTGCCATTTTTTTTATTTTTGTTTTTATTTCCATTTCTCTAGGAGGTGGGTCAAAAAGGATCTTACTGTGATTTATGTCATAGAGTGTTCTGCCTATGTTTTCCTCTAAGAGTTTGATGGTATCTGGCCTTACACTTAGGTCTTTAATCCATTTTGAGTTTATTTTTGTGTATGGTGTTAGCGAGTGTTCTAATTTCATTCTTTTACATGTAGCTGCCCAGTTTTCCCAGCCAGGTAAGGGTTTTTAAAGATTAAAATTAAGGGTAAAATTAAGTGCATGATCAGCTCAGGGGTTCTTCTGCTTGGTTGGGTCTTAAGCAACAAAGAGAGATTTCTGGCATCTTGGTCATCACTCTTCTGGTTTCAACTTGTCTGGGTCTCCCTGACTGTGGTCAGCATTTTCCATCCCATGGGGTCCTGGTTTCTATAAAAACAACTCAAGGATATGCACCACATTGTTATCTATATCCACTGGGGAGAAAGTAAGAGTCCTGTGACTGTTTTATGGCTGAACTGTTGTTCAAGCTATTATTACTTCTCTTGCTTGACTTTCTTTGTTTCTGCACTTTCTCACTTGTCCAATTTTTAACTGCTCAAGTCTGCTTTTTGAAGCTTGGAAGGCCTAGGAGACCAAAGATTTTTCTACAAATGAGAAGCAGGGGATGCAGAGGGGCTTATACCCAGGAAGACCCCATAGGGATCTGCTTGGTTTCATTCCCCTCCTTTCTTCCATATTCCTCAATCATGAGGGGAACAGGAGTGATGACAGCTCTGGCTAATTCCTGCTGAGTGTGGTTGATGATGTCAGCCTTTCAGGATTAGAGGAGAGAAAGACTATCATTTCAAAGAATTCCTGAGTCCCAGACCTAATATCAGTATTTTGTATTATGAACACACTACATCCCTCTTTGCTTTGTCACAGCACCTAGACAAACATTTGAGAATTAACAGATTACAATAAGAATGATGATCAAAATGCAATCTTGTAGCAATCCCCCAAAGAATCCTTTTTTCCCAGATGGCAACCAGGAAAATAAGTCCTGGAACAGGTCCTCCTTACCTGCATCCTGCAACCAAGTAGCCTTTTGACATATATTTGTTTCAGTTTCTCTAGAGGTATTTATATCATGCAGCCCGTGGTATGAGCCCCTACACATACCCTCATTTTGCCACTAAGAAATCAAGGACTATTCTATAATTGAGGACCACTCAAGCCAATGAGTCCAAAGACGTTTATTGGGCCACAATACTTTTAGCCATGTCCTTGGCAGTTTGTCCAATTGTGGCAACAAATATATCCTGGAGTAGCACCAGCTCTACCTCCCAGGTAGTCATTGATGCTTTCACTTTTGGGGAGTTCAGAAATTACATTATCAAGCCAGAGGCGAGAGCCATTGCAAGACTTCCATAGTTTGTTTACATGATATCTAACTTGTTTGGCTCTCCGGAATGGATGTTATTTTTAGCCCTTACACATTTGTCAATTGTACATTTCAGGTGATTTGGGGGCATCACATTTTCTCATGAGAAATACAAGGGACTGCAATGGACCAATAGTAACTTTCCCTGAAATGGAAGCCACCTCAGACAGAATGAAGGAAGGGATTGGAATATTTTGAGGTCCCCTAAATCTCTGGATTTGGAATGTGAGGTTTGAAGGCAAAAGATTATAGGCGGTCATGGGGTCTGGTACAATATCAAAATCAATTATCAGGACCACTGAAGGGAGATTTTGTTCATGAAGAGTTTGAGAGATGATATGATATATCCAACAACCACTTAAATTTTCACCTCTGGCTATACTCTGAGACAACATAATTATTTTCTTTCTAGGAGGCAGCAGACACCAGTGAGATGATAATTACAAGAGCCATCAGTATACTTAGGGCCAACAGCTTATGGGAAAACACTGGTGACCCTAAATTTTGGTACTAACCCCATTATTACAAGGATTAAGTTAGAACAGGGTTAAGTATCTCCTATTAATATCATGACAAATAACAAGTTTGACTACCATACACTCAGATAAATGGTTAAATCAGAAAGCAAGCAAAGGGACATAAGCAAATAATCAGAAAAATACTCCAGCCAATTACAAATGTTATTATGAATTGGTATGAGTCATTCATTACTTATCTAAGATACTTTCTTTGATTTTAACCAGAGCCCCCAGTTCAGACTTGCAGGAGAACTGATTTTCTGCTAGGGCTGTAGATGTCTTATTTTTTTTGTAAATGGGGATGACTGTAGATTTATAGTCGAGTCAGGAGGCAGCTTCACTCATGTGATGGATCCACAGCTTGACTCCTGTTAACAGAACAGAAGTGAACCAGGTTATTATCAGAACCTGGTAAGGCCCCACCCACCAGGTCTGGAGTTGGTTCTCCAGGTGTGCATCCTTTCAAGTTTTTAGGAAAACCCAGTCTCCAGGTCTAATGTGGTGGAGGGTAATGTTTGTGGAAAAATAGATTAGTAGCAAATTTATTAATAACACTTAAAAATAATAAGAATGTTTGTACATAACATAATGTCTAGTTATTTTACCTTTTGATCAGGTATCTGTCTACCTACCCACTCAGAATAGAGGATAGGCCTCCTACACAGTACTTCATAAGGATTCAACTGGAGCCTGCTTCTAGGGGCCACTCTAATTCTAAGCAGTGCAAACAGGAATACTCTATCCCATATTAAGTTAGGTTCGCAACGGATTTTAGCTGTAGTTCTCTTTAAAGTATCATTCATCTTTTCCATCTTTCCAGTTGATCGAAGCCTCCAAGATTCATGCAAATCCCATTTTATTCCGAGTTGTTTAGATACCTCCTGAGTAACATTAGCAATAAAGGTGCCTCTGCTGGCACTCTGAATTTAGCTGGGTAGCCCAAATCTAGGAATTACCTCCTTAAGCAAAGCCTTTGCTACATCTGAAACTTTTTCAGTCTGGCAAGGGCATGTTTCTACCCAGCCTGTAAAGGTGTCTACCATCACCAGTAGGTAGCAAAACTTTCCTTTTGCTTTGGGCAGGACTGTAAAGTCTATTTGCCAGTCTTCTCCCAGGCTTTCCCCTCTGGCTTGGACTTCAATGTGGGCCAGGGGAGGCCCAGTCTTGGAATTATTTTTAACACAAATCATACATTTTCATATGATTCTTTGAATTGTCCTCTGCATGTTTAGTCCTTTAAGGTGGTCCTGTATCCACTGGAGGGTGGCATCACACCCATACTGGGTGCCCTGTTGTATTGATCCAATTATTTCCTCCATTCGATGTTCAGGAATTAAAACCATTCCTTAGTCATTCACCAGCCAAGCCCCAGATTCTAGATGAGTAGCATCAAACCCCCATTCTTGTGAAATTTTAAGGTCCTCAGGTGCATTTAGCATTTCAGGCTAAATTGGGTCAGATGCATACTTGGGATCAGAGCCATAACTGGAGGAGTTTTTGCCCTGGAAGTTGCTTTAGCAGCTTGGTCAGCTTTTTTTCTTTTTGAAACTAGTCAGATCTCTGATGTCTCGGGCAATGCATAATTGCCACCTCCTTTGGCTTGAGCACTGCATCTAGCAGTTTCAAAACATCTGGCACATGTTGGATTTCTTTCCAGAGGTAAGCAGTCCTCTTTTTCCAAATTGTCCCATGTGCATGCACAACCAAAAAGGAGTATTTTGAGTCAGTGTAGATGTTAACCTTCTTACCTTTGCCGAGATGTAAAAAATAGAGTGAGGGTGATCATTTCAACCTTCTGAGCCAAGGTACCTGCTAGCAAAACTTCTGCTTCTAGGGTGTCTTGCAAGCTTACCACCACATATCTGGCCATCTTGTTTCCATGGTCCTTGAATACTTCCATCAGTGTCTATCTCCAAGTCCAGATCTCCAAAGGGAACATCGGCCAGGTCCAGGTGGCTAGAGTATACCTGCTCAATGATCTGCAAACAATCATGCATGGCCCCTCCAAAGGAGTGGGGAACAACATGGCTGGGTTGAAGGAGGGCACAGTCTTTAGAGTCACATTTGGACTATCAAGCAAAATTGCCAGATGTCTTCCTAAGCAGCCTGAAGTAAGCCAATATCCACACTTTTGTTCCCAAAGTGGCCAATACACAGTGGGATGTATGCACCATGGTTGACTTTCCTAGAATGAATTTCTCTGCCTTTGCAACAAATCACAAGTAGCAGCTATGGCTCGCAAACATGTTGGCCATCCTGAGTTACAATGCCCAAAGTCTTTGAGAAATAGTCTCCTGGGTGTTTTGTATTCCCCAGATTCTGGGTCAGTGCCCACAGCCCCACTCCTTGCCTCTCAAGTACAAAAAGATCAAATGGCTCTTTCAAGTCTGTCAACCCCATAACAGGAGCAGTCAGCAGTTTTTTCCTTAATTGTCTGGAAGGCATTTTGACATTCTCTCTCTTCTAAGGGCGCATAGTCAGCCCCTTTTAGGGCCTCATACAGTTAGCTCTTAGCCCAAAGTTTGGAATCCAAATGTGGAAGTATCCTGCCATTCCCCAAAACCCACAAAACTGTCTTTTGGTGGTGGGCAGTGCCACTCTCGCTACTGCCTCATTGTGATCCGGGAGCAAATTCCTTTGGCCCCTTTTCAGTTCAAATCCAAGGTATTTCAGCGCAGGTTGGGACATCTGGGCCTTTTTCTGAGACTTTGTAACCTCATTCAGCCAGAAAGTTCAAAGTAGTCACAGTGTCTTTGAGTTCTCCTTCATCTTCCTAGCGATTAAGATATCAGCTACATACTGGAGCAGCACTTGCTCCTATAGCTGGAGCCCTTAAATCCTTAGCCAGCAGGTCCTCAAATATTGTGGGGGAGTTTTTATATCCTTGAGGATGCAATACTGTCCAGCTGGATTCAAAAACAGATAATTCTTGAGACTCAGGATTCAAAAGAATACAGAAAAAGGTTTCGTAAGTCTAGCACAGTGAACTGACAGAAGTGTCCAGATAAGGTGGTCTGCAGGGTAAACATCTTCCACTATCTAACGTATGGCTCTTAAGTCCTGAACAAACCAGTACTCCTCAGTGCAGAGATTTTTAACAGGCAGATGGGAGTATTATATGGTGTCTGACAAGGGAGAATAAGCTGGTATTCGAAAAAGGCAGTTATCAAAGGCTAGATACCTGTTTTGCTGGCACCTTTCAGGCATATCACCTTAAGCTCGGAGTTTTGAGTATCCAGCTTCGGCGTCATCTTTACTGGTCCAGTAGTCCTGGCTCTTCCTGGGCCTCCATCAGCCCATGCTCCCAATGAAAGATGTCTTCAGGAATGCTGTTGGTGGACTCCTCCATTCCTTGACAGAGGGCCACCTGCAAGGCACCGGATACCATGATTTCCAGTTACCCAGGTGTGAAAGCCACTGTAGCATCCAATTTAGTTAATAAATCTCACCCCAGCCATGGTACCGGGCACTCTGCCATGCAAACAAACTGTGTTTTAAGTTGGTGGCCCCAATCTGACAGGCTACAGGCTGCAAAAAATTTTTGGAGAAGATTTTTGGAGACTCTGTACACCATTTTGCCTTTTGGGGTTAACTTAATCGAGTGTTCAAAAAATGAGTGGCTCCAGGATCAATCAGAAAGTCTGTTTCCCACCAAAAGGTTTACCTGGGGCTCCTGGTGGAAAAGGGAGATGGAGCCTGTTTCCGCTAAAAGACTCCCCAGGCTCCCTCAACTCTTCATCACCTTCGGTTATCTCTGGCGTGAACGATGCTTTCTCATCCTCTTCCAGTTTCTTTTCTAGGCCAATGGGAGAAAAATTGCCCTAGCTTTCTTTCTTACAATAGGCATTATTGGGGACCCATCTTAACATGTCCCTTTTTGGGGTCTCCCTTCTGTGGGCCATCCTTCACTCCCTTGGGCCCTGGGAATCTTACCCTCTCCTCAGATTTCTTGTTCCCTTTTTCTTCAGAATGCCACCACCAAAAGGGACACCTGCTGCTTCATTTTTCAGGTCTTTTTGGTCTTGTGTTCTTTCAAAAACTTTGAAAACAAGTTCTAGCAAATGAGATATTCAGAGATCAAAAAAACTTTTCTCTTCAACTCTTCCTGGGTATCTGGGGTTTTCTGAGGCACAAAAGGTCTGATTACTTGAAATTCTTCAGATTATGTTGATCCACATTTGTATATTGCAATATGCCTTATATTCTCTCAAATCTGAGGGATTTTTCTGTTGGCCATGGGCACACTCCTTACACCTTATTAAAACTTCTGCTTCAGCACTCCCTTTCAGAGCCCTACCAGGATGCACTCTCCATAATGCTCAATTCAAGCTTTATATTCTAGGTCATTCATGTTCCACCCTGGATCTCTGATGGGGATTGCATTTGCTGCTGGTGCTTGGGTAGGATTGCCAGGACAGCAACATGCAGTGTATCTGCCTCTTCTCTAGCATTTTCTGGCACTATCCTCCTCTCTTCCTCAATGAACAGGGTAGTTAGTACACTTTGAACATCAACCCAACTTGAGTTGTGGGTAGTAGAGATGGAGAATAAATTTTCCATCCTTGACCACTGGTCATCCTAATAAGTTGGCATATTTTTCCAACTGAACAAGTCTGAGGTGAAAAGGGGGAGTGAAAAATAAAGGAGAGGGTTAGAAGAGTGCATCCACACAAATCCTGCTGCCTGATCTTGGGCATTTATTCTTCCAGTGGGAATCTGCCTCAGTGGGAATTGCCCTGCCTGAACAAGAGTGGCTCCCTGGCCAAATTGGGTGCCCTGTGGTCAGGTACAGGAGGGAGAGATCATCCCTGTTTCCTCCTCCTTCGGCTCCCACCAGAGTTGGTAGGAGTGTGTCAGCTGCTATGGGATCAAGGTCCCTCTCCCCTGCTTCACTATTCTGCCCTCCATGCAACAGTGGCAGTGCTGCAGGAGCATTTATTTGTTGAATTTCTTCATCTCTCAATTCCTGAGTATTGGGTAAAACTTTTAATATCTCCTTATTGGAGGGAATTTTTTGTTTCATAATTGTATGCATGTTACATTTTCTCTGAATAGTCTCACTTTGATACAGCATCATAAAAGCCTGTACAAGAGGAACTTCACCCCATTTTCCTTCCCTCTCACAAAACAGTTCTACTTGAACAATGGTATTACAATTTAGAGAACGATTAGGGAGGCACTGTTCTCCAGATCCTAAGGAACACTGAGGCCAAGCAATGTTTGAATAGAACACCATTTTATTTCTTTTCATAGGTGCATAACTAAAATTCCTAATTCTTCAAAATACACCCTAGGGGGCTACAAGATGGAAAAGAGCTCTGAGTACCCATTTTTAGTTGTTCACGGCTGGTGCTGTCAAATATCAAGCAAGCAAGCAAATACAAGGAGGTCTCTCAGGGTTACAGATTGCTTAGTGCAGTAGGGAATAATCCCAGAAAAATCAATGCCCCATCACAGACAGAGCCAAGTGGCTAAGAGAAAAATACCCTGGTGCCAGTGCCTGTGAGGCATCTCAACCAGCAAGTGCTTTGTTTCCTTCACCACAAAACCAAAAGCATCATGGGCCAATGATGTCTGGTGGCAGCAAGCACTTGGAACTGTCCATGAGAAAAAGGTGCTTGTGCATCTTCTGGACAGAACCTGAGCACCACCACTAGCCAGGGGCCAGTTGCCATAAGCAAGATCCCTATTCAGGACTGTAGTCCTTTTGTGGTCACTGAAGTTGTTACCAAACCAAACTTGGTTTCACTCACCTGACACACAGCAAAGCCAATCTACTGACACTGGGTGGTGATGAAGGAAACTACAGTGTTTATTTGCAGAGCACAAGCAAGGAGAATAAGCAGCTAATGCTCAAAGGCCCCAGTCTCTCCAGTGGCTTCCAGGCAAGGGCTTTTAAAGACTAAAATTAAGGGTAAGGGTCTTAAGTGCATGATCAGCTCATGGGTTCATCTGATTAGTTGGGTCTTAAGCAAAAAGTAGATATTTGTGGCATTTTGGTCATCACTCTTCTTGCTCCAAATTGACTGGATCTCCGTGGCTGTAGTCAGCATTTTCCATCTGGTGGGATCCTGGTTTCCATAAAATGACTCAAGTTTTGATATATGCACCAGATTGTTAGCTGTATCCCTTGGGGAGAAACTAGGAGTCCTGGGACTGTTTTATGGTTGAAGTTTTTCTGTATTTTCTCACTTCTCTAATTATTAACTGCTCGAGTCTGCTCTTTGGAACTCAGAAGGCCTAGGAGACTAAAGGTTTTTTTTTTTTTTTTTTACAAACAAGCAGGGAGGAGCTTGTACCTGGGGAGTCCCCATAGGATCTTGCTCAGTTTCAACTCTATGCCTTAATCTGCCTAATCATTGCCCCTTGCATTTCCTGGTCAGATTTTTTATTATAATCTTTGCCTTCCAGCTTTTTAAATTCTTCCAAACTGGGGTAAATAGGAGAGACTCTTTTGGGGCCCTTTATTGTTGGGGGACCATCAGGGGGTTCCATTGGTCTATCCAATCTCTGGTAGTGTTGCATCAACACCTTTGTTTTACTCCATCATTGTCCACTTTATTCATCCTGTTTCTCAACCACCTAAACTTTCACTCTGCTAGAGTTCCTTGACACTCCCCTTTGTCTCTCCCCATTTTCTTAATTACTCTAATGTTCTTGGAATCAGTCAGATACATACAGGGAAGCAGAGAGAGCAAATCTGATAAGGTTTCTCACACTTTTGTTTAATTTTGTAGCAGTAAAGTTACGTGAGATGCCTATGCAAGAGGGGCCCCCTTAATTACAGCATTTACCATACCTGGGTAAAGAACATATTCAGTGACTGAATATCCTGGTCACCATAAAGCCAATCCCACATGGTTTGCATACAAAGCATATCAGCTGCTTCATCTGGGGTGTTCCATTTTGGCAATTATAGGGGGAGTTGGGAAGTCCCCCTCCTCAGGATAAACACTCTTTATAGTAGTGGCTTTTATCCGCTCCACCAAGCTGTCTGTTCCCTCAGAAATAACCTCCCGTGTCTGGAATACAAAGAGCTGTCTATTGTTCAATACTGAATTGCAGGTGCTGTATCAACACAAACATGCGCTTCTACTCTGTAACATTCAAATCCAAAGACACAGCCCCCAAACTGGTTATTCTCACAATGCGTTTTAGTAAAGATACTTCAGTAAGCTGGTACTGATCCACAAAGTGACATTTCTTTGACACTATACCTTCCGTTTCAGTAGTTCCTTAGTTTTGTCCTCCTCATAAATTGATTAGCATCGTGATGTGGTTATAGCTAGTATTTCTACCTACCTACTTCCACTATTCATTCTGTATTACCTTTGCCTTCAGCAAGCATCTCTGCTTGTCATGGTTCTTTACTTGGTAGAGTGACCCAAATCTTTATTCCTGAAGAATATGGTCGATTAGTAGTGCTGCCTGAATTGGGTGGTTGTTTTCCATGGACCTTAATCACGTGGCATGGGAATACCAAGAGACAACCTAAGGAATCTCCTGTATATCCAGATAAATTCTTCCTTACTTCCATCGTGAAGTAGTAGACCAATTTCCCCTTGGTAGTAAAGATCAAACTTACCAGCCCATACAGTAAATCCCTACTTTACCTTTTGATTCAGACATGAGCTCAAAGTGACCAGGTGGAAGTCTTAACTTTCAGTTCAGTGGAATCACTGTGTCTCCTGGTAGAAGAATTATCCCCTTTGAAACTAAGACTTCTAGGTCAACAAGGCCTAAGGTTGTGGAAACAGCAAAAATTTTGCTAGTAGCTCACTAGGGGAAATAGTGGTGTCACTCCCATTTTACCCCTTCATTCCTAGACTTGTGAATCCTGGCTATGGGGGAAATAGTTCCAATATTGGATGCTGATTCTGAGCATATGCAACCTTATGGGGAACCTTCTGCAGCCCTGCAAGATACTGTTACCTAGCTGGTACTATAACTGATTCTTCAAAAGGCCACTCCATTGTCCTGTAAATCCACCTGCTTCAGGGTGGTGGGAAACATGGTAACACTAGTGAAGGAGAAATGTACTTCATTTGCTGTGAACTGATTTCCTATCAGAAGCCATGGAATACCAGATGGTGGATAAGGCATTCTATAAGTCCACAGATAAGTTTGGAAGAAGCATTGCATGCAGGGAAGGCAAAACCATACCCAGAGTGTCTATTCCAATAAGAACAAAACACTGCCCCCCATTCCATGATGGAAGCAGTCTAGTGTAATCAATGTGCCACAGGATAGCTGGCTTATCACCTTGGGGAATGGTGCCATATTGTGGACTTGGTGTTAGTCTCTGCTGCTGGCGATTGGGCACTCAGCAATGACCATAGCCAGGTTGGCCTTGGTGATTCCCTATTGCTGGGGTCGTACATAACCTCCATCCCTGCCACCATGGCCACTTTGTTCATGATTCCATTGGGCAATGACAGGGGTGGCTAAGAAAAGAGACTGATTAACACCTCTAGAAGAGGTCATCCTAACCATTTGATTATTAAATCCTTCTCTGCTGAGGTCATCCTTTGAACATTCACATGGGACAGAAATCTTCATTTTTTGCCCTTCCCAGGAAGTCTCTTATTTTCCCTAAATTTTCTTGTTACCAATTTTCTAATCATGTTCCTTCCAAGTCCCTGAACATCCAGCCGAACCATTGGTCACAGTCCATGAGTCAGTATATAATTGTGCCTCTGGCCATCTCTCCTCCCAAGAAAAGTAAACAACCAGCTGTGCTGATCAAAATTCTGCCCAGAGGGGGATTTTTCTTCAGCACTTTCCCTTAGGGATGTCCCAGAAAGGGATTATAGTATGCAGCATCCATTTTTGGGTGGTACCTGTATGTTGTACAGAACCTGCTATAAACTAGGTCCAAGTTTTAGGTTCCTCTGTAAACTGATCCTAGGGGACTCCTCATGAGGTCATAGCTGCAGGCATGGAGAAAGTGTAGCAGGAGTGCAGACAGTGGGCATTGGGGCCACTTCATGTAACTTGTGCCTTCAAGACCTGCTTGGGTCTGATCACATGTGTACCACTTCTATTTGATGGAGTCCTGCTGTTCAAGCTCCACTTAAAGTCTTGGTGGGTCAGATAAAATCCAGTTTAGGAAGGGAAGCTCCAATCACATGGTCATTTGATGGCCCATGCTCAAGCATTCAGCCTCTACTAAGGCCCAGTAGTAAGCCAAGAGCTATTTCTCAAGTGGAGAGTAGTAATCCACAAAAGACGTCGGGGCTTTACTCCTAAATCCTAAGTCCCTCTACTGCAGTTCACCTATAGGTGCCTGCCAAAGGCTTCAGTCAGCAAGCCTATCTGACGCTGATACTTCAAGCATCATTGGATTTGCTGGATCATATGGCCCAGGTGGCAAGGCATCTTGTTCAGCATCCTGAGACTGCTGCAGATTCTATTTCTGGACCCCAGTCAAAACTAGAAGCTTTGAGGGTCACTCAGTAAGTGGGCCAGAGTAACACACCCAAATGAAGAATATGTTGCCTCTTAAACCCAAAGAAGCCCAGTAGGTGTTGTCCCCCCCCCCTTTTTTTTAGGAGGGACCAGATGCACCAACTTATCCTTCACTTTAAAAGGTATATTTCAACATGCGTCACACCACTGGGCTCATAAAGTTTTATTGAAGTAAAAGGACCCTGAATATAATAGATACTTCATATTTTACAGCAGTTTTAGGTTCACAACAGAAATGAGCAGAGGGTACAAACTTCCTATATACCCCCTGCCCCCACACGTGCATAGTTGCCTTCACCACCAACGTCTCCAACCAGAGCAGTACATTTGTTACAGTTGAACTACATAGACACATCATAATCACTCAAAGTCCATGGTTTACATTAGGGTTCTCTTGGTGTTGTATGGATTTGGACAAATATATAATGACATGTATCCACTATTATAGTATTATACAGGGTATTTTCACTACCCTAATATCCCTGTGTGCCACTTACTCATCTTTCCCTATGCCTAACTCCTGCAACCCCTGATCTTTTAATTGTCTCCATCGTTTGCCTTTTCCGGAACATCACATAGGTTGAATCATATGGTATGTTGCCTTTTCAGATTGACTTTTTTTTTTTTTTTCACACACACACTGTATTTTATTTTTACAAGAGATAAATAAACTGACACCAAGCATTGTAAATGGATGACCACAACAAAAGCAACAATGATTGCAATTACCAAACATGAAACACACTCATACTATGTCATAATATTGACATTCAGTCCAGTAATCTTCCACTGTAACAGCTCCTTTACTTTGCAGTGAAAATTGATTTCTATATTTTTTGCCTCTGAGTCCTTGTGGGATTTTTTTTTTTTAATTCAAACAGAAAGTCACAAAAATTATAATCATCCTCATCAGTTCACTCAGTCCCATGTAATTAATTTATTTTTCATCTCGATCTTTTGTTAGCACTTTTATGAGTTCATCAGTTTTCCATTAGAGTTCTGAAAATGCCTATTCATTCAGTTCAGCAGTATAGTCAGTTACCAGAAACCTGTACTTGTCAGAGTCTTTTCCATGAATTCCTTGAAGATGAAACCCTTTTATAGGAACATTTTTGCAAAAGCATCAGAGTACACCCAGAACTGTCTGTAAATGACAAAAGACTTAAAAATG
Organism: Eschrichtius robustus; assembly: GCF_028021215.1. NCBI lineage: Eukaryota > Metazoa > Chordata > Mammalia > Artiodactyla > Eschrichtiidae > Eschrichtius > Eschrichtius robustus. The sequence continues at coordinate 64,030,683 of NC_090834.1, read as the reverse complement.
ACGACAGTTAAAGATTTGATGAAAGTTCATAATAATGTAATTGACAAGGAAATTTAGTTTTTTCTGAGATATACATTTTAAAGTAATAACTAGAATTATGCCTTATAACATTATACCAGAACACATAAGATTTTTAGAAATGTCATGTAATGTCTGAAACATTTATATTAACATATTTCCATACAAATAACCCAAAGAAAGTTTACTATTACTGGTTTTTTGTTTGTTTGTTTTATACTGCAGGTTCTTATTAGTCATCAAGTTTATACACATCGGTGTATACATGTCAATCCCAATCGCCCAATTCAGCACAACCACCATCCCCACCCCACCGTGGTTGTCCCCCCTTGGTGTCCATATGTTTGTTCTCTACCTCTGTGTCTCAACTTCTGCCCTGCAAACCGGTTCATCTGTACCATTTTTCTAGGTTCCACATACATGCATTAATATGTGATATTTGTTTTTCTATTTCCAACCTACTTCACTCTGTATGACAGTCTCTAGATCCATCCATGTCTCAACAAATGACCCAATTTCGTTCCTTTTTATGGCTAAGTAATATTCCATTGTATATATATACCACAACTTCTTTAACCATTCATATGTCGATGGGCATTTATGTTGCTTCCATGACCTGGCTATTGTAAATAGTGCTGCAATGAACATTGGGGTGCATGTGTCTTTTTGAATTATGGTTTACTCTGGGTATATGCCCAGTAGTGGGAGTGCTGCATCATATGGTAATTCTATTTTTACTTTTTTAAGGAACCTCCATACTGTTCTCCATAGTGGCTGTATCAATTTACATTCCCACCAACAGTGCAAGAGGGTTCCCTTTTCTCCACACCCTTTCCAGCATTTACTGTGTGTAGACATTTTGACGATGGCCATTCTGAGTGGTGTGAGGTGATACCTCATCGTGATTTTGATTTGCATTTCCTCTAATGATTAGTGATGTTGAGCATCCTTTTGTGTGTGTGTTGCCAATCAGTATATCTTCTTTGGAGAAATGTCTATTTAGGTCTTCTACCCATTTTTGGATTAGGTTATTTGCTTTTTTGATATTGAGCTTCGTGAGCTGCTTGTATATTTTGGATATTAATCCTTGGTCCGTTGCTTCATTTGCAAATATTTTCTCCCATTCTGAAGGTTGTCTTTTCATCTTGTTTATGGTTTCCTTTGCTGTGCAAAAGCTTTTACGTTTCATTAGGTCCTATTTGTTTATTTTTGTTTTTATTTCCCTTTCTCTAGGAGGTGGGTTAAAAAGGATTGTGCTGTGATTTATGTCATAGAGTGTTCTGCCTATGTTTTTCTCTAAGAGTTTGATAGTGTCTGGCCATACATTTAGGTCTTTAAACCATTTTGAGTTTATTTTTGTGCATGGTGTTAGGGAGTGTTCTAATTTCATTCTTTTACATGTACCTGTCCAGTTTTCCCAGCACCACTTATTGAACAGGCTGTCTTTTCTCCATTGTATACTCTTGCCTCCTTTATCAAAGATAAGGTGACCATACGTGCGTGGGTTTATCTCTGGGCTTTCTATCCTGTTCCACTGATTTATATTTCTGTTTTTGTGCCAGTACCATACTGTCTTGATGAATGTAGCTTTGTAGTATAGTCTGAAGTCAGGGAGCCTGATTCCTCCAGCTCCATTTTTCGTTCTCAAGATTGCTTTGGCTATTCGGGGTCTTTTGTGTTTCCATACAAATTGTGAAATTTTTTGTTCTAGTTCTGTGAAAAATGCCAGTGGTAGTTTGATAGGGATTGCATTGAATCTGTAGATTGCTTTGAATAGTAGAGTCATTTTCACAATGTTGATTTTTCCAATCCAAGAACACGGTATATCTCTCCATCTGTTTGTATCGTCTTTAATTTCTTTCATTAGTGTCTTATAGTTTTCTGCATACAGGTCTTTTGTCTCCTTAGGTAGGTTTATTCCTAGGTATTTTATTCTTTTTGTTGCAGTGGTAAATGGGAGTGTTTCCTTAATTTCTCTTTCAGATTTTTCATCATTAGTGTATAGGAATGCAAGAGATTTCTGTGCATTAATTTTGTATCCTGCTACTTTACCAAATTCGTTGATTAACTCTAGTAGTTTTCTGGTGGCATCTTTAGGATTCTCTATGTATAGTATCATGTCATCTGCAAACAATGACAGCTTTACTTCTTCTTTTTCAATTTGGATTCCTTTTATTTCTTTTTCTTGTCTGATTGCTGTGGCTAAAACTTCCAACACTATGTTGAATAATAGTGGTGAGAGTGGGCATCCTTGTCTTGTTCCTGATCTTAGTGGAAATGGTTTTGAGAACGATGTTGGTTGTGGGTTTGTCATATATGGTCATTATTATGTTGAGATAAGTTCCTTCTATGCCTACTTTCTGGAGGGTTTTTTTTAATCATAAATGGGTGTTGAATTTTGTCTACAGCCTTTTCTGCATCTATAGAGATGATCATATGGTTTTTCTCCTTCACTTTGTTAATATAGTGTATCACATTGATTGATTTGCATATATTGAAGAATCCTTGCATTCGTGGGATTATCCCCACTTGATCATGGTGTATGATCCTTTTAATGTGCTGTTGGATTCTGTTTGCTAGTATTTTGTTGAGGATTTTTGCATCTATGTTCATCAGTGATATTGGTCTGTAGTTTTCTTTTTTTGTGACATCTTTGTCTGGTTTTGGTATCAGGGTGATGGTGGCCTCATTGAATGAGTTTGGGAGTTCCTCCCTCTGCTATATTTGGAAGAGTTTGAGAAGGATAGGTGTTAGCTCTTCTCTAAATGTTGATAGAATTCGCCTGTGAAGCTCTCTGGTCCTGGGCGTTTGTTTGTTGGAAGATTTTTAATCACAGTTTCAATTTCAGTGCTTGTGATTGGCCTGATTACATTTTTATTTCTTCCTGGTTCATTCTTGGAAGGTTGTGCTTTTCTAAGAATTTGTCCATTTCTTCCAGGTTCTCGATTTTATTGGCATAGAGTTGCTTCTAATAATCTCTCATGAACCTTTGTATTTCTGCAGTATCAGTTGTTACTTCTCCTGTTTCATTTCTAATTCTATTGATTTGAGTCTTCTCCCTTTTTTTCTTGATGAGTCTGGCTAATGGTTTACCAATTTTGTTTATATTCTCAAAGAACCAGCTTCTAGTTTTATTGATCTTTGCTATTGTTTCCTTCATTTCTTTTTCATTTATTTCTGATCTGATCTTTATGATTTCTTTCCTTTTGCTAACTTTGGGGTTTTTTTAATTCTTCTTTCTCTACTGCTTTAGCTGTAAGGTTAGGTTGTTTATTTGAGATTTTTCTTGTTGCTTGAGGTAGGATTGTATTGTTATAAACTTCCCTCTTAGAACTGCTTTTGCTGCATCCCATAGGTTTTGGGTCATTGTGTTTTCATTGCCATTTGTTTCTAGGTATTTTCTGATCTCCTCTTTGATTTCTTCAGTGATCTCTTGGTTATATAGTCGCATATTGTTTAGCCTCCATGTGTTTGCATTTTTTACAGTTTTTTTCCTGTCATTGATATGTAGTCTCATAGCGTTGTGGTCAGAAAATCTACTTGATATGATTTTAATGTTCTTAAATTTACCAAGGCTTGATTTGTCACCCAAGATATGATCTATCCTGGAGAATGTTTCATGAGCACTTGAGAAGAAAGTGTATTCTGTTGTTTATGGATGGAATGTCGTTTAAATATCAATTAAATCTGTCTGGTCTGTTGTGTCATTTAAAGCTTGTGTTTCCTTATTTATCTTCATTTTGGATGAACTGTCCATTCATGAAAGTGGGGTGTTAAAGTCCCCTACTATGACTTTTTTACTGTCGATTTCCCCTTTTTGGCTGTTAGTATTTGCCTTATGTATTGAGGTGCTCCTATCTTGGGTGCATAAATATTTACAATTGTTATATCTTCTCCTTGGATTGATCCCTTGATCATTATGTAGTGTCCTTCTTTGTCTCTTGTAATAGTCTTTGTTTTAAAGTCTATTTTGTGTGATATGAGAATTGCTACTCCAGCTTTCTTTTGATTTCTATTTGCATGGAATATCTTTCTCCATCCCCTCACTTTCAGTCTGTATGTGTCCCTACGTCTGAAGTGGGTCTCTTGTAGACAGCATATATTTGGGTCTTGTAATTGTATTTATTCAGCCAGTCTGTGTCTTTTGGTTGGAGCATTTAATCCATTTACATTAAAGGTAATTATCGATATGTATGTTCCTATTACCATTTTCTTAATTGTTCTGGGTTTGTTATTGTAGGTGTTTTCCTTTTCTTGTGTTTCTTGCCTAGAGGATTTCCTTTAGCATTTGTTGTAAAGCTGGTTTGGTGGTGCTGAATTCTCTTAACTTTTATTGTCTGTAAATTTTTTAATTTCTCTGTCGAATCTGAGTTATATCCTTGTTGATTAGAGTAATCTTGGTTGTAGGTTTTTCCCTTTTATCACTTTAAATATGTCCTGCCACTCCTTTCTGGCTTGCAGAGTTTCTGCTGACAGATCAGCTGTTAACCTTATGGGGATTCCCTTGTATGTTATTTTTGCTTTTCCCTTGCTGCTTTTAATATTTGTTCTTTGTAATTAATTTTTGATAGCTTGATGAATATGTGTCTTGGCATGTTTCTCCTTGTATTTATCCTGTATGGGACTGTCTGTGCTTCCTGGACTTGATTAACTCTTCCTTTTCCCATATTAGGGATGTTTTCAACTATAATCTCTTGAAATATTTTCTCAGACCCTTTCTTTTTTTCTTCTTCTTTTGGGAACCCTATAATTTGAATATTGGTGTGTTTAATGTCCCAGAGGTCTCTGAGACTGTCCTCAATTCTTTTCATTCTTTTTTCTTTATTCTGCTCTGTGGTAGTTATTTCCCGTATTTTATCTTCCTGGTCACTTATCCGTTCTTCTGCTTCAGTTATTCTGCTATTGATTCCTTCTAGTGAAATTTTAATTTCATTTTTTTGTGTTGTTCATCATTGTTTGCTCTTTTTTCTTCTAGGTCCTTGTTAAATGTTTCTTGTATTTTCTCCATTCTATTTACAAGATTTGGATCATCTTTACTATTATTACTCTGAATTCTTTTTCAGGTAACTGCCTATTTCCTCTTTATTTGTTTGGACTGGTGGGTTTTTACCTTGCTCCTTCATCTGCATATTTCTCTGTCTTCTCATTTTGCTTAACCTACTGTTTTGGGGGTCTCCTTTTTGCAGGCTGCAGGTTTGTTGTTCCCATTGTTTTTCATGTCTGCCCTCAGTGGATGAGGTTGGTTCAGTCTTGTGTAGGCTTCCTGGTGGAGGGGACTGCTGCCTGTGTTCTGGTGGGTGGGGCTGGATCTTGTCTTTCTGGTGGGCAGGGTTGCATCTGATGGTGTTTTTTGGGGTATCTGTGAACTTATTATGATTTTAGGCAGCTTCTCTGCTAATGGATGGGGTTGTGTTCTCGTCTTGTTAGTTGTTTGGCATGGGACATTCAGCAATGGAACTTGCTGGCCGTTGGGTGGAGCTGGGTCTTAACGTTGAGATGGAGATGTCTGGGAGAGCTCTCACCGATTGATATTACTTGGGGCCTGGATGTCTCTCGTGGTCCAGTGTCCTGAACTCGGCTCTCCCACCTCAGAGGCTCAGGTCTGACACCAGGCTGGAGCACCAAGACCCTGTCAGCCACACGGCTCAGAAGAAAAGGGAGAAAAATGAAAGAAAAAAATCTTAAAAAGAAATAGAAGAAAATAAAATAATTAAAATAAAAAATGAGAAATTATTAAATTAAAAAAAGTAATAAAGAAACAGAAGAGAGCAAGGAGACCAATAAACAAATCCACCAATGATAACAAGCACTAATAACTATACTAAGGTAAACATGAAAATCAGAAACAAGTCAGTCACATACAGCAAACCCTAAGTCTACAGTTGCTCCCAAAGTTCACCGCCTCAATTTTGGGCTGCTTTTTTGCCTATTCAGGTATTCCACAGATGCAGCATACCTCAAGTTGATTGTGGGGATTTAATCTGCTGCTCCTGAGGCTGCTTGGAGAAATTTCCCTTTCTCTTCTTTTTTCGCACAGCTCCTGGGGTTCAGCTTTGCTTTGGGCCTCACCTCTGCGTGTAGGTTGTCCTCAGGCTTCTGTTCCCACCTAGACAGGATGGGGTTAAAGCAGCGGCTGATGAGGGGGCTCTGCCTCACTCATGCCAGGGGGAGGGAGGGGTACGGTAGTTATAATTGGAATGCGGGGTGAGCCTGCGGTGGCAGAGGCCAGCGTGACATTGCAACATCCTGAGGCATGCCGTGTGTTCTCCCAGGGAAGTTGTCCCTGGATCACGGGACCCTGGCAGTGGTGTGCTGCACAGGCTCCCAGCGGGGAGTGTGGATAGTGACCTGTGCTTGCACACAGGATTCTTGGTGGCTGCAGCAGCAGCATTAACGTTTCATGCCCGTCTCCGGTGTCTGAGCTGATAGCCGTGGCTCACGCCTGTCTCTGGAGCTTGTTTAGGTGGTCCTCTGCCTTCTGTGGGCAGACAGGGAAGGAATCCCCTCTCCTCGTGCACCCCAAAACAATGGTCTCTTGCCTCTTAGGCAGGTCCAGAGTTTTTCCTGGACTCCCTCCTGGCTAGCTGTGGTGCACTAGCCCCTTTCAGGCTGTGTTCATGCAGCCAACCCCAGTCCTCTCCCTGGGATCTGACCTCCGAAGCCCAAGCCTCAGCTCACAGCCCCTACCCACCCTGGTGGGTGAGCAGCCAAGCCTCTTAGGTTGGTGAATGCTGGTCGGCACTCATCCTCTGTGTGGGAATCTCTCCACTTTGCCCTCTGCACCCCTGTTGCTGTGCTCTCCTCTGTGGCTCCAAAGCTCCCCCACCCCGCCCACCCACCGTCTCCACCAGTGAAGGGACTTCCTAGTGTGTGGAAACTTTTTCTCTTTCACAGTTCCCTCCCAGCAGTGCAGGTCCCGTCCCTATTCTTTTGTCTCTGCTTTTCCTTTTTTCTTTTGCCCTACCCAGGTACGTGCAGGAGTTTCTTGCCTTTTGGGAAGTCTGAAGTCTTCGGCCAGTGTTCAGTAGGTTTTCTCTGGAGTTGTTCCACATGTAGATGTATTTTTGATGTATTTGTGGGGAAGAAGGTGATCTCCATGTTTTACTCCTCTGCCATCTTGAAGGTCCCCCGTCTTCTTGAGTGTTTAAAGACTTTATTTGAAATTGTTTTCTTGTCCAATTTTTCTCTTAGTGTTAGGACTACTGATAGTTAAAACAAAAAATTTATAAAGATCTAAATGTGAATCTTTCCGTTTGTAATGTCTTGATTTAAGGCACTTTTGAAAATTTAGTCAAATTTTCTAGCTTTCTTGGAAGAAACATATGTCTAAATCCTCACCTACCCTAAGAACTAACATATTCACCCATATTGCTATACCAAGAATTAAAGTTACTTTCATGTTTAAATTCTGAATTCAACGGGAGTTCATTTTTGTATATGGAGTGAGGCTGGGATCTAATGATCTTCCATGTGGATAGTGATTTTTTTCCAGCTACACTAATTGAACAGGGCTTCCTTTCAATAAGTTCTTACTGAGTTAAGATAAAGGTGGAATGATGTGTACAAAGAGATGATTGTCCTGTTTGCTGTGATCTTCTGGTCTGTGAGACTGTACCTGTACCTAGGGGTCTGTGGCATAGGTCTTAGACATATATAATTGAAAAGGCAAGACTCCAATGGGATATCAATGCAGGGATCTCTGTGTAAGGTGGAACGTAACTCATCTTAGCCTCATCCTTTCATTCTTTCTTATCCTCAAACATTCACATCCCTGCAGGGATGAGGAGTCCAAGAGGCTGCATAGTTGTAGGACCTCACAATGGGACTGAAGATGGAGGACTGCTCTATTTCCTGTCCCCTGTACTTCTACAAAGCTAAGCCAATTTTATGCCAAATTAAAGCCTATTGTGTCTTATGCACATAATCCAAACACATGACCACTGCTGCTAGTGAGCTGTCTGTTCTAATAATTCTCCTTCTGATGGACTCTAATTCAGTGAGGTCTTTTTTTCTTAAACAGTTGTTTTTCAGACATATTTGTTCTGTTCTGTGAGTTCACCTCCCCTGGAGGCATTGGCTACTGTAGGACAATAAGCATGTGCTGCGAAATCCCCAGCATCAATGAAAGGGTGTGTGAGGTCCTTGGATGAAGAGCTCAAGGCACCAAATACAGATAGTAAATCTTCCCCCTCCCCACGAAACAAAATAAAAAACCTATGTCCACTAGGGAGAAGCAGATTTGGGAATAGAAATGTCCTTGGGTAATGTGTCAGTCCTGAGAGCTTTAGAAGGTTGGGGACACTATTATCTGAGGTTGGTTGTGAACCAAAATGGGCAAAGACCATTCTATGTGCTATGAATGTTCTAATATCAAAGCTATAGTTTGGGGCTGAGAAAGTCCCTTTAGGTAATAGCTATTAAATCAGTAAGAGACATTTTCTAAGAGTGGGCTCAGTAGAGATGAGGAGAGGGTAACCTCAGGGAACAGATGGAGAAAGGGACCTCCACATAGGAAGAAAGTCCAAACAACTCAGATTGGTAGTCAACACCACTAAAAATTCAGCCCAGTGGCTGAGATGCTGAGCTACCTCCAGGAGTATTTTAGTCTGCTTCCTTTAAAAACCCAGAGCTATTTAGAAGTTTTGTCCTCACAAGGGCCAAGCAGTTGGTAATATATCCTTTATACTTTTTTCCCATCTGTTCTGAGTACAACAGTTGGGAGGGAGAGGGAGGGACAAATTAGAATGAAAACTTAAGTGGTAAGTCAATAGTCATAACCAAACACTTAAAAATAAGCTGCTACAGGGCAAAACTGACATTGCAGCCCAGTTTCCTCAATCTGCTAGGATACAGCAGTCTCAGGCTATTCTTGTACCAGTATGTCCCTTCGAACCAGGCATCATGAATTGTGAGAAAGCCTGTTAACTTCAAGCCAGCTCTGCCTTCAGGCTACACCTTGAACTCAATGCTTGACGACACTTCTGACACGAGGTCCTTCAGATTTATCTACACTAGAACGACCCTCATGTATTCTGTTCCAGGGTTAGGAAAAGAGAGCATCGCTAAGCTATGTATTGAGGGTTGTGACAGTTACATGGCTTTCATTCTCAAAGGTCTGAGAGCAGTCTTTGAAAAGAGATCTCATAAGGGGCTTGTTGAAAGAGATAACCAATAAACAACCTATAATAGGAAAGACTTTCTTGAGCCAAACTGAGGACTGTAGCCCAGGAGACAGCCTCTCAGCTTCGAGAAGCTGCTCAGTTGATGCATGTTTCCGCATAGTCTTATGTTCCTTGTTCTGATAAGGTATCAACATGACAGGGGGATATTCCTTCAAAGTTTCAAAAGAGACAAACTGAGTATCTGTACAGTGAGACAGCAGGACCCTTGTGTCTGGGAAGGGAACCTTATCTTTGAAGGAGTGTTAACATGAACACCATAGGAAGGGAGTTATTTATCCTTATCTTTGAAATGGACGTTTTTTACCTTAATGGTTAAAAAGCATGTGCTGTGTGTTTAATAGGCCATGAATAAGGCTGTCTTAGTTCACACAGTATTCAAGCCGAACCATGTATAAGCCAAAAAGACTTCCCCATACCTCAGTATGTGAACATTTTCTCCATCAGGTTTATAGTCATAGAGGTATTAGCTTTCCCCACAGGACTGCCTTGTGAACACAAGTTGAAGATTTTTCAGTGGGAGTTACCGTAGTTGCATTAGAATGGGCCCTCTGCGGAGTAGGTGCCAACATTAAATTAGATGTGTCAGAGGTATACAGAGGGGAAAGGCTCATGAAGGAAATGCTCATGAAGTAAGATAAAGAGGGATCCTGAGGCTGGAAGAGCCATGAAATCACAATGCAGATCTGATCTGAGAGGGAGGGAGGAAAGAAGAGAAGGAAGGTCTTAGACTTTAGTGTATCTCTAAGACCACTTTGGCAAAGCTGCAGGTAAGTCTTGAGTGAATGGAACTCTTGAAAAACTTAGTATCGCACTGCAATAAACCTGTCTTATTAGTGCTGTGCTCACCCATTGGTTGGAAACAGCCCATAACTAGGGCTTAGGCAATGCCATAAACTCCATAGCACAGTGACTGAGGCTATCAGTCAAATATGCTCCCTGCAGTCAAATCTGAAAAGAATACTTTTTATGGCCACCACAATGCATTCTTGCATTGCAGAGGTCTCCTTCGGATTTTAGGAGCAGTTCCTCCATAGTTCCCATGGGCCTGTCTTGCTAAGGGCAAAATTGAAAGGAGGGAAGGATGAGCTCTACAGCCCCAGTTTCTGAAATTCCTCGCAGAGCCACAGCTGTTACTCATCCTCTCCTTCTATTTGGAATTCCCTTCACCCTCAGCTCTCAACCGCATAAATCTAGGTGGCTTACCTGTGGAGTGACCCAAACCTTCATTTCTGAGGGGGCTGGAACCTTAATAATCATACTCTTCAAGATGGTTGCACTTGTACACCCATGGTTACAATGAAGCAAGGGAATACCATTAATCACCCCAGTGGATCACCTGAGTTCTCCATGTATTTACAAATTCTTCCCTGCATTTATTGTATAAGAGCAGCCCTGTGTCCTCAGTTCAGGGTCTACTACTCCTGTCAGTATGTTAACTCCTCTCCTCACCTGTTTGTTCCTGGGCATAGGGGTCCGGAGGAGCCTGATGGTAGCTGTAACTTGTACCTCAATGGGACCCTTGCTGTGTCCCTTGGCAAGAGTGAACCCCCTTTGAGGACCAGGACTTCCAGTCCTGCAAGACCAACATTTGCAGGGAAAGGAAGCAGAAATCCCCTAGTGGATCATTGGGAATGAGAGATGGAATATTCCTCCCTCTACCCCTTTGATCCTGGCCTCCTGTATTCTTCCTGTTGGGGAGCTAGCACCACATAGAGATCTGGTTTAGTTCATAGACTGCATCCTAAACGACAACACTCCACTTCTGCGAACTGCTGCCTTCTGAACTGCTTTTTAGCTGTGTTTTAGAAGATGGCTCTGGCATTCTGTGAGGCCAACTGCTTCTGGTTGGTGAGGAAATGTAATACTACCAGTGGGTCCCATGGTCATGAGCCCTATCTTTCCCTGAATAATGTCTTTTCTTTGAGTACTATGTCATGTGGGATGTCCTGTCTATAAATCCGGCATTCAGGAAGCCCTTAAAGAGGAGTGCTGGCCAAGGCTCTGTGAGCAAGAAAGGCAAATCTACACCAAGAACAAGTATGTATCATTGGCAGTGCAAACCACCGTACTTCCTAGGATGCAAGAGATCCAGAGTGGTTGACTTGCCACCAAGTGGCCTCCTTGAAGAATAATCTTATTGTATCTGGGTTTCAGCATTGATGTCTCTTGCTGACAGGCATTCAAAGGCAGCAGTCAACCTTGGTCATTGGGCATCTATATGGCTGGGCCCACACATAGTCTCCTTTGCTGCTACTGTTGCTAGTGCATCACAAGCAGTGATGCTTGTACCGTAGTCTGGACCTGAAACAGTCTAGTCTTGCTTTGGGCCCACTCAAAGCTATACTTCCACATCTTTTTGTATATGGACTAAAGCAAGATTCCTAAGTGAGGAATACATTCTCTTCAGAATCCAAGGTGGTATGCATTGTGCTTTCTTTCTGGTAGAAGATGAAAGATGACGATCTTTTACCTTGATAATGTTTCTTTACCATTGGACCCCTAACATTCACTTAAGTTCTAGGTTCCTGAATATTCTTAGGATCTGTCTCCTACCCTCTGGAGCATATGTGTCTTACTAAGGCCTCTATTGTACTAAACACCTCTAGCTCATTTTGCCCAATCAACATGATGCCATTGGTGGATCAAGGTGGTGGTCCACGGGATGCCCAGTCATCTCTTAGAACTATATTATGGCACATGAAAAAAAGAGTTAACATGCCCCTGAGGCAAACCATGTATGAAAACTATTGCCCATCCCCTGTTAATGGAAACAGCTTCTGATCTTTTATAACCAGAGTGGAAAACAACACACTTGCCAAATTCTATACCATGCACCTGGGAAGCATTTTTTACTCTCTTGGTTGAGAGAAGTGTTAGAGGTTATTTTGCCTTCCCCACCCTTTGGCTCTTACCTCACAGGCCAGGAACACCACATGGTAGTTACTTCAACTACCAAGAATAGTCATTCTAATTATGCATTAAGTGACTGAGGACTGGCTTTCTCCAGGACTCCATTTACTAACTGGCCTCTGCTACCTAGAGTAGAGCCCCAGCTCTAACGGAGGGAACCATAACCATGCTTTTGATTTCTGAGTAACAATGTCAACTCAAACTCTGTTTGTTAACCTTCAGTGTCTTGGTATTCCCCTCTTCTTTGGTATGAAATTGCCTAAGTAGCCAGTACATTTAAAGAAGATCTCAGGAAATCTTCAGGATATGTAATATAATTTTTTTTTTTTTTTTTTTTTTTGTAATTCTTCCACTTAGGGATCAGGCACCTCATTAGGTAATGAGTCCAGGACCTGAACATTGGCACAGGTCTGGAAAATGAGCAAGAGACTGACTTTATTGGAGTGACCATCGTAAGCCTTCTAACCCTTCATTCTTGCCTTGTTCTTTTATTTTTAAATTTTTTTTTAAATTTTTTTTCTTTGAATACAAACAGATATTTATTATTATAAGAAATAGTCATCATCATAGTCATCATAATTATTTTCTTCTGTACATCATAATTATTTTCTTCTGTTCATGGTCCTAAAATCTAATAAAAATTTCTTTGCTCTGTATTTTTTATAGTCTTTTTTTGGGGGGGGGCGTGAGGGGGTATAGTTGTTTTACAATGTTGTATTAGTTTCTACTGCACAGCAAAGTGAAGTAGAGTTCCCTGTGTTATACAGCAGGTTCTCATTAGTTATCTATTTTATACATATTAGTGTATATATGTGAATCCCAGTCTCCCAATTCATCCCACTCTATATTGTCTTAAATAGGGTAAAATTCAGCTAAAATACTGCAACTCTTAATAAAGAGTAAATTATCCCCAAATTAATACATTTGGGGTATAATTTTTCTGTACTAGTGGAGTCCCTGAATACTGATTTATGTATACATTAAAATAAAATAAGAAAATAGAATAAAAGCCCACTTAAAGTCCTTGTAAAAAGAGTATCAATTAATACTCTGACATTATGGTATTGGTATCCTGAGATTAAAGCAAATTAAACTAAAGTGAACCTGACTAAAATAAATTTAGCTTTCAAAAGTCTATTCATTAAGAAAACACTGATTTATACCTATATTCTTTCATTCATACTCGTCTATCCATCTAATAAATTTTTGGTAAAGATCTAGGAATGTGCTAAGCATCAGTGATATACTGGAAAACACAGCAGTGTTCTCACAGAGCTAATACAAGACATGACGTCTTTTCTTTTTTTTTTTTTTCCACACACACACACTCTATTTTATTTTTACAAGAGATAAATAGACTGACACCAAGCATTGTAAATGGATGACCACAACAAAAGCAACAATGATTGCAATTACCAAACATGAAACACACTCATGCTATGTCATAATATTGACATTCAGTCCAGTAATCCTCCACTGTAATAGCTCCTTTACTTTGCAGTGAAAATTGATTTGTATATTCTTTGCCTCTGAGTCCTTGTGGGATTTTTTTTTTAATTCAAACAGAAAGTCACAAAAATTATAATCATCCTCATCAGTTCACTCAGTCCCATGTAATTATTTTTTTCATCTTGATCTTTTGTTAGCAGTTTTATGAGTTCATCAGTTTTTCAGTAGAGTTCTGAAAATGCTTATTCATTCAGTTCAGCAGTACAGTCAGTTACCAGAAACCTGTACTTGTCAGAGTCTTTTCTATGAATTCCTTGAAGATGAAACCCTTTTATAGGAACATATTTGCAAAAGCATCACAGTACACCCAGAACTGTCTGTAAATGACAAAAGACTTAAAAATGACCACGGTTAAAGATTTGATGAAAGTTCATAATAATACAATTGACAAGGAAATTTAGTTATTTCTGAGATATACATTTTAAAGTAATAACTAGAATTATGACTTACAACATTATTCCAGAACATATAAGATTTTTAGAAATGTCATGTAATGTCTGAAACATTCATATTAACATTTCCATACAAATAACCCAATGAAAGTTTAGTATTAGTTGTTTTGTTTGTTTGTTTGTTTTATACTGCAGGTTCTTATTAGTCATCAATTTTATACACATCAGTGTATACATGTCAATCCCAATCGCCCAATTCAGCACACCACTATCCCCACCCCACCAGTTTCCCCGCCTTGGTGACCATATGTCTGTTCTCTACATCTGTGTCTCAACTTCTGCCCTGCAAACCGGTTCATCTGTACCATTTTTCTAGGTTCCACATACATACGTTAATATACGATATTTGTTTTTCTCTTTCTGACTTACTTCACTCTGTATGACAGTCTCTAGATCTATCCACGTCTCTGCAAATGACTCAATCTCGTTTCTTTTTATGGCTGAGTAATATTCCATTGTATATACGTACCAAAACTTCTTTAACCATTCGTCTGTCGATGGGCATTTATGTTGCTTCCATGACCTGGCTATTGTAAATAGTGCTGCAATGAACATTGGGGTGCATGTGTCTTTTTGAATTATGGTTTTCTCTGGGTATACCCCCAGTAGTGGAATTGCTGGATCATATGGTAAATCTATTTTTAGCTTTTTGAGGAACCTCCATACTGTTCTCCATAGTGGCTGTATCAATTTACATTCCCACCAACAGTGCAAGACGGTTCCCTTTTCTCCACACCCTCTCCAGCATTTGTTGTTTGTAGATTTTCTGATGATGCCCATTCTAACTGGTGTGAGGTGATACCTCATTGTAGTTTTGATTTGCATTCTCTAATAATTAGTGCTGTTGAGCATCTTTTCATGTGCTTCTTGGCCATCTGTATGTCTTCTTTGGAGAAATGTCTATTTAGGTCTTCTGCCCATTTTTGGATTGGGTTGTTTGTTTCTTTAATATTGAGCTGAATGATCTGTTTATATATTTTGGAGATTAATCCTTTGTCAGTTGCTTTGTGGGCAAATATTTTCTCCCATTCTGAGGGTTATCTTTTCGTCTTGTTTATGGTTTCCTTTACTGTGCAAAAGCTTTGAAGTTTCATTAGGTCTCATTTGTTTATTTTTGTTTTTATTTCCATTACTCTAGGAGGTGGATCAAAAAAGATCTTGCTGTGATTGATGTCAAAGAGTGTTCTTCCTATGTTTTCCTCTAAGAGTTTTATAGTGTCCAGTCTTACATTTAGGTCTCTAATCCATTTTGAGTTTATTTTTGTGTATGGTGTTAGGGAGTGTTCTAATTTCATTCTTTTACATGTAGCTATCCAGTTTTCCCGGCCCCACTTATTGAAGAGACTGTCTTTTCTCCACTGTATATCTTTGCCTCCTTTGTCATAGATTAGTTGACCATAGGTGCGTGGGTTTATCTCTAGGCTTTCTATCTTGTTCCATTGATCTATGTTTCTGTTTTTGTGCCAGTACCATATTGTCTTGATTACTGTAGCTTTGTAGTATAGTCTGAAGTCAGGGAGTGTGAGTCCTCCAGCTCCGTTTTTTTCCCTCAAGACTGCTTTGCTATTCGGGGTCTTTTTTGTCTTCATACAAATTTTAAGATGATTTGTTCTAGCTCCGTAAAAAATGCCATTGGTAATTTGATAGGGATTGCATTGAATCTGTAGATTGCTTTGGGTAGTATAGTCATTTTCACAATGTTGATTCTTCCAATCCAAGAACATGGTATATCTCTCCATCTGTTGGTATCATCTTTAATTTCTTTCATCAGCGTCTTATAGTTTTCTGCATACAGGTCTTTTGTCTCCCTAGGTAGGTTTATTCCTAGGTATTTTATTCTTCTTGTTGCAGTGGTAAATGGGAGTGTTTCCATAATTTCTCTTTCAGATTTTTCATCATTGGTGTATAGGAATGCAAGAGATTTCTGTGCATTAATTTTGTATCCTGCAACTTTACCAAATTCATTGATTAGCTCTAGTAGTTTTCTGGTGACATTTTTAGGGTTCTCTATGTATAGTATCATGTCATCTGCAAACAGTGACAGTTTTACTTCTTCTTTCCCAATTTGTATTCCTTTTATTTCTTTTTCTTCTCTGATTGCCGTGGCTAACACTTCCAAAACTATGTTGAATAATAGTGGTGAGAGTGGACATCCTTGTCTCGTTCCTGATCTTAGAGGAAATGCTTTCAGTTTTTCACCATTGAGAATGATGTTTGCTGTGGGTTTGTCATATATGGCCTTTATTATGTTGAGGTAGGTTCCCTCTATGCCCACTTTCTGGAGAGTTTTTATCATAAATGGGTGTTGAATTTTGTCAAAAGATTTTTCTGCATCTATTGAGATGATCATATGGTTTTTATTCTTCAGTTTGTTAATATGGTGTATCACATGGATTGATTTGCATATATTGAAGAATCCTTGCATCCCTGGGATAAATCCCACTTGATCGTGGTGTATGATCCTTTTAATGTGTTGTTGGATTCTGTTTGCTAGTATTTTGTTGAGGATTTTTGCATCTATATTCATCAGTGATATTGGTCTCTAATTTTCTTTTTTGTAGTGTCTTTGTCTGGTTTTGGTATCAGGGTGATGGTGGTCTCATAGAATGAGTTTGGGAGTGTTCCTTCCTCTGCAATTTTTGGGAAGAGTTTGAGAAGGATGGGTGTTAGCTCTTCTCTAAATGTTTGATAGAATTCACCTGTGAAGCCATCTGGTCTTGGACTTTTGTTTGTTGGAAGATTTTTAATCACAGTTTCAATTTCATTACTTGTGATTGGTATGTTGATATTTTCTGTTTCTTCCTGGTTCAGTCTTGGAAGGTTATACCTTTCTAAGAATTTGTCCATTTCTTCCAGGTTATCCATTTTATTGGCATAGATTTGCTTGTAGTAGTCTCTTAGGATGCTTTGTATTTCTGCGGTGTCTGTTGTAACTTCTACTTTTTCATTTCTGATTTTATTGATTTGAGTCCTCTCCCTCTTTTTCTTGATGAGTCTGGCTAATGGCTTATCAATTCTGTTTATCTTCTCAAAGAACCAGCTGTTAGTTTTGTTGATCTTTGCTATTGTTTTCTTTGTTTCTATTTCATTTATTTCCACTCTGATATTTATAATTTCTTTTCTTCTGCTATCTTTGGGTTTTGTTTGTTCTTCTTTCTCTAGTTCCTTTAGGTGTAAGGTTAGATTGTTTACTTGAGATTTTTCTTGTTTCTTTAGGTAGGCTTGTATAGCTATAAACTTCCCTCTTAGAATTGCTTTTGCTGCATCCCATAGGTTTTGGGTCGTCGTGTTTTCATTGTCATTTGTCTCTAGGTATTTTTTGATTTCCTCTTTGATTTCTTCAGTGATCTCTTGGTTATTTAGTAACGTATTTTTTAGCCTCCACGTGTTTGTGTTTTTTTACGTTTTTTTCCCTGTAATTCATTTCTAATCTCATAGCGTTGTGGTCAGAAAAGACGCTTGATATGATTTCAATTTTCTTAAATTTACTGAAGCTTGATTTGTGACCCAAGATGTGATCTATCCTGGAGAATATTCCGTGTGCACTTGAGAAGAACGTGTAATCTGATGTTTTTGGATGGAATGTCCTATAAATATCAAATCTATCTGGTCTATTGTGTCATTTAAAGCTTCTGTTTCCTTATTTATTTTCATTTTGGATGATCTGTCCATTGGTGTAAGTGAGTTGTTAAAGTCCCCCAATATTATTGTGTTACTGTCAATTTCCTCTTTTATAGCTGTTACCAGTTGCCTTATGTATTGAGGTGCTCCTATGTTGGGTGCATATATATTTATAATTGTTATATCTTCTTCTTGGATTGACCCCTTGATCATTATGTCGTGTCCTTCCTTGTGTCTTGTAACATTCTTTATTTTAAAGTCTATTTTATCTGATATGAGTATAGCTATTCCAGCTTTCTTTTGATTTCCATTTGCATGGAATATCTTTTTCCATCCCCTCACTTTCAGTCTGTATGTGTCCCTAGGTGTGAAGTGGGTCTCTTGTAGACAGCATATATATGGGTCTTGTTTTTGTATCCATTCAGCAAGCCTGTGTCTTTTGGTTGGAGCATTTAATCCATTCACGATTAAGGTAATTATCGATATGTATGTTCCTATGACCATTTTCTTAATTGTTTTGGGTTTGTTTTTGTAGGTCCTTTTCTTCTCTTGTGTTTCCCACTTAGAGAAGTTCCTTTAGCATTTGTTGTAGAGCTGTTTTGGTGGTGCTGAATTCTCTTAGCTTTTGCTTGTCTGTAAAGCTTTTGATTTCTATCTAAGCTTTTGATTTGAATCTAAATGAGATCCTTGCCAGGTAGAGTAATCTTGGTTGTAGGTTCTTCCCTTTCATCACTTTAAGTATATCATACCACTCCCTTCCGGATTGTAGAGTTTCTGCTGAGAAATCAGCTGTTATCCTTATGGGAGTTCCCTTGTATGTTATTTGTCGTTTTTCCCTTGTTGCTTTCAATAATTTTTCTTTGTCTTTAATTTTTGCCACTTTGATTACTATGTGTCTCGGCATGTTTCTCCTTGGGTTTATCCTGTATGGGACTTGCTGCACTTCCTGGACCTGGGTGGCTATTTCCTTTCCCATGTTAGGGAAGTTTTCGACTATAATCTCTTCAAATATTTTCTCTGGTCCTTTCTCTCTCTCTTCTCCTTCTGGGAGCCCTATAATGCGAATGTTGTTGCGTTTAATGTTGTCCCAGAGGTCTCTTAGGCTGTCTTCGTTTCTTTTCATTCTTTTTTCTTTAGTCTGTTCTGCAGCAGTGAATTCCACCCTTCTGTCTTCCAGGTCACTTATCCGTTCTTCTGCCTCAGTTATTCTGCTACTGATTCCTTCTAGTGTAGTTTTCACTTCAGTTATTGTATTGGTCATCTGTTTGTTTGTTCTTTAATTCTTCTAGGTCTTTGTTAATCAGTTCTTGCAGCTTCTCAATCTTTGCCTCCATTCTTATTCCGAGGTCCTGGATCATCTTCACTATCATTATTCTGAATCCTTTTTCTGGAAGGTTGCCTATCTCCACTTCACTTAGTTGTTTTTCTGGGGTTTTTTTCTTGTTCCTTCATCTGGTACATAGCCCTCTGCCTTTTCATCTTGTCTATCTTTCTGTAAATGTGGTTTTTGTTCCACAGGCTGCAGGATTGTAGTTTTTCTTCTGCTGTCTGCCCTCTGGTGGTTGAGGCTATCTAAGAGGCTTGATGGGAGGCTCTGGTGCTGGGTAGAGCTGACTGTTGCTGTGGCGGTCAGAGCTCCGTAAAACTTTAATCCACTTGACTGTTGATGGGTGGGGCTGGGTTCGCTCCCTGTTGGTTGTTTTGCCTGAGGCAACCCAACACTGGAACCTACCTGGGCTCTTTGGTGGGGCTAATGGCAGACTCTGGAGGGCTCATGCCAAGGAGTATTTCCCAGCACCTCCACTGCCAGTGTACTTGTCCCCACGGTGAAACAGAGCCAGCCCCCGCCTCTGCAGGAGACCCTCCAACACTAGCAGGTAAGTCTGGTTCAGTCTCCCCCAGGGTCACTGCTCCTTCCCCCGGGTCCCGATGCGCACACTATTCTGTGTGTGCCCTCCAAGAGTGGGGTCTCTGTTTCCCCCAGTCCTGTCGAAGTCCTGCAATCAATTCCCACTAGGCTTCAAAGTCTGATTCTCTGTGAATTCCTCCTCCCGTTGCCGGACCCCCAGGTTGGGAAGCCTGACGTGGGGCTCAGAACCTTCACTCCAGTGGGTGGACTTCTGTGGTATAAGTGTTCGCCAGTCTGTGGGTCACCCACCCAGCAGTTATGGGATTTGATTTTACTCTGATTGCGCCCCTCCTACCGTCTCACTGTGGCTTCTCCTCTGTCCTTGGACGTGGGGTATCCTACTTGGTGAAGTCCAGTGTCTTCCTGTCGATGATTGTCCAGCAGCCAGTTGTGATTCTGGTGCTCCTGCAAGAGGGAGTCTAGTTTTTTTTTTTTTTTAACATCTTTATTGGAGTATAATTGCTCTACAGTGGTGTGTCTGTTTCTGCTTTACAACAAAGTGAATCAGTTATACATATACATATGTTCCCATATCTCTTCCCTCTTGCATCTCCCTCCCTCCTACCCTCCATATCCCACCCCTCTAGGTGATCACAAAGCACCAAGCTGATCTCCCTGTGCTATGCGGCTGCTTCCCACTAGCTATCTGTTTTACGTTTGGTAGTGTATATATGTCCATGCCACTCTCTCACTTTCTCACAGCTTGCCCTTCCCCCTCCCCATATCCTCAAGTCCATTCTCTAGTAGGTCTGTGTCTTTATTCCCATCTTACCAGTAGGTTCTTCATGACCTTTTTTTTTTTCCCCTTAGATTCCATATATATGTGTTAGCATACTGTATTTGTTTTTCTCTTTCTGACTTACTTCACTCTGTATGACAGACTCTAAGTCCATCAACCTCACTACAAATAACTCAATTTTGTTTCTTTGATGGCTGAGTAATAGTCCATTGTATATATGTGTCACATCTTCTTTATCCATTCATCTGATGATGGACACTTAGGTTGCTTCCATGTCCTGGCTATTGTAAATAGAGCTGCAATGAACATTGGTGCATGACTCTTTTCGAATTATGGTTTTCTCAGGGTATATGCCTACTAGTGGGATTGCTGGGTCGTATGGTAATTCTATTTTTAGTTTTTTAAGGAACCTCCATGCAGTTCTCCATAGTGGCTATACCAATTTACATTCCCGCCAACAGTGCAAGAGTGTTCCCTTTCCTCCACACCCTCTCCAGCATTTACTGTTTCTAGATTTTTTGATGATGGCCATTCTGACCAGTGTGAGATGATACCTCATTGTACTTTTGATTTGCATTTCTCTAATAATTAGTGATGTTGAGCATTCTTTCATGTGTTTGTTGGCAATCTGTATATCTTCTTTAGAGAAATGTCTATTTAGGTCTTCTGCCCATTTTTGGATTAGGTTCTTTGTTTTTTTGTTATTGAGCTTCATGTGCTGCTTGTAAATTTTGGAGATTACTCCTTTGTCAGTTGCTTCATTTGCAAATATTTTCTCCCATTCTGAGGGTTGTCTTTTCGTCTTGTTTATGGTTTCCTTTGCTGTGCAAAAGCTTTTAAGTTTCATTAGGTGCCATTTTTTTATTTGTGTTCTTATTTCCATTTCTCTAGGTGCTGGGTCAAAAAGAATCTTGCTGTGATGTATGTCATAGAGTGTTCTGCTTATGTTTTCCTCTAAGAGTTTGATAGTGTCTGGCCTTACACTTAGGTCTTTAATCCGTTTTGAGTTTATTTTTGTGTATGGTGTTAGGGAGTGTTCTAATTTCATACTTTTACATGTAGCTGTCCAATTTTCCCAGCACCACTTATTGAAGAGGCTGTCTTTTCTCCACTGTATATGCTTGCCTTCTTTATCAAAGATAAGGTGACCATATGTGCGTGGGTTTATCTCTGGGCTTTCTATCCTGTTCCATTGATCTAAATTTCTGTTTTTGTGCCAGTACCAAACTGTCTTGATCACTGTAGCTTTGTAATATAGTCTGAAGTCAGGGAGACTGATTCCCCCAGCTCCATTTTTCGTTCTCAAGATTGCTTTGGCTATTCGGGGTCTTTTGTGTTTCCATACAAATTGTGAAATTTTTTGTTCTAGTTCTGTGAAAAATGCCAGTGGTAGTTTGATAGGGATTGCATTGAATCTGTAGATTGCTTTGGGTAGTAGAGTCATTTTCACAATGTTGATTCTTCCAATCCAAGAACATGGTATATCTCTCCATCTATTTGTATCATCTTTAATTTCTTTCATCAGTGTCTTATAATTTTCTGCATACAGGTCTTTTGTCTCCTTAAGTAGGTTTATTCCTAGATATTTTATTCTTTTTGTTGCAATGGTAAACGGGACTGTTTTCTTAATTTCACTTTCAGATTTTTCATCATTAGTGTATAGAAATGCAAGAGATTTCTGTGCATTAATTTTGTATCCTGCTACTTTACCAAATTCATTGATTAGCTCTAGGAGTTTTCTGGTAACATCTTTAGGATTCTCTATGTATAGTATCATGTCATCTGCAAACAGTGACAGCTTTACTTCTTCTTTTCCAATTTCGATTCCTTTTATTTCTTTTTCTTCTCTGATTGCTGTGGCTAACACTTCCAAAACTATGTTGAATAATAGTGGTGAGAGTGGGCAACCTTGTCTTGTTCCTGATCTTAGTGGAAATGGTTTCAGTTTTTCACCATTGAGGACAATGTAGGCTGTGGGTTTGTCATATATGGCCTTTATTATGTTGAGGAAAGTTCCCTCTATGCCTACTTTCTGCAGGGCTTTTATTATAAATGGGTGTTGAATTTTGTCAAAAGCTTTCTCTGCATCTATTGAGATGATCATATGGTTTTTCTCCTTCAATTTGTTAATATGGTGTATCACATTGATTGATTTGCGTATATTGAAGAATCCTTGCATTCCTGGAATAAACCCCACTTGATCATGGTGTATGATCCTTTTAATGTGCTGTTGGATTCTGTTTGCTAGTATTTTGTTGAGGATTTTTGCATCTATGTTCATCAGTGATATTGGCCTGTAGTTTTCTTTCTTTGTGACATCTTTGTCTGGTTTTGGTATCAGGGTGATGGTGACCTCGTAGAATGAGTTTGGGAGTGTTCCTCCCTCTGCAATATTTTGGAAGAATTTGAGAAGGATAGGTGTTAGCTCTTCTCTAAATGTTTGATAGAATTCACCTGTGAAGCCATCTGGTCCTGGGCTTTTGTTTGTTGGAAGATTTTTAATCACAGTTTCAATTTCAGTGCTTGTGATTGGTCTGTTCATATTTTCTATTTCTTCCTGGTTCAGTCTCGGCAGGTTGTGCATTTCTAAGAATCTGTCCATTTCTTCCAGGTTGTCCATTTTATTGGCATAGAGTTGCTTGTAGTAATCTCTCATGATCGTTTGTATTTCTGCAGTGTCAGTTGTTACTTCCCCTATTTCATTTCTAATTCTATTGATTTGTCTTCTCCCTCTTTCTTGATGAGTCTGGCTAATGGTTTATCAATTTTGTTTATCTTCTCAAAGAACCAGCTTTTAGTTTTATTGATCTTTGCTATCGTTTCCTTCATTTCTTTTTCATTTATTTCTGATCTGATCTTTATGATTTCTTTCCTTCTGCTAACTGTGGCGGTTTTTGGTCTTCTTTCTCTAATTGCTTTAGGTGCAAGGTTAGGTTGTTTATTTGAGATGTTTCCTGTTTCTTAAGGTAGGATTGTATTGCTATAAACTTCCCTCTTAGAACTGCTTTTGCTGCATCCCATAGGTTTTGGGTCGTCGTGTCTCCATTGTCATTTGTTTCTAGGTATTTTTTGATTTCCCCTTTGATTTCTTCAGTGATCACTTCGTTATTAAGTAGTGTATTTTTTAGCCTCCATGAGTTTGTGTTTTTTACAGATCTTTTCCTGTAATTGATATCTAGTCTCATAGTGTTGTGGTCGGAAAGGATACTTGATACGATTTCAATTTTCTTAAATTTACCAAGGCTTGATTTGTGACCCAAGATATGATCTATCCTGGAGAATGTTCCATAAGCACTTGAGAAGAATGTGTATTCTGTTGTTTTTGGATGGAATGTACTATAAATATCAATTAAGTCCATCTTGTTTAATTTATCATTTAATGCTTGTGTTTCCTTATTTATTTTTATTTTGGATGAACTGTCCATTGGTGAAAGTGGGGTGTGAAAGTCCCCTACTATGATTGTGTTACTGTTGATTTCCCCTTTTATGGCTGTTAGTATTTGCCTTATGTATTGAGGTGCTCCTATGTTGGGTGCATAAATATTTACAATTGTTATATCTTCTCCTTGGATCGATCCCTTGATCATTATGTAGTGTCCTTCTTTGTCTCTTGTAATAGTCTTTGTTTTAAAGTCTATTTTGTCTGATATGAGAACTGCTACTCCAGCTTTCTTTTGATTTCCATTTGCATGGAATATCGTTTTCCATCCCCTCACTTTCAGTCTGTATGTGTCCCTAGGTCTGAAGTGGGTCTCTTGTAGACAGCATATATATGGGTCTTGTTTTTGTATCCATTCAGCCAGTCTCTGTCTTTTGGTGAGAGCATTTAATCCATTTACATTTAAGGTAATTATCGATATGTATGTTCCTGTTCCCATTTTCTTAAATGTTTTGGGTTTGTTATTGTAGGTATTTTCCTTCTCTTTTGTTTCTTGCCTAGAGAAGTTCCTTTAGCATTTATTGTAAAGCTGGTTTGGTGGTGCTGAACTCTCTCAGCTTTTGCTTGTCTGTAAAGGTTTTAATTTCTCCATCAAATGTGAATGAGGTCCTTTCTGGGCAGAGTAATCTTGGTTGTAGGTTTTTCTCCTTCATCACTTTAAATATGTCCTGCCACTCCCTTCTGGCTTGCAGAGTTTTTGCTTAAAAATCAGCTGTTAACCTTATGGGGATTCCCTTGTGTGTTATTTGTTGGTTTTCCCCTTGCTGCATTTAATATGTTTTCTTTATATTTAATTTTTGATATTTTTATTAATATGTGTCTTGGCGTGTTTCTCCTTGGATATATCCTGTATGGGACTCTCTGTGCTTCCAGGACTTGATTAATTTTTTCCTTTGCCATATTAGGGAAGTTTTCAACTGTAATCTCTTCAAATATTTTCTCAGTCCCTTTCTTTTCTCTTCTTCTTCTGGGACCCCTGTAATTTGAATGTTGGTGCGTTTATTGTTGTCCCTGATGTCTCTGAGACTGTCCTCAGTTCTTTTCATTCTTTTTTCTTTATTCTGCTCTGCAGTAGTTATTTCCACTATTTTATCTTCCAGGTCACTTATCGGTTCTTCTGCCTCAGTTATTCTGCTATTGATCCCTTCTAGAGTATTTTTAATTTCACTTATTGTGTTGTTCATTGTTGCTTGTTTACTCTTTAGTTCTTCTAGGTCCTTGTTAAATGTTTCTTGCATTTTGTCTATTCTATTTCCAAGATTTTGGATCATCTTTACTATCATTATTCTGAATTCTTTTTCAAGTAGACTGCCTATTTCCTCTTCATTTGTTAGGTCTGGTGTGTTTTGCCCCTGCTCCTTCATCTGCTGTGTGTTTTTCTGTCTTCTCATTTTGCTTATCTTACTGTGTTTGGGGTCTCCTTTTCGCAGGCTGCAGGTTCGGAGTTCCCATTGTTTTTGGTGCCTGTCTCCAGTGGCTAAGGTTGGTTCAGTGGGTTGTGTAAGCTTCCTGGTGGAGGGGACTAGTGCCTGTGTTCTGGTGGATGAGGCTGGATCTTGTCTTTCTGGTGGGCAGGTCCACGTCTGGTGGTGTGTTTTGGGGTGTCTGTGGCCTTATTATGATTTTAGGCAGCCTCTCTGCTAATGGATGGGGCTGTGTTCCTGTCTTACTAGTTGTTTGGCATAGGGTGTCCAGCACTGTAGCTTGCTGGTCGTTGAGTGAAGCTGGGTCTTGGTGTTGAGATGGAGATCTCTGGGAGATTTTCACCATTTGGTATTACGTGGAGCTGGGAGGTCTCTTGTGGACCAGTGTCCTGAGGTTGGCTCTCCCACCTCTGAGGCACAGCCCTGATGCCTGGCTGGAGCACCAAGAGTCTTTCATCCACATGGCTGCTAGTGTTGGAGGGTCTCCTGCAGAGGTGGGGGGCGGCTGTGGCTCACTGCAGGAACAAGGACACTGGCAGCAGAATTTCTGGAAGTACTCTTTGGCGTGAGCCCTCCTGGAGTCTGCCACTAGCCCCACCAAAGGGACTGTAACCACTAGTTTTTTTTTAATTCCAAATATAAATGATAACATACAGTATTTCTTTCTCTGACTTATTTCAGTAAGCATGATACCCTCCAGGTCCATCCATGTTGTATGTAGCATATGGCAAAACTTTTTTCTTTTTTATGGCATAGTAGTATTCCATTCTATATATGTGTGTTTGTGTATATATATTATATATATGTATATATGTATGTGTGTGTTTATATATATGTATGTATATATATAAAATCTCCATTCATCTGTTGATGGACACTTAGATTGCTTCCACATCTTGGCTATTGTAAATAATGCTGCTATGAACATTAGGGTGCATGTATCTTTTCAAAATAGTGTTTTCATTTTTCTCATATATATACCCAGGAGTGGAATAGCTATATCATATGGTAGATCTATTTTTAGTTTTTTGAGGAACCTCTGTACTATTTTCCACAGTGGCTACACCAATTTCCATCGACAGTGTATAAGGGTTCCCTTTTCTCCATATCCTCACATTTGTCATTTGTGGTATTAAGATTTCAACTTTAACTTTTTTATTGAGATATAGTTAATGTACAATAGGAATTACAGGTGTACAACATAATGATCTACAATTTTTAAAGGTTATAGTCCATTTATAGTTATTATAAAATATTGGCTATATTCCCTGTGTTGTACAATATATTTTGTAGTTCGTTTTATACATAATAGTTTCTACCTCTTAATCCCTTACCATCTTGCTATCTTGCTCCCCTTCCCACTCCCCACTGGTAACCCACTAGTTTGTTCTTTATGTCTGTGAGCCTGTTTCCTTTTTGCTACATTTATTAGTTTGTTTTATTTTTTAGATTCCATATATAAGTGATATCATACAGTATTTGTCTTTCTCTGTCTGACTTATTCAACTTAGCATAATACCCTCCTAATCCATCCATGTTGTTGCAAATGGCAAAATTTCATTCTTTTTTATGGCTAAGTAGTATTCCATTGTGTGTGTGTGCGTGTGCGTGTGTGTGTGTGTGTGTGTGTGTAATCACATCTTCTTTATCCATTCATCTGTTGATGGACACTTAGGTTGCTTCCATCTTGGCAATAGTAATTAATGCTGCTATGAACATTGGGGTGCATGTATCTTTTTGAATTGGTGGGGTTTTATTCAGATGTTTACCCAGGAATGGAATTGCTGGGCCCCATGGTAGTTCCATTTTTAGTTTTCGAGAAACTGTCATACTGTTTTACACAGTGGCTGCACCAATTTGCATTCCCACCAACACTGTATGAGGCTTCCCTTTTCTCCAAATGCTCACCAGCATTTGTTATTTGTAGCCTTTTTGATGATAGCCATTCTGACAGGTGTGAGGTGATAGCTCATTGCAATTTTGATTTGTATTGCTCTGATTAGTGACACTGAGCATCTTTTCATGTGCCTGTTAGCCATCTGTATGTGTTCTTTGGAAAATGTCTCTTCAGGTCTTCTGCCTACTTTCTAATGGGTTGTTTTTTGAAACTGAGTTGTATGAGCTGTTTATATATGTTTTATATTAACCCATTATCGGTCATATCATTTGCAAATATTTCTCCCAGTCAGTAGGTTGTCTTTTTGTTTGGTCGATGGTTTCCTTTGCTGTGCAAAACCTTTTAAGTTTAATTAGGGTCCCATTTGTTTACTTTTGCTTTTGTTTCCTTTGCCTTAGGAGACAGATCCCACTCCCCTACCCCCCACAAAAAATGCTAAAATTTATCTTAGTGTTCCACCTGTTTTCTTCTAAGAGTTTTATGGTTTCCAGTCTTACATTTAGGTCTTTAACCCATTTTGAGTTTATATTTACATATGATATGAAAAAATGTTCTAATTTCATTCTTTTATATGTAGCTGTCCAGTTTTCCCCACACCACTTACTAAAGTGACTGTCTTTTCTCCATTATATATTCTTGCCTCCTTTGTCATAGATCAATGGAACCAGAATAGAGAGCTCAGAAATAAACCCACACACTAATGGTCAAATAATCTATGTGCCTGTTTTTGTCCAGTACCATACTGTTTGGATTACTATAGCTTGTAGTATAGCTTGAAGTCAGGAAGCATGGATACCTCCATCTCTGTTCCTCTTAAAATTGTTTTGGCTATTCAGGTGTTTTGTGTTTCCATGCAATATTAAAGCTATTTGATCTAGTCCTGGGAAAATTGCCATTGGTATTTTGATGAGGATTGCATGAAATCTGTGGATTGCCTTGGGTAGTATAGTCATTTTAACAATATTCTCTCTAAACATGAATACAGTATATCTTTCCACCATTTTTCCATCTCTGCCACCTTCAATTTCTTCCATCAGTGCCTTATTTTTTCTGAGCCTGTTCTTTTACCTCCTTAGGTTTATTCCTAGGTATTTTGTTCTTTTTGAACTATCTGATAGTTCATTGTTAGTATATAGAAATGCAGCAAATGTCTGTATATTAATTTTGTATCCTGCAACTTTACCAAATTCATTGGTCAGCTCTAGTAGGTTTCATTGGCATCTTTAGGTTTGTCTATGTATAGTGTCATGTCATCTGCAAACAGTGACAGTTTTACTTCTTCCTTTTCAATTTAGATTCCTTCTATTTCTTTTCCTCCTCTGATTTCTGTGGCTATAACTTCCAATATTATGGTCAATAAAAGTGGCAAGAGTGGGCATCCTTGTCTTGTTCATGATCTGAGAGGAAATGCTTTCAGTTTTTCACTGCTGAGTGTGATGGTAGCTGTCAGTTTATCATATATGGCTTTAAATTATGTTGAAGTATGGTCCCTCTATACTCACTTTGATAATTTTAATCATAAGTGGATGTTGAATTTTGTCACAAGCTTTTCCTGCATCTTTGAGATGATCATATGGTTTTTATTCTTCAATTTGTTAATGTGGTGTATCACACTGATTTGTGGATATTGAAAAATCCTTGCAACCCTGGAATAAATCCCACTTGTATATGGTGTATGAGCCTTTTAATATATTGAATTAAGTTTGCTAATATTTTGCTGAGGATTTTTGCACCTATGTTCATCAGTGATATTGGCCTGTAATTTTCTTTTTTGTGATGTCTTTGTCTGGTTTTGGTATCAGGGTGATGCTGGCATTGTAAATTAGTTCAGAAGTATTCCTTCCTGTGCAATTTTTGGGAATAGTTTGAGAAGGATAAGTGTTAACTCTTCTCCAAATGTTGGGTAGAATTCACCTGTGAACCCATCTGGTTCTGGACTTTTGTTTGGGAGATTTTTAACTAGTGATTTAATTTCATTAGTGGTTATTGGTCTGTTTATATCTTCTATCTTTTCCTGATTCAGTCCTGGGAGATTGTATTGCTATATATTCAACAGTCAATATTTAGTTGGCTTTATCCACAGGTTAAACCTGTCATTACTATTTCTTCTTTCCTGCTTCTTTAAGTTTCCATCTCAGATCTCTTTTCTTTTGCCTGAAGAACAGCATTTAATGTTCTATTTAATGTGGGTGTGCTGTTGTTAAATTTTCCTAGTGTCTTTTTGTTGAAAAGAAGCCTGTTTTACCTGAAAAAAGAACTGTATCTTCAAAGTGCTGTCCTAAAATTTTTACCATCTCATAGTTTCCATTGTTTCTTTTGAGAAGTCAGCAAAATTTTTGTTCCTTTGATGGTACTCCCATGTTATGGCTGATTTTTAAGAATATTTATATACCTCATGGTTGATATTCAGCAATTCTATAATAATGGGTCTAAATGCAGATTTAATTGTTTTTAAGTTTATCTGGTTTGGAGTTCACAGAATTTCTTAAATTTCAAAGCTAACTAAAGGCATAAAGCTACAAGTTCAAGTTTTCTTTTGAAACATTGTTTCTGCCATATTCTCTCCTCTCCTTTTAGAACATCAATTAGTTATACTTTAGCCTTTCTCATGGTGTTCTTTATTTCTGAATACTTTTTCCTGTGTTTTTCATCATTGTCTCTCCATGCCTCTCTGTATTTTCCTACCCATCTTTTATTTTACTTTTTTTTTCAGTTTGCTTAAATTGCTACCAAATCTATTCCTTGAATTCTTAGTATAAATTAGTTTTCATTTTTATATCTGCTATATCCTCTTTTATAGCTTTCAGTTCTCTGGTGAGGTTCTAAATCTTGTCACTTAACTATTGTACTTATTTCGAGAACTTATAATATCCCCCTGATGACTTTAATATATAAAAGCCCCTATGGATCTTTCTATTCTCTATAGTTTCCACTGGTTCTCATTCATGTTCTCTTATTTAGTATATGGTAAATAAATAAATAAATAAATAAATAACCAAGCACAAGAGGAGATATTTTGTTTTAAAGTAATATTTGCAGCTCAAAGATAATACAATTTTTCTTCAGAAATTGTTTGGCTTCTGCCATGTACCTGAGGGCATTAGTAATCCTAACCAAGGGTTAAGATGATGTGAAACTGACCTTCAGTCCCTGCAAGTGCTGTTCTATTTCCAGTTTACCCTTAGGATCACCATGCAGCCTTTCAGAATGCAAATCCAGTATGTGAGTGGGGAAGAGTGGGGGGTCTATGGGTCTTTACCATCTTTTCTTCAATAAACCCTAGACTGTAAATGATTTTTCCTTACTCCTTCTTTGCAGCAAGGCTCAGCCTCTCAGCTGCTTCTTTCAGAATCAGCAAATGTTCCCAAGTCAAAGGGGCTTCCGAATTCCAAGCTCATCACCCTGGATTTATGTCTTCTCTCAGATACTGGCCAAATAATTTCACTATTTTAACTCTCCAATGCCTCAAGTAGACTTTTAAAATCTACTCTTTCTAGCTGTCTTCAGTTCACAGTTACTCCAAAGCAGAAACTTCATAGACTCAATGATATACTTTTATGGTCATTCTTTGGACTGTGGTGTCAAATGCATTTGACCATATAATTCTAGTCCCATTTCTTTCCTAATCCCCATCCTACTTTTTTGACATTTTCATATTGGAAGAGAGGCTGGAACAGTAGCTCCTATCCTTTCAAAGATCGATGGAAATGGGGATTGGCAAAATGATAAACTTCTAAGATCTCACCTCCAATTTAGGTACTGGATTGGGTCCTTTGGAGCTTGTGTGGTGAGTGGTAGAGTAGGAGTGAGAGTGGCATTGAAGCCTCTCCAGCCAGAATCTGAATATGGGATAACATCTACTCTTTTAAAAGCCACGTAGGAAGAAAAGAGACTGGCAACTGGGGTCTGGGATTCACATTTCTGCCAACATTTCCTGAATACTTATGATCCAGGTCCTGGAATAACCTTTGGGGATATAATTGCCATTCTCAGTCTCTAGTATGGAAAATAAACATGGAAACAGATACTTTCAACAAAGAGGATATGATTTATTAAGCACTTACTATGTGTCAGATGTTTTTAATATATTTTTAAAACAAGTTCTAGAATCAAATGTTGGGAGATTAAGAAATTTACCCAGTTACACATTTATATAGAGAGAGATTCTGAGTATACTTTGTTAAAATGCTTTGCATCTTAGCCATTACATACATAAATTTATTGACTCTTTACATCCTCCAATAATATTTTGAGGTTGTAAGTAGGGTGGGGATGATAATCCTATTTTGCAATGATGAAATTGAGACCCATAGAAAAACTTATCCAAAAAGTCATTTGTTGGACTTTTCAGACTCAGATTCTGACTAAAAGGCATTTGGCTTGGAATTCTCTAAAAATCTCTAAGAAGGGAGACAATGAGATTTGAGAAAGCTACAAAAAGGCAAAGAACAGGGCTAGGGATATACAAAGGAAATAACACGTTGTTCAGATTTATTTACTATTTGCCTTTTATGAAAATGCACAAAGCTAATGATCCAGACAGAAAATACAGACTTATTAGGTAATGTCTAGGAACTAATATATCCACAGATCAGGTTCTATTCAAATATAGAGAGCAAGACTGGGGCTAAGTAGGAGACCATAATGGATTAAAGGAACTCTTCCCTGGGCACTGACTGTCCTCTTACATGTTGCTATTATTGATATTGACAATTATTGAATTGTTCTTTGGGCAATGTGCTAATTTTTTAAGTATGTTTTAAAAAGTCCATTTTTTTTATAAAATCCATTTTATGGACTAGAAAACTGAATTTCCCATACTCATGATGCTTTACCATTCTAACTTGTTAGTTGCAGAATAAAGAGTAAAACTTGAGAAATGGAACTTTATGAAATAACATCATCAAAATGGCAAGATAGGAGTTATCTACTGTCTTCCCCTCCAAAGAACACGAATTTTGACAGTCACAGATGAGAGTACCTTTGTGGAAGCCCAGGAGTACAGCAGAGACGTTCCAGCATACTACTGGGGCAAAAAAGAGATTAGATGCACGAAGAAGGTAAGAACCTTCTTCTTCTTCTTCTTCTTCTTTCTCCTCCTCCTCCTCCTCCTCCTCCTCTTCCCCCTCCCCCCCTCCCCCTCCCCTCCCCCTCCCCCTCCTCCTCCTCCCTGTTTCACTTTACCCATGAACCCCTTCCCCAAGGTGGCACAGCTCAGTGCCAAGAGAGACATTCTCAGAATATGATGTACCCAATGGGGGAAAGTGAGTGTGTGAGTGAGTGCCCAGATTCCCCAGTTGTGTAGGAGGCTACCTAAGAGAACCACTTCTTTCTCCTCTCATCCAGAATACTGAGGAGTGCTGAACAACGGTGGGGTGGGGTGGGTAGGGAGGGGGCCAGGGAGTGGCTGGGAGAACAGCTGCCAGGGGTATCTGAGAGCGTCAAAGCAGATCCTACTACCTGCTTTGCAGACTCCTTCAGAAAGCCCATGCATGAGCCACTAGGATTGCCTTGTAGGCAGATTCACCCAAGTAGCCCATGGGCACCTTCAATGCTCTGTGCACCTCACTCATAAAAACCCTACACCATGGAAAAAATCACAAATCTGATTTTTTTAATGGGCAAAGAAACTGAATACATTTTTACAAAGAAGAAACGTACTTGGCCAGCAAGTACATGAAAATATGCTCAATATCACTAAATATCAGGGAAATGCAAATTAAAACCTCACACCTATTCGGATGGCTATTATCAAAAAGACAGGAGATAAATGTTGGCAAGGATGTAGAGAAAAAGGAACCCTTGGGCACTGTTGAGGGGAATGTAAATTAGTACAGCCACTATAGAAAATAGTTGGAGCTTTCTCAAAAAATTAAAAATAAAACTACTATATGATCCAGCAATTCCACTTCTGGGTATATATCCAAAAGAAATAAAATCTGGAGAGAGATATGCACCCTCATGTTCATTCCATCATTATCCACCATACCCAGGACACAGAGGCAAACTTAAGTGCCTTTCCACTGATGAAGAGATAAAGAAAATGTAGTATATATACATAATAGAATATTATTCAGTCATAAAGAAGAAATCCTTTGACTTGTGACAACATGGAGGGCTTGAGGGCTTTGTGCTAAGTGAAATAATTCAGATACAGACATACTTCATGATCTCACTTGTATGTAGAATCTAAAATTTCAAACTCATAGTAACAGAAAAATGTGGTTGCCAGGGCCTGGGGTTTGGTGGCAATGAGATATTTGTCAAAGGGTACAAACTTCCATTTATGAGTTCTGGGAATCTAGCCCACGGCATGGTGACTACAGTTAGTAATTCTATCGATACATCATATACAGTTGACCCTTGAACAACAGGGGTTTGGACTGTGCAAGTCCATTTATATGTTGATTTTTTTAAACATCTTTATTAGAGTATAATTGCTTTACAATGGTGTGTCAGTTTCTGCTTTATAACAAAGTGAATCAGTTATACATATACATATGTCCCCATATCTCTTCCCTCGTGCATCTCCCTCCCTCCCACCCTCCCTATCCCACCCCTCTAGGTGGTCACAAAGCACCGAGCTGATCTCCCTGTGCTATGCGGCTGCTTCCCACGAGCGATCTACTTTACGTTTGGTAGTGTATATATGTCCATGCCACTCTCTCACTTTGTCTCAGCTTACCCTTCCCCCTCCCCATATCCTCAAGTCCATTCTCTAGTAGGTCTGCATCTTTATTCCCGTCTTGCCCCTACGTTCTTCTGACCATTTTCTTTTTTTTTTTTCTTTTAGATTCCATATATATGGGTTAGCATACGGTATTTGTTTTTCTATTTCTGACTTACTTCCCTCTGTATGACAGTCTCTAGGTCCATCCACCTCACTAAAAATAACTCAGTTTCATTCCTTTTTATGGCAGAGTAATATTCCATTGTACATATGTGCCACATCTTCTTTATGCATTCATCTGTTGATGGACACTTAGGTTGCTTCCATGTCCTGGCAATTGTAAATAGAGCTGCAATGAACATTTTGGTACATGACTTTTTTTTTTTTTATCATCTTTATTGGAGTATAATTGCTTTACAATGGTGTGTCAGTTTCTGCTTTATAACAAAGTGAATCAGTTATACATATACATATGTTCCCATATCTCTTCCCTCTTGCATCTCCTTCCCTCCTACCCTCCATATCCCACCCCTCTAGGTGATCACAAAGCACCGAGCTGATCTCCCTGTGCTATGCGGCTGCTTCCCACTAGCTATCTATTTTACGTTTGGTAGTATATATATGTCCATGCCACTCTCTCACTTTGTCACAGCTTACACTTCTCCCTCCCCATATCCTCAAGTCCATTCTATAGTAGGTCTCTGTCTTTATTCCCATCTTGCCCCTAGGTTCCCCATGACCACTTTTTTTTTCTTAGATTCCATATATATGTGTTAGCATGTGGTATTTGTTTTTCTCTTTCTGACTTACTTCACTCTGTATGACAGACTCTAGGTCCATTCACCTCACTACAAATAACTCAATTTCGTTTCTTTTTATGGCTGAGTAATATTCCATTGTATATATGTGCCACATCTTCTTTATCCATTCATCTGTGGATGGACACTTAGGTTGCTTCCATGCCCTGGCTATTGTAAATAGAGCTGCAGTGAACATTTTGGTACGTGACTCTTTATTATTTTTTTTTTTTAAAGATACTAAGTTATCAAGAGGCTAATTTTATGTTACCTGGACCAGCTAAGGCATTTTTTAAAATTTATTTATTTTTATTTATTATTTATTTTTGGCTGTGTTGGGTCTTCGTTTCTGTGCGAGGGCTTTCTCTAGTTGCGGCAAGTGGGGGCCATTCTTCATCGCGGTGCGTGGGCCTCTCACTATCGCGGCCTCTCTTGTTGTGGAGCACAGGCTACAGACGCGCAGGCTCAGTAGTTGTGGCTCACGGGCCTATTTGCTCCGCGGCATGTGGGATCTTCCCAGACCAGGGCTCGAACCCGTGTCCCCTGCATTGGCAGGCAGATTCTCAACCACTGCGCCACCAGGGAAGCCCACGTGACTCTTTTTGAATTATGGTTTTCTCAGAGTATATGCGCACAAGTGGGATTGCTGGGTCATAAGGTAGTTCTATTTTTAGTTTTTTAAGGAACCTCCATACTGTTCTCCAGAGTGGCTGTATCAATTTACATTCCCACCAACAGTGCAAGAGGGTTCCCTTTTCTCCACACCCTCTCCAGAATTTATTGTTTGTAGATTTTTTGATGATGGCTATTCTGACTGGTGTGAGATGATATCTCACAGTTTTGATTTTCATTTCTCTAATGATTAATGATGTTGAGTATTCTTTCATGTGTTTGTGGCAATCTGCATATCTTCTTTGGAGAAATGTCTATTTAGGTCTTCCGCCCATTTTTGGATTGGGTTGTTTGTTTTTTTTGATATTGAGCTGCATGAGTTGCTTGTATGTTTTGGAGATTATTCCTTTGTCAGTTGCTTCATTTGCAAATATTTTCTCCCATTCTGAGGGTTGTCTTTTCGTCTTCTTTATGGTTTCCTTTGCTGTGCAAAAGCTTTTAAGTTTCATTAGGTGCCATTTTTTTATTTTTGTTTTTATTTCCATTTCACTAGGAGGTGGGTCAAAAAGGATCTTGCTATGATTTATGTAATAGAGTGTTCTGCCTATGTTTTCCTCTAAGAGTTTGATAGTGTCTGCCCTTACATTTAGGTCTTTAATGCATTTTGAGTTTATTTTTATGTATGGTGTTAGGGAGTGTTCTAATTTCACTCTTTTACATGTAGCTGTCCAGTTTTCCCAGCACTACTTATTGAAGAGGCTGTCTTTTCTCTATTTTATATTCTTGCCTCCTTTATCAAAGATAAGGTGACCATATGTGCATGGGTTTATCTCTGGGCTTTCTATCCTGTTCCATTGATCTACATTTCTGTTTTTGTGCCAGTACCAAACTGTCTTGATTACTGTAGCTTTGTAATATAGTCTGAAGTCAGGGAGCCTGATTCCTCCAGCTCCATTTTTCGTTCTCAAGATTGCTTTGGCTATTCGGGGTCTTTCTTGTTTCCATACAAATTGTGTACTTTTTTGTTCTAGTTCTGTGAAAAATGCCAGTGGTAGTTTGATAGGGATTGCATTGAATCTGTAGATTGCTTTGGGTAGTAGAGTCATTTTCACAATGTTGATTCTTCCAACCCAAGAACATGGTATATCTCTCCATCTGTTGGTATCATCTTTAATTTCTTTCATCAGTGTCTTATAATTTTCTGCATACAGGTCTTTTGTCTCCTTAGGTAGGTTTATTCCTAGATATTTTATTCTTTTTGTTGCAATGGTAAACGGGACTGTTTTCTTAATTTCACTTTCAGATTTTTCATCATTAGTGTATAGGAATACAAGGGATTTCTGTGC
The DNA here is from genome assembly GCF_028021215.1 of Eschrichtius robustus. Taxonomy (NCBI): domain Eukaryota; kingdom Metazoa; phylum Chordata; class Mammalia; order Artiodactyla; family Eschrichtiidae; genus Eschrichtius; species Eschrichtius robustus. The sequence continues at coordinate 63,994,158 of NC_090834.1, read as the reverse complement.
ATTAATTTTGTATCCTGCTACTTTACCAAATTCATTGATTAGCTCTAGTAAATTTCTGGTAGCATCTTTAGGATTCTCTAAGTATAGTATCATGTCATCTGCAAACAGTGACAGCTTTACTTCTTCTTTTCCAATTTGGATTCCTTGTATTTCTTTTTCTTCTCTGACTGCTGTGGCTAAAACCTCCAAAACTATGTTGAATAATAGTGGTGAGAGTGGGCAACCTTGTCTTGTTCCTGATCTTAGTGGAAATGGTTTCAGTTTTTCACCATTGAGGATGATGTTGGCTGTGGGTTTGTCATATATGGCCTTTATTATGCTGAGGAAACTTCCCTCTATGCCTACTTTCTGGAGGGTTTTTATAATAAATGGGTGTTGAATTTTGTCGAAAGCTTTCTCTGCATCTATTGAGATGATCATATGGTTTTTCTCCTTCAATTTGTTAATATGGTGTATCACGTTGACTGATTTGCATATATTGAAGAATCCTTGCATTCCTGGAATAAACCCCACTTGATCATGGTGTATGATCCTTTTAATGTGCTGTTGGATTCTGTTTGCTAGTAGTTCGTTGAGGATTTTTGCATCTATGTTCATCAGTGATATTGGCCTGTAGTTTTTTTTCTTTGTGACATCTTTGTCTGGTTTTGGTATCAGAGTGATGGTGGCCTCATTAGAATGAGTTGGGGAGTGTTCCTCCCTCTGCTATATTTTGGGAGAGTTTGAGAAGGATAGATGTTAGCTCTTCTCTAAATGTTTGATAGAATTCGTCTGTGAAGCCATCTGGTCCTGGGCTTTTGTTTGTTGGAAGATTTTTAATCACAGTTTCAATTTCAGTGCTTGTGATTGGTCTGTTCATATTTTCTATTTCTTCCTGGTTCAGTCTCGGCAGGTTGTGCATTTCTAAGAATTTGTCCATTTCTTCCAGGTTGTCCATTTTATTGGCATAGAGTTGCTTGTAGTAATCTCTCATGATCCTTTGTATTTCTGCATTGTCAGTTGTTACTTCTTTTTCATTTCCAATTCTATTCATTTGAGTCTTCTCCCTTTTTTTCTTGATGAGTCTGGCTAATGGTTTATCAATTTTGTTTATCTTCTCAAAGAACCAGCTTTTAGTTTTATTGATCTTTGCTATCATTTCCTTCATTTCTTTTTCATTTATTTCTGATCTGATCTTTATGATTTCTTTCCTTCTGCTAACTTTGGGGTTTTTATGTTCTTCTTTCTCTAATTGCTTTAGGTGTATGGTTAGGTTGTTTATTTGAGATGTTTCTTGTTTCTTAAGGTAGGCTTGTATAGCTATAAACTTCCCTCTTAGAACTGCTTTTGCTCCATCCCATAGGTTTTGGGTCGTTGTGTTTTCATTGTCATTTGTTTCTAGGTATTTTTTGATTTCCTCTTTGATTTCTTTGGTGATCTCTTGGTTATTAAGTAGTGTGTTGTTTAGCCTCCGTGTGTTTGTATCTCTTACAGATTTTTTCCTGTAATTGATATCGAGTCTCATAGTGTTGTGGTCGGAAAAGATACTTGAAACGATTTCAATTTTCTTAAATTTACCAAGGCTTGATTTGTGACCCAAGATAGGATTTATCCTGGAGAATGTTCCATGAGCACTTCAGAAGAATGTGTATTCTGTTGGTTTTGGATGGAATGTCCTATAAATATCAATTAAGTCCATCTTGTTTAATGTATCATTAAAAGCTTGTGTTTCCTTATTTATTTTCATTTTGGATGATCTGTCCATTGGTGAAAGTGTGGTGTTAAAGTCCCCTTCTATGATTGTGTTATTGTCGATTTCCCCTTTTACGGCTGTTAGTATTTGCCTTATGTATTGAGGTGCTCCTATCTTGGGTGCATAAATATTTACAGTTGTTATATCTTCTCCTTGGATTGATCCCTTGATCATTATATAGTGTCCTTCTTTGTCTCTTGTAATACTCTTTGTTTTAAAGTCTATTTTGTCTGATATGAGAATTGCTACTCCAGCTTTCTTTTGATTTCCATTTGCATGGAATATCTTTTTCCATCCCCTCACTTTCAGTCTGTATGTGTCCCTACGTCTGAAGTGGGTCTCTTGTAGACAGCATATATACGGGTCTTGTTTTTGTATCCATTCAGCCAGTCTATGTCTTTTGATTGGAGCATTTAATCCATTTACATTTAAGGTAATTATCGATATGTTTGTTCCTATTCCCATTTTCTTAATTGTTTTGGGTTTATTATTGTAGGTCTTTTCCTTCTCTTGTGTCTCCTGCCTAGAGAAGTTCCTTTAGCACTTGTTGTAGGGCTGGTTTTGTGGTGCTGAATTCTCTTAGCTTTTGCTTAGCTTTTGCTTTTAATTTTTCCATCAATATGAATGAGATCCTTGCTGGGTAGAGTAATCTTGTTTGTAGGTTTTTCTCTTTCATCACCTTAAATATGTCCTGAACCTCCCGTCTGGTTTGCAGAGTTTCTGCTGAAAGATCAGCTGTTAACCTTATGGGTTTCCTTTATGTGTTACTTGTTGTTTTCCCCTTGCTGCTTTTAATATTTGTTCTTTGTATTTAATTTTTGATAGTTTGGTTAATATGTGTTTCTCCTTGGATTTATCCTGTATGGGACTCTCTGTGCTTCCTGGACTTGATTAACTATTTCCTTTCCCATATTAGGGAAGTTTTTAACTATAATCTCTTCAGTTATTTTCTCAGTCCCTTTCTTTTTCTCTTCGTTTTCTGGGATCCCTATAATTCGAATGTTGGTGCATTTAATGTTTTCCCAGAGGTCTCTCAGACTGTCCTCTATTCTTTTCATTGTTTTTCTTTATTCTGCTCTGCAGTAGTTATTTCCACTATTTTATCTTCCAGGTCACTTATCCGTTCTTCTGCCTCTGTTATTCTGCTCTTGATTCCTTCTAGAGAATTTCTAATTTCATCTATTGTGTTGTTCATCTCTGTTTGTTTGCTCTTTAGTTCTTCTAGGTCCTTGTTAAACGTTTCTTGTATTTTCTCCATTCTATTTCCACGATTTTGGATCATCTTTACTCTCGTTATTCTGAATTCTTTTTCAAGTAGACTGCCTATTTGCTCTTCATTTGTTAGGTCTGGTGGGTTTTTGCCTTGCTCCTTCATCTGCTGTGTGTTTCTCTGTCTTCTCACTTTGCTTAACTTACTGTGTTTGGGGTCTCCTTTTCACAGGCTGCAGGTTTGTAGTTTCCATTGTTTTTGATGTCTGTCTGCAGTGGCTAAGGTTGGTTCAGTGGGTTGGGTAGGCTTCCTGGTGGAGGGGCCTAGTGCCTGTGTTCTGGTGGATGAGGCTGGATCTTGTCTTTCTGGTGGGCAGGTCCACGTCTGGTGGTGTGTTTTGGGGTGTCTGTGGCCTTATTATGGTTTTAGGCAGCCTCTGTACTAATGGATGGGGTTGTGTTCCTGTCTTGCTAGTTGTTTGGCATAGGGTGTCCAGCACTGTAGCTTGCTGGTCGTTGAGTGGAGCTGGGTCTTCGCATTGAGATGGAGATCTCTGGGAGTTTTTCGCTGTTTGATATTACATGGAGCTGGGAGGTCTCTTGTGGACCAGTGCCCTGCACTTGGCTCTCCCACCTCAGTGGCACAGCCCTGACACCTGGCTGGAGCACAAAGAGCCTGTCCTCCACACAGCTCAGAATAAAAGGGAGAATAAAAAGAAGGAAAGAAAGAAGAAGATAAAATAAAGTTATTAAAATAAAAAATAATTACGAAAAAAAAATTTTAGGCAATAAAAAAAAACAAAAACGGACAGACAGAACCCTAGGACAAATGGTAAAAGCAAAGCTATACAGACAAAATCACAGAAAGAAGCATACACATACACACTCACAAAAAGAGAAAAAGGGGAAAAATATATATATATATCGTTGCTCCCAAAGTCCACCTCCTCAATTTGGGATGATTCCTTGTCTATTCAGGTATTCCACAGATGCAGGGTACATCAAGTTGATTGTGGAGATTTAATCCGCTGCTCCGGAGGCTGCTGGGAGAAATTTCCCTTTCTCTTCTTTGTTCACACAGCTCCTGGGGTTCAGCTTTGGATTTGGACCCGCCTCTGCATGTAGGTCCTCTGAGGGCATCTGTTTTTTGCTCAGACAGGACGGGGTTAAAGGAGCAGCTGATGTGGGGGCTCTGGCTCACTCAGGCCAGGGGGAGGGAGGGGTACGGATGTGGGGCGAGCCTGCGGCGGCAGAGGCCGGCGTGACGTTGCACCAGCCTGAGGCGCGCCGTGTGTTCTCCCGGGGAAGTTATCCCTGGATCTCAGGACCCTGGCAGTGGCAAGCTGCACAGGTTCCCGGGAGGGGAGGTGTGGATAGTGACCTGCGCTTGCACACAGCCTTCTTGGTGGCAGCAGCAGCAGCCTTAGCGTCTCATGCCCGTCTCTGGGGTCTGCGCTGATAGCCACGGCTCGCGCCCGTCTCTGGAGCTCCTTTAAGCGGCGCTCTTAATCCCCTCTCCTCATACACCAGGAAACAAAGAGGCAAGAAAAAGTCTCTTGCCTCTTAGGCAGGTCCAGACCTTTTCCCGGACTCCCTCCCGGCTAGCTGTGGCGCACTAGCCCCTTCAGGCTGTGTTCATGTCGCCAACCCCAGTCCTCTCCCTGGGATCCGACCTCTGAAGCCCGAGCCTCAGCTCCCAGCCCCCGCCTGCCCCGGCGGGTGAGCAGACAAGCTTCTTGGGCTGGTGAGTGCTGGTCGGCACCGATCTTCTGTGCGGGAATCTCTCCGCTTTGCCCTCCGCACCCCTGTGGCTGCGCTCTCCTCCGTGGCTCCGAAGCTCCCCACCTGCAGTCTCCGCCACCTGCAGTCTCCGCCCACGAACGGCCTTCCTAGTGTATGGAAACCTTTCCTCCTTCACAGCTCCCTCCCACTGCTGCAGGTCCTGTCCCTATTCTTTGTCTCTGTTTTTTCTTTTTTCTTTTACCCTACCCAGGTACATGGGGAGTTTCTTGTCTTTTGGGAGGTCTGAGGTCTTCTGCCAGCATTCAGTAGGTGTTCTGTAGGAGTTGTTCCACATGTAGATGTATTTCTGATGTATTTTTGGATAGGAAGGTGATCTCCACATCTTAGTCTTCCGCCATCTTGAAGCTCTGATTTTTTTTTTTTTCACTAAATGCATACTACATTACTACATGAATCGTAGTTGATTGAATCTGCAGATGTGGAATCGTGGATCCCACGGCTAACTGTAAAGTTACTGGTAAATTTTCCACTGTGCCCCTAACCCCCTCATTGTTCAAAAGCCAAATGTCCTTTATTTTCCAAAATTTTTTTAAATTGAAGTATAGTTGATTTACAGTGTTGTGATAGTTTCTGGTGTACAGCAAAGTGATTCAGTTACATTATATGTGTGTGTGTATATATATATATATATATATATATATATACACACACACACACTCACACACTTTTTCAGATTCTTTTCCATTATAGGTTATAGGTTATTCCATTATAGGGTTATTACAAGATATTGAATAACCTATAATGTTATTCCATTATAGGTTATAGGTTCCATTATAGGTTATTACAAGATATTGAATATAGTTCCCTGTGCTATACAGTAGGTCTTGTTTATTTTATATATAACACTGTCAAATTTTCAAGGAACTCGTTTTTAATTTTTATTTTATATTAAAGTATGATTTAACAATGTTGTGTTAGTTTCAGGTGTACAGCCAAGTGATTCAGTTATAAATATACATGTATCTATTCTTTTTCAAATTCTTTTCCCATTTAGGTTATTACAGAATATTGAGCAGAGTTCCTTATACTATGCAGTAGGTCCTTCTTAGTTATTTATTTTAAATATAGTAGTATGTATATGTCCATCCCAAACTACCAATTTATCCCTCCTCCCCACCTTTCCCCTTTGGTAATCATAAGTTTGTTTTCTAAGTCTGTGAGTCTGTTTCTGTTTTATAAATAAGTTCATTTGTATCATTTTTCAGATTCCACATATAAGCAATATCATATAATATTTGTCTTTCTCTGACTTCACTTAGCATTATAATCTCTACATCTATCCATGTTGCAAAATGGCATTATTTCATTCTTTTTTATAGCTGAGTAATATTCCATTGTGTGTATATACCACATCTTTTTATCCATTCATCTGTCAATGGACATTTAGGTGACTTCCAAGTCTTGGCTATTGTAAAGAGTGCTACAGTGAACATTGGGGTGCATGTATCTTTTTGCATTAGAGTTTTCTCCAGATATATGCCCAGGAGTGGGATTGCTGGATCTTATACTAACTCTACATTTAGTTTTAAAAGGAAATTCGTACTGTTCTCCATAGTGGCTGCACCAATTTATATTTCCACCAACAGGGTAGGAGGGTTCCCTTTTTTCCACACCATCTCCAGCATTTATTACTTGTAGACTTCTTGATGATGGCCATTCTGACTGGTGTGAAGTGGTACCTCATTGTAGTTTTGATTTCTCTAATAATTAGTGATGTTGAGCATCTTTTCATGTGTTTCTTGGTCATATGCCTGTCTTCTTTAGAGAAATGTCTGTTTAGGTCTTCTGCCCATTTTTTTGATTTTTTTTTTTTTTTGATATTGAGCTTCATGAGCTATTTGTAAATTTTGGTGATTAATCCTTGTTGATTGCATCATTTGCAAATATTTTCTCCCATTCTGTGGGTTGTCTTTTCGTTTTGTTTATGGTTTCCTTTGCTGTGCAAAAGCTTTTGAGTTTAATTAGGTCCCATTTGTTTATTTTTGGTTTTATTTTCATTACTCTAGGAGGTGGGTCAGAAAATATCTTGCTGCAATTTAGGTCAAAGGGTGTTCTTCCTATGTTTTCCTCTAAGAGTTTTATAGTATCTGGTCTTACATTTAGGTCTTTAATCCATTTGGAGTTTATTTTTGTGTATGGTGTTAAGGAGTGTTCTTATTTCATTCCTTTACATGTGGCTGTACCGTTTTCCCTGCACCACTTAGTGAAGAGGCTGTCTTTTCTCCATTGTATATACTTGCCTGCTTTGTCATAGATTAGGTGACTATAGGTGTGTGCATTTATTTCTGGGCTTTCTATCCTGTTCCATTGATCTACATTTCTGGTTTTGTGCCAGTATCATACTGTTTTGATGACTGTAGTTTTTTAGTATAGTCTGAATTCAGGTAATCTGATTCCTCCAGCTCTGTGTTTCTCAAGATTGCTTTGGCTATTTGGGGTCTTTTGTGTTTCCATACAAAACGTAAAATTTTTTGTTCTAGTCCTGTGAAAAATGCTATTGATAATTTGATAGGGATTGCATTGAATCTGTAGATTGCCTTGGGTAGTATAGTCATTTTGACAATATTAATTCTCCCATTCCAAGAACATGGTATATCTTTCCATCTGTTTGTGTCATCTTTGATTTCTTTCATCAGCATCATATAGTTTTCAGAGTATAGGTCTTTTGCCTCCTTAGGTAGGTTTATTCCTAGGTATTTTATTTTTTTGATGCGATGGTAAACAGGATTGTTTCTTTAATTTCTCTCTGATCTTTCATGGTATAGAAATGCAATAGTTTTCTGTGTATTCATTTTGTATAATGCAATTTTAGTGAATTCAGTGATGAGCTCTAGTAGTTTTCTGGTAGCATCTTTAGGATTTTCTATGTATAGTATCATGTCATCTGCAAACAGTGACAGTTTTACTTTTTCTTTTCCAATTTGTATTCCTTTTATTTCTTTTTCTTCTGATTGCCATGGCTAAGACTTCCAAAACTATGTTGAATAAAAGTGGTGACAGTGGACATCCTTGTCTTGTTCCTGATCTTAGAGGAAATGCTTTCAGCTTTTCACAATTGAGTATGATGTTAGCTGTAGGTTTGTCATATACAGCCTTTATTATGGTGAGGTATGTTCCCTCTATGCCCACTTTCTGGAGAATTTTTATCATAAATGGGTGTCGAATTTTATCAAAAGCTTTTCCTGTATCTATTGAGATGATCATATGGTTTTTATTCTTCAGTTTGTTAATGTGGTGTGAAACATTGATTTTACATATGTTGAAGAATACTTGTATCCCTGGGACAAATCCTGCTTGATTGTGGTGTATGATCGTTTTAATGTATTGTTGGATTTGATTTGCTAGTATTGATATTTTGTTGAGGATTGTAGTGTTTATATTCAATCAGTGAGAATTGGCTTGTAATTTTTTTTTTTTGTATTTTTGTCTGGTTTTGGTATCATGATGATGGTGGCCTCATAGAATCAGTTTAGGTGTGTTCATTCTTCTGCAATTTTTGGAAGAGTTTCAGAAGGATAGGTGATAACTTTCCTCTAAATGTTTGATAAAATTCAGCTGTAAAGCCATCTGGTCTTGGACTTTTGTTTGTTGGGAGTTTTTAAATCACAGTTTCAATTTCAGTACTTGTGATTGGTCTGTTCATATTTTCTATTTCTTCCTGGTTCAGTCTTGGGAGATTGTACCTTTCAAAGAATTTGTTCTTATCTTGCAGGTTGTCCATTTTATTGGCATATAGTTGCTTGTAGTAGTCTCTTATGATCCTGTGTATTTCTGCTGTGCCCTTTGTAACTTCTCCTTTTTCATTTTCTAATTTTATTGATTTGAGTCCTCTCCCTCTTTCTGGATGAATCTGGCTAAAGGTTTATCAATTTTGTTTATCTTTTCAAAGAACCAGCTTTTAGTTTAATCTTTTCTATTGTTTTCTTTATCTCTGTTCCATTTATTTCTGCTCTGATCTTTATGATTTCTTTCCTTCTACTCACTTTGAGTTTTGTTTGTTCTTTCTCTAGTTGTTTTAGGTGTAAGGTTAGTTTGTTTGAGATTTTTCTTGTTTCCTGAGGTAAGTTTGTATTGCTTCCTGAGGTAAGTTTGTATTGCTATAAACTTGCCACTTAGAACTGCTTTTGCTGCATCCCATAGGTTTTGGATTGTTGTGCTTTCATTTTTGTTTCTCTCTAGGTGTTTTTTGATTTCCTCTTTGATTTCTTCAGTGATCCATTCAAGGTCCTTGTTAAACATTTCTTATATATTCTCAATCTCTGCCTCCATTCTTTTTCCGAGATCTTGGATCATCTTTACTATCAATATTCTGAATTCTTTTTTGGGTAGATTTCCTATCTCCACTTCACTTAGTTGTTTTTCTGGTGTTTTACCTTGTTCCTTCATCTGGAACATATTCCTCTGCCATCTCAGGTTGTCTAACTGTCTGTGCTTGTGGTCTCCATTTTGTGGTCTGCAGGATTGTAGTTTTTCTTGCTTCTGCTCTCTGCCCCCTGGTGGGTGAGGCTAGTCTAAGAGGCTTGTGCAGGCTTCCTGGTGGGAGGGACTGGTTCCTGCCCACTGGTGGGTGGACCTGGATCTTGTCCCTCTGGTGCACAGGGCCATGTCAAGGGATGTGTTTACTGGGAAGCTAAGGGCTCTGGAAGACTTTAGGCTGACTGTCTGCTGATGGGTGTGGCTGTGTTCCTGCCCTGCTGGTGTTTAGCCTGAGGCATTCCAGCACTGGAGCCTACAGGCTTCTGGGTGGGACCAGGTCTTGGTGAGAAAATGGCAGCCTCCAGGAGAGCTCACACCAATGAGTAATCCCCAGAATTACTGCCACGAGTCTTTGTCCCCACAATGAACCACAGCCGACCCCTCTACCTCCACAGGATACCATCCAATACTAGCAGATAGGTCTGGCCCAGTCTCTTATGAGGTCACTGCTTTTTCCCCTGGGTCCTGATGCACACGAGACCTTGTGTTCACCCTCCAAGAGTGGAGTTCGTTTCCCCCAGTCCTGTAGAATTCCTTCAATCAAACCCCGCTGGCTTTCAAAGCCAGATGCTCTGGTGGCTGTTTCTCACATTGCCAGACCCACAGGCTGGGATGCCTGACATGGGGCACAGAACTTTAACTCCTGTGGGAGAACCTCTGTGATATAATTTTTTTCCAGTTTTTGGGTTACCTACCTGGTGGGTATGGGATTTGATTTTATTGCAGTTGTGCCCTCCTACCATCTCATTGTGGCTTCTTCTTTATCTTTGATTGTAGGATATCTTTTTTGGTAGTTTCCAGCATTTTTCTTTTTTGTCTATGGTTGTTCAGCAGTTAGTTGTGATTTTGACATTTTAATAAGAAGAGTGAGCCCATGTCCTGCTCCTCTGCCATCTTGTCTCCACCCAAAGCCTCAAATAACTTAGATCATTGGCTCATTATGACAGATAAAATTCAGGAACAGTCAGATGGAAGACATACAGAGAGGAAGGTATAGGAAAAGGGCTTGGAGCTTCCATGCCCTTTCCAGGCTGCCATTCTCCCAAAAGTCAAGTGTACTTGATAGTTGCTAAGAGAGTAGACTTAAATGTTCTCACCACAAAAAAGTATTATAATTGTATGAAGTAACAGATGTGTTAACCTTATTGTGTTAATCATTTAATAATATTGATACATGTGTATCATATCATCACATTGTAGACCTTAAACTTAATGTTGTGCCAATTATAGCTCAAGAAATCTGATGGGGGGAGAAAAGGAACTTTAAAATCAAACCTAACTCCTGTATCCTACATCTCCATGTCCTTCCAATTTTGCCTAAGATTTTAACAATTCCTTTAACTTGCATCTATACCAGGGAGAGAGCAATAATCTTCTAGAACAGAGGATCTTAACGTGTGGTAAAACAGATATTTCCCAGAGATGGTTGGAAGATAGCCTAGAGCTTTATGAAAAAAGCAATCACAATCATTTTTTTTAACATTTAGAACAAATAATCAATTTTGCACTTTCAAAATGGCACCTGAGTGGTAGAGAGGAGGAAGACAGAAAAGTAAGACAGGAGCCAACCACGCCAGTGAGGAGGTTGAAATAAGAGTTCAGGGCCTAGCTATAAGGATACAGAAGAGAGAGACCACTGTAGGAATAATTGGGAAATCTCAAGGAAGGTTCTCTATTCAAGATGGAATATCATGAATCACTAATGGTGATTGTAAAGGTAGCTCTTTTGTATGTACGTCAGAACTTCCTATAGGAAACATTTTCACAGATTTTCTTAAATCACTCTCCACACTCTAAGCATATTAAGTATATGGTAGAAAAAATTGGAGAGAAATTGTTAAAAAAAAAATACATTGGCCACAAATTTTTCAAACATTAACATGTTCACCCAGAAATCAAAAAAATGAAACTATTGCATTTGTGCTCTCATCTATATAAAAATACAGTAAGTCCCCTACATACAAACCTTCAAGTTGCAAACTTTCGAAGATGCGAACGTGTGTTCACATGTCCAATCACGTAAGTTAGTTCACATGTCTGGTGTACATTGTCACGTGCATGCATCATCTACAAGTGATTGTGCTTTTGTGTATTTCACTGTGTAGTACTGTATAAAGTAGAGTAGTACAGTATCTTTATTTCAAGCCAAGGATGTCTGGAAGAAAGCGTAAAAGCAGTGGTGATGTAGCTGGTACTGCTGAAGAACTGAAGAGATTCACGACACAGGAAATGGCAAGGGAATTTTCTTTGAGGAGGAACTGTTAGTTTTTGAGGCACAGGACCCAAACGTAGAATGGTATATGAAGGTTGCAGCAGCCATTCAGAATGCAATCCAGTGCTACCATGTCATCTATGACGAGGAAAAAAAAAGCCACTACCCAGACATCACTGGATCTTTTCTTCAAGAGGGTAACCAGAATTGAATCCAGCAAGGAACCAGAACCTGTGTCATCAACATTGGGTATGAGTGAAATTGCAGCTTGCCCTCCGCCTCCTATTGCTGACGATCCTTCAGCTCTACCATCTCCCACCTCTTCTCCCTCCACCAGTCAGTAACTCTTCCTGCCTGTTCACTTGATGCCAGCCCCGGTATACCAGCTGTTGTGCTGTACTACTGTACTTCTCAAGGTACTGTACTGTAAGATTTAAAATGTTTTCTTTTTTTGTTTGTTTTTTATGTATTATTTGTGTGAAAAGTATTATAAACCTATTACAGTACAGTACTATATAGCTGATTGTGTTGGTTCAGTACCTAAGCTAACTTTGTTGGACTTACGAACAAACTGGACTTACAAACATGCTCTCAGAATGGAACTTGTTTGTATGTACGGGACTTACTATATTTTTTAAATGACTATAGGGCAATTTAGCAAATGAACTCACTTGATGCTGGGTTAAATACAAATTGGACAACCACTTTTGGAAAACAATTTGACAACAGGATTTATGAGGTCTGCACAATGGTCAATAATTTTCCTTCTGGTATTTTATCTTAAGGATAAGCAGAAAAAAGGACATTGACAAATATGTCTGTGCCACTTAGTGGAAAAAAATGAAACTAGCCTTCTATTCCAGAATAAAAATAGGTTAAAATAACCACAGACAAGGACACAACTACTGTAACTTATTATAAATAATTAAGCAAACACCAATTGAAAAAAAGTAGCAGAATGGAAAATTAAAATGTTAATAAATTTATATTTAAGCATTATTCTTGTATAGCCTAGACCCTATATTAAGTTTTTTAAATAATATAAGCAAAGATTAACCCAAAAAAAGTGTCCATATTGGTCATACCAGTATCTGTTGTTTATTTTTTCCCCCACCCTTCTCCTGTGAACTCTCTCCCAATGTCACTCTTAGAGTCCTTGAATACTTCAGGCATTGGGGGAGAATAGTCAGAGACCTGGGGCTAGTGAACAGGCCCAGAAGGAGAGTAGGAATAAGTCTTATAATCTAGCCCTGGGAGGTAGAGTGGAATAAGGAGGGAAGATTACTCCCATGGGGGTAACTCAAGATCCAGAGGGAAGAATGCAGGTGTCTCTGTGCAACCCTTGGGAAGCAACTGGTTGTTTTCAGTACCAGGATAAAGAGGGGACACAGGAGAAAATATTGAAGAGGTCAGAGCCATGGCCTCCCTTTGACTATGAACTAAATTCATCAAAGCATCCAGACAACAGGTGACTACTGTAAAGAGCTCTGTGGACATTGTCCAAATGGGTAAGTACATTCCAGAGATGGAGACAAAGTTATTGGAATCAGACTCCAATTTTCAGAAACTGCATTTGTCTTTGATCCATCCAGGGCTTATCTTCTTTACAATTCAAGTCAAAAGTAGAGGAAATAAGTTGAGTACAAATTGGGCTGGGTTATGAATCAAGGAAGAGGCGAAACCCCAATGTAAAAAGCTTTGTTGCCTAGTAGTCCCCATCAGAACATGACAGAAAAGATTGTACTATTCCATCCTGATTGGACCTCTTGTCTTCTGCTCCACAGTCAGGCAAACTTCTCTCCCAACTGCATCTTTACACCATCAACAGGTCTCTTTAATTATTTTTATCCATGTTTAAAAGGCTATTCATACAGTTGGGAAAGAAGGATATGGAGTTACCAAGGTCATATGAAAATAGCGCTGTGTCTGTGTTCTCTGGAAGGGGGCAAAGGACAGAGGGGAGGAGTAGGTAAGGAGGGAATACAGTGCCTGTTCCAGAGGCCAGGCATTCTAATATTTCACCTTCTGTGTGTGCGCATACACACATTTATAAACAGTTCATTTTAATACATGATGCAACTCTAAGGCAGCTGTTACTCCCTTCATTTCACAGACTGGCAAACAGGCAGTGTAATCTCTCTGCCTTTGTTTTCTAAGTCACAGAGCCAGAAACAGTAGAGTTCATATTTGAACTAAGTTTATCTTGCTTCTAATCCATGTTTATTTCACCACAACAAAACATCTCTATCAGGAGCTTCAGACCCACCATGAGGATGCCTCTTCCAGGACTTGCAGGCATGTCTCCCGTGTTCAGGTAAGGATGCCCTTATGTGGACTGATACTGAAAATGTTTCTCTAGAATGTTCTAGGTAAAGTGACACAGGTTAGGTGTCACACCTAGTTCAAACCACCACTTAATATGCCAATTATCAACTTGGTGGATTTTTATTCATATGCTCATATTCTTTGTCCCAGCCTAAAACTCAGTTACAATTTCATTGACTAAACTGGGTCTGGCACAAATCAAAGTTAGAAATCTGGTTTTAAGTCCATCGCATGAACATTGATTCTTTTATGATGAGATACTTTGACCTTCCCTGACTTTGAGTAATTAGACCACCATCCTAAACCATAAAGGGACCTATCACAGTATCTTCAGAGAACACTTCAGATATTCTCCCTTTTATGAGATAAAATTGTGTATCGACCAGTGTTCCCAATAAATCCCTGTCTCATCTCTACAATTCCTGGACTTTTGAGGAATCTTCAAAGATGTCCCACATGACGGTGAAACAAAGGAAACTATTCCAATTTGCAGGATGTAAATTTCTGCTCTACTCCCCACCCCATAGTGAACAGTAAGAATCTGGGGAAAAGAAGCTGATGCCATATGCCAAGAGCCTCACACTTACTTCATTTGTTCTTTATCCTTACCCTTTGCAGTTGATAGTCTCCCCATTTTTAATAAGAAAAAGACTGAGACTTCAAGAGTTTAGGCAATTTACCCAAACAATAGGGTACGATGGTCTGGATGGGAAATCTGGTTTTGTTAGATGGTAAAGCTGATACCCTAAGCTGCTACTGTGGTACTATCTATCTCCCATCCTTTCCTTTTCTTTTTTTTTCTTTTTTTTTTTTTATGATGATGAAAGCTTGATGGTATTCACATTGCTTAATTTGTGTCATGCTTTATTTATTTATCTATTTATTTATGGCTGTGTTGGGTCTTCGTTTCTGTGCGAGGGCTTTCTCTAGTTGTGGCAAGGGGGGCCACTCTTCATCACGGTGCGCAGGCCTCTCACTATCGCGGCCTCTCTTGTTGCGGAGCACAGGCTCCGGACGCGCAGGCTCAGTAATTGTGGCTCACGGGCCCAGCTGCTCCGTGGCATGTGGGATCTTCCCAGACCAGGGCTCGAACCCGTGTCCCCTGCATTGGCAGGCAGATTCTCAACCACTGCGCCACCAGGGAAGCCCCCTTTACTTTTCTTATCCAATAGATTCACAGAATCTTTACATTTGATCCCTGAGGAAGTAGTTTCACACATGGTATCACTTATTGGCATATTCAAGTACTCAATTCACAGAATTGCTAAAGTCAGAGTTAATATAAAAGAACATCTGTGAACGATTTTAAAGTTCACAGAACTTCAATCTTTTTTTTCAATACCTAGTCAATACCTGACCCAGAAGTAAGTAAACTCAAAAAACCTAACATTGTGTGTTGGAACCTGAATTACAAATCCATGAGGTTACATAGGGGCATTTCTTATGCTTATTTGCTATGAAAATGTAACTTCTATTTATATTTTAGATATGAATAATTTGAAATGTGCATGGACTTTAGTTGGTGGGAATTCAGTGACTATGTACCCATCCACTCTGGTATAGAGATATCAAAGAAGGCTTTGTAGAGGAGAGATGGTCTGGGATGGAACTTGATGCCTGGGTAAAAAAACCAAGAAAGTGGTGAGACCTCTCAGCAAAAATGTAGCCATGTGAAGAAAGTCACCATGTTACCATGACATGAGTATGGGGAGTCTGACTTGTTGAATCTGAGATTCTAATGGGAAACATGAGGAGGGCAAGCCTAAGACAGGACAAGACCCAAATGATACCCTTTGCCCTCAGCTTCTGAACCCTGAGGATGTGTAGCAGTAGGAGCCATTGCTAGATTCTTAGAGGCACCTGAAGGGCAAAAGAGCAAGAAGTGGACCAGGCTTTTACAAGTAATGGACAGTGGTTTAGCGCTGATCTCCCTATCTCTTCAAAGAATAGAGACCAAGAAGTATGTGGCCAGTAAGAAGGGTCCTGTTGACTGTTTTCTGTCAGTACATTTTTTTTTTAATCACTGTGATCAGATAATGGGCAAATGTCCAGTGAGATTTGCTCATAAAAAGATGCACCTCATCTTTTACCTATCTCAAATTATAGATGATGCCCAGATTCTCAGAAAGTTTAATAGACTCTGTCCTTAATGTTCCTTAGGATGGTTGACTCTATCTGTTCTTCATCTTTCTAACCATGAAATCTGGGCAACCTTAAATGAGATATTTTCCTTTGAAAAATTAGGTCCTATGCCAGGTATCTTTTAAAGAAGTCAATTAGATTCGTCAGTCTGACCAAACCATTATTAAGCTATTAAAGAAAAGGGAATTGTACCTCACTAATATATTTTCCTTAGTAAATTGTCCCCTTAGTAAGTTGTCCCGTTATGTTTTTGATTGGGTTTTGATGATTTTGTAAGACTTTTAAAGCTTTTCACTATTCTTCAAAAACAGAATATACCCATACACAAAAGAAAGAAAATTAAAAGAATGTGTTTTTACATCCAAGGTATATTCCTGTAAGAAACATATTTTAATGAAATCATACCGTATCAATACTTTAATCTGCTTTCTGCCATTCCCTCACTTAGTGTAATATGACGTAAACGTTTTACCAGGTAATACATAGCTTTAAAAATATTATAATAAATCTAATTCATTGAATAATGCTTTACTTTTGAACGCATTGATTCTAAATTTTCACTATAAAATCATGAATTGCAAATAGCTAATCATTGTTATTGATGTTACTCTTTATACAACAAAGAGAAGCATATGCAGGCACTAGGCTAAACACATGGACTTACATTTAATCATTGCACGTAGAACTTTGTGTTTTCCAGTGTAGAAGTCCCCCAACTTGTTCATCCCCTTTGATCCAGTAATTCCGCTTTGGGAAATATTTCCTAAAGGAAATGGAAGAGAGCAATTTAACAGTAGAAATGTTAAGCATACCTGTTTCTACATTTACCAGTGGGTGTTTTCATGCAAAGTCTTTTATAAAATACATGTCAATTTTCAAGTAGGCATTCAGAATTCTTTATTATAGGTTCCGTCAGGATGGAAATAAGATTCCAGTAGTCTACAGTTTCCAGGGGCAATATCTGTCATAGCAGTAAAAATCTAAAACTAAGAGCTCCTGTCCCCTAGCTACTCTAAACCCTCAAACATGTTCATGTCTGCTTGTTAATAATGCCTGCTTGGTGCCTACTTCTTTCTGGCTTACTGACATCCCAGGGCTGGAGTCCCTGCACATCTGGCTCTCCATCCCCTTTAGCTCCATGTACCTGGTGGCTGTGGTGGGGAATGTGACCATCCTGGCCGGGTAAAGTTGGAGCGCAGCCTGCACCAGCCCATGTACTTCTTCCTGTGCATGTTGGCTGTCATTGACTTGGTCCTGTCAACCTCTACCATGCCCAAACTGCTAACCATCTTCTGGTTTGGTGCCTGTCACATTGACCTAGATACTTGCTTGACCCAAATGTTCTTTATCCACTGCTTCGTCACGGTAGAGTCAGGCATCTTCCTTGCCATGGCTTTTGATCACTATGTGGCCATCTGTGACCCACTATGCCACACCTCAATGCTCACCCATGCAGTGGTAGGACGTTTGGGCCTGGCTGCCCTCCTCCATGGAGTACTCTACATTGGACCTCTGTCCCTGATGATTCTCCTGAGGCTGCCCCTTTACCGGACCCAAATCATTGCCCACTCCTACTGTGAGTACATGGCCGTGGTCACCTTGGCATGTAGTGACACAACAGTCAACAACTTATATGGAATGGGAATTGGCTTCCTGGTATTGATCCTGGATTCATTAGCCATCACTGCCTCCTATGTGATGATTTTTAGGGCTGTAATGGGGTTGGCCACCCCTGAGGCTAGGCTTCAAACCCTAGGAACATGCAGTTCTCATATTTGTGCTATCCTTGTCTTCTATATCCCCATTGCTGTTTCCTCTCTCACTCACTGCTTTGGCCATCATGTCCCTCCCCATATCCATATCCTTTTGGCCAAATTTTACCTCTTCATTCCACCCATCCTCAACCCAATTGTCTATGCTGTTCACACTAAACAAATTCGAGAGAGACCTCTCCACATTCTTAAGTCAGGGGCTCAACCCAAGTGACTGTTCTGAATCTATGAGACAGATATTTAGTGATGGCAGGAAAAGGCTCTGACCAGGGAAACCAATGAAATAAGACCCATGCAACCAAGTCTTACCTGAGTTATGGAGAAAAGGGTCTAAGAGGAATACTAGAATATATTCTGTTTGACCATGGATTTCCTGAAAGTGGAAACGGGAATATCTGAAATATTTGAAAGAGGAAATCAGGGCTTGAGTTTTTGTACAATATTCCTTTTACTATTTGACTTCATAAAATTAAGCACAATAGACACAAGAATACAGACCACAGAAGTAGGATCGTTTATATCTTTGACTTTTTTGGTGAAGGATTTCTGGTTTCTCTTTGGAGAGAGTGTTTTGCACAATTTCTAGAAGGTAAAATTATAACTTAACACCTTCTTGAAAACGGTTTACATATTCTGTTCGTAAAGGTCTGGAAAAATTGTGTTGGCAAGCTTTTCCAATCCTTTTCACTTGCCCCATAAAAGGTCTTTTGTTGAGAATGGAGGCAATATGAATGTGAGAAACCTTAATATAATGAGACTTGGAATGGGACTCTACTACTCACAGGAGTTAAAGTCCTCAAGCCAGGTCATTCTCCCATTTAAATAGATAAATGGAAATGCAGTATCCCACATCTCCTCATAATAAAATTAACCATGAGTGAGGAGGAGGAGACAGAAGGACATTAGGAGATTCCATTTTGGAGACCCTGAAATGGCCTACATGAAGGACAGCAGCCAAACTGAAGTAAAATGACAGAAGCAAGAAGGTAAGAGTGGGGTTATTGACATGAAAGAGGTTGGGTAGAGAACTGAGTAACGGTGATGAGAATAAATATATTCCCAGTGGTAGATGCAAACTTTATATAACTTTAGATCTCTTTGGAGAATTCTTAGGGACAAATTATCAAAATAAATGTATGAACTTTTATTATTTATTGATCATAGAAGTTCCATAATGAGATGACTACTTCAGGCTAGAAACCTATAGAAATTTCGTGATAATGCGTGAAAAAAACGGAATGAAGCAATCACACTCAATTACAGTATGTCCATTTTAGTTGTAAAATGTTTCAGACCTTAAATTGAAAATGCTCATTTAGCCTCCTCAATTTACAAACCATTACAAAAATTTAAAAGCTAAGGTGACTTACCTTAGGCTTAAAAGGAATCAACTTCGCATTTGAACGTATAATCTAAAGAAGCCAATGATTAAACCAGAGCTAAAATTTAAACCTCATATATCATCAACCAAAAAATGAAGGACTTAGAATATCAGAAACTTTTTTCTAAAGTTTGGCTTAACGCCCCTAAGCCAGGTCTAAATTTCTATTTCCTCAGAATACTATGCCTAAGCCTAAGGTTGGATGGGTAACATTTATTAATTTTTTCCCATTGTTTTGGGGTGAAGGGTACTTATTTCCCCATCTCCTTATCAAGGGTCCTGGAGTTCAGTACCAAACCTAAGTCATTTATTGGGGAAACATTGTGTTCTATGAACATAATTTAAATGCCAAATGTAATGTATCTGCTAGATTTTATTAGGAGTTGATGAAAAGATACCATAAAATCACCAGAGTTAGAAGCTTATTTTACAGAGTTATCTCCTGACCATAACTTGTGCTTTGGAGAAAATGAAGACAAATGATGTTCATGTCTATCAGTGGCACCAGTGCTGTGAGGGAAATGACAAAGAACCTTTGTCATGGGATAACTCTTTGACATTAGCCAAAAGTCCATTTATACTATGTAAAGCAGAGTGTGTGTATGGAGATCCATGGCTCTTAATCTGGACTTAATTGAATTCAAGAGGATTAGTACTAAGAACTTTCTAGCCGAATATCCCCCGAAATGCCACAGTAAGGGGTTCCTCTATAGTTGACCTGTTAGTTCTTCTGTAGATCAAGAACAAATACCAATAATCTCCAGTTTCTTTATCTCCAGTCAGTCATTCAATACTGTATGAGGAAAAAGAAGAAAAATATTACCTGTATGTGTGCTCCTGCTCCATCCAGGGACAACCAAACATGACAACACCCAGGCCTATCAGACTCAGGATATGAGCTAAATTATAGATCATATAGTAGAGCATTTAATCCCCTTGTGAACTATAGTCATGGCTGAGCCCTTTCATGGTGAACAGGATAAGAGGGACGATACCCTGGTGAATGCAATATGAGGATGTGACAAATAGGTCCAATAACTGAATATCCATCTTATTCAAAGCCAACACCTTGTTTCTCCTTCACACAGATACCTTTTTCTTTTCTGTTACCCATACTCAGGGTGGAAGTAAAGGACACTATCATCAGTACCTTTTTTTTTTTTTTTTTTTTTTTAATAAATTTCTTTTTGGCTGCATTGGGTCTTCGTTGCTGTGCACGGGCTTTCTCTAGTTGCGACGAGTGGAGGCTACTCTTCATTGCGGTGCACGACCTTCTCATTGCAGTGGCTTCTCCTGTTGCAGAGCACAAGCTCTAGTAGTTGTGGCTTGCAGGCTGTAGAGCACAGGCTCAGTAGTTGTGGCACGTGGGCTTAGTTGCTCTGAGGCATGTGGGATTTTCCTGGGCCAGGGCTCGAACCCGTGTCCCCTGCACTGGTAGGCAGATTCTTAACCACTACACCACTAGGGAAGTCCTCATCATCGCCTTTTGAGTCTGCAAGTCTTCATGGAAAAAAATGAAGACTAGGGAACAGTTAAGGGAGAAGGAATCATTATAGTTATTAAAGGATCATGTGGCACAGGTAGTTAACTTGGGCTCTGGACTTAGAATAAAGGGCAGAGATGGATCTGAACCAGTAATTTTCAGACCTTGGACGTGTTGCACAATCTAAGCTTCAGTCTCCTCCTCTTAATTTTCTTTTTTGGTTTTTATTCTTCAACTTGTTAATATGGTGTATCACATTCATTGATTTCCATATATTGAAGAATCCTTGCATCCCTGGGATAAATCCCACTTGATCATGGTGTATGACCCTTTTAATGCGTTCTTGGATTCTGTTTGCTAGTATTTTGTTGAAGATTTTTGCATCTATGTTCATCAGTGATATTGGTCTGTAATTTTCTTTTTTTGTAGTATCTTTGTCTGGATTGGATATCAGGGTGATGGTGGCCTCATAGAATGAGTTTGGGAATGTTCCTTCCTCTGCAATTTTTTGGAAGAGTTTGAGAAGGATGGGTGTTAGCTCTTCTCTAAATGTTTGATAGAATTCACCTGTGAAGCCATCTGGTCCTGGACTTTTGTTTGTTGGAAGATTTTTAATCACAGTTTCAATTTCATTACTTGTGATTGGTCTGTTCATATTTTCTATTTCTTCCCGGTTCAGTCTTGGAAGGTTATACCTTTCTAAGAATTTGTCCATTTCTTCCAGGTTGTCCATTTTATTGGCATAAAGTTGCTTGTAGTAGTCTCTTAGGATGCTTTGTATTTCTGCGGTGTCTGTTGTAACTTCTCCTTTTTCATTTCTAATTTTACTGATTTGAGTCCTCTCCCTCTTTTTCTTGATGAGTCTGGCTAATGGTTTATCAATTTTGTTTATCTTCTCAAAGAACCAGCTTTTAGTTTTATTGATCTTTGCTATTGTTTTCTTTGTTTCTATTTCATTTATTTCTGCTCTATCTTTATGATTTCTTTCCTTCTGCTAACTTTGGATTTTGTTTGTTCTTCTTTCTCTAGTTCCTTTAGGTGTAAGGTTAGATTGTTGATTTGAGATTTTTCTTGTTTCTTGAGGTAGGCTTGTATAGCTATAAACTTCCCTCTTAGAACTGCTTTTGCTGCATCCTATAGGTTTTGGATCGTCGTGTTTTCATTGTCATTTGGCTCTAGGTATTTTTTGATTTCCTCTTTGATTTCTTCAGTGACCTCTTGGTTATTTAGTAACGTATTGTTTAGCCTCCATGTGTTTGTGTTTTTTACGTTTTTTCCCCGGTAATTCATTTCTAATCTCATACTGTTCTGGTCAGAAAAGATGCTTCATATGATTTCAATTTTCTTAAATTTACTGAGGCTTGATTTGTGACCCAAGATGTGATCTATCCTGGAGAATGTTCCATGTGCACTTGAGAAGAAAGTGTAATCTGCTGGTTTTGGATGGAATGTCCTATAAATATCAATTAAATCTATCTGGTCTATTGTGTCATTTAAAGCTTGTGTTTCCTTATTAATTTTCTGTTTGGATGATCTGTCCATTGGTGTAAGTGAGGTGTTAAAGTCCCCCACTATTATTGTGTTACTGTTGATTTCCTCTTTTACAGCTGTTAGCAGTTGCCTTATGTATTGAGGTGCTCCTATGTTGGGTGCATATATATTTATAATTGTTATATCTTCTTCTTGGATTGACACCTTGATCATTATGTAGTGTCCTTCCTTGTCCCTTGTAACATTCTTTATTTTAAAGTCTATTTTATCTGATATGAGTACAGCTACTCCAGCATTCTTTTGATTTCCATTTGCATGGAATATCTTTTTCCATCCCTTCACTTTCAGTCTGTATGTGTCCCTAGGTGTGAAGTGGGTCTCTTGTAGACAGCATATATATGGGTCTCATTTTTGTATCCATTCAGCAAGCCTGTGTCTTTTGGTTGGAGCATTTAATCCATTCACATTTAAGGTAATTATCATTATGTATGTTCCAATGACCATTTTCTTAATTGTTTTGGATTTGTTTTTGTAGGTCCTTTTCTTCTCTTGTGTTTCCCACTTAGAGAAGTTCCTTTAGCATTTGTTGTAGAGCTGATTTGGTGGTGCTGAATTCTCTTAGCTTTTGCTTGTCAGTAAAGCTTTTGATTTCTCCATCGAATCTGAATGAGATCCTTGCTGGGTAGAGTAATCTTGGTTGTAGGTTCTACCCTTTCATCACTTTAAGTATATCATACCACTCCCTTCTGGATTGTAGAATTTCTGCTGAGAAATCAGCTGTTAACCTTATGGGAGTTCCCTTGTATGTTATTTTTCGTTTTTCCCTTGCTGCTTTCAATAATTTTTCTTTGTCTTTAATTTTTGCCAATTTGATTACTATGTGTCTCGATGTGTTTCTCCTTGGGTTCATCCTGTATGGGATTTGCTGTGCTTCCTGGACTTGGGTGGCTATTTCCTTTCCCATGTTAGGGAAGTTTTTGACTATAATTTCTTCAAATATTTTCTATGGTCCTTTCTCTCTCTCTTCTCCTTCTGGGACCCCTATAATGTGAATGTTGTTGCATTTAATGTTGTCCCATAGGTCTCTTAGGCTGTCTTCATTTCTTTACATTCTTATTCTGTTCCACAGCAGTGAATTCCACCATTCTGTCTTCCAGGTCACTTATCCGTTCTTCTGCTTCAGTTATTCTGCTCTTGATTCCTTCTAGTGTAGTTTTCTTTTCAGTTATTGCATTGTTCATCTCTGTTTTTGTTTCTTCTTTAATTCTTCTAGGTCTTTGTTAAACATTTCTTGCATGTTCTTGATCTTTGCCTCCATTGTTTTTCCAAGGTCCTGGATCATCTTCACTATCATTAGTCTGAATTCTTTTTCTGGAAGGTTGCCTATCTCCACTTCATTTAGTTGTTTTTCTGGGGTTTTATCTTGTTCCTTCATCTGGTACATAGCCCTCTGCCTTTTCATCTTGTCTATCATCTTTCTGTGAATGTGGTTTTTGTTCCACAGGCTGCAGGATTATAGTTCTTCTTGCTTCTGCTGTCTGCCCTCTGGTGGATGAGGCTATCTAAGAGGCTTGTGTAAGTTTCCTCCAGTCTCCTCCTCTTAAAAATGGAAGTAACAATAGTAGCTCCTCATGGGTTAATTATAAGGATATAATGAGATAATGAATCAAATGCCTGCATAATCCCTGGCACACGAAACACAACTTGTCTTTTAAAAACAGTATTGTATCATGCACTGAAAGGCCAATGGGAAGGGTAATAAGTCAGGAAGAGTAACTGGAAAAGTTCCTTGAAAAGCCAAAGAATGTCTGCAATTGTGCCTCACTCGTAAGTGTACTAGCCTCAGCTCTAGAAAACACTCTCTGTTCTTTGCTTCTCTACAGAAAATTAGTTATATAAACACACTCAGCTTTCCTCTGTTCTCTTTGGCTGCCTGGTACCCACTCATGTACACCTGAGGCTTTTTAACTATTGACACCCACCTAATTAGTCTTGTGACGGTAAAAGGCTAAATACCTCTAAATATTTCCTTGTATAACAAGTAAAAAATTTATACTCACAAACTCAGTTGTGCAAAATGTCATTTCCTTCTTTTTTTCCCCTGCATCATCCATCCACAATGGGGCTTAGAGTAAAAATTACGTTATAGAAGATAGCATTTCCAACCAAATCCAATCAACTTTATAAATTGGAATTGATTAAGAAATCCTTAATTTAGGCTGATACAGTTTTAAAAACTCCCCCAGGAGTTTTTACATCACCCTCTTCCTTGTGTTAGATTTAAAACTGCAGTAGGGGGTGGGTGGGTTCTTACAAGACTGCCACCATGGCAGTCATATGGGAGACAACTATCTATCTCCTACTTCCTTTTCTTGGCTGGCCTCGACCCCATATACATCTTGTGCTATAATTATGGTATTTTTTCACACTGTGGCTTGTGGTACATGACCTCCTCCTACTAGAGTCTCTGGTACAGTTGATCCACTGAGATTGCAGTCACGCCCCCACAGGACCCTGGCAGAGACTGTCCACTCTATCTTTCTCATGCTCATCCCTTCGTCCCGGCTGCAGCACCCTCTGCAAACTGACCAAAGTGACCACTCTTATTCTCTCTCTCAGCCAACTTATTTATTTCATCTCTGCCCCAGGAGCGCTTACAATCCGCTTTCACACCACTTGGAGTCTTGGGAGCCTCAGCTTAAGAAGGAGAAGGTATGGTCCCAACTAGTGTTCTTCCTCCCACCAGGCACAGATTGTCTTTGTGCCTAACCTAATCTGAAACCAGGACCAGAAATCTGTTCTGCCAGGTCAGATACCCTTATACGTTTTCTGTCATCTTTTTGGCTCAAAGCTTTTGAATTTAAAAGCCAAGAATTCTATGTCCTGCTAAAGGGGCAACATAGGAGGTCCTGGATGCACTGGTATGCACTATATATATATGTTGTGTATATATATGAGTATTACTCAGCCATAAATAAAATACTGCCATTTGCAGCAATGTGGATGGACCTAGAGAATATTATGCTCAGGGAAATAAGTCAGGCTGAGAATGATAAATACTGTATAATATCACTTATATATGGAACCTAAAATTAATACAAATGAATATATATGCAAAACAAACAGACCCATAGATATAGAACACAAATTTGTGGTAACCAAAGGGGAAAGGGAAGGTGGAGGGACAAATTTGGGTATGAGATTAACAGATACAAACTACTATTTATAAAATAGATAAGCAACAAGGATATACTGTATAGCACAGGGAATTATAGCCATTGTCTTGTAATAACCTATAATGGAGTATTATCTGCAAAAATACTGAATCACTATGCTGTACACCTGAAACTAACAGTATAAATCAACTATAATTTTTAAAAATCTGTTGCATTTCTATACACTAATAACAAACTTTTAAAAAGAAATGGGGGCAGGTCAATAACTGAGGCAGAAGAATGAATAAGTGAGCTGGAAGATAGAGTGGTGGAAATCACTGCCACAGAACAGAAAAAGGAAAAAAGAATAAAAAGGAATGAGGACAGTCTCAGAGACCTCTGGAACAACATTAAATGCATCAACATTCACATTATAGGGATCCCAGAAGGAGAAAAGAGAGAGAGGGCCTGAGAAAATATTTGAAGAAATAATAGCTGAAAACTTCCCTAACATGGGAAACATTAACTCAAGTCCAGGAAGCACAGAGAGTCCCATACAGGATAAACCCAAGGAGGAAGAAGCCAACACACATATTAATCAAATTGACAAAAATTAAAGACAAAGAAAATATTGAAAGCAAAAAGGGAAAAGCAACAAATAACATACAAAGGAATCCCCATAAGGTTATCATCTGATTTTTCAGCAGAAACTCTGCAGGCCATAAGGGAGTGGCAAGATATATTTAAAATGATGAAAGGGAAAAACCTACAACCAAGAATACTCTACCCAGCATAGCTCTTGTTCAAACTCGATGGAGAAATCATAAGCTTTACAGACAAGCAGAGGATTCAGCACCACCATACCAGCTTTACAAAAATACTAAAGGAACTTCTCCAGGCAGAAAAGAAATGGCCACAACTAGAAACAGGGAAATTAAGAGTGGAAAAGTTCACCAGTAAAGGCAAACATACAGGAAAGGTATGAAACAATCCACACACAAATATGATATCAAAACCAGCAATTGTGAGGAGAGTACAAATGCATGATATTGGAAATGCATTTGAAATTAAAAGACCAGCAAGTTAAAACAATCTTGTTTATATATAGACTGCTATATCAAAGCCTCATGGTAACCACAAACTTAAAATCTGCAATAGAAACACACACAAAAGAGAAAGCAAACCAAACACAACACTAAAGTTAGGTATCAAATCACAAGAGAACAAAAGAGGGAGAGAAGAAAAAGACCTACAAAAACAAAACCCAAAGACCTACCCAAAACAATTAAAATGGCAACATACATATTGCTAATTACCTTAAATGTAAACAGATTAAATTCTCCAACCAAAAGACATAGGCTGGCTGAATGGATACAAAACAAGACCCATATATATATACTGTCTACAGGAGACCCACTTCAGATCTAGGGACACATACAGACTGAAAGTGAGGGAATGGAAAAGATATTCCATGCAAATGGAAATCAAAAGAAAGCTGGAGTAGCAATTCTCATCTCAGACAAAATAAACTTTAAAATAAAGAATGTTACAAGAGTCAAGGAAGGACACTACATAATGATCAAGGGATCAATCCAAGAAGAAGATATAACAATTATATATGCACCCAACATAAGAGCACCTCAATACATAAGGCAACTGCTAACAGCTGTAAAAGAGGAAATCGACAGTAACACAATAATAGAGGGGGACTTTAATAATAGAGGAATGACTGCTTATGGGGGGGGTGGGATTATCTCTTGTGTTGATGAAAATGTTCTAAAATTGGTTCTGGTGTTGGTTGCACAAGTCTGTGAATATACTAAAAACCATTGAATTGTGTACTTTAAATGGGAGAATTGTGTGATATATTATCTCAGTAAAGTGGTTTATAAAAAATAATAATAAAATAAAAAAAGAAGTATTCATGCCTGACACAACAAAACAGTAAACTGTTTCACATCTATCTTGTAAGTTTTACTCCACACTTCAGTCAATTAAAGATATGTGGCTGAGGTACAAGCCTGAAAAATAGGGATTCTTTCTCAAAATGCTCAGAATGAAACAATGATTGTGCTGTCAGTGGATGCTACGGCATCATTATATTAGTATAAAAAAAAAAAGAATGTTACAAGAGACAAAGAAGGACTCTGCATAATGATCATGGGATAAATCCAAGAAGAAGACATATCAACTATAAATATATATGCACCTAACGTAGAAGCACCTCAATATATAAGGCAAATACTAACAGCCATAAAGGAGAAATTGACAGTAACACACTAATAGTGGGAACTTTAACACACCACTTTCATCGATGGACAGATCATCAAGACAGAAAAATCAATAAGGAAACACAGGCCTTAAATGACACATTAGACCAGATGGACTTACTTGATATTTATAGGGCATTCCATCTGAAAGCAGCAGAATACACAGTCTTCTCAAGTGTACATGGAACATTCTCCTGGATAGATCACATGTTGGGCCACAAAGCGAGCCTCAGTAAATTTAAGAAAATTGAAATCATATCAAGCATCTTTTCTGACAACAACACTATGAGATTAGAAATCAACTACAAGAAAAAACTGCAAAAAACTGCAACTACTTGGAGGTTAAACAGTGTTGCTAAACAACCAATGTATCACTGAAGAAATCAATGAGGAGATCAGAAAATACTTTCAGAGAAAGGAAAACAAAAACACAACAATCCAAAACCTATGGGATGCAGCAAAAGCAGTTCTAAGACAGAATTTTATAGCAATACAATTTTACCTCAGGAAACAAGAAAAATCTCAAACAACCTAACCTTACACCTAAAGCAACTAGAGAAAGAAGAACAAAGAAAACCCAAAGTGAGTAGAAGGAAAGAAATCATAAAGATCGGAGCAGAAATAGAGACGAAGAAAACAATAGAAAAGATCAATGACACTAAAACCAGGTTCTTTGAAAAGATAAACAGCATTGATAAACCTTTCGCCAGACTCATGAAGAAAAAAAGGGAGAGGGTTAAAATCAATAAGATTAAAAACAAAAAAGAAGTTACGACAGCACAGAAATCCAAAGGATCATAAGAGACTACTATATGCAACTGTATGCCAATAAAATGGACAACCTGGAAGAAATGGACAAATTCTGAGAAATGTACAACCTTCCAAGACTGAACCAGGAATTAAATATAAAATATGAACAGACCGGGCACAGTACTGAAATTGAAACTGATTTAAAAACTCCCAGCAAACGAAAGTCCAATACCAGATGGCTTCACAGGCAAATTCTATCAAACATTTAGAGAAGAGCTAACACCTGTCCTTCTAAAGGTATTTCAAAAAATTGCAGAGGAAGGAACACTCCCAAGCTCATTCTACAAAGCCATCATCACCCTGATACCAAAACCAGACAATGATACCACAAAAAAAGAAAATTACAGGCCAGTATCACTAATGAACATAGACGCTAAAATCCTCAACAAAATACGAGCAAACAGAATCCAACAATACATTAAAGGGATCATACACCATGATCAAGTGGGATTTATCCCAGGGATGTAAGCATTCTTCAAATCCACAAATCAATCAGTGTGATATACCACATTAACAAACTGAAGAATAAAAACCATATGATCATCTCATGAGATGCAGAAAAAGCATTTGACAAAATTGAACACCCATTTATAATAATAATGATAATAAACTCTTCAGAAATTGGGCATAGATGGAACCTACCTCAACATAATAAAGGCCATATATGACAAACCTACAACTAACATCATACTCAATGGTGAAAAACTGAAAGAATTTCCTCTAAGTTCAGGAACAAGACAAGGATGTCCACTCTCACCACTTTCATTCAACATAGTTTTGGAAGTCCCAGCCATGGCAATCAAAGAAGAAAAAGAAATTAAAGGAATACAAATTGGAAAAGAAGAAGTAAAACTGTCACTGTTTGCAGATGACATGATACTATACATAGAATAATCCTAAAGATGCTACCAGAAAACTACTAGAGCTCATCAGTGAATTTGGTAAAGTTGCAGTATAAAAAATTAATACACAGAAATCACTTGCATTTCTATACACTAACAATGAAACACCAGAAAGATAAATTAAAGAAACAATCTGATTTAGCATTGCATCAAAAAGAATAAAATATCTAGGATTAAACCTACCTAAGGAGGAAAAAGACCTGTACTCTGAAAACTATAAGATGCTGATGAAAGAAATAGAAGGTGACACAAACAGAGGGAAAGTTATACCATGTTCTTGTATTGGAAGAATCAATATTGTCAAAATGACCATACTACCCAAGGTAACCTACAGATTAAATGCAATCCCTAACAAATTACCAATGACATTTTTTTTCACAGAACTGGAACAAATAATTTTAAAATTTGTATGGAAACACATGGAGCTGCAGGAATCAGGCTCCCTGACCAGACTATACTACAAAACTACAGTCATCAAAACACTATGGTACCTGCACAAAAACAGAAATATAGATCAGTGGAAAAGGATAGAAAGCCCAGAAATAAACCCATGCACCTATGGTCAATTTATGACAAAGGAAGCAAATATCATATGATATCACTTATATGTGGAATCGAAAAAAATTATACAAATGAACTTATTTACAAAACAAAAACAGACTCACAGACTTAGAAAACAAACTTATGGTTACCAAAAGGAAAAGTTGGGGGTGGGGGGAGGGATAAATTAGGAGTTTAGGATTAACATATACACACTACTATATATAAAATACATAATCAATGAGGACTCACTGTATAGCACAGGGAACTCTACTCAATATTCTGTAATAATCTATATGGGAAAAATAATTTTAAAAAGAATGGATATATGTATAAGTACAACTGAATCACTTTTCTGTACACCTGAAACTAACACAGTGTTTTAAATTAACTATACTGCAATATAAAATAAATATTAAATTAAAAAAATAAAAACATATGCCAATCACTCAGTGTGGTACATCACAGCAACAAAAGATAAAAACCACCTGATCATCTCAATAGATGCATAAAAAGCATTTGATAAAATTCAACATCCATTCATGATAAGAACACTTACCAAAGTGGGCAAAGAGGGAACATATCTCAGTATAATAAAAGCTATTTATGACAAACCCACAGCCAACATAATACTCAGTGAAATGCTGAAAGCCTTCCCACTAAAATCTGAAATAAGATATGCACGCTCACTCGCACCACTTCTTTTCAACATAGTATTGGTCCAAGCCACAGAAATCAGTAAAGAAAAAGGAATAAAGGGTATCCAAATTGGAAGGGAAGAGGTAACATTGTCATTATATGCAGATGACATGGTACCATATATGGTCAGCAAGGTAGCAAGATACAAGATTAACATACAGAAATCTGTTGCATTTCTTTATGCTAACAATGAAATATCAGAAAAAGAAAGTGAAAAACAATACGTTTTAAAATTGCATCAAAAAAATAAAAATAAAATACATAGAAATAAACCTGACCAAGGAGGTGAAAGACTTATATGCTGAGAACCATAAAACACTGAAGAATTAAAAAGAAATGGAAAGATATCCCATGTTCTTGGATTAGAAGAATTAACATTGTTAAAATGGGCATACTACCCAAAGCAATCCACAGATTCAATGTGATCCCTATCAAATTACCCATGACACTTATCATTATTTATTCTAGTTTTGTGAAAAGATTTATATGGAACCACAAAAGACCCAGAATTGCCAAAGCAATCCCGAGGAAAAACAACAAAGCTGAGGCATAGCACTCCCAGGCTTCAGACAATACTACAAAGCAACAGTAATCAAAACAGTGTGGTATTAGCACAAAAACAGGCATATGGATCAATAAAACAGAATAGAGAGTCCAGAAATAAACCCACACACCTACAGTCAATTAATCTTCAACAAAGGAGGCAAGAATATACAGTGGAGAACAGACAGTCTCTTCAGCAAATAGTGCTGAGAAACCTGGACAGCCGCATACAGATCAATGAACTTAGCATACTAATTCACACCATACACAAAAATAAACTCAAAATGGCTTAAGACTTAAACATAAGACATGACATCATAAAACTCCTAGAAGAGAACATAGGCAAAACATTCTCTGACATAAATTGTACAGTAAGTCCCCTACACACAAACCTTCAAGTGCCAAACTTTCAAAGAAGTGAACATGCATTCACATGTCCAATCACATAAGTTAGTTCACTTGTCTGGCATACATTGTCATGTGCATGCATCCTGTACAAGTAGTTGTGTTTTTGTGTACTTTACAGTACTGTACAGAGTACGGTAGTACAGTACCTTTATTTAAAGCCCAGGATGTCCAGAACCAAGCATAAAAGCAGTGGTAATACAGCTGGTACTACTGTACTTTATGTATTATTTATGTGGAAAGTATTATAAACCTATTACAGTACAGTACTATATAGCCAGTTGTGTTAGTTGGGTACCTAGGCTAACTTTGTTGGACTTACAACTTACAAACAAATTGGACTTATGAATGTGCTCTCAGGATGCAACTCGTTCATATGTAGGGGACTTACTGTACCAGTGTTTTCTTAGGTCAGTCTCCCAAGGCAATAGAAATACAAGCAAAAGTAAACAAATGGGACCTAATCAAATTTATAAGCTTTTCCACAGCAAAGGAAACTGTAAACAAAACAAAAAGACAACGTACTGCCTTGGAGAAAATATTTGCAAATGATGCAACTGATAAGGGATTAATTTCCACAGTATACAAACAGCTCACACAACTCAACAACATAAAAACAATCCAAGCAAAAAGTGGGCAGAAGATATAAATAGACATTTCTCCAAAGACATACCCATGGCCAGTAGGCATATGAAAAGATGCTCAACTACACTAATTATTAGAGAAATGCAAATCAAAACTACAATGAGGTATCAACTCACACCAGTCAGCATGGCTATCATCAAAAAATTTACAAATAATAAATGCTGGAGAGGGTGTGGAGAAAAGGGAACCCTCCTATACTGTTGGCTGGAATGTAAATTGGTGCAGCCACTATGGAGAACAGTATGAAGGTTCCTTTAAAAACTAAATATAGGGCTTCCCTGGTGGCGCAGTGGTTAAGAATCCGCCTGCCAATGCAGGGGACACGGGTTCGAGCCCTGGTCTGGGAAGATCCCACAGGCCACGGAGCAGCTGGGCCCGTGAGCCACAATTACTGAGCCTGCGCGTCTGGAGCCTGTGCTCCGCAACAAGAGAGGCCACGATAATGAGAGGCCCGCGCACTGCGATGAAGAGTGGCCCCCACTTGCCACAACTGGAGAAAAGCCCTCGCACAGGAACGAAGACCCAACACAGTCATAAATAAAAATAAATAAATAAATTTTAAAAACTAAATATAGAATTACCATATAATCCAGCAATCCCACTCCTGGGTGTATATCTGGAGAAAACCATAATTCGAAAAGATACATGCACCCCACTGTTCACTGCAGCACTATTTACAATAGGCAAGACATGGAAGCAACATAGGTGTCCACTGGCAGATGAATAAATAAAGAAGATGTGGCATATATATAAACAATGCAGTATTACTCCGCCACAAAAGAGAATGAAATAATACCATTTGCAGCAACATGGGTAAACCTAGAGATTATCATGCTAAGTGAAGTCAGTCAGACAAAGACAAATATCATATCACTCATACGTGGAATCTTAAAAAAATGATACAAATGAACTTATTTACAAAACAGAAACAGACTCACAGACATAGAAAACAAACTTATGGGTACCAAAGGGACCAGAGGCAGGGAAGGGATAAATTAGGAGTTTAGGAGTAGCAGATACAAACTACTATATATAAAATAAACAATGACCTACTGTATAGCACAGGGAACTATATTCAATATCTTGTAATAAACTATAATGGGGAAAGAATCTGAAAAAATATATAACTATACTTCAATTTTTAAAGGAGACAAATTAAGAAAACAATCCCATTGACAATTACATTAAAAAGAAAAAAACACTTATGAATAAATTTAACCAAGGAGGTGAAAGACCTGTACTTTGAAAACTATAGGACATTGATGAAGAAATTGGGATGTCTTTCCACTTATTTGTGTCAATTTTGTGTTCATGGATTGGAAGGCTTAATATCATTAAAATGTCCATACCACACAAAGCGACCTTTCAGATTCAATAAACCCCTATAAAAATCTCAAAGACTTATTTTACAGAATAAGAAAATGATTTCTATAATTTGCATAGAACTATAGAAGACCATGAATAGTTGAACTGATCCTGAGAAAGAAGAACAAAGGATGAGACACCACACTTCCTTACTTCAAAGCTATAATAATCAAAATGGTATGGTATTGGCATAAATACAGATACCAAGGTAAATTGAACAGAATAGAGAACACAGAAATAAATCCACCTATATATGGCCAATAAGGAAAAGATAGTGTCTTCAACAAATGGTGTAGGGAAAACTGTATATCCATATGTAAAAGAAGAAAATTGTGTTTTTATCTTATACTATGTATAAAAATTAACTCAAAATGAGTTAAAAACTAAAACATAAGACCTGAAATTGTAAAACTCCTAGAAGATAACATAGGGGACACTTCATGACACCGAAAGTACAGGAAACAAAAGCAAAACTACAAATGGAACTATATCAAACAAACAAAGCTTCTGCACAGCAAAGGTAGCAATCCACGGAGTGAAGAGGCAATCTATGGAATGTGAGAAAAATACATGCAAGACATGTATTTGATAGGGGGTTAATCACCAAAAGATAAGGAATTGATACAGCTCAATAATATAAAAACTAATAATCCCATTTTAAAATGGGCTCAGCTCTTGAATAGACATTTCCACAAAGAAGACTTTCAAATTACCAAAAAGTATTTGAAAAAAATGCTCATTGTCACTAATTATCAGAGAAATGCAAATCAAAACCACAATGAGATATCACTTCACACCAGTCAGATTGACAAGTTCATCGACAGATGAATGATAAAAAATATATGGTGTATATATTCAGTAAAATACTATTCAGCCTTATAAGAAATTCTGCAATATGCAAAACATGGATGGACCTTGAGTATATTATATTACATGAAATAAACCAGACTCAGAAAGACAAATACTGCAGGGTTCCACTAATATGAAGTATCTAAAATAGTTAAATCCATAAAATCAAGGACTGGAATAGTGGTTACCAGGAATTGGGGGAGTGGGAAATAGGGAGTTATTAATCAACAGGCATAAAATTTCAGTTAGGGTAAACTGCTATACAAAATTGTACCTATAGTCAACAATAATTTATTGTACACTTAACATGAGCTCTATCTTCTTAACAAATTTTAAGTGTTCTTACCACAATAATGTAAAACAAAATAATGGAAAGAACATCTTTCAAATAAAAGCGTTATGGGAAATTATGCCAGACAAAGTCCATGTCAGACCCTGGTATAAACCAGTTTCCTTCTCAGGCCTTTGAAAAGTAGCAGACGTTGAGGTCAGTTGTAGGTAAGATGTTACCCTTTATTATTGATCGATGATTGGTAATTATTGATAATATGCAATTATATTAATAACAGCTTCTCAATTATATATTTAGATCCTCCCTTCTCCCTGTAATTAGGAAAAATTGGGAATATTATCTCCATTTTAGATATAAGAAATAGAGCACAATTGAGGAAGTGCCATTCTAAAGTTACAAGCTGGAAATGAATGCCTAGATCAGACCAATACGTAACTTGTATGAAAACAAAACCTACCAGATACGTTGACTTGGTTAGGCTTGGTTCTGCCCTTCCCAATCACAGACAGGAGTTGGTTGTAGTTTATATATTCCAATGTGGCTCTCTGTTCTAGGAGACTCTGCGAGGAGGGTGTAGAGGTAAAGTTAAGCACATCAAAGACCAAGGTACAAGCAGGCTTTACCTAAGGTGCTGACAGTCTCTGGAGATTTAAGCATGACCCCTTGGAGACATGACTTAACACCATAAAGGGGAAGAGGACATGGGCTGCAGGAAACCCTAGGGGTGGGAGCCCTGGGTCAGTGGAGTCCCCTTGTGCCAACCCATAGAGAAGAGGCCAGAGCCTTCCATGAGCCCCTGAGGACCCTATTCAAGTGCAGCAGTTTCTGTTTCCGTATCCTTTTGGGAGAAAATCAGAGGTTTGTGAGGATAAAGCCAGCTGTTCCCTTCCTAACTCCCTCCTTCCCGTACTTTTCTCACTGGAAGAGGAAGGCTGTACTGAATTTGCATGGAGGTAATGGACAGGGCCAAGAATGTTACTTCAGACTAAGGGCTGTGGGCAGAGCTAGAACTAGGGGAAACAGGAAAGAGGTGACACAGGTGTGGTAAGTGGGAAAGGATGGGGGCACGCTCAGTTACCTCCCACACCCAGTGCTGGTCTTAGGCATCAGCTTCCTGCCCAATCCCTATTCCTTTATTGCCTCTAATTTGGCTCTTCAACTGAGTGGACATAATTCTTGACAGTCTAACCTAAATGCTTTGTCTACAAACTCCAGACACCCCCTCCACTGCAGAGGATGGCTGCCTCCTTTCTATGCCAAACACTGTGGTTCACCTCCAAGAAGTTTTAGCTGATTACATTAGCTTGGATCCTGTCACTTCTCACCTCCTATCATTCCTCCTCCATACTCCACCAGAATCCCTGTCCCAATTAAGAAGCTTCTGCATAAGTTAGGAGAGAGAAAATGAGGCCTGCACTAGGAAGATGCAGAGAGAGAGGTAAGAGTTACATTTCTTATAGGTTTTTCTTCCACAAGTCACATACTTGAAGGACGTTAGGTAAGAGACTATCTTCCTGTCTCTTAAAATTCATCATTCTGGTATCCTCTTAAGACATAGGTTAGACTACAAAATAGATGCAATTATTATCTGATTATTTTCTGCGTAGGGTGACACATTTACGCACTTTGGGGGAAAACAATGAAATAGAAGACAAGCTCTGTAATCTGTTGTGGACATTCTGGCTCTTGAAACAGAGTAAAGGCTGGACGAAACGTTAACTACAAGTAGATTCCTGGGTCCTGGATATTAGAAGAAGAAGCCTGTCTCCATTTTCTCTCCTATTCTGAGGTTCTGATTCTGGGAGGGGTGTATTTTTGATAAGCTTCAACAGAAATGATGTTTATGCACTGTTGGACACCCTGTGTTTAGGGGAAGAAACTGGATAGAACAGAACTTTTTCTTTGTGTGAAAAAGGATGGACAGGTCACAGGGTGGTCAGTTATGTTCAGAAGGTCAAGATCAAGTCGGTGGGATGTAGAGACTCAGAGATAACGTGAAACATGTTTGGATTTGTGAAAAATGCATATTTACAGAGGGTAAAGTGCAACAGGTATGTGGGATCATTAACAGTCATTTATAGAGGGTCTGTTATGTGGCATTCACTCTTCTTTGCACTGAGGAAGAACAAAAAAATGTCCTGTTGTCACAGATTGTTTCTTATATAGCCAAGTTCTTGTTTCTGGAAAATATGGACAAATATTAGTAAGACCTGGGGAAAATACTTTCAAATGAGAAGTTTATTCTGATGCAGGCAACCAAGGGTGTTGGTGGTGGTGGGGTCTTAGAACTTCCACCCTGGATGTATTTTAAATTAGAAGATAACCAACCAGATTCAGTCTGGATCAGATGAGAAGATTCATCAGGAAAAAGTGAGAAGACATTTTCCAGTAGTATGGTTGTTCATATTTCATCTGGTGAAATGTCTAACACCTACTGTGTATGGCAAGGGTTGGGAATATTGCAGTGAATAAAGCATAGTCCTTTCACTTCAGATCACTTCACAATATGGTGAGTTTTTGTGGAAATATAGATATTGGAGAACAAAAACAGAGAACACCTCTGTATACTTGTTAAGGGTATTTTGTTCCACTACTGGGTAAGTGAGAGGTGGTGTCTTGATTGAAATGGAGTAGGCAATATTGAAATTTACTGTGGAGATTGACCCAACTGGACCTTCTGATAGAATGAATACGATGTAGGAAGTAAAGTGTAGAGCCAAGGTTGACTTGATTCTAGGTTGAGAAACTGGTTGGAGGGGATATTATGTACTGAGATATGAAATGCACATGGAGGGCAGAAGTCAAGTTTTCTGCCTCAAGCATGGTAGGCTGTGATATCTGCAAGACTGCTATGTGGGGATATTAAGTAGACAGTTGGATATACTACTTTGAAGCTTAGGGGGAAGGTAAAATATGCAAATTTATATGTGAAATTTTAGGATCTGACAGCTAAATCCATAGTAAACAAGTAGAACACCTAGAAAGAAGACAATGTTCAAGGACGTTTCAGAAGCAGTGTTTGCCTTCTATATTTGTTTTCCCTTGCCACTGGATAATTCTCTTCAGTTTAAAAACACGCCATTTTCACACACACCTATGCATGCATGCGTGCACAACCAACAACTTTATTCTACTTTCCTCTGAAGCCAGTGCTCCTTTTACCACTGGTCTTTGCAGCATACCTCCTCAAAACAGTGAGTCATGTTAACTCATGACTTCAATTCTTCTGATTTTTCTTACCTAACTCAGTCAAATCAGGTTTTACCACCTTCTATTCTAGCAAATTTTCCTTACCAAGGTATCCAATTTATCTCATTTCTAAACATAAGGCTGATTCTCTGTTTGGGAATTATTTGACTTACCAGTAGCATTTAGCATGGTAATAATTCCCTTCTCCTTAATATACTACATCCAACAGCCTATCAAGATAGCACATAATCTTAAATTTTCTGATGGGTTGCCCATTCTCAGTCTCTTTTGCTGACTCTTCCTCCATTCACCCCAAGTCCTCCTTTACTCCAGCCCTTAATATTGGGATTCAGTTCTTGGTTCTCTTCCCTTTATGAACACTCACTGTCTTGGTGATCTCAGTTTCACAACTATTAATATTATCTAAATGATAATGATCTAAAGTTTATATCAGCAGCCAAAATCTCCTTCAAACTTCAAACTCGTATATCCAAACGTATTGACATGTTCACTTGGATTACTGACTGACATCTCAAACTCAACAGGCCAAAAACTGAAATCTTGATCTTCCCTTCCACACCTTCATCTGAGTTCATAACAATTCCTTCCTTTTAGTTGTTTAAGCCAAAAATCTTGGTGTCACCTTTGACTCCCTTTTCTCACACCTAAATCTAATCTGTCAAAAAAGAATACAATGGCACTTTAACAAAATATATCCCAAGGGCTTCCCTGGTGGCACAGTGGTTGAGAATCTGCCTGCCAATGCACGGGACACGGGTTCGAGCCCTGGTCTGGGAAGATCCCACATGCCGCGGAGCAACTAGGCCCGTGAGCCACAATTACTGAGCCTGCGCGTCTGGAGCCTGTGCTCCGCAACAAGAGAGGCCGCGATAATGAGAGGCCCGCGCACCGCGTTGAAGAGTGGCCCCCACTTGCAACAACTAGAGAAAGCCCTCGCACAGAAACGGAGACCCAACACAGCCATAAATAAATAAATAAATAAAAATAAAATATATATATATATATATATCCCAAATCTGAATAGTTCTCATCACATACGCTGTCACTTTGGTCCTGAGACTTTCCTGGATTACTGCAATAGATCCTGACTCTTGTCTCTGCATCTACCCTTATTCCTATGTGCTGATCTCATTATAGAAGCCAGAGCAAACTTTCAAAAAATATGTCAAACATGTCACTTCTGTTGAAAACAATCTCTTTGAATGTGAGAGAAATGGGGAACATTTGCAAAGTTCTACAAAGGCCTACGGGGCCCAATGTGATCTGGCCCCACCTTTACAATCTCTATAAATTGCTCATTTATTCACTTCATTCTAGTTACATTGGCTCCTAGCTGATCTTTCTTTGAATACCAGGCATATTTATGTCTTAGGGCGTTTGCTCTGCCTAGTCCCTATTCTTTGAGTGACTTTCCCCTAGGAGTAACTCCTTATATTCTACATCTTTTTTGCCTGTCTTACCATATCTCATACACATATTTGTTTTAGCCATTGCTGTGGCAACCATTGAGTGCAGGTATAGCCCAGTAGCAACTTACTCAGCTACATCCTGCCCCTGGGTTTCTCTGCTCCACTGAATGAAACACCTGAGAGAGACTGCTCAGCTATTCTGAAGCATAAGTGAACCTGGAAGTATGAAGAAATTAACACTCTTTGGGTCAACCCCTGAACTGGGTTCCTGGTGGAAGCCAGTGGATAAATAGTCCCTTCTTCCATATCCTGAGTGAACAATTCTGAGGGTACATCTACATGGTTCTTCATATGGAATTGGACACAGTTAATAGTTGATCACAGCATTACCCATCTTGGCACTGTATCTTTGGCTCAGATTTCCCTGCTTTTATGTTTCACTCTTCATCCTGTTCTTCTTCCCTGGTATAATTTCACCATATAAACCATCTGCATGGAATCTAGAGTCTGCCTTTTAAAGAGATCTAGCTAATTCATCTCCTCATTCAATCTTTGCTCAAATTAATTTCCCAATGAGGTCTACTTTGATCTCTTTATTAAACATTTCACACCACACCCCCCCCAAATCCATATTCTCATCATCCTGTCTTTAAATATATACATATAACATTGAGTACCTTTAAATGTAATATATAATTTAATCACTATCTCCTTTTATTATCCTTCTCCATATTTTAGAAATTTCTTTAACTCAGAGATCAATCTGTATTGTTCATTGATATATCCTTAACCTATTCAGTAAAAGTATTTAAAATCTCTAGTAAATTTACTAAATATATTTACTGAATGTTGTATGAACATAAAATTGAACACAGTGAAGAGGGACCTTCAAGATGGTGGAAGAGTAAGACGTGGAGATCACCTTCCTCCCCACAAATACATCAGAAATACATCTACATGTGGAACAACTCCTACAGAACACCTACTGAATGCTGGCAGTAGACCTCAGACTTCCCAAAAGGCAAGAAACTCCCCACGTACCTGGGTAGGGCAAAAGAAAAAAAGGAAAAACAGAGACAAAAGAATAGGGACGGGACCTGTCCCTCTGGGAGGGAGCTGTGAAGGAGGAAACGTTTCCAACACTAGGAAGCCCCTTCACTGGGGGAGAAGGGATGTGGGTGGGGGAAGCTTTGGAGCCACGGAGGAGAGCGCAGCAATAGGGGTGCACAGGGCAAAGCAGAGAGATTCCCGCACAGAGGATCAGTGCCAACCAGCACTCACCAGCCCGAGAGGCTTGTCTGCTCACCTGCTGGGACCAGTGGGTGCTGGGAGCTGAGGCTCAGGCTTCAGTCGGATCCCAGGGAGAGGCCTGGGGTTGGTACGTGAACACAGACTGAAGGGGGCTAGTGCAGCACAGCTTGCCAGGAGGGAGTCCAGGAAAAAGTCTGGACCTGCCTAAGAGTCAAGAGACCATCGTTTTGGGGTGTACGAGGAGAGGGGATTCAGAGCACCGCCTAAACGAGCTCCAGAGATGGGCATGAGCCGTGGCTATCAGTGCAGACACCAGAGACAGGCATGAAACACTAAGGCTGCTGCTGCAGCCACCAAGAAGCCTCTGTGCAAGCACAGATTACTATCCAGACCTCCCCTCCTGGGAGTCTGTGCAGCCCCTCACTGCCAGGGTCCCGTGATCCAGGGACAACTTCCCTGGGAGAACACATGGCACGCCTCAGGCTGTTGCAACATCACTCCGGCCTCTGCCACCACAGGATCGCCCCGCATTCCGTGCCCCTCCCTGCCCCTGGCTACAGTGACACAGAGCCCCCTAATCAGCTGCTCCTTTAACCCCATCCTGTCAGGGCGGGGAACAGACGCCCTCAGGTGACCTACAAGCAGAGGCAGGACCAAATCCAAAGCTGAACCTCAGGAGTTGTGCGAACAAAGAAGAGAAAGGGAAATCTTTCCCAGCAGCCTCAGGAGCAATGGATTAAATCTCTACAGTCACCTTGATGTACCCTGCACCTCTGGAATACCTGAATAGACAACGAATCATTCCAAAATTAAGGCGGGAGACTTTGGGAACAACTATAGACATGGGGTTTGCTTTCTGCATCTAATTTGTTTCTGGTTTTATGTTTATTTTAGTTTAGTATTTAGAGCTTATTATCTTTGGTAGATTTGTTTATTGATTTGGTTGCTTGCTTCCTTTTTTTTTTACATATAGGTATATATATATTTTTGCTTTTTCTCTTTTTGTGAGTGTGTATGTGGATGCTTCTTTGTGTGATTTTGTCTGTATAGCTTTGCCTTTACCATTTGTCCTAGGTTTCTGTATGTCCTTT
This sequence comes from Eschrichtius robustus, assembly GCF_028021215.1. Lineage (NCBI taxonomy): Eukaryota > Metazoa > Chordata > Mammalia > Artiodactyla > Eschrichtiidae > Eschrichtius > Eschrichtius robustus. Next base: position 63,952,696 of record NC_090834.1, on the reverse strand, counting down.
TTTTTTGCAGGGGGGATAGTCCATAGGACTTGTTCTCATTGGTGGAGTTGTTTTTGGATTGGTTGTTCTTTCTTTTTTCTATTATTTTTTAATTTTTTAAATTTTTAATATTTTATAATAATTTTTTTCTTTCTATCTTTCTTTTATTTTTTCTTCCTTTTCTTCTGAACCAAGTGGCTGACAGGGTCTTGGTGCTCTGGCTGGGTGTCAGGCCTGAGCCTCTGAGATGGGAGACCCAGATTCAGGACACTGGTCCACGAGAGACCCCCTGGCCCAACGTAACATCAAATGGTGAAAGCTCTCCCAGAGATCTCGATCTCAATGCTAAGACCCAGCTCCAGTCAACGACCAGCAAGCTTCAGTGCTGGACACCTTATGCCAAACAACTAGCAAGACAGGAACACAACCCCACCCATTAGCAGAGAGGCTGCCTAAAATCATAATAAGGTCACAGACGCCACAAAACACACCACTGGATGTGGTCCTGCCCACCAGAAAGACAAGATCCAGCCTCATCCACCAGAACGCAGGCACCAGTCCCCTCCACCAGGAAGCCTACACAACCCACTGAACCAACCTTACCCACTTGGGACAGATGCCAAAAACAACAGGAACTACAAACCTGCAGCCAGCGAAAAGGAGACCCCAGACACAGTAAGTTAAGCAAAATGAAAAGACAGAGAAATATGCAGCAGATGAAGGAGCAAGGTAAAATCCCACCAGACCAAACAAATGAAGAGGAAGTAGGCAGCCTACCTGAAAAAGAATTCAGAGTAATGATAGTAAAGATGATCCAAAATCTTGGAAACAGAGTGGAGAAAATACAATAAACGTTTAACAAGGACCTAGAAGAACTAAAAAGCAAACAAACAGTGATGAACAACACAGTAAATGAAATTAAAAATTCTCTAGAAAGAATCAATAGCAGAATAATTGAGGCAGAAAAACGGATAAGTGACCTGGAAGATAAAATAGTGGAAATAACTACCGCAGAGCAGAATAAAGAAAAAAGAATGAAAAGAATTGAGAACAGTCTCAGAGACCTCTGGGACAAAATTAAACACACCAACATTCGAATTATAGGGGTCCCAGAAGAAGAAGAGAAAAAAAAAAGGGACTGAGAAAATATTTGAAGAGATTATAGTTGAAAGCTTCCCTAATATGGGAAAGGAAATAGTCAAACAAGTCCAGCAAACACAGAGAGTACCATACAGGATAAATCCAAGGAGAAACACACCAAGACACGTATTAATCAAACTATCAAAAATTAAATACAAAGGAAAAATTTTAAAAGCAGCAAGGGAAAAGCAACAAATAACATACAAGGGAATCCCCATAAGGTCAACAGGTAATCTGTCAGCAGAAACTCTGCAAGCCAGAAGGGTGTGGCAACACGTATTTAAAGTGATGAAAGGGGAAAACCTACAACCAAGATTACCCTACCCAGCAAGGATCTCATTCAGATTTGACAGAGAACTTAAAACCTTCACAGACAAGCAAAAGCTAAGAGATTTCCGCACCACCAAACCAGGTTTACAACGAATGCTAAAGGAACTTCTCTAGGCAGGAAACACAAGAGAAGGAAAAGACCGATAATCACAAACGCAAAACAATTAAGAAAATGGTAATAGGAACATACACATCAATAACTACCTTAGATGTAAATGGATTAAATGCTCCAACTAAAAGACATAGACTGCCTGAATGGATACAAAAACAAAAACCATACATATACTGTCTACCAGAGACCCATTTCAGACCTAGGGACACATACAGACTGAAAGTGAGGGGATGGAAAAAGATATTCCATGCAAATGGAAATCAAAAGAAAGCTGGCATAGCAATTCTCATATCAGACAAAATAGACTTTAAAATAAACACTATTACAAGAGAAAAAGAAGGACACTACATAATGATCAAAGGATCAATCCAAGAAGAAGATGTAACATTTGTAAATATTTATGCACCCAACATAGGAGCACCTCAATACATAAGGCAAATACTAACAGCCATAAAAGGGGAAATGGACAGTAACACAATCATAGTAAGGGACTTTAAAAGCATACTTTCACGAATGGACAGATCATCCAAAATTAAAATAAATAAGGAAACACAAGCTTTAAATGATACATTAAACAAGATGGATTTAATTGATATTTATAGGACAATCCATCTAAAAACAACAGAATACACTTTCTTCTCAAGTGCTCATAGAACATTCTCCAGGACAGATCATATCTTGGGTCACAAATCAAGCCTTGGCAAATTTTCAAAAATTGAAATTGTATCAAGTATCTTTTCCGATCACAATGCTATGAGACTAGGTATCAATTACAGGAAATAATCTGTAAAAAATACAAACACATGGAGGCTAAACAATACACTACTGAATAACCAAGAGATCACTGAAGAAATCAAAGGGGAAATCAAAAAATACCTATAGACAAAAGACAATGAAAACACAATGATCCAAAACCTATGGGATGCAGCAAAAGCAGTTCTAAGAGGGAAGTATATAACAATACAATCCTACCTCAAGAAACAAGAAACATCTCAAATAAACAACCTAACCTTACACCTAAAGCAATTAGAGAAAGAAGAAGAAAAAAAAAGACAAAGTTAGCAGAAGGAAAGAAATCATAAAGATCAGATCAGAAATAAATGAAAAAGAAATGAAGGAAATGATAGCAAAGATCAATAAAACTAAAAGCCCGTTCTTTGAGAGGATAACCAAATTGATAAACCATTAGCCAGACTCATCAAGAAAAAAAGGGAGAAGACTCAAATCAATAGAATTAAAAATGAAAAAGGAGAAGTAACAACTGACAGGGCAGAAATTAAAAGGATCATGAGAGATTACTACAAGCAACTATATGCCAATAAAATTGATATCCTGGAAGAAATGGATAAATTCTTAGAAAAGCACAACCTTACGAGACTGAACCAGGAAGAAATAGAAAATATAAACAGACCAATCAAAAGCACTGAAATTGAAACTGTGATTAAAAATCTTCCAACAAACAAAAGCCCTGGACCAGAGGGCTTCACAGGCGAATTCTAGCAAACATTCAGAGAAGAGTTAATACCTATCCTTCTCAAACTCTTCCAAAATATAGCAGAGGGAGGAACACTCCCAAACTCATTCTATGAGGCCACCATCACACTGGTGCCAAAACCAGACAAAGAAGTCACAAAGAAAGAAAACTACAGGCCAAAATCACTGATGAACATAAGTGTAAAAATCCTCAACAAAATACTAGCAAACAGAATCCAACAGCACATTAAAAGGATCATACACCATGATCAAGTGGGGTTTATCCCAGGAATGCAAGGATTCTTCAGTATACACAAATAAATCAATGTGGTACACCATATTAACAAACTGAAGAATAAAAACCATATGATCATCTCAATAGATGCAGAAAAAGCTTTCTACAAAATTCAACACCCATTTGTGATAAAAACTCTCCAGAAAGTAGGCATAGAGGGAACTTATCTCAGCATAATAAAGGCTATATATGACAAACCCACAGCCAGCATCGTTCTCAATGGTGAAGAACTGAAACCATTTCCACTAAGATCAGGAACAAGACAAGGTTGCCCACTCTCACCATTACTATTCAACATAGTTTTGGAAGTTTTAGCCACAGCAATCAGAGAAGAAAAAGAAATAAAAGGAATCCAAATAGGAAAAGAAGAAGTAAAGCTTTCACTGTTTGCAGATGACATGATACTATATAGAGAGAACCTTAAAGACGCTACCAGAAAACTATTAGAGCTAATCAATGAATTTGGTAAAGTAGCAGGATACAAAATTAATGCACAGAAATTTCTTGCATTCCTATACACTAATGATGAAAAATCTGAAAAAGAAATTAGGGAAACACTCCCATTTACCACTGCAACAAAAAGAATAAAATACCTAGAAATAAACCTACCTAAGGGGACAAAAGACCTGTATGCAGAAAACTATAAGACAGTGATGAAAGAAATTAAAGATGATACAAACAGATGGAGAGATATACCATGTTCTTGGATTAGAAGAATCAACATTGTGAAAATGACTCTACTACCCAAAGCAATCTACAGATTCAATGCAATCCCTACCAAACTACCAATGGCATTTTTCACAGAACTAGAACAAAAAAATTCACAATTTGTATGGAAACACAAAAGACCCCGAATAGCCAAAGCAATCTTGAGAACGAAAAATGGAGCTGGAGGAATCAGGCTCCCAGACTTCAGACTATACTACAAAGCTACAGTAATCAAGACAGTATGGTACTGGCACAAAAACAAATACAGATCAATGGAACAGGATAGAAAGCCCAGAGATAAACCTATGCACATATGGTCACCTTATCTTTGATAAAGGAGGCAAGGATATACAATGGAGAAAAGACAGTCTCTTCAATAAGTGGTGCTGGGAAAACTGGACAGCTACATGTAAAAGAATGAAATTAGAACACTCCCTAACACTATACACAAAAATAAACTCAAAATGGATTAAAGACCTAAATGTAAGGCCAGACACTATCAAACTCTTAGAGGAAAACATAGGCAGAACACTCCATGACATAAATCACAGCAAGATTCTTTTTGACCCACCTCCTAGAGAAATGGAAATAAAAACAAAAATATACAAATGGGACCAAATGAAATTTAAAAGCTTTTACACAGCAAAGGAAACTGTAAACAAGACAAAAAGGCAACCCTCAGAATGGGAGAAAATATTTGCATATGAAGTAACTGACAAAGGTTTTATCTCCAAAATATACAAGCAGTTCATGCAGCTCAATATTAAAAAACAAACAACCCAATCCAAAAATGGGCAGAAGACCTAAATAGACATTTCTCCAAAGAAGATATACAGGTTGCCAACAAACACATGAAAGGATGCTCAACATCACTAATAATTAGAGAAATGCAAATCAAAACTACAATTCGGTATCACCTCACAACAGTTAGAATGGGCATCATCAGAAAATCTACAGACAACAAATGCTGGAGAGCGTGTGGAGAAAAGGGAACCCTCTTGCACTGTTGGTGGGAATGTAAATTGATACAGCCACTATGGAGAACAGTATGGAGCTTCCTTAAAAAACTAAAAATAAAATTACCATATGATCCAGCAATCCCACTACTGGGCATATACCCAGAGAAAACCATAATTCAAAAAGACACATGCACCCCAATGTTCATTGCAGCTCTATTTACAATAGCCAGGACATGGAAGCAACGTAAGTGACCATCAACAGATGAATGGATAAAGAAGATGTGGCACATATATACAATGGAATATAACTCAGCCATAAAAAAACGAAATTGAGTTATTTGTAGTGAGGTGGATGGACCTAGAGTCTGTCATACAGAGTGAAGTAAGTCAGAAAGAGAAAAACAAATACCGTATGCTAACATATATATACATATATATATGAAATCTTTAAAAAAAAAAAAAAGGGTTCTGATGAACCCAGGGGCAGGACAGGAATAAAGACACAGATGTAGAGAATGGACTTAAAGACATGGGGAGGGGAAAAGGTAAGCTGGGACGAAGTGAGAGAGTGGCATGAACATATATACACTACCAAATGTAAAATAGATAGCTAGTGGGAAGCAGCCGCATGGCACAGGTACATCAGCTCGGTGCTTTGTGTCCACCCAGAGGGGTGGGATAGGGAAGGTGTGAGGGAGACACAAGAGGGATGAGAAATGGGGATAAATGTATATGTATAGCTGATTCACTTTGTTATATAGCAAAAACTAACACACAATTGTAAAGCAATTATACTCCAATAAAGATGTTTTTTAAAAAAATTGAACAGAGTTCAAGCTTAATACCTGAACAAATTGGACATTTAGAGGAAGGTCAGAAGTAGGAAACTAAAAAGAGAAGTCAGAGAGGTGAGGAATGGATATATTATGGGAGCTAAAAAAGTATTTTAAGAGGACAGTGGTCAATTCATATAAAATCTGCTATAAAGTAGAGATAAATGAAGGCAGGTAAGTGCCCATGGTACCATCATATGGAGGTCATTTCTGGCCTCAGTGAGAGCAATTTCAGTGCAATTTGCAATATATCAATTTCAAATGAGATTTGAGGCAGTTGGCTGAATACAGAAGTACTTCTTGATATTTTGATGTGAAGAGGAGCAGAAATTTGGAGGAGGATATAATATCATGGAAGGAAGGATTATGTAGGTATTAATCAACAAAGACTTTTTTAAAACATCAGAAAATTTTTGACCCAACTCCTAGAGAAATGGAAATAAAAACACAAATAAACAAATGGGACATAATGAAACTTAAAATCTTTTGCACAGCAAACGAAACCATAAACAAGACCAAAAAACAACCTTCAGAATGGGAGAAACTATTTGCTAATGAAGCAACTGACAAAGGATTAATCTCCAAGATTTACAAGCAGCTCATGCAGCTCAATAACAAAAAAACAAACAACCCAATCCAAAAATGGGCAGAAGACCTAAATAGACATTTCTCCAAAGAAGATATACAGATTGCCAACAGACACATGAAAGAATGCTCAACATCATTAATCATTAGAGAAATGCAAATCAAAACTACAATGGGATATCATCTCACACCAGTCAGAATGGCCATCATCAAAAAATCTAGAAACAATAAATGCTGGAGAGGGTGTGGAGAAAAGGGAACACTCTTGCACTGTTGGTGGGAATGTAAATTGATACAGCCACTATGGAGAACAGTATGGAGGTTCCTTAAAAAACTAAAAATAGAACTACCATACGACCCAGCAACCCCACTACTGGGCATACACCCTGAGAAAACCGTAATTCAAAAAGAGTCATGTACCAAAATGTTCATTGCAGCTCTATTTCCAATAGCCAGGACATGGAAGCAACCTAAGTGTCCATCATCGGATGAATGGATAAAGAAGATGTGGCACATATATACAATGGAATATTACTCGGCCATAAAAAGAAACGAAATGGAGTTATTTGTAGTGAGGTGGATGGAGTTAGAGTCTGTCATACAGAGTGAAGTAAGTCAGAAAGAGAAAAACAAATACAGTATGCTAACACATATATATGGAATCTAAGGGGGAAAAAAAAAAAGGTCATGAAGAACCTAGTGGCGAGACGGGAATAAAGACACAGACCTGCTAGAGAATGGACTTGAGGATATGGGGAGGGGGAGGGGTAAGATGTGACAGGGTGAGAGAGTGTCATGGACATATATACACTACCAAATGTAAAATAGATAGCTAGTGGGAAGCAGCTGCATAGCACAGGGAGATCAGCTCGGTGCTTTGTGACCACCTAGAGGGGTGGGATAGGGAGGGTGGGAGGGAGGGAGATGCAATAGGGAAGAGATATGGGAACATATGTATATGTATAACTGATTCACTTTGTTATAAAGCAGAAACTAACACACCATTGTAAAGTAATTATACTCCAATAAAGATGTTTAAACATTAAAAAAAATAAAAATAAAATGTGTAAATTTGTGGAAAAAAAAAAGAAAAAAGCTGATTTTATTTAAAGACTAGGACCAGGTGGTGCAGTGGTTGAGAATCTGCCTGCCAATGCAGGGGACACGGGTTCGAGCCCTGGTCTGGGAAGATCCCACATGCTGCGGAGCAACTAGGCCCGTGAGCCACAACTACTGAGCCTGTGCGTCTGTAGCCTGTGCTCCGCAACAAGAGAGGCCGCGATAGTGAGAGGTCCACACACAGCGATGAAGAGCGGCCCCCGCTCGCCGCAACTAGAGAAAGCCCTAGTACAGAAACAAAGACCCAACACAGCCAAAAATAAATTAATTAATTAAAAAAAAAAAAAAAAGACTAGGACCAGGATCAAGAATTAATCCTCCAAGGTGGGATGTCATAGCTTGACCTCTCTAATCCTATATGTCCTGAATACTCTCCCAAGGTGAAGGAGCCTAAGAAAATCAACAAGAAGAATTTCCAGGAGCCAATATTACCTCAACCCATCCAAGCTCCTTCCTGTTGGTAGGAATTCCAGGTTTGGAGCACTCGCATATCTGGATCTCCATTCCCTTCTGCTTTGCCTATACTCTGGTCCTGCTGGGAAACTGTACACTTTTTTTTATTATCCTGGTTAATGTAGCCCTTCATGAAGCCATGTACCTCTTCCTGGCCATGTTGGCAACCATTGATCTGGTCCTTTCTTCTTCAGCACTGCCTAAAATGCTTGCCATATTCTGGTTCAGGGACTGAGAGATCAACTTCTATGCCTGCCTGGTCCAGATGTTCTTTCTCCACTCCTTCACTGTCATAGAGTCGGCAGTGCTGCTGGCCATGGCCTTTGACCACTAAGTGGCCATCTGCAAGCCACTGCACTACACCTTACTAGACCACTTATCACCAAGATTGGCATGGCTGCTGTGACTCAGGCTGTGACACTAATGACTCTACTCCCCTTTCTGCTCAGACGCTTCCACCACTGCTGATGTCCAGTGATTGCCCACTACTACTGTGAGCACATGACTGTGGTAAGGCTGGCCTGTGGGGACACTCACTTCAACAATATCTATGGCATTGCTGTGGCCATGTTCATAGTGGTATTGGACCTGCTCTTTATTATCCTGTCTTATGTCTTCATCCTTCGGGCAGTTCTATAGCTTGCCTCTCAGAAGGCCTCGTTACAAGGTTTTTGGGACATACATGTCCCATATAGGTGCCATTTTAGCCTTTTACACACTTGTGGTCATCTCCTCAGTGATGCACCGTGTGGCTTGCTGGGCTGCCCCACCTGTGCACATATTCCTTGCCAATTTCTATCTGCTCTTCACACCCATGGTCAATCCCATCATCTATGAGGTCAAGACCAAGCAGATTCGTGAACGAGTCTTAGGATTATTCCTGAGAAAAGATGTGTAAATGGACAATGAGGGACAGGTGGAGAAAGAGTGGGACATGTTGAATGCTGGAGTGGGGATGGTGATATAATAAGTAGAGGGCTGCCAGAGTCTCCCTGTTTAGGCCCTTCCTGGTAAAATGAAAAAACTAAATAATGTCCCAAAATTCTCAAGGGTCTCCAGTCTGATTAGGACTCAAGGGTCTGAGTCCTTGGACTCAAACTGCTGACTTTGTTCTTTCTTCATGGAGTCCTCATTAATGATATGGGCTTCATAAAGGTTCTCCTCTTGGTGACATCACCTAAAAACAAAGATGCTTCCAAGTTCGATTACTTAAGAGAAGACCAAGAATCTTAGTTTCTACCCTGAGTCCATGAGAATTTGGTTAATTCTCTACTCAGTCCTCTCTCAGGTCTTAACATTCCATCTGATATGAGAATCCTTCCTTAGTCACTCTGACAGGTGGTGTCCAGCCTCGGACTAAATGCTTAGAATTTTGGAGAGCTTGTGACCTTCCAGGGATAAAGGTTCTCAGTGCTAAGTGAGGTGCTGATGTAACAAATACCTAAAATATATAAGTGGATTTGGAACTGGGAAATGAGTAGAGGTTACAAAATTTGAGGTACATGTTAGAAAAAGCCTATATTGCCTCAAAGATATTGTTGGTAGAAATATGGACATTAAAGGCAATTCTGGTTTTTATATGTCCAAACCTTGACAAATTTAAAAGGTAATAATAGCTGGACAATTTTCTTCCATGCAAAGTAAGCAAAAAATCTACAGTATGAAATTGATTCTTCTCCACAACTGAATTAAGGAGCAGTAAATACAGAGGTATAAATGGATGCACCTAACACACATTCTCACCTGGTAAGATTTTACCTTCTTTAAAGATAAACAAAAAATATGAAGATTTTTCTCCCTATGATTACCGCTAACAATGCTGTGAACTCAGAAGTCTTTTCTTGTAACATTCTGCATTATTTTTCTATTACTGCTCTAACAAGTTAGCACAAACTTAGGGAGAGGCTTAAAACAGCACTAATTAATTTTCTTACAGTTCTTCAGTTAGGTTAGAAATCCAACATGAGTTTCACTGAGGTAAAAATCAAGGGTAGGGCTGCTTTCCTTCTGGAGGCTCTGGTGAAGAATTCATTTCCTTGTTTTTTGCAGTTTCTGGAGACCATCTGCTTTCCTTGGCTTGTGGTCCTCTTCTTCCATGTTCAACTTCAGCAATGTCTCATTTTTCTGACTCAACCAGGAAAGGTTCTCTGCTTTTAAGGATTTAGATTGGTCCACCAGGATAGTCTAGGATACTCTCTCAAATTCTGTGCTCTACTACAAGCAACTATATGCCAATAAAATGGACAATCCAGAAGAAATGGACAAATTCTTAGAAAGGTACAACCTTCCAAGACTGAACCAGGATAAAATAAAAAATATGAGCAGACCAATCACAAGTAATGAAATTGAAACTTTGATTTAAAAACTTCCAAACAAAAGTCCAGAACCAGATGGCTTCACAGGAGAGTTCTATCAAACATTTAGAGAAGAGCTAACACCAATCCTTGTCAAACTCTTCCAAAAAATTGCAAAGGGAGGAGCACACCCAAGCTCATTCTATGAGGCCACCGTCACCCTGATATCAAAACCAAAGAGATCACAAAAAAGAAAATTACAGACCAATATCACTAATGAACATAGAGGCAAAAATCCTCAACAAAATACTAGCAAACAGAATCCAAAAACAGATTAAAAAGATCATACTCTGTGATCAAGTGGGATTTATTCAAGGGATGCAAGGATTCTTCAATATACACAAATCAATCAATGTGATACACCATATTAACAAACTGAATAAAAACCATATGATAATCTCAATAGACACAGAAAAACTTTTAACAAAATTCAACACCCATTTATGATAAAAACTCTCCAGAAAGTGGGAATAGAAGGAAACTACCTCAACATAATAAAGGCCATATACAACAAAACCACAGCAAACTTCATTCTCAATGGTGAAAAAATGAAAGACCACGAACAAGACAAGGGTGTCCACTCTCGCCACTATTATTCAACATAGTTTTGGAAGTCCTAGTCATGGCAATCAGAGAAGAAAAAGAAATAAAAGGAATCCAAATTGGAAAAGAAGCAAAACTGTCACTGTTTGCAGATGGCATGATACTATACATAAAAAATCCTAAAGATGCCACCAGAAAGCTACTAGAGCTAATCAATGAATTTGGTAAAGTTGCAGGATACAAAATTAATTCACAGAAATCTCTTGCATTCCTATAAACTAAAAACACAAAATCAGAAAGAGAAATTAAGGAAATAATCACATTTACCATTGCAACAAAAAGAATAAAATACCTAGGAATAAACTTACCTAAGGAGGCAAAAGAAAACTATAAGGTATTGATGAAAGAAATCAAAAATGACACAAACAGATGGAGAGAGATACCATGTTCTTGGATTGGAAGGATCAATATTGTGAAAATGACTATACTACCCAAAGCAATCTACAGATTCAATGCAATCCCTATCAAATTACCAATGACATTTTTCACAGAATTAGAACAAAAAATTTTACAATTTGTATGGAAACACAAAAGACCCCAAATAGCCAAAGCAATCTTGAGAATGAAAAACAGAGCTGGAGGAATCAGGCTCCCTGACTTCAGACTATACTACAAAGCTACAGTAATCAAGACAGTATGGTACTGGCACAAAAACAGAAATACAGATCAATGGAACAGGATAGAAAGCCCAGAAATAAACCCATGCACCTGTGGTCAATTAATCTATGACAAAGGAGGCAAGACTATACAGTGGAGAAAAGACAGTCTCTTCAATAAGCGTTGCTGGGAAAGCTGGACAGCTACATGTAAAGGAATGAAATTAGAACATTCTCTAAAACCATACACAAAAATAAACTCAAAATGGATTAAAGATCTAAATGTAAGACCAGATACTGTAAAACTCTTAGACAAAAACATAAGCAGAACATTGTTTGACACAAATTTCAGCAATATCTTTTTTGATCCACCTCCCGGAGTAATGAAAATAAAACCAAACATAAACAAATAGACCTAATTAAACGTAAAAGCTTTTGCACAGTAAAGGAAACCATAAACAAAGCAAAAAGACGACACATAGAATGGGAGAAAATATGATGAAGCGACTGACAAGGGATTAATCTCCAAAATATATAAACAGCTCATGCAGCTCAATATCAAAAAAACAAACAGCCCAATCAAAAAATGGGCAGAAGACCTAAACAGATATTTCTCCAAAGAAGACATACAGATGGCCAAGAGGCACATGAAAAAAAGCTCAACATCACTAATTATTAGAGAAATGCAAATCAAAACTACAATGAGGTATCACCTCACACTGGTCAGAGTGGCCATCACCAAAAAAATCTACAAACAATAAATGCTGGAGAGGGTGTGGAGAAAATGGAACCCTCTTACACTGTTGGTGGGAATGTAAATTGATAGAGCCACTATGGAGAACAGTATGGAGGTTCCTTACAAAACTAAAAATAGAACTACCATATGACCCAGCAATCCCACTCCTGGGAGTATACCCAGAGAAAACCATAATTCCAAAAGATACATGCACCTCAATATTCATTTCATTGCAGCACTATTTACAATAGCCAGGACATGGAAGCAACCTAAACGTCCATTAACAGAGGAATGGATAAAGAAGATGTGGTACATATATACAATGGGAGCTTTTTTATTATCATTGCTAAGGTCTCTAGTTATAACCTTGTTAGGTCTATAGTCCCTTTTTTTTTTTTAATTTTTATTGGCATATAATTGCTTTACAATGTTGTGTTAGTTTCTGCCGCACAATGAAATGAATCAGCTATATGTATACCTATATCCCCTCCCTCTTGGACCTCCCTCCCACCTCCCACATCCCACCCATCTAGGTCATCACAGAGCACCGAGCTGAGCTTCCTGTGCTTTATAGCATGTTCCTGCCACCCATCTATTTAATGCATAGAGGGTGGGACGAACTGGGAGATTAAGATTGACATATAGTCTCTTTTAAAAATTTATCTTCTGCAATTTGTGTGTTATTGTTATAACAACTTGAAAATAAATCATGACACTTAAAACAAATAAAGGCAATTCTGGTTAGGACTCAGAAAAAGAACTGTAGAGAAAATTTCTATCTTCTTAGAAGATAGAACAGATATCATACATCATCATGAACAGAACTTTGGTAGAATATGAACAATAAAGGTGCTTCTGGTACTGTCTCAGACAGAAAGGTGGGATGTGTTATTGGAAACTGGAGGAAAGGTGATCCTAATTACAGTTTGGCCATGTTTTTTGCCACTTGGTTTTTAAATTTTGTGCAATACAGAACTTGTAAGTGATGAACTTGGATATTTAGCTGATATTTCTAAACAAAGTCTTGAAGATATGTCCTGGTTTTACCTTGCTTCTTACAGTAAAATGAGAGAGGAAAGAGATAAATTGAAGAAGGATTTGTTAAGCAAAAAGGAACCAGAACTTGAATATCTGGAAAACTCTCAGCCCATTTATATGCAAAAAATTAGAATGTATTGAGGAGAAAACATCTAGGGCATGCTTGGGAAACCATTTTCTAAAATGATGATTAGGTTTGTGACTTGTTGATCCAAATAGCCATTTCAGCAGAAACCAGGGATAGAAGTAGATTTATGTGCAAAGACCTGTGGAGGACCCTTTTGTGGAGCCTAATAACATGCTACTAAAAAACCAATACATCAATGAAGAAATCAAGGAGGAAATCAGTAAATACCTTGAGACCAATGAAAATAAAAACACACTTTTCCCATGAGATGTAGCAAAAGCAGTTCTAAGATGGAATTTTCTAATAATACGGGCCTACCAAAGAAACATCTTAAACAACCTAACCTACTATCTAAAAGATTTATAGAAAGAAGAACAAAGATGAATGCCAGAAGGAAGGAAATAAGATCAGAGAGGAAATAAGTAAAATAGAAACTAAAAATCAATAGAAAATATCAATGAAACCAAGAGCTGTTTTTTTGAAAATATAAAATTGATAAGCCTTTAGCCTGCCTTATTAAGAAAAAAGATAGAGTACCCAAATAAACAAAATAAGAAATGAAAGAGGAGAAATTACAACCAATATCACAGAAATACAATCATAAGAATACTATGAACAGTTATATTCCCCCAAAATGGACAACTTAGAAGAAATGGATGCATTGCTACAAACATACAATCTTTTAAGACTGAATTAGGAAAAAAGTATATAATGTGAACAGACCAATTACTAGTATTGAAATTGGATCAGTAGTCAAAAACCTCCCAAAAAAACAAAAGTCCAGGACCAGACATCTTTACAGGGGAATTCTGCCAAACATATAAAGAAGAGTTTTTAATACCTATCCTTCTCAAACTATTCAAAAAAATTGAAGAGGAGGGATCACTCCCAAATCCATTATATCAGGCCACCATTACCCTGATACCAAACCACACAAAGACACTACCAAAAAAGAAGAAGAAGGAGGAGGAGGAGGAGGAGGAGGAGGAGGAGAAAGGGGAGGGGGAGGAGGGAGAGGAGAAGGAGGGGAAGAGGGAGAGGAGGGGAGAAAGAAAATTACAGGGCACTATCTCTGATGCATATAGATGCAAATATCCTTAAGAAAATATTAGCAAGCCAAATTCAACAATATATAAAAAGGATCATACACCATGATCAAGTGGAATTTATTCCAGGGATGCGAGGATGGTTCAATATCCACAAAAAATCAATGTGATACACATTAACAAAACACATATAAATCACATGATCATCTCAATAGATGCAGGAAAAGCATTTGACAAAATTCAACACCCATTCATGATAAAAACTCTCAACAAAGTGGGTATACAGAGACCATATTTCAACATAATAAAGACCATTTATGCAAACGCACAGCTAACATCATACTCAATGGTGAAAAACTGATAAGTTTTCATCTAAAATCAGGAACACAAGGATGGCCACTCTCACCATTTCTATTTAACATAGTATTGGAAGTCCTAGATTCAGCAATCAGACAAGAAGTAAAAGGCATCCAAATTGGAAGAGAAGTAAAACTGTCACTATTTGCAGATAACATGATAGTATATATAAAAGTCCCTGAAGTCTCTACGAAAAAACTATTAGAATAAATGAATTCAGTAAAGTTGCAGGATATGAGATAATATACAGAAATCTGTTGCTTTTCTATACACTAGTAATAAACTATCAGAAATAGAAATCAAGAAAACAATCTCATTTACAATTGCATCAAGAAATACAAAATATCTAGGAATAAACTTCACCAAGGAGGTGAAAGACCTATACTCTAAAAATTATAAGACATTGATGAAGGAAACTGAAGTTGATACATGTAAAGGGAAAGATATCTTATTTTCATGGATTGGAAGAATTAATATTGTTAAAATGTGCATACTACTCAAAGCAATCTACAGATTTAGTAATCCCTCTCAAAATACCCATATTTTTCATAGAACTAGAATAATCCTAAAATTTTTATGAAACGAGACCCCAAATTGCCAAAGCAAACTTGAGAAAAATGAACAAAGTGCAAGTATTACCCTCCCTGTCTTCAGACTATACTACAAAGCTACAATAATCAGAACGCTATGGTACTGGTACAAAAACAGACACATAGATCAATGCAACAGAATAGAGAGCCACAAATAAACCCACGCACATATGGTCAATTAATTTATGACAAGGGTGGCAAAAATATACAGTAAGGAAGAGACAGTCTCTTTAATAAACAATGTTGAGAAAACTAGAGAGCTACATGTAGATGAATGAAATTAGAACATTCTTCACACCATATACAAAAATAAATTCAAAAGGGATTAAAGACTTAAACGTAAGACTGTAAATCCCAAAACTCCTAGAAGAAAACATAGGCAGTACACTTTTTGACATAAGACTTAGCAATATATTCTTTTCAATCTGTACCCTTAGGTAAGTAAAACCAAAGTAAAAATAAACAAATAGGATCTAATTAAATGTAAAGGCTTTTGCACAGTAAAGGAAACCATCAACAAAACAAAAAGACAACCTACTGAATGGGAGAAGATATTTGCAAGTGATATGACAAAGAAGAGGTTAATGTCCAAAATATATAAAGAGCTCATACAACTCAGTATCAAAAAAAGCAACAATCCAATTTAAAAATGGGCAGAAGACCTGAATAGACTTTCTTTTTCAAAGAAGGCACACAGATGGCCAAGAAGCACATGAAAATATGATCAACATCACTAATAATCAGGGAAATGCAAATCAAAACCACAATGAGATATCACCTCACAACTGTTAGAATGACTGTCATCAAAAAGACAACAAGTAAGTGTTGGTGAGTATGTGGAGAAAAGGGAACCTTAGTCACTATTGGTGGGAATGTAAATTGGGAAAGCCATTATGGAAAACAGTATGGAGATTACTCAAAAAATTAAAAGTAGAACTACAATATGATCCAGCAATTCCAATTCTGGGTATATATCTGAAGAAAATGTAAACACTAATTCAAAAAAACATGTACTCTAATGTTCATAGCAGCATTATTTACAATATCCAAGATATGGAAACAAGCTAAGTATCCAACTACAGGTTAATGGATAAAGAAGATGTGATGGTATTTAATAGTATACATATTATATATATAATATACATATTATATATATAAATCAGCCCTAATAAGAATGCCATAAATAAGAATGAAATTTTGCCATTTGCAACAACACAGATGGACCTGGAGGTTATTATACTTAGTGAAGGAAATCAGATAGACATAAATACTATAGGTTTTCATTCATATTTGGGATGTAAAAAAAAATCTATAAAAATATTCATTCACTATGTTGTACACCTGAAACTAACATAATGTTGTAAATCAACTATACTTCAAAAAAACCCAGAAAATTGCTGATGAGGATGTGGGGAAATTGGAACCCCTTATACACTGTTGATGGGAATATAAAATGGTATAACAGTATGGCAGTTTCTCAAAAAATTAAAAATAGAATCACCATATGATCCAGCAATTCCAAATCTGTATATATACCCAAAAGAAATGAAAGCAGGATTTCAAAGGGATGTTTGTACACCCATTCCCTTAGTAATGTTATTCATAATATGTATAAGGTGGAAGCAACCCAAGTGTCTAAGTATGGATAAAAGGATAAACAAAATGTGATGTATACAAATAATAGAATATTATTTAACCTTAAAAGGAATGGATATTCTGACACATGCTGCCACATGGATGGACCTCGAGGACATTATGCTAAAAGAAATAAGCTGGTCACAAAAGACATATACTATGTGACTCCACTTATATGAGGTACCTAAATCGTCAAATTCATAGAGATAGAAAATAGAATGGTGGTATTCCAGGACAGAGGGGAAGGAGGAATAAGCTTTTACCGTTTAGTGTGTACAGAGTTTCAATTTTTCAAGATGGAAAGAGTTCTACAGATGGATGGTGATGATTGCACAACAATATGAATGTATGTAATACTACTTAACTGTACACTTCAAAATGGTTAAGATGTTAAATTTTTGGTGATGTGTGTTTTGCCACAATTAAAAAAAACATAAAGGAGTTCTAATATATGTCCTTATAAGAAGAGGAAATTTGGACATGGACACACACAGAGGGAATACCCTGTGAAGGTACAGGGAGAAGAATGCCAAGTACAAGCTAAGGAGAAAAGCCTCAGAAGAAACCAACCCTGCCAGCACCTTAACTTGGACTTCTAGCCTCCAAGATTGTGAAAAAATAAATTTCTCTTATTTAAGCCACCCAGTATATGGTGCTTTATTACAAGAGCTCAGCAAACTAGTACACCATCATACAACATCTTTCACAGATGTATTTTTGCACTTTTATCCAATGATCCCTTTGTTTCTTCAGAGACTACTGTTTATGAATTATGTATGTCTATCTCTACATATTTCTATCTTTATTTTTTATCTTTGACAGAGAATCTCCAAGCCTGTGTCAAATGGGATATGAAAGGTTGGAAGTTGTCAAAGAGGGAAGGGTATAGAAAGAACCCAGAGACCTACTTATGCTGTTTCTATCTTTACTCCCATAATTCCCTCTGACACACACATGTAAATCCCCAAGAAAATAAGATTCTACCTTTAGTTCCTATGTGGTCAAAACTTCTTTCTTGTTTTTTGTTTGTTTGTTTGTTTTTTAGCATAGTGGGGACAGTTGGAAAGCTTAAAAATGACAGTAAATACTAACAACACATAGAGAGTAACATGCCTTAAAAGAAACAGTTTTCAAAACAGAGGTCTGCTTATCCCCTCGAGGACTTATGCAAGGAATATCACCAGCCTGTAGGTCATATCCATTCCCAATGAAGAAGGAATGGCTTTGTTTCCAGTACAAGTTCAATATCACAAGGCTCCCATAGTCAGGTGATACCTCTAACACCAGAGCAACCGTGATTAGTCACAAACAGTAAAAGGAAATTACCTTCTGTATTTGCTCATCTGAGTTTGGCATACAAACAAAGCATGAACAAGAAATATGAGCAGCCTATAGGTACATAAAATTTTACTGTCACACAGGAATATGAGATTATGAAAAAGAAGGCTGATGCATTAGTTTGGGCCTAGTGACAATATTTCTAATCACCTAATAACTAGACTTCCCAACATCCCAAATGAGGGTGCAGAGCTGCATATCACCTATGAAGTAGCAGGAACAGTGCTTGAGGGTAGGACTTAGTTCTGCTCAGCGATCACACAACTCCTTCCTTCCTGTTACTTGAGTCAAAAGTCTTGATGTTATCTTTAAATCTCTTTTCTCTTAAATCCTATATCTAATCTTTTAAGAAATCCCATTGGCACATTTTAGAAATAATACAAAATCTGATGACTTCTCACCTCATGCATTGTTACCACTTTGGTTATGAAACATCATCTTCTCTGGATTACTGTAGGACCTCTCCCTGCTTCTACCTTCACCTCCTTCCTCTGTTCTTATCATAGAAATCAGAAGCAAGCTTTTAAAAACATATGTCAAGTCATGCCAATTCTCTGCTCAAAACTCTGGCTTTTACCCTGAGAAAAATTAAGAACCTTTGCTAAGTCCTTACCTGGTCTAAGTTTCTGCGTGATCATAAAACTCAGCTAGCCAAAGACAAACAAACAAACAAAAGGAACAAACAAGCTAAAAAAAAAGTGCCAGAGTGGGTGTGAAAGACACGTTAAAATTAATTAAATTCATGGGACCAAAAATGAAAAAAGAGAAAGCAGAATAAAATTGAATAATAGCTTTAAATGGGTAAAAGAAGAGAATGGCTTATCTAGAATTCTATTCCCAGTGAAAATATCTTTTGAGATTGAAGATGATTGAAAGAGTTTTATAAACAATTATTGATGGAGAGCATCTCTACTAGGCCTGCACTAAAAGCAAAACTAAAAGTTCTTCAGGCAGAAGAAAAGTGAATCAGATAGAAACATAGAATTGCAGAGAGAATGAAGAATACCAGAAAAGTTAAATATGTGGATAAATGTAAATTAATATTGGTGCACAAAAGTCAGGAAAACACACGGAATTGAGCAGAGATCTTCCAATATTCTATCTGTTATCTCCAACACAGTTATCTAGCCTATGGTCACTCCCCACTCCATGTCTTTTTCATCCTTTCCCCATGACATCAGGCTTTAGCCCCCCAGAATGGAGTCAGGGGGCAAAATAAGGTATTTTGTCCCCTCAAGCCCTGCCTGCTTTATCTGGCTCTTGTCTGGACATTCCGACTATAAGCTATAGTCGCTCAATTAAGTCTGTATCACCTCAGCCTCCCTGGCCATGGCCTAGATCCCCATTTCCTATGAGTGTGCTATTTCTAACGTAACAGTGTGTCCTCTGTTCCATGATTAGCTTCCTCTCAACGCAAGGCTGTTTTTTCTCCATCTTGCTTGCTTCGGTCCTGATGCCAACTTTTGGACTATCTATGCTTGGTTAATTTAGGCTCCAACTTTAAAGGTGTTATGGAGGAATTCCACCTTATCTTAACATCTCAGGGTATCAGGCCTATCTTTGGAGCTGGAGGTTGTGGGCTATGGGGGATTGAGGCCACTGAATCAACTACCCCTGGAGGCTAACAATAAGGGAAGATAAAGTTAGGTTCAGGTATCTCTGTAGGAAGGGAGTGGGTGTGATTGAGGTACATATCTCTGAAATTACTTTTTTTAAAGTATCATGGGGAATTAGGGCAGGTAAAGTTCATGGGGGACCCTGATAAAAACTGGAATCTTACTCAGGACTTTGCAAAATAGCAGATATTAAAGTCAGTTGTAGGTAGAAAGATCAACCTTTATTATTTATAGATGGTTGGTAATTATTTATTGATAATTATAATAATAGTAGCTTCTCAAATATATACTTATATCCTCCCTTCATCCTGTGAATTAGGAAAAATTGAGGATATTATCTCCATTTTAGATATAAGAAACAGAGTAAAACCAGAGAAAGTGCCATTCCAAAGTTATAAGCTGGAAATCAGTGCCAATATGTAACATGTATGCAAAACAAATACCTAAGAGATCATCTTGGCCTTGGCCTGGTTCAGCGAGAACTCCTGCCCTTACAGGTCCTATCGGATAGGAGTTGGTTGCAGTTTACATGTTCTAGTGGAGCTCTCTTTCTTAGAAGACACTGTATGTGTAGGGTAGGAATAAGGAGAGGCACATGAAAGACCAAGGTACAAGAGGGCTGTACCTGAAGTGCTCACAGCCTCTGGAGAGCAAGAAATGACCTTGGGGAGGCATGAATTGGCACCAGTAAATATGGACAGGACATGGGCTGCAGAAAACCCCAGGGGTGGAGCCCTGGGTTAGGGGAGCCCTAGTGTCAACCCTCAGAGGAGAGATTAGAAAAATGTATCTGAGCAATCCAATTTCTTTACCAGGATTACATTTTTCTTTGTGTGAGAAAGGGTGGACAAGTCACAGAGCAGTCAGTTATGTTCTGAAAATGTACAGAGTAAGCCAGGGAAATGTAGAGACTCAGAGGTAAAGTTAAATATGTTTGGTTTTGTGGAAAATGCATATTTACTGAAGGTAAAGTTGCAACAGGTATATGGGATCATTAACAGTCATTTATAGAGTGCTTGGTATGTACCTGGCACTGTTTGGGGCACTGAAGATAAACCAGTGAAAAACAAAAGACGTTCCTGCTGTCATAATTTTGTCTCCTACAAAGCTAAGTCCTTGTTCCAGAGAATATTAGTAAGACATGTAAAAATACTTTCCAATGAGAAGAGGATGTTATGCTGATACAGGCAACCAAGGCTAGTGGGGGGTTCCTTAGAACTTCTATCATGGATGAATGTTAAATTAGATGAGAAGCAACTATTCTAGGATTCGATCAGATAGGGAGGTCTTCTAACAAAGTGAGGAGACATTTTCCATTAGTCTGGTTGTTCATGCTTCATTTGGTGAAATATTCAACACAGTGTGTATGCCAGAGGTTGGGGGTCATAGAAGTGAATTAAGGTACAGTCCCTTTGCTCCATCCTTCACTTCAGAATATGGCAGGTAACTGTGGAAGGATAGAAATTGGAGAACAAAAGCAGAAATGTTTAAAAATTTTTAGGAGTCTTTTTCTTTTCTCTGCTTATTTTATTTTAACATCTTTATAGGAGTATAATTGCTTTACAGTGGTGTGTTAGTTTCTGCTGTATAACAAAGTGAATCAGCTATACATATACATATATCCCCATATCCCCTCCCTCTTGCATCTCCCTCCCACCCTCCCTATCCCACCCCTCAGGTGGTCACAAAGCACTGAGCTGATCTCCCTGTACTATGTGGCTGCTTCCCACTAGCTATCTACTTTAAGTAATTGACAGATGATGGTGGTTTGAATAGAGTGGAGGTAATTACATCAGAGTAGGCAACTTTGTGACTTACTGTGGAGGTGGACCCAACGGGACCTGCTGATGTGGTGCAGAAAGTAAAGGGTGGAACAAAGGTTGACTTGATTTTAGGTGGAGCAGCTGATTGAAGAGGATATTACATGTTGATGTATGAAATTCACATAGAGGGAAGAAATCAGTATTTCTGCCTTAAGCATGAGAGGTTGAGATACCTGCAAGACTGCTACATGGGGATATTAAATAGATAGTTGGATATACTAGTCTGTGGCTTAGAGGGAAGGTAAGACATGGAAATTTATTTGTGAAGTTTTAGCATCTGAGAACAAAATCCATGGTAAACAAGTACAACACCTAGAAAGAGAGCAATGTTCAAAGACTTTTCAGAAGCAATATTCTCCTTTCTCTCCTATGTTTTAAGTTTTCCCTTGCTACTGGATAATTCTTCTCAGCTTAAAAACATGCCATTTTCTCTTCCTTCTTAAAGACAAATGAACACCCAGCAAACTTCCACACACACACACATTCATGCATGCACACACACACACACAACCTTGCCTTTACTCCACTTTCCTTTGCAGCCAGTGCCCCTTTTACTGATGGTCTTTGCAGCAAACCTCCTCAAAAGAGTGAGCCATGTGAACCAATTTCAACTCCTCCTATTTTTCTTATCTAACTCAGTCAAACCAGACTTTTCCTCCCTCTATTCAAAATTTTTCTTACCAAGGTATCCAGTTTACCTCATTTCTAAACACAAGGCCAATTCTCTGTACTGGAATTATTTGACTCATCAGTAGCATTTAGTATGGTAATAGTTCCCTCCTCCTTAATACACTACATTCAACAGCCTATCAAGACAGCACATCATCTTTGAAAGTCTCTGATAGGTTGCCCATTCTCAGTCTCTTTTGCTGACTCCTCCTCCATTCGCCTCAATTTCTACTTTACTCCAGTTCTTAATATTGGGATTCAGTTCTTGGTTCTCTGCTCTTTATGAACACTCAGTGCCTTGGTGATCTCAGCTTCATAGCTATTAATATTATCTATTTCCAGTGATCATAAGTTTATATCAGCAGCCAAGATTCGTCTTGAACTCCAGACTTGTATATCTAAATATATCAACAGGTTCACTTGGATTTCTGATTTACTTCCTAAATAAAACATACCCAAAATTAAAATATTGATCTTTCCCTTCATAGCCTCCCCCATCTCAATTGAGAGCAACTTCTTTTTTCAGCTGCTCAAGCCAAATATCTTGGTGTCATCTTTGACTCCCTTTTCTCTCATGACCTGTATTTAATCTGTCAAAAAATCCCATGGCTCTTTTCTCAAATATATCCCAAATCTGAATCGCTTCTTGCCACATATGCTGCCACCTTGGTTCTTAGCCAACATTCTCCTTCCCTGATTACAGCCAGCCTCTAGAGTCTTTTTTTCTTCTGTTTTTGCCCTTACCCTTTCATGCTATTCTCATTACAGAAGCTGCAAAAAACTTTAAAAATATATTTTTCAAGTCTATCACTTTTCTTCTCAAAAAAAAATTGTCAGTGAGAGAAATAAGCAGCATTTGCAAAGTTCTGTACAGACCTATAGGGCCCTGTGTGATCTGGCTCTATATATATGACCTCTAGAAATCTCCCACTCATTCACATCATCTAACTACATGGACCTCTAGCTGATCTTTGAGCTCTCAGTGTATTCTGTCTTAGGGCATTTGTTCTGACTGTTCCCTTTGCTTAGAGTTCTTCACACAAGGGGAATTCCCTATATTCTCCATCTTTTATGCCTGTCTCACGTCCTCTCATCCACCTTTTTGCTCTAGCCATTGCTGTGGCAACCACTTGAGTGCAGGTATAACCTGACTGCCCCTTATTCAGCTGCATTCTGCCCCTGTGTTTCTCTGCTCCATGGTATGGTGTACCTGAAGGAGACTGCTCAGCTGTTTGGAGCCTATGTGAACCTGGAAGTGTGAAGAAATTAACCCTTGACTTGGTGGTGGGGTGGAAACCAGTGGATAAATATATCCCTCTTTTGTATCTTGAGTAGATAATTCTGAGGTGCCTTCTACATGGTTCTTCATGGGGGATTGGACACAGTTGATTACAGCATTATCCAGCTCAGTACTGCACTTTTGGATATGCTTCTCTGCTTTCCCATTTTACCATTTCATCCCACTCTTGCTTCCTATTATTTTCTCCATATAAACCACCTGCATGGAACCCCAAGTTCTTTTAAAGAAGCCAGAAACCAAGCTAATTTATTTTCTCACCTCAATCTTTGCGTAAGTTCCCTTCCTGATCTCTTTATTTAAAATTGCTACCTTACCACTCCTCCAACTTCAGGATTGACTATCCTCATCACTCTGTTTTTTTCACTATAATAATACCTTCAATCATACTATGTAATTCAATTATTATGTTCTTTTATTAGAACAAACATTCTACTAAAGGTATTAGTCTGCTTTGTTCTTGGATTTATCCCTAACCTATTCAGTAAAAATATTCTTCCAGAAATTTACTGAATATATTTACTGAATGTTCTGTGAATATAAAATTGACCATAGCTCAATACTGAGCCCTTCAGGAATTCAATATTTAGAGGTAAGGCAGAAAAAGGAGAGTGAAATGAGAAGCTAAGAAGGTGGGAAATGGTAATATCATCGTACCAAAGAGAAAAGAGGGTTTTCAAAAGGAGAGAGTTGTAATTCAGATAAAAGTTGCTGAGAGGCTGAGTTGCATGAAAGAAGGTAAGTTACAATGACACCATCATCATGGAGGTCATTGGTGGTGAATGAGAGCAGTTTCAGGGAAGTAATGGGAATGAAATATTTTATTACCAAATGCTATTTGAATCAGTTGAGACTGAATATAAGCATTTCTAGATGTTTTCTGTGAAAAGCAGCAGAGATTTGAGGTAATAGAAGGAGGAGAACATAAAAACAAGGGAGGGAGAATATTAATCAATATAATTTTTTTTAAAGAAAAGTGTAGTTCTATGGAGGAGGAGAGATGTAAATGGCAAATAAGGCTCTGCAAACACTGAAGAATTATACAAAAAGATCTTATACATAATCCCACTTACACTCCCTACAGCCTTCACTAAGTGAGGTAGAGCATTGCAATTCCCCATTTACAGAGAAAGAAACAGGCTTGGAGATAAGTGATTTGTGCAAGGTCATGCAGCTAGTATAAGTGGCAGTCATGATTTGATACAAGATCTTCAGGTTCTAAATTTTTTCTCTACCGCATGGAAAGAGATTAGGTTGTTTTCAGTTTGGATATGCTGAAATTGTATTGCATATAAAGCATTTTAATGGAAGCAATAAAGCCTTGTTATTTAGGACACTGGAATTGGAGAAAGCTAGAACTCAGCTGCCTAACACTACTATGATATTTTAGAGATTTTAAGTTTCCAAAAATTTTCTAATATTGACAAGAGAGCAAGTTCTTTCAGTACTTACTTTGTTCAGTGTTATGGTAAATGTTTTAAATTCATTATCTTGTTAATGCTCATAAAAAAACACATTACCTGGACCTAGAAGAGAGAAGAGTAGCTGTGTAAAAACTGGGCCACTCCAATGTTTAAGGATTCAAAAGAAAAGAGAAAAATAAGAGATGAGGGAAAGATTAAATAGTGTTAGGAATAAAAGGCTTTTTTAAAAATGGAAGCCAGATAACAGTCTTACTGAAGATGAGAAGTCTCCTGTGATGAAAATGAAGGAGCTGGAAGATGGGTGGAGGGAGAGCCACGTGAATATGGAAGTTAATTTGAATTTAGATGATGGAGAACCAAAAGAGGTGGTTCATTTTTCAGCAAGCTGGAGGCAGGGCTGTATTTACAGAGATTTGTGGTTGTGGAAGGGACCTGGGAAATATATTCTAGAACAGTTCTCTCCAGTAGAACTTTCTGCAGTGATGCAAATATTCTGTATCTGAATGGTCCAATATGGTAGCCCCTAGTTACATGTGTTACTGAACACTTAAAAAGTGTTTCATTTGACTGAAGTATTGAATTTTAATTTAATTTCAACAAATTTAAATAGCCATGTGTGGCTAGTGGCAACCACATCAGATGTAGTAGTGTTAGAGAAAATATACAGATTGTGTGATTAATAGGGGCATTGGAAATTGCATGGCCCCATTAATTGACTTATCGAGGCACACAAGCCTGAGATTTCTGAACAGAACATTGGCTTTTGTGATTGTGAGTTTAGCTTGATTATCATACAGAAAGGTACCAATGTATATTCTAAGGAAATTGAATTGGTTTAAATGTATTTTTACTTCTTTTTATCAGGGTATTTCTGACATCACCATGAACACAGAAAACAATACCTTTTCTCTGTTCCTTTATAAAATTGTCTTGTGATATCCATTTTAATGATGTTTAATGTTCTACCTACTAAATGGTGTTCAAAGTTCCTTAAGGGTTGAAAATGTGGGTAATGTTTCTCCATGTCTATATCTATGTCTTCTCTAGTCTATCAGGACTACTAACTAATTTTTTTTTAAGGTCCAGCAATGAGAATAAGGTCTAATCCTCCCAAGAAGTTATACATGGGAGAAGGGACCCTGTAAAAACTGACAAGGGGCTTCCCTGGTGGTGCAGTGGTTGAGAATCTGCCTGCTAATGCAGGGGACACGGGTTCGAGCCCTGGTCTGGGAAGATCCCACATGCCGCGGAGCAGCTGGGCCGGTGGGCCACAATTGCTGAGCCTGCGCGTCTGGAGCCTGTGCTCCGCAATAGGAGAGGCCGCGATGGTGAGAGGCCCGCGCACCGCGATGAAGAGTGGCCCCCGCTTGCCACAACTAGAGAAAGCCCTCGCGCAGAAACGAAGACCCAACACAGCCATGAATAAATAAATAAACAAATACTTTAAAAAAAAAAAAAACTGACAAGGAGAATTTTCAGGAGCCTTGCTAGCCTCTAATATTACCTCAACCCATCCAGCTGCCTTCCTGTTGGCAGGAATTCCAGGTTTAGAGCAACTGCATGTCTGGATCTCCATTCCCTTCTGCTTCACCTATACTCGGGCCCTGCTTGGCAACCTGTACCTTCCTCTTCATCATTCGAGCTGATACAGCCCTCCACGAGCCCATGTGCCTCTTTTTGGCCATGTTGGCAGCCACTGATCTGGTCCTCTCTTCTACAACACTTCCCAAAATGCTGGCTATTTTTTGGTTCAGAGATCAGGAGATCAACCTCTATGCCTGTCTAGTCCAGATGTTCTTTCTCCACTCCTTCTCTACCATGGAGTCAGCAGTGCTGCTGGCCATGGCCTTTGACCGCTATGTGGCCATCTGCAAGCCACTGCACTATATCACCATCCTTACTGGGCCACTTATCACCAAGACTGGCTTGGCTGCTGTGACTCAGGCTGTGACACTAATGACTACACCCCCCTTTCTGCTTAGACGCTTCCATTACTGCCGAGGTCCAGTGATTGCCCACTGTTACTGTGAGCACGTGGGTGTGGTAAGGCTGGCCTGTGGGGACATTCGCTTCAACAATATCCATGGCATTGCTGTGGCCATGTTCATAGTGGTGTTGGACCTGCTCTTTGTTGTCCTGTCTTATATCTTCATCCTTCGGGCAGTTCTACAGCTTGCCTCTCGGGAGGCCCATTACAAGGCCTTTGGGACATGTGTGTCCCACATAGGTGCTATCTTGTCCACCTACACACCTGTGGTCATCTGCTCAGTGATACACCGTGTGGCTCGCTGGGCTGCCCCTCATGTCCACATATTCCTTGCTATCTTTTATCTTCTTTTCTCACCCATAGTCAATCCCATCTATGGTGTCAAGACCAAGCAGATTTGTGATCATGTGCTCAGTCTATTCCAGAGAAAAAATGTATAGATGCACACTTTTTTCCTTAACCACTAGTCCAGGATCTATCAGTCCAGTGGATACAGAATTGAGATGGAGAGGGAAAATCTCAGTAAGAAAATTTCAGAGTTTGGCAATTCTCCAGTATGACAAGGTCCCACTCCTCACAGATCTACCAGTCAGATCAAACCGGGTATGTCCCTATAGTCTGATAGCAGAGGTTTGACCTTCCTATTCTTATAGGTTCATCACATGATAAAGGAAAACATAAAGAACCTCTCAAAGCATTATCGTCATCTAGGTGAAAGACAGTAGAAATACTGCCTGAGATTGACACAAGAAACTGAGGTCTTGGTGAACTCTTCATCCAGACCGAGGAATTGAACCACAAATTTTATGGCCAAAATGCCAACACCACAACTAGTACTGAAATTGCCACAAAATCCTTTCTGATAAGTGGCCTCCAGCCTCTGCCACTCTTTTTTAGCCTACTACCACTCAATGTTATTAGCTCTACAGTTGGACAGCTCCACTTCTAATGAAACTTATTCCTTCCATTAAGTCAGTTCCTTTCTGACTTCTGACTCATAATAATGACCAATTCTTTTATTGAACACTTAGCAAAAGAGTCTCCTGACATCATTTATATAAACTTATATCATCATGTAACTAACTTTTCACATATATATGCCTTCTGTCTCCAAAATAACTTAGTAATATTTATTGAATGAATGAATAGAAGAGCTGAACACCATCCTTGAGCTATGGAATGTAGAAACAGTAATTAACACCCTTCCAACTTGAAGTTGAGACTGCGGAAGCTGAAGAAGAAAATAGTTACGATACATAATTGCGGTAGGCTGAATTACTGTTCAGATATTTATTCTCTTGTCCCTCTACCATGGGAGGGGGTTTTCCTCCCTCAAGGAATGTTAAATATTGACTTTCTTTGACCAGTAGAATTTGAGTGGTCTTGAAATGTGCCACAATAATCAGAAATGTTAAAATGTGTTGTGTAGCTTGGCTCAGTCGCACTCAATTTTCTTCTCTGCTTACGAGAATGATCATGTCCCCAGAGTTCTTCCTTCAACCTAGACCAGTGATAGAAAAGATACATGGAGCAGATGTGAATCTGACTCACAGCCTGGAATGTAGCCACAGTGTTCATATAACATGAGCAAGGATGAATTTGTTGGGGTTTTTTTGGTAGTAAACCACTGAGATTTGGAAGTTGTTTCGTCAAATAAGCCAGGAAAAGCTGATCGTTGGAGTTGTGAGCTCTTTCTTGCACTCCAGCTCATGACAGTTCAAGATCAAGTATTTAAAGAAAAGAAAATGCACTATTTCTTCTTCTAGTATATCCTAAAAATGATACTAGATTTCACTTATCTTTCTGCTTTTGTCTTCTTATGCAAACTCTAGTAATTGAACACTCCTTCAGTCAGTTCTTTGTAAAAGAATCTCTCATACACACTTTTCATGAAGGCCTGCTTATACAACCATGTTCTGTTTTTCATTTTGTGGCCCTTTTCTTTCTTCAGTAATAATTAAAAGAAGTTTCTTCAATTCTAAGAAAAGAACAAAGAAACCTGATAGTCTCTGAAAAGGCATCTCCAGGCCCTCCAGGCCCATGTTGTGTCATGGCTTGCCTCTTAGGCACACATGAAGGTTGGTGGTTTCAATGGGTCTCTGGCCAGTTCCCAGTGTCTCAGTCATCCAGACGTTGAGGTGGGGTAATTGGACAGCAAGGAAAGAAGCAGTACGAAACAAAGGCCTCTGACTCTGTCCCCTAAGACTTCCCAAACTCTAGTTTGGTTTTTCTCAGTAGAGATGAAGCATTCTATGTGACAAATTGTTCAAAAATGTTCACTCTCCCAGAGTATACTTCCCCACATATTGACCATGAGGATAGCCATCTGCATCACTTTGATCAATGGGGTATAAGCAGATGTGGTACAAGCAGAGGCTTGAAATTTGCTTATGCAGTCAGGCTTGTTGTCTTCTGACTCTGCTGCACCATGAGAATGTGCCCTGGTTAGCACAGTGGTCCAAGGAGGATGAGGGAAAAGTGGAGCAGAGCTGCCTGATCAACTTGCAGCTTGAAGCACAGCCTCACAGCCAAACCCAGCTTGGATCATCAGATCCTCAGCTGACCTTCAGTTGCATAAGCAAATCCAGTTGAGATCAGCAGTCATCTCAGCCAATCTCCAGATGTTATGAGAGATACATTTTTATGTATGTACAACATACATTTTATGTTGTATGCCACTGAGATTTTTGTGGGTATTTGTTCCACAGTACATTCTGGGAAATAATTGTTTCTGTCATTATTATTTAGTAAATTGAATATAATATAATTGATTAAGTATTCCCAGGATATAAGATCTGATTTGTCCCTATGTTTGGTGCAGGAATGACCTTGCCTTTTAGGTGACACTCATACCCTCCCACAGAGAGTGATTTTTGTCCCACATAGAAGTCTAATAGTATATGAACTCCATTACCATGTAATAAACAACAGTATGCACTGTTAGCTTTATTCACAAATAGTTATTTCCTATCTTATACCAACACTGTGTGCTTAGATGGAGCACAGCCCTCATGAGAACAGTACACGCAAGCTATTTTTAGATTTGAAGTTTTACCATTACATAAATACAAGAGGATACAGAAAATGCATTTGAACGAATTCAAACTTAATTACAACACCTCCAATCATTCATGCGCCCTAGCTCTGGATTTCCTGGACCCTGAGTAATTGTCAGTAAGTCGCCCAGACAATGCCTCTACATGAATCACTGAGTGACCCAGACATCTATGTTAGCTAGGACAGCCCCAGCCCATTGATAGCTTGGAAATGACCAAATGACAGACTTAGAATACCGACTAACAAAACAAGGAAGTCAAGCTTCAGTCTACATTTTAGCAAACACATTAGAAGTAACCAAAGTACTTGAATATCATTTCATGTGTTTTGCTTGGAATGCTTCTGCATCACTATTGTGCTTGTTACCTCCCTCTATTGTATTTTTCATCTCAGATATTGTAATTTTCATAGATAAATGTGCTTTTTTTTTTCATCTCAGATATTGTGGTTTTCATCTCTCAAAATTTGATTTGGTTATTCTTTACATCTTCTGAGGCCTGTATCTAACGTGCTCAATATTTTCTCTAGCATCTTGAATATACAAAATATCTTTATAATTGTTTAATATCTTTATATGCTAACTTTATCATAGGTACCTACTTTATTGGTTTTGATTGATTGATTTTTATTATGTATATTTTCCTGGTAATTTCTTTATTGAATGCCAGATGTGTTGAATTTTGGGGTACTGGATACTCCTGTATTCTTTCTCTTTTTTTTTAACATCTTTATTGAGGTATAATTGCTTTACATTGTTGTGTTAGTTGCTGCTGTATAACAAAGTGAATCAGCTATACATATACATATATTCCCATATCCCCTCCCTCTTGCATCTCCCTCCCACCCTCCCTATCCCACCCCTCTAGGTGGTCACAAAGCACTGAGCTGATCTCCCTGTGCTATGCGGCTGCTTCCCACTAGCTATCTATTTTACATTTGGTAGTGTATATATGTCCATGCCACTCTCTCACTTCATCTGAGCTTACCCTTCCCCCTCCCCGTGTCCTCAAGTCCATTTTCTACGTCTGCATCTTTATTCTTGTATTCTTATATATATTCTTGAGCTTTGTTCTGGGACATGGTTAAGTTGTTGAAAACAGTTTGATTCCGTTCAGGTTTTGCTTTTAGGTTTTATTATTCAGGACTAGAGAAGCTTTTAGTTCAGGCTTAATTTGTTACCACTACTGAATAAAAACATTTTTGAAAAATCTATGATGACTTGTAAGTTATGAGGCTTTCCACTCTGGCTTGTGGGAACAGAAACTATTCCCAGCCTTGTATGAGTATTGGAGATTGTTTCCTCTGATTTTGAGTGGCCTTTCCCTAGTTTCAGGTAATCTTCCTCCCATGTAAGCACTGAACAGTACTCAGATGAAGACTGAAGATCTCCAATGCGTTCTCTCTCTCTCTGCAGCTCTCTCCTCTCTGGTACTCTGCCCTATGAACTCTAGCTCCCATGGATGTATATGTTTGATGTATTTTGGGGGGTACCACTTGCATAAAATTGGAAGTCAGATTTTTTAAAGTGTATGTGATCACTTAATCAGATAGTATAGAAAGAATCAAAGGCCATGGCCAGATCCTGGCTTTCTATGAATAGAACAAAAATCAAGAATGACATCAAAGCAGGAGTAGTCATCAGAACCTAAGAAAATGTGGAATTGGTAAAGAGTTGAAGAAATCATGAAGTGATAGACTGTTCATATACTGTAGAAGCAGAAATCTGAATTTAAACTACTGAAGACGTCAAAGTGGTGCATATATTCTCATAGATTCCAAAGTCCCCAGTTGTCTAAAAAGGTTGGTCTGCAAAACAGGGGCACAAAATTGTCTACTCAGGTAAAGGAAGAATCTTAAAGTTTCCATTTGTTCCTATTTTCTTAAGCCTTTTAATATTTACATTATTGTATGTTTTATAATATAAAATACTAATATAATGCCATGTGATAAAGTACATATTATTGTTTGTTTACATAAAACAGTAATCAATATGTGTATATATACATATATATGTATACATATATACACATATATATACACACACACACACACCTTCAATAGTTTAAATTCAGATTTCTACTTCTACAGTTTATGGATAGTCTATCATTTCATGATTTCTTCAATCCTTTACCAACTCCACATGTTCTCATGTTCCAATGACTACTTCTACTTTGATGTCATTCTTGATTTTTGTTGTATTCCGTGAAGGTAGAAATGCCAGAATCTGGCTATGGTCTTTGATACATACATATATACACATAAACACGCGAATGATCAAATCTACAGTACACTGACTTGTATTTTTTAAGTCTACTTCAGCTATTCTTACCTCCTTCTTGGGAAAGCATGTTCTGATTTCTGCTCTAATCCAAGGGTTAAGTCTCCCCGCCTTTACCCAGGGATGGCATTTGGTGTATTTTTTAAGTGGTTGTGATACCAAGTAGAGTTGAATCCTAAGTATTTCTATAGTCATTCTTTGAAGAGGAGTTTCGTGCACAATTGTGTTTGAGAAGCTCAGTGAGTAAAACTAGGACTGGACTGAAGAGTGACCCTTGCTGCTACCCTCAGTACAGCATTGTCTCAGTAAACCACACGACTAGAGCCTAGGAGTCTGAGAGAAGGTCTCCCTTAGGTGTGATCTCAGGTTGGGAGATGTCTAGTTTCATTTTTGGTAGGTGAGTTCCTGTAATGCTGAGACCTCTCTCTGAGAATGGTTGGTTGGTCCTGGCTTTGTTTCCCTCCTTATTTCTGAAGTTTTTGTGACACTGAGGCTGTAATGTCACTTCTTTTTCAAGACAAATGCTATGATTTTAAAAAGAAAAAGATGATATAAATTTTCTGACTGTTAAGAGTTTGTTCTTAATTTAAACAGGTAATGGTAGGTATCAATTATTTTTTATAACACTGAATATATTTAAAATTTTAATGTAGCAGTTTTATTTTTAAATGGCCATATTTAATATAACCCAGGAATTATATATTTGGAATTAGTTAATGGGATGATAAATATTCTAGATGTAAACTTGATTTTGAAAAATTGCATTTGTCTTCATGCATTTAAGGAGTTCACTTGCAAAAAGTTGGAGAATCTATTCTCTAAAGCACATATGCAGACCCTGGTGTTCGATCTGAAACTTCCAGAATGGGCAGGACTTGGACGGACCTATCTTCAATGCAGATCAAACAACTTTGCTTCCACTGTAGGACTTTAAAGTGGTTTTACCTATCTTAATCCCTCATGAGGTTAAGCACTAATCGAGGAACTAATATTATGTGCATGGTGCAGTGTCAGCTTATAGATAACATAAGTACCAAAATATTTGATCCTTAATAATGATCGCCAAGTCCATTGTCAGCATTTGGCTTGGGCTATTGGTGGAACCAATAACCGCCTACGACTCTTAAGTTTTTTCTGAAGCCTCAAGACAGTAACATCTTAATTACATCACTTTGTAAAATCCCTGAGTCATACACAATTTGATCATCTCATCAATCTGAACTTAGAGAAATATTTTCATTCATCCATCCATACATCCAAACATTTACTGAGCCCTTAATGTTACAGGTGTTATTCTTGTACTCACGAATTACAGGATGAGAGCTATAGAGCAATGTGACAGGAGACCAAGTGTGAGAGACCAGCACCAAAGAGACTTGAATGCTAGAGTTAGAACCTTTCATCCATGGTCTCTCTCAGCACCCATTCCTAAAAGCCTACTCTGCCCTAACTCTGTGCCCTATTCCAGCTTGGTAATTGCTTGGTTTTCTGATGGCTGCTTCAAAGTTTTGCCTA
The DNA here is from genome assembly GCF_028021215.1 of Eschrichtius robustus. Lineage (NCBI taxonomy): Eukaryota > Metazoa > Chordata > Mammalia > Artiodactyla > Eschrichtiidae > Eschrichtius > Eschrichtius robustus. The sequence continues at coordinate 63,918,624 of NC_090834.1, read as the reverse complement.
AGAGTTAGTCGTGAGTCTAATTGCAATCTATTTGATGACTGACATCTTGCTTCTTCCCATCTTCTGACTCTGGCTACAGTCTATACTATTCTATACTTCCAAGTTTCTGCCATTACCAGCAATATCACCCACAAGAAAGATAAAATAATGAAAGACAAGAATGGAAGGAAAACTTCTAAATCCTGTATCATGATCAGAAACAGCAGTTTCCATAATCATTCAACGAGGGATAAAAATCCAGGAGCTAAGTCTGCTGAAAGATCCTTAATGGAATATTGCTCCTATATCTGGTCCTCATAGGCATGTAAAAGGGCCCACCCCTCTCTTCCCTTGGTGAGACCCACTATTTCTTTTAAATTTAGGACTTAAAAAGGAGCTTAGGGGTGATCTGCTAAAATCTCATTTTACAGATGCCACTGAAGTCCCAAAATTAGTAGGTAAATCTCTCATTCAAGGTCGTATATAGTTGAGTACTAATGAATTACTGTTTTTTAAAATATAGTCATAAAATGTCATAGCTTGATTTTTATAGATAAGTATTTATTTTTACACAAAAAGTTTTAATTCAGAAACCTAGACATTCAGGGAGGCTTGGGAAGATTCATCCTGGGGAAGCCTGCCAGTCAAGATCTCTCTCTTATGTAAGACTATATTGTTAACTCAGAAAGAGCCTTGAAAGATAAGGAGGCACTCAGCAGAGGGTGTGTCAAGCTAAGAAAGAGCTATCTGAACCAGGAATTTCCTGGTTTGGACCTATAAGCCTTAAAACAAATTAATGCTTATAAATTTTGGTCATTTAATCCTTCTCAGAAGTTCTTCCTAGAGTTAATACAGAAACAGAAGTATTATTATTTTTCTCATTTCTCTCATTCATGATTCAAAATAGAATTACCCAGAACCGAACTTTCTTGAAACAGATGAGAGTAAGTGAGCCTGATCCACTATGAGGTACCTATCCTAAACTCTAGGAGCCAGCAGGACCTCTGGTTAAACAAAACAAGTCTTTTGAACAATTTTCTTTCTTCATTATTGGTTCACTTCAACGAAGGATGTCCCAACAGAGGGAGTAGTAGCACAGTGATAACATGACAGTGAAAACAGAACTTTGTAGACACAATGGTAGAACCAGGTTTCAAACCCAGGTCAATATATACACAATGCAATACTACTCAGCCATAAAAAAAGAACGAGATAATGCCATTTGCAGCAACATGGTTGCAACTAGAGATTGTCATACTGAGGTAAGTCAGAAAGAGAAAGACAAATACCATATGATATCACTTACATGTGGAATCTAAAATATGACACAAATGAACATATCTATGAAACAGAAACAGAATCACGGACATAGAAAACAGACTGGTGGTTGCCAAGGGGGAGTGGTTTGGGAAGGGATGGAGTGGGAGGCTGAGGTTAGCAGATGTAAGCTGTTATATATGGAATGGATAAACAACAAGGCCCTATTGTATAGCATAGAGAACTAGATTCAGTATCCTGTGATAAACCATAATGGGAAGGAATATTTTTAAAAACTGTATATGTTTGTATAACTGAATCACTTTGCTGTATAGCAGAAATTAACACACCATTGTAAATCAACGATACTTTAAAAAACCAGGTTGGGGGGAAGGGTTGGGGGAAGGGATAGTTAGGGAGTTTGGGAATGACATGTACACACTGCTATATTTAAAATGGGTAACCAAGAAGGACCTACTATATTGCACAGGGAACTCTGCTCAATATTATGTAACAACCTAAATTGTAAAAGAATTTGAAAAAGAATAGATACATGTGTATGTATAACTGAATCACTGTGCTGTACACCTGAAACTATCACAACATTGTTAATCAACTATATACTCCAATATAAATAAAAAGTTTAAAAAAAAGATAAAGCAAAAAACCCAGGTCAATGAGCCTTTATGAAATTAAATAACCCCAAAGTTAGTTGCCTCACTTGCAAAATGAGAATAATAGTATCTATCTCACAGAGTTTGAGAATTTCATGAGTTAATTTATATCATGTAGTCAGGTTAGTATCTGGCAAAAAAAAAAAAAAAAAAAAAAGATGTTCAATAAATGACAGCGTCATGAGACTAAATCCTATATTTTCTCAATGGTATGCCAGTGCCTCCCTCTAGTTATAGCCTTGTAATCTCAAGTACAGGAAATACCTTAATGTCATAGACCCTCCTCCCCAGAGCCTGTGTTGCAATAACTCATGTCCCAAATCTGCTTGACTTTTAACTTTTAGCTGGTAACTTTTTATTCTAGTTTCAGAGTAAAACATGTCTCTTTAGTGAGCTGTTGTAGTACTATGGATAGATGAAATTCTTATTGCCAAAAGGACTGGGGGGAAAATGAATTTTTAAAGAGGTAAAAATGAGATTCTGTTTTTACTGAAAAGGTACAGAGCAATACTGACTACAGATTTTCCTTCCTGCTTTGACTGGATGACGATAGATAGGGAAAGAGACCTGAAAAATCAGTTATGGTTTGATCAGGGAGGCAGAACCACTATGAATGATGTGGAATAAGGGATTTATTATAGTGATTACACCTTAAGCAACTGAGAGAGCTGGTGAATTGTATAGAAGACTCTTGTCTTTGTGTGTGAAAGTGACCTGCAGTGGCCCTGTATTTCAGCAGGGCCTACATTCAGGAAAAAAAACCTAGATATGGACCAAAAGAGTGGAGAATAGCAACTTCCCAGGATGAACTGGAACCTACAAAGGAAGCCTAGAATCCACATCTTTCCCTTACTGCCTCCAACCTCCAGAATGCAGGTGACTGGCAGAAGGAGCTGTGCTTCACCGTGAAGCTGAACACAAACCTGGCCCAGGACCTGGAGAAATGGAAGGAGGAGATGTGGCAGGAGATGAAGGAATTGTGGGCTCAGCTGCTACCTCATGCCAACAAGGTGAGTTCACAGATCAGGGGCAAAATGTGTGAGCTGAAGCAGCCCCTGGCACTCTATGCCAACCTTTAGAAAACAATGGCTGCTGTTTCACTTCTGCCTTCCAATCTGACAAAAATGTGCCTTTTGGCCAGCCATAACCAGAAACCACACTGGGAAAGGAATTCTGGGAAACATAGTTCCAGCTCAGCCAAGACGATACGGTACAATACCCTTACCACAGTATATGCATCTGAGAAATCTTGGACAAACCAAACTGAGAATAACATTAGCTCCTGGGTGAATGTCTACTTATCTATATCATATCTGTCTAATCTGCCTATACCACATACTGAGGTGCTTGTATCTTTTGAATGATTATATCTCACCTCGATTAATTTCATACCCACCCAACTTTCTTTAACAAATCAGGATTAATCTAGAAACTATTCCTTGAAAAGGAGGAGTCCTTGCCAAGAGTCTCATCCAGCTCACAATTGTATCTTTAATTTTATATTTAGCTGATGTTTGTTTACTTCTTCAACAAGGAAAACTGACTCACTTGATCCAAATGGAACAATCAACCATATTATTCCCTGAAGGAAATTTGTGCTCATAGGCAATATTGCCAGATACACAGATCCCTCAGATCTTATATTTTGAGTTTGAGAAATGACTCTGCAGAATATCTAAAAACAATTTAAGAATTCTCAACAATTCTAGAATCCAGTCATAGAAGGATATCAGAGCAGCCAGGGCCTCCTATGGTGCCCCTTTAGCAGGACACAAAATTCTTGGCTTTTAAATTCAAAAGTTTTGATCCAGAAAGATGACAAAAGATGTATAAGGGCATCTGATATGGCAGAATAGGTTTATCTTCCTGGTTTCAGATTAGGTTAGGCACAAAGATCCTCTGTGCCTGGCAGAAGGAAGAACATTAGTTGGGACCATGCCTCCCACTCCTTAAACTGAGGCTCCCAAGGCTCCAAGTGGCGTGGAAGTGGATCCTAAGCATTCCTGGGGCATAAGTCAAATAAATAAGTTGACTGAGAGAGAGTAAGAGTGATCAGTCAGGTCAGTTTGCAGAGGGTTCAGCAGCTGGGACAAAGGGATGAGTATCAGAAAGATACAGTGGACAGTCTCTGCCAGGGTCCTATGGGGCTGTGACTGCAATCTCAGTGGATCAACAGTATTAGAGATTCTAGTAGAAGGAGGTCATGTACCAGAGGCCACAGTGTGAAGAAATACCATAATTACAGCATAAGATGTATCTGGGGTTGAGGCCAGCAGAGAAACAAGGAAGCAGGAGACAGTCCTCTCCCATATGAGTACCAAGGTGGCAATCATGTGAGAACCCACCCATCCCCTACTCTAGTTTTAAATCTAGCGCAAGGAAGACAGTGATATAAAAACTCCTGTGGGGGGGGGGGTGGTTAGTTAATCCTGTATCAGACTAAATTATAAATTGGAATTGACTAAAAAATCCAAAGTTGATTGGATTTGGTTAGAAGTGCTATCTTCTAGAACTCAATTTGATTTTATTATTATTCTAACCCCCATTGTGCGTAAATAATGCAGAAAGAGAAAGAATGAAGTAAATGACATTTTGCACAACTGAGTCTATGATTATAATTTTTTTACTTGTTATACAAGGAAATATTTAGAGGTATTTAGACTTTTACAATCACAAGACTATAATTAGGTGGGTGTCACTAGTTAAAATGCCTCAGATGTACATGGGTGGGTACTGGGCAGCCAAGGAGAACAGAGGAAAGCTGGCTCTGTTGATATGACTTTCTACAGAGAAGCAGAGGACAGAGAGTGTTTTCTAGAGCTGAGGCTGGTACATTTACGAGTGAGGCACAATTGCAGACATTCTTTGGCTTTTCCAAGAAACTTGCTGCAGTTATTCTTTATGCCTGATCCTCCCATAGGCCTTTCAGTGCATGATAAAATATGGTTATTAAAAGGCAAATTGTTTTTTTTATGTGCCAGTGATTATGCAGGAATTTTAGATTCATTATCTCATTATATCCTTATAACTAACCCATGAGGAGTTACTATCATTACTTCCATTTTCAAAAAGAGGATACTGAAGCTTAGATTGTGCAACACATGCACAGTCTGAAAGTTACTGGTTCAGATCCATCTCCGCCCTTTACTGTAATCTCCAAACTATCAAGACAATTAAAAGATCAGTGGTTGCAGGGCTTAGGCATAGGGAAAGATGAGTAGGTAGCACAAAGTGATGTTAGGGCAGTGAAAATATCCTGTATGATACCAACAGTGGATGCATGTCATTATATATTTGTCCAAACCCATACAACACCAAGAGAACCCTGATGTAAACCATGGACTTTGGGTGTAGTTTGTATCTATGTGGTTCACTTGTAACAAATGTACTGCTCTCTTGGGAGATATTGGTGATGAAGGCAACTATGCATGTGTGGGGATGGGGAATATATAGGAAGTTTGTAACCTCTGCTCATTTTTGCTATGAACCTAAAACTGCTCTAAAATATAAAGTATGTATTACATTCAAGGGCCTTCTACTTCAATAAAACTTCTATGGGTCCACAAAGCAATCTACAGATTTAATCTGATCCTTATCAAATTACCCATGACATTTTTCACAGAACTACAACTAGTAATCTTAAATATATATATGGAACCATAAAAGACCCAGAACTGCCAAAGCAATCCTGAGGAAAAAGAACAAAGCAGGAAGCATACCCTCCCAGACTTCAGACAATATTACAAACTAGAGTAATCATAACAGTGTGGCAATGGCACAAAAACAGATATATGGATCAGTGGAACAGAATAGAGAGCCCAGAAATAAACCCACACACCTACGGTCAATTAATCTTCAAAAAAGGAGGCAAGAATATACAATGGGGAAAAGACGGTCTCTTCAATAAGTGGTGCTGGGAAAGCTGCACAGCCACATGTAAATCAATCAAGTTAGAACACTCCATCATGTCAACCAAATATAAACTCAAAATGGCTTAAAGACTTAAATATAAGACATGACACCATAAAACTCCTAGAAGAGAACATAAGCAAAACATTCTCTGACATAAATCATAGCAATATTTTCTTAAGTTAGTCTCCCAAGGCTATAAAAATAAAAGCAAAAATAAGCAAATGGGACCTAATCAAACTTATAAGCTTTTGCAAGCAAAGGAAACCATAAACAAAATGAAAAGATAACCTACAGACCGGGAGAAAATATTTGCAAATGATGCAATCGACGAGGGCTCAATTTGCAAAATATACAAACAGATCATACAACTCAATAACAAAAAAATACCAACCCAGTCAAAAAATAGACATCCTCCAAAGAAGACACAGCCATGGCCAATAAGCACATGAAAATATGCTCATCATCACTAATCATTAGAGAAATGCAAATCAAAACTACAATGAGGTACCACCTCACACCAGTCAGAATGGCCATCATTAAAAAGTCTACAAATAGCAAACACTGGAGAGGGTGTGGAGAGTAAGGAACCCTCCTACACTATTGGTGGGACTATAAATTGGTGCAGCCACTATGGAAAACTGCATGGAGGTTCCTCAAAAAACTAAAAATAGAGTTGCCATATGATCCAGCACTCCCACTCCTGGACACCTATCTGGACAGTACTCTATTCAGAAAGAAACATGTGCACCCCAATGTTCATAGCAGCCCTATTCACAATAGCCAAGACATGGAAACAATCTAAACGTTCATTGAGATATATATATATATATATATATATATATATATATATATATATATATATATATATATATACACACACACACACACACACACATATACACACACACACATATATATACATATGTATACATATATGTGTGTGTGTGTGTGTGTGTGTATATATATATATATATATATATAATGGAATACTACTCAGCCATAAAAAAGAATGAAATAATGTCATTTGCAGCAACATGGATGAACCTAGAGATTATCATACTAAGTGAGGTAAGTCACAAAGAGAAAGATAAATACCATATGATATCACTTATATGTGGTATCTAAAATATGGCACAAATGAACTTATCTACAAAACAGAAACAGACTCACAGATGTAGAGAACAGACTTGAGGTTGCCAAGAGGGAGGGTAAGTTGAGGAGGGATTGAGTGGGAGTTTGGGATTAGGTGATGCACAATATTATGCATAGATGGATAAACAAGGAGGTCCTACTGTATAGCGCAGGGAACTATACTCAATATCCTGTAATAAAACATAATGGAAAAGAACATGAAAAATAATATATATATACATGTGTATATATACACATATATATGTAACTGGATCACTTTGCTGTACAGCAGAAATTAACACAACATTGTAAATCAACTACACTTGAGTAAAATGAATTTAAAAAAAACTTCTATGGGTCCAGTGGTGTGAAGCATGTTGAGATATCCCTTCTAAGGTGAAGGATAAATTGGTGCATCTGGCCTCTTATAAAAAAAAAAACAAAAAAAAAAAAAACACACAATGCCTAGTGGCCTTCTTTGGGGGGTTTAAGAGGCAACATATTCCTCACTTGGGTGTGTTACTCCAGCCCACTTACTGAGTGACCCTCAAATCTTCTAGTTTTGACTGGGGCCCAGCAATAGAATCTGCAGCAGTCTCAGGCTGCTGAACAAGCTGCCTTGCCACCTGGGCCATAGGATCCAATGATGCTTGAAGTATCAGCGTCAGATAGGCGTGCTGATTGGAGCCTTTGGCAGGCACCTATAGGTGAATTACAGTAGAGGGACTTAGGATTTTGGAGTAAAGCCCTGACATCTTTTGTGGATTACTACTCTCCACTTAAGAAATAGCTCTTGGCCTACTACTGGGCCTTAGTAGAGGCTGAATGCTTGAGCATGGGCCATCAAGTGACCATGTGATTGGAACTTCCCTTCCTAAACTGGGTTTTATCTGACTCACCAAGCCATTAAGTGGAGCTTGAACAGCAGGACTCCATCAAATAGAAGTGGTACACATGTGATCAGACCCAAGCAGGTCTTGAAGGCACAAGTTACATGAAGTGGCCCCAATGCCCACTGTCTGCACTCCTGCTACACTTTCTCCATGCCTGCAGCTATGACCTCATGAGGAGTCCCCTAGGATCAGTTTACAGAGGAACCTAAAACTTGGACCTAGTTTATAGCAGGTTCTGTACAACATACAGGTACCACCCAAAAATGGATGCTGCATACTATAATCCCTTTCTGGGACATCCCTGAAGGAAATTGCTGAAGAAAAAATCCCTCTGTGGGCAGAACTTTGATCAGCACAGCTGGTTGTTTTCTTTTGCTTGGAAGGAGAAATGGCCAGAGGCACAATTATATACTGACTCATGGGCTGTGGCCAATGGTTTGGCTGGATGGTCAGGGACTTGGAAGGAACATGATGAGAAAATTGGTAACAAGAAAATTTAGGGAAAATGAGAGACTTCTCAGGAAGGGCAAACAAATGAAGATGTGCCCCATGTGAATGCTCATCAAAGAATCCTCTAAAAGGGGAGTAAGAGTAAAAATAGATTCTTTCTTCATTGATTCTACTTCATAGCCACTGCCCTGACCATATTGGCTCCTGGTCTGAAGGAGACAGTTAAAAATGTCTCTCCGAGGCTTAACCCCTCCAAGAAACAAAAAAGCAGTGATGGTAACAACAATGTTATTTAAGCACCTGGTATGTTCGTTTCCTTACTAGCCCCTTTGTATATAGTATCTCAATTATAAGAGCTACCCCGAGATAGGTATTATTCCCACTTTATGCTTGAAGAAGTGGAAGTGAAAGTGAAACAACTTGTTCAAGGTTACACAGTAGGTATGTCACTGAGCTGGCTTGCAAACTCAAGCCACTGGAGCTTCAAAGGCCATGTCTTGTCACATGTCCTAAAGTGTGATGCCCCACATCCCATGAGAAGCCCATTAGGACACACCAGGGGATAAGCCAAACTGAGAAAGCAGGTTTTCCCCTTCCTACGAAACAGGATTTCAGGTTGGGAAGTTTAGGTTCAGAAAGATGTAAAGGACATGCACTGCTCCACACAAGTCTATGGGGTCCTTCCCTCACAATGTAAACAAGAGTAAGGGGGAAAGTCTGCAGTATCTCATTTTTAGGTAATAGCTATTTGTCTGTCTTGAAGTTAATTCAGGATTCTACCACCACTTCCAAGTGCTGTAAGGATATCAAACTTCCTTAAAGTTTGACAGCCAGGCTGAGTTCTAACCCCAAGAAGACTCTTCATCCCTCTTCTAGAAAGGCCTTTCTGATTTCTACTTGGCGTCCTTAGACTAGCTGCAGACTCCAGGAGGCCAGACAAAAAACAAGAGCAGGAGGTGGACCCAAGGGATCATGACTCAATTAAGAGGTCTGTCCTCCATAGACTTAGACCTCTCTGGACCAACCCTAACATGCTATGGATAGCTGTGTTCAAATGTAGAATCTGTGTCCATCCTTCTGGGACAAAGACTGCTATTTTCCTTCTCCACTGAGATAGTGGGAAGGTTACAAGTGGAATTACCCCTGAGCAGAATGCTTATACGTGCCAGGCCTCAGAGGCATTTGCAGAGCCCCAGGCTCTTGCTGACACTACACTTCCCAGGTAAGAGCATCTTACAAGGAGGATCTAGAAAAGCAGCAAAGGTCATCAGTATGTGTTCCCAGCCTATAAGAAAGAACTTCAAGTTGGGCAACCAACTTTAGATCGTGCTCCTATATAAGTTTCTAAGACCCAGAGGGAAGGAATTCTCTTGGAAGGATACTTAGAAAGGGTGGAGGGGGGAAGTTTCAAGATAGCGGAAGAGTAAGATGTGGAGATCACCTTCTTCCCCACAGATACATCAGAAATACATCTACACGTGGAACTGCTCCTATAGAACACCTACTGAACGCTGGCAGAAGACCTCAGACCTCCCAAAAGGCAAGAAACACCCCCACGTACCTGGGTAGGGCAAAAGAAAAAAGAAACAACAGAGACAAAAGAATAGGGACGGGACCTGCGTCAGTGGGAGGGAGCTGTGAAGGAGGAAAGGTTTCCACACACTAGGAGCCCCTTTGCAGGCGGAGACAGCGGGTGGCGGAGGGGGGAGCTTCGGAGCCACGGAGGAGAGCGCAGCCACAGGGGTGCGGAGGGCAAAGCGGAGAGATTCCCGCACAGAGGATCGGTGCCGACCAGCACTCGCCAGCCCGACAGGCTTGTCTGCTCAGCCGCCGGGGCGGGCGGGGCTGGGAGGCGAGGCTCGGGCTTGGGTCGGATCGCAGGGAGAGGACTGGGGTTGGCGGCGTGAACACAGCCTGAAGGGCCTAGTGCGCCACAGCTAGCCGGGAGGGAGTCAGGGAAAGAGTCTGCAGCTGCCAAAGAGGCAAGAGACTTTTTCTTGCCTCTTTGTTTCCTGGTGCGCGAGGAGAGGGGATTCAGAGCGCCGCCTAAACGAGCTCCAAAGACGGGCGCGAGCCGCGGCTATCAGCGCAGACCCCAGAGACGGGCATGAGACGCTAAGGCTGCTGCTGCCGCCACCAAGAAGCCTGTGTGCGAGCACAGGTCACTCTCCACACCTCCCCTCCCGGGAGCCTGTGCAGCCCGCCACTGCCAGGCTCCTGTGATCCGGGGACAACTTCCCCGGGAGAACGCACAGCGTGCCTCAGCCTGCTGCAACGTCACGCCAGCCTCTGCCGCCGCAGGCCCGCCCCGCATCCATTCACTCCCTCCCCCGGCCTGAGTGAGCCAGAGCCCCCGAAGCAGCTGCTCCTTCAACCCCGTCCTGTCTGAGCAAAGAACAGACGCCCTCAGGTGACCTACACGCAGAGGCGGGTCCAAATCCAAAGCTGAACCCCGGGAGCTGTGCGAACAAATAAGAGAAAGGGAAATTTCTCCCAGCAGCCTCAGGAGCAGCGGATTAAATCTCCACAATCAACTTGATGTAGCCTGCATCTATGGAATACCTGAATAGACAACGAATCATCCCAAATTGAGGTGGTGGACTTTGGGAGCAACGATATATTATTCTTTCCCCCTTTTCTTTTTTTGTGAGTGTGTATGTGTATGCTTCTGTGTGTGATTTTGTCTGTATAGCTTTGCTTTTACCAATTGCCCTAGGGTTCTGCTTGTCCATTTTTTGTTGTTGTTGTTTTGTTTTGTTTTAATTTTTAAAACATTTTCTTAAAAATTATTTTTTATTTTTTATTTTAATAACTTTATTTTATTTTATTTTACCTTCTTCTTTCTTTCTTTCCATTTTTTCTCCCTTTTTTTCAGAGCCGTGTGGATGAAAGGCTCTTGGTGCTCCAGCCAGGAGTCAGTGCTGTGCCTCTGAGGTGGGAGAGCCAACTTCAGGACACTGGTCCACAAGAGACCTCCCAGCTCCACGTAATATCAAACGGCAGAAATCTCCCAGAGATCTCCGTCTCAACGCCAAGACCCAGCTCCACTCAAAGACCAGCAAGCTACAGTGCTGGACACCCTATGCCAAACAACTAGCAAGACAGGAACACAGCCCCATCCATTAGCACAGAGGCCGCCTAAAATCATAATAAGGCCACAGACACCCCAAAACACACCACCAGACGTGGACCTGCTCACCAAAAAGACAAGATCCAGCCTCATCCACCAGAACACAGGCACTAGTCCCCTCCACCAGGAAGCTTGCACAACCCACTGAACCAACCTTAGCCACTGGGGACAGACACCAATAACAATGGGAACTACGAACCTGCAGCCTGCGAAAAGGAGACCCCAAACACAGTAAGTTAAGCAAAATGAGAAGACAGAAAAACACACAGCAGATGAAGGAGCAAGGTAAAAACCCACCACACCTAATAAATGAAGAGGAAATAGGCAGTCTACCTGAAAAAGAATTCAGAATACCGATAGTACAGATGATCCAAAATCTTGGAAATAGAATAGAGAAAATACAAGAAACGTTTAACAAGGACCTAGAAGAACTAAAGAGCAAACAAACAATGATGAACAATACAATAAATGAAATTAAAAATTCTCTAGAAGGGATCAATAGCAGAATAACTGAGGCAGAAGAACAGATAAGTGACCTGGAAGATAAAATAGTGGAAATAACTACTGCAGAGCAGAATAAAGAAAAAAGAATGAAAAGAACGGAGGACAGTCTCAGAGACCTCTGGGACAACATTAAACGCACCAACATTCGAATTATAGGGGTCCCAGAAGGAGAAGAGAGAGAGAAAGGACCAGAGAAAATATTTGAAGAGATTATAGTGGAAAACTTCCTTACCATGGGAAAGGAAATAGCCACCCAAGTCCAGGAAGTGCAGAGAGTCCCATACAGGATAAACCCAAGGAGAAACACGCCAAGAAACATAGTAATCAAATTGGCAAAAATTAAAGGCAAGGGAAAAATGACAAATAACATACAAGGGAACTCCCATAAGGTTAACAGCTGATTTCTTAGCAGAAACTCTACAAGCCAGAAGGGAGTGGCATGATATACTTAAAGTGATGAAAGGGAAGAACCTACAACCAAGATTACTCTACCCAGCAAGGAGCTCATTCAGATTCAATGGAGAAATCAAAAGCTTTACAGACAAGCAAAAGCTAAGAGAATTCAGCACCACCAAACCAGCTCTACAACAAATGCTAAAGGAACTTCTCTAAGTGGGAAACACAAGAGAAGAAAAGGACCTACAAAAACAAATCCAAAACAATTAAGAAAATGGTCATAGGAACATACATATCGATAATTACCTTAAACGTGAATGGATTAAATGCTCCAACCAAAAGACACAGGCCTGCTGAATGGATACAAAAACGATACCCATATATATGCTGTCTACAAAGACCCACTTCAGACCTAGGGACACATACAGACTGAAAGTGAGGGGATGGAAAAAGATATTCCATGCAAATGGAAATCAAAAGAAAGCTGGAGTAGCAATACTCATATCAGACAAAATAGAAATTAAAATAAAGAATGTTACAAGAGACAAGGAAGGACACTACATAATGATGAAGGGATCAATCCAAGAAGAAGATATAACAATTATGAATATATGTGCACCCAACATAGGAGCACCTCAATACATAAGGCAACTGCTAACAGCTCTAAAAGAGGAATTCGACAGTAACACAATAATAGTGGGGGACTTTAACACCTCACTTACACCAATGGACAGATCATCCAGACAGAAAATTAATAAGGAAACACAAGCTTTAAATGACACAATAGACCAGATAGTTTTAATTGATATTTATAGGACATTCAATCCAAAAACAGCAGATTACACTTTCTTCTCAAGTGCGCACGGAACATTCTCTGGGATAGATCATATCTTGGGTCACAAATCAAGCCTCAGTAAATTTAAGAAAATTGAAATCATATCAAGCATCTTTTCTGACCGGAACACTATGAGATTAGAAATGAATTACAGGGAAAAAAAGTCAAAAACACAAACACATGGAGGCTAAACAATACGTTACTAAATAATCAAGAAATCACTGAAGAAATCACAGAGGAAACCAAAAAATACCTAGAGACAAATGACAATGAAAACACGACAATCCAAAACCTATCGGATGCAGCAAAAGCAATTCTAAAAGGGAAGATTATAGCTATACAAGCCTACCTCAAGAAACAAGAAAAATCTCAAATAAACAATCTAACCTTACACCTGAAGGAACTAGAGAAAGAAGAACAAACAAAATCCAAAGTTAGCAGAAGGAAAGATATCATAAACATCAGAGCAGAATAAATGAAATAGAAACAAAGAAAACAATAACAAAGATCAATAAAACTAAAAGCTGGTTCTTTAAGAAGATAAACAAAATTGATAAACCATTAGCCAGACTCATCAAGAAAAAGAGGGAGAGGACTCAAATCAATAAAATTGGAAATGAAAAAGGAGAAGTTACAACAGACACTGCAGAAATACAAAGCATCCTAAGAGACTACTACAAGCAACTCTATGCCAATAAAATGGACAACCTGGAAGAAATGGACAAATTCTTAAAAAGGTATAACCTTCCAAGACTGAACCAGGAAGAAACAGAAAATATGAACAGACCAATCACAAGTATTGAAATTGAAACTGTGATTAAAAATCTTCCAACAAACAAAAACCCAGGACCAGGTGGCTTCACAGATGAATTCTATCAAACATTTAGAGAAGAGCCAACACGCATCCTTCTCAAACTCTTCCAAAAATTGCAGAGGAAAGAACACTCCCAAACTCATTCTATGAGGCCACCATCACCCTGATACCAAAACCAGACAAAGATACTACAAAAAAAGAAAATTATAGACCAATATCACTGATGAATATAGATGCAAAAATCCTCAACAAAATACTAGCAAACAGAATCCAACAACACATTAAAAGGATCATACACCACGATCAAGTGGGATTTATCCCAGGGATGCAAGGATTCTTCAATATATGCAAATCAATCCATGTGATACACCATATTAACAAATTGAAGAATAAAAACCATATGATCATCTCAATAGACGCAGAAAAAACTTTTGACAAAATTCAACACCTATTTATGATAAAAACTCTCCAGAATGTGGGCACAGAGGGAACCTACCTCAACATAATAAAGGCCATATACGACAAACCCACAGCAAACATCATTCTCAATGGTGAAAAACTGAAACCATTTCTTCTAAGATCAGGAACAAGACAAGGATGTCCACTCTCACCACTATTATTCAACATAGTTTTGGAAGTCCTAGCCAAGGCAATCAGAGAAGAAAAAGAAATAAAAGGAATCCAAATTGGAAAAGAAGTAAAACTGTCACTGTTTGCAGATGACATGATACTATACATAGAGAATCCTAAAGATGCCACCAGAAAACTACTAGAGTTAATCAATGAATTTGGTAAAGTTGCAGGATACAAAATTAATGAGCAGAAATCTCTTGCATTCCTATACAATAATGATGAAAAATCTGAAAGAGAAAGTAAGGAAACACTCCCATTTACCACTGTAACAAAAAGAATAAAATATCTAGGAATAAACCTACCTAGGGGGACAAAAGACCTGTATGCAGAAAACTATAAGACACTGATGAAAGAAATTACAGATGATATCAACAGATGGAGAGATATACCATGTTCTTGGATTGGAAGAATCAATATTGTGAAAATGACTATACTACCCAAAGCAATCTACAGATTCAATGCAATCCCTATCAAATTACCAATGGCATTTTTTACAGAACTATAACAAAAAAAATCTTAAAATGTGTATGGAGACACAAAAAACCCCAAAGAGCCAAAGCTATCTTGAAGGAAAAAAACGGAGCTGGAGGAAACAGACTCCCTGACTACAGACTATACTACAAAGCTTCAGTATTGAAGACAATATGATACTGGCACAAAAACAGAAATATAGATCAATGGAACAAGATAGAAAGCCCAGAGATATACCCATGCACCTATGGTCAACTAATCTATGACAAAGGAGGCAAGGATATACAATGGAGAAAAGACAGTCTCTTCAATAAGTGGGGCCGGGAAAACTGGATAGCTACATGTAAAAGAATGAAATTAGAACACTCCCTAACACCATACACAAAAATAAACTCAACATGGATTAGAGCCCTAAATGTAAGACAGGACACTATAAAACTCTTAGAGGAAAACATAGGAAGAACACTCTTTGACATAATCACAGCAAGATCTTTTTGATCCACCTCATAGAATAATGGAAATAAAAACAAAAATAAACAAATGAGATCTAATGAAATTTCAAAGCTTTTGCACAGCAAAGGAAACCATAAACAAGATGAAAAGACAACCCTCAGAATAGGAGAAAATATTTGCAAATCAAGCAACTGACAAAGGATTAATCTCCAAAATATATAAACAGCTCATGCAGCTCAATATTAAAGAAACAAACAACCCAATCCAAAAATGGGCAGAGGACCTTAATAGACATTTCTCCAAAGAAGACATACAGATGGCCAAGAAGCACATGAAAATCTGCTCAACATCACTAATTATTAGAGAAATGCAAATCAAAACTACAATGAGGTATCACCTCACACCAGTTAGAATGGGCGTCATCAGAAAATCTACAAACAAATGCTGGAGAGGGTGTAGAGAAAAGGGAACCCTCTTGCACTGCTGGTGGGAATGTAAATTGATACAGCCACTATGGAGAACAATATGGAGGTTCCTTAAAGAACTAAAAATAAAATTACTATATGATCCAGCAATCCCACTACTGGGCATATACCCAGAGAAAATCATAATTCAAAAAGACATATGCACCCCAATGTTCATTGCAGCACTATTTACAATAGTCAGGTCATGGAAGCAACCTAAAGGCCCATCAACAGACGAATGGATAAAGAAGATGTGGTCCATATATACAATGGAATATTACTCAGCCATAAAAAGGAATGAAATTGAGTCATTTGTTGAGACGTGGATGTATCTAGCGACTGTCACACAGAGTGAAGTAAGTCAGAAAGAGAAAAACAAATATCGTATATTAACGCATATATGTGGAACCTAGAAAAATGGTACAGATGAACCAGTTTGCAGGGCAGAAATAGAGACACAGATGTAGAGAACAAAGGTATGGACACCAAGGGGGGAAAGCGGCAGGGGGGTGGGGGTGGGGAGGTGTGATGAAATGGGTGATTGGGATTGACATGTATACACTGATGTGTATAAAATTGATGACTAATAAGAACCTGCTGTACAAAAAAATAAATAAAATTAAATTTAAAATTTTTTTAAATTAAAAATTAAAAACTTTAAAAAAAAGAACAAGGCAAGAATGGAGTGTTAGAAAGCTGAGGATGTTCACTCCAGTAAAGTCAGTCTCTTGCTCATTTCCCAGACCTGTGCCAATGTTCAGGTCCTGGACTCATTACCTAAAGAGGTACCTGATCCCTAAGTGGAAGAATTACAAAGAGAACAAAAAAAAAAGTATATTATATATCCTGAAGATTTCCTGAGATCTTCCTTAAAGGTACTGGCTACATAGGCAATTTTATACTAAAGAAGAGGGGAATACCAAGACATTGAAGGTTAACAAACAGAGTTTGAGTTGACATTGTTACTCAGAAATCAAAAGCATGGTTATGGTCCCCTCGGTTAGAGCTGGGGCTCTACTCTAGGTAGCAGAGGCCAGTTAGTAAATGGAGTCCTGGAGAAAGCCAGTGCTCAGTCACTTAATGCATAATTAGAATGACTATTCTTGGTAGTTGAAGTAACTACCTGTGTTCCTGGCCTCTGAAGTAAGAGCCAAAGAGTGGGGAAGGCAAAATAGCCTCTAACACTTCTCTCAACCAAGAGAGTAAAAAATGCTTCCCAGGTGCATGGTATAGAATTTGGCAAGTGTGTTGTTTTCCACTCTGGTTATAAAAGATCAGAAGCTGTCTCCATTAACAGGGGATGGGCAATAGTTTTCATACATGGTTTGCCTCAGGGGCATGTTAACTCTTTTTTTCATGTGCCATAATATAGTTCTAAGAGATGACTGGGCATCCCGTGGACCACCACCTTGATCCACCAATGGCATCATGTTGATTGGGCAAAATGAGCTAGAGGTGTTTAGTACAATAGAGGCCTTAGTAAGACACATATGCTCCAGAGTGTAGGAGACAGATCCTAAGAATATTCAGGAACCTAGAACTTAAGTGAATGTCAGGGGTCCAATGGTAAAGAAACATTATCAAGGTAAAAGATCGTCATCTTTCATCTTCTACCAGAAAGAAAGCACAATGCATACCACATTGGATTCTGAAGAGAATGTATTCCTCACTTGGGAATCTTGCTTTAGTCCATATACAAAAAGATGTGGAAGTATAGCTTTGAGTGGGCCCAAAGCAAGACTAGACTGTTTCAGGTCCAGACTACGGTACAAGCATCACTGCTTGTGATGCACTAGCAACAGTAGCAGCAAAGGAGACTATGTGTGGGCCCAGCCATATAGATGCCCAATGACCAAGGTTGACTGCTGCCTTTGAATGCCTGTCAGCAAGAGACATCAATGCTGAAACCCAGATACAATAAGATTATTCTTCAAGGAGGCCACTTGGTGGCAAGTCAACCACTCTGGGTCTCTTGCATCCTAGGAAGTACGGTGGTTTGCACTGCCAATGATACATACTTGTTCTTGGTGTAGATTTGCCTTTCTTGCTCACAGAGCCTTGGCCAGCACTTCTCTTTAAGGGCTTCCTGAATGCCGGATTTATAGACAGGACATCCCACATGACATAGTACTCAAAGAAAAGACATTATTCAGGGAAAGATAGGGCTCATGACCATGGGACCCACTGGTAGTATTACATTTCCTCACCAACCAGAAGCAGTTGGCCTCACAGAATGCCAGAGCCATCTTCTAAAACACAGCTAAAAAGCAGTTCAGAAGGCAGCAGTTCGCAGAAGTGGAGTGTTGTCGTTTAGGATGCAGTCTATGAACTAAACCAGATCTCTATATGGTGCTAGCTCCCCAACAGGAAGAATACAGGAGGCCAGGATCAAAGGGGTAGAGGGAGGAATATTCCATCTCTCATTCCCAATGATCCACTAGGGGATTTCTGCTTCCTTTCCCTGCAAATGTTGGTCTTGCAGGACTGGAAGTCCTGGTCCTCAAAGGGGGTTCACTCTTGCCAAGGGACACAGCAAGGGTCCAGTTGAGTTACAAGTTACAGCTACCATCAGGCTCCTCCGGACCCCTATGCCCAGGAACAAACAGGTGAGAAGAGGAGTTAACATACTGACAGGAGTAGTAGACCCTGAACTGAGGACACGGGGCTGCTCTTATACAATAAATGCAGGGAAGAATTTGTAAATAGTGGAGAACTCAGGTGATCCACTGGGGTGATTAATGGTATTCCCTTGCTTCACTGTAACCATGGGTGTACAAATGCAACCATCTTGAAGAGTATGATTATTAAGGTTTCAACCCCCTCAGAAATGAAGGTTTTGGTCACTCCACAGGTAAGCCACCTAGATTTATGGGGTTGAGAGCTGAGGGTGAAGGGAATTCCAAATAGAGGGAGAGGATGAGTAACAGTTGTGGCTCTACAAGGAATTTCAGAAACTGGGGCTGTAGAGCTCATCCTTCCCTCCTTTCAATTTTGCCCTTAGCAAGACAGGCCCATGGGAACCATGGAGGAACTGTTCCTAAAATCCAAAGGAGACCTCTGCAATGCAAGAATGCATTGTGGTGGCCATAGACAATATTCTTTTCAGATCTGAGTGCAGGGAGCATATTTGACTGATAGCCTCAGTCACTGTGCTATGGAGTTTATGGCATTGCCTAAGCCCTAGTTATGGGCTGTTTCCAACCAATGGGTGAGCACAGCACTAATAAGATAGGTCTATTGCAGTGCAATACTAATTTCTTCATGAGTTCCATTGACTCAAGACGTACCTGCAGCTTTGCCGAAGTGGTCTTAGAGATACACTAAAGTCTAAGACCTTCCTTCTCTTCTTTCCTCTCTCCCTCCCAGATCAGATTTGCATTGTGATTTCATGGCTCTTCCAGCCTCAGGATTCCTCTTTGTCTTACTGCATGAGCATTTCCTTCATGAGCATTTCCCCTCTGTATACCTCTGACACATCTAATTTAATGTTGGCACCTACTCCGCAGAGGGCCCATTCTAATGCAACTATGGTAACTCCCACTGAAAAATCTTCAACTTGTGTTCACAAGGCAGTCCTGTGGGGAAAGCTAATACCTCTATGACTATAAACCTGATGGAGAAAATGTTCACATATTGAGGTATGGGAAAGTCTTTTTGGCTTATACATGGTTCAGCTTGAATACTGTGTGAACTAAGACACCCTTATTCATGGCCTATTAAACACACAGCACATGCTTTTTAACCATTAAGGTAAAAAACGTCCATTTCAAAGATAAGGATAAATAACTCCCTTCCTATGGTGTTCATGTTAACACTCCTTCAAAGATAAGGTTCCCTTCCCAGACACGAGGGTCCTGCTGTCTCACTGTATAGATACTCAGTCTGTCTCTTTTGAAACTTTGAAGGAATATCCCCCTGTCATGTTGATACCTTATCAGAACAAGGAACATAAGACTATGCGGAAACATGCATCAACTGAGCAGCTTCTCGAAGCTGAGAGGCTGTCTCCTGGGCTACAGTCCTCAGTTTGGCTCAAGAAAGTCTTTCCTATTATAGGTTGTTTATTGGTTATCTCTTTCAACAAGCCCCTTATGAGATCTCTTTTCAAAGACTGCTCTCAGACCTTTGAGAATGAAAGCCATGTAACTGTCACAACCCTCAATACATAGCTTAGCGATGCTCTCTTTTCCTAACCCTGGAACAGAATACATGAGGGTCGTTCTAGTGTAGATAAATCTGAAGGACCTCGTGTCAGAAGTGTCGTCAAGCAATTGAGCTCAACGTGTAGCCTGAAGGCAGAGCTGGCTTGAAGTTAACAGGCTTTCTCACAATCATGATGCCTGGTTGAGGGAGATACAGGTACAAAAATAGCCTGAGACTGCTGTATCCTAGCAGATTGAGGAAACTGGGCTGCAATGTCAGTTTTGCCCTGTAGCAGCTTATTTTTAAGTGTTTGGTTATGACTATTGACTTACCACTTAAGTTTTCATTCTAATTTGTCCCTCCCTCTCCCTCCCAACTGTTGTACTCAGAACAGATGGGAAAAGAGTATAAAGGATATATTACCAACTGCTTGGCCCTTGTGAGGACAAAACTTCTAAATAGCTCTGGGTTTTTAAAGGAAGCAGACTAAAATACTCCTGGAGGTACCTCAGCATCTAAGCCACTGGGCTGAATTTTTAGTGGTGTTGACTACCAATCTGAGTTGTTTGGACTTTCTTCCTATGTGGAGGTCCCTTTCTCCATCTGTTCCCTGAGGTTACCCTATCCTCATCTCTACTGAGCCCACTCTTAGAAAATGTCTCTTACTGATTTAATAGCTATTACCTAAAGGGACTTTCTCAGCCCCAAACTATAGCTTTGATATTAGAACATTCATAGCACATAGAATGGTCTTTGCCCACTTTGGTTCACAAGTAACCTCAGATAATAGTGTCCCCAACCTTCTAAAGCTCTCAGGACTGACACATTACCCAAGGACATTTCTATTCCCAAATCTGCTTCTCCCTAGTGGACATAGGTTTTTTACTTTGTTTCGTGGGGTGGGGGAAGATTTACTATCTGTATTTGGTGCCTTGGGCTCTTCATCCAAGGACCTCACACACCCTTTCATTGATGCTGGGGATTTCGCAGCACATGCTCATTGTCCTACAGTAGCCAATGTCTCCAGGGGAGGTGAACTCACAGAACAGAACAAATATGTCTGAAAAACAACTGTTTAAGAAAAAAAGACCTCACTGAATTAGAGTCCATCAGAAGGAGAATTATTAGAACAGACGGCTCACTAGCAGCAGTGGTCATGTGTTTGGATTATGTGCATAAGACACAATAGGCTTTAATTTGGCATAAAATTGGCTTAGCTTTGTAGAAGTACAGGGGACAGGAAATAGAGCAGTCCTCCATCTTCAGTCCCATTGTGAGGTCCTACAACTATGCAGCCTCTTGGACTCCTCATCCCTGCAGGGATGTGAATGTTTGAGGATAAGAAAGAATGAAAGGATGAGGCTAAAATGAGTTACGTTCCACCTTACACAGAGATCCCTGCATTGATATCCCATTGGAGTCTTGCCTTTTCAATTATATATGTCTAAGACCTATGCCACAGACCCCTAGGTACAGGTACAGTCTCACAGACCAGAAGATCACAGTAAACAGGACAATCATCTCTTTGTAAACAGCATTCCACCTTTATCTTAACTCAGTAAGAACTTATTGAAAGGAAGCCCTGTTCAATTAGTGTAGCTGGAAAAAATCACTATCCACATGGAAGATCATTAGATCCCAACCTCACTCCATATAGAAAAATGAACTCCAGATGAATTCAGAATTTAAACATGAAAGTAACTTTAATTCTTGGTATAGCAATATGGGTGAATATGTTAGGTCTTAGGGTAGGTGAGGATTTAGACATATGTTTCTTCCAAGAAAGCTAGAAAGTTTGACTAAATTTTCAGAAGTGCCTTAAATCAAGACATTCCAAATGGAAAGATTCACATTTATATCTTTATAAATTTTTTGTTTTAACTATCAGAAGTCCTAACACTAAGAGAAAAATTGGATGAGAAAACAATTTCAAATAAAGACTTTAAACACTCAAGAAGAGGGGGGACCTTCAAGATGGCAGAGGAGTAAGACATGGAGATCACCTTCTTCCCCACAAATACATCAAAAATACATCTACATGTGGAACAACTCCAGAGAACACCTACTGAACACTGGCAGAAGACTTCAGACTTCCCAAAAGGCAAGAAACTCCACCACGTACCTGGGTAGGGCAAAAGAAAAAAGGAAAAACAGAGACAAAAGAATAGGGACGGGTTCTTTTTTCTTTCTTTTTTTTTTTTTTTTTTTTTTGCTGCACGACATGTGATATCTTAGTTCCCCCACCAGGATCGAACCCACGTCCCCTGTACTGGGAGCGCAGTCTTAACCACTGGACCACCAGGGGAGTCCTTAATTAGTTTCTTAACAATGTGCCTGGTTTGAATTTCAGCTTTGTACAAGCTATTTAACTTCTCTAGACACCATTTTTCTAACCTGTAAAACTGTAAAACCTGATAAGATAATAATATCTTCCTCATGGAGTAGTTATGATCATCAAAAAAATAAATAAATAAATAATAGGGACGGGACCTGCACCACTGGGAGGGAGCTGTGAAAGAGAAAAGGTTTCCACATGCTAGGAAGCCCCTTCACTGGCGGAGACGGTGGGTGGGTGGTGGGGAGCTTCGGAGCCACAGAGGAGGGCGCAGCAACAGGGGTGCAGAGGACAAAGCGAAGAGATTCCCACACAGAGGATCAGTGCTGACCAGCATTCACCAGCCTAAGAGGCTTGGCTGCTCACCCGCCAGGGTGGGTGGGGGCTGTGAGCTGAGGCTTGGGCTTCGGAGGTCAGATCCCAGGGAGAGGACTGGGGTTGGCTGCATGAACACAGCCTGAAAGGGGCTAGTGCACCACAGCTAGCCAGGAGGGGGCCCGGGAAAAACTCTGGACCTGCCTAAGAGGCAAGAGACCATTGTTTCAGGGTGCATGAGGAGAGCGGATTCCTTCCCTGTCTGCCCACAGAAGGCAGAGGACCACCTAAACAAGCTCCAGAGACAGGCATGAGCCATGGCTATCAGCTCAGACACCAGAGATGGGCATGAAACCCTAAGGCTGCTGCTGCAGCCACCAAGAAACCTGTGTGCAAGCACAGGTCACTATCCACACTCCCCCCCAGGAGCCTGTGCAGCACGACACTGCCAGGGTCCAATGATCCAGGGACAACTTCCCCGGGAGAACACATGGCGTGCCTCAAGATGTTGCAATATCACGCTGGCCTCTGCCACCGCAGGCTCGCCCCACATTCCAATTATAACTACCGTACCCCTCCCTCCCCCTGGCATGAGTGAGGCAGAGCCCCCTAACCAGCCGCTGCTTTAACCCCATCCTGTCTAGGCGGGAACAGAAGCCTGAGGACAACCTACACGCAGATGTGAGGTAAAAACCAAAACTGAACACCAGGAGCTGTGCGAACAAAGAAGAGAAAGGGAAATTTCTCCAAGCAGCCTCAGGAGCAGCAGATTAAATCCCCACAATCAACTTGAGGTATGCTGCATCTGTGGAATACCTGAATAGACAAAAAATCAGCCCAAAATTGAGGTGGTGGACCTTGGGAGCAACTGTAGACTTGGGGTTTGCTGTATGTGACTGACTTGTTTCTGATTTTTATGTTTATCTTAGTATAGTTAGTAGTGCTTGTTATCATTGGTGGATTTGTTTATTGGTCTCCTTGCTCTCTTCTGTTTTTTTAATACTTTTTTTTTATTCAATAATTTCTCATTTTTTATTTTAATTATTTTATATTCTTTCTTTAATTTTTTTTTTCATTTTTCTCCCTTTTCTTCTGAGCCGTGTGGCTAACAGGGTCTTGGTGCTCCAGCCTGGTGTCAGACCTGAGCCTCTGAGGTGGGAGAGCTGAGTTCAGGACACTGGACCACCAGAGACATCCAGGCCCCAAGTGATATCAATCAGTGAGAGCTCTCCCAGAGATCTCCGTCTCAACACTAAGACCCAGCTCCACCCAACGGCCAGCAAGCTCCATTGCTGAATGTCCCATGCCGAACAACTAGCAAGATGAGAACACAACCCCACCCATTAGCAGAGAAGCTGCCTAAAATCATAATAAGTTCTCAGATACCCCAAAAAACACCATCAGATGCAACCCTGCCCACCAGAAAGACAAGATCCAGCCCCACCCACCAGAACACAGGCACCAGTCCCCTCCACCAGGAAGTCTACACAAGACTGAACCAACCTCATCCACTGTGGGCAGACACGAAAAACAATGGGAACAACAAACCTGCAGCCTGCAAAAAGGAGACCCCCAAAACAGTAGGTTAAGCAAAATGAGAAGACAGAGAAATATGCAGCAGATGAAGGAGCAAGGTAAAAACCCACCAGACCAAACAAATAAAGAGGAAATGGGCAGTAACCTGAAAAACAAGTCAGAGTAATAGCAGTAAAGATGATCCAAATCTTGTAAATAGAATGGAGAAAATACAAGAAACATTTAACAAGGACCTAGAAGAAAAAAAGAGCAAACAAACAATGATGAACAACACAAAAAAATGAAATTAAAAATTCCCTAGAAGGAAGCAATAGCAGAATAACTGAAGCAGAACAATGGATAAGTGACCAGGAAGATAAAATACTGGAAATAACTACCACAGAGCAGAATAAAGAAAAAAGAATGAAAGGAATTGAGGACAGTCTCAGAGACCTCTGGGACATTAAACACACCAATATTCAAATTATAGGGTTCCCAAAAGAAGAAGAGAAAAAGAAAGGGTTTGAGAAAATATTTGAAGAGATTATAGTTGAAAACATCCCTAATATGGGAAAGAGAATAGTTAATCAAGTCCAGGAAGCACAGAGAGTCCCATACAGGAAAAATCCAAGGAGAAACACGCCAAGACACATATTCATCAAACATCAAAAATTAATTACAAAGAAAAAATATTAAAAGCAGCAAGGGAAAAGCAACAAATAACATACAAG
Organism: Eschrichtius robustus; assembly: GCF_028021215.1. Taxonomy (NCBI): domain Eukaryota; kingdom Metazoa; phylum Chordata; class Mammalia; order Artiodactyla; family Eschrichtiidae; genus Eschrichtius; species Eschrichtius robustus. The sequence continues at coordinate 63,893,589 of NC_090834.1, read as the reverse complement.
GGAATCCCCATAAGGTTAACAGCTGATCTGTCAGCAGAAACTCTGCAAGCCAGAAGGGAGTGGCAGGACATATTTAAAGTGATGAAGGAGAAAAACCTACAGCCAAGGTTACTCTAATCAACAAGGATATCACTCAGATTCGACAGAGAAATTAAAATATTTACAGACAAGAAAAGTTAAGAGAATTCAGCACCACCAAACCAGCTTTACAACAAATGCCAAAGGAAATTCTCTAGGCAAGAAACACAAGAAAAGGAAAACACCTACAATAACAAACCCAAAACAATTAAGAAAATGGGAATAGGAGCATACATATTGATAATTACCTTAAATGTAAATGGATTAAATGCTCCAACCAAAAGACATAGACTGGCTGAATGAATACAATTACAAGACCTGAATATATGCTGTCTACAAAGACCCACTTCAGACCTAGGGACACATACAGACTGAAAGTGAGGGGATGGAAAAAGATATTCCATGCAAATGGAAATCAAAAGAAAGCTGGAGTAGCAATTCTCATATCACACAAAATAGACTTTAAAACAAAGACTATTACAAGAGACAAAGTGGGACACTACATAATGATCAAGGGACCAATCCAAGAAGAAGATATAACAATTATGAATATATGTGCACCCAACATAGGAGAACCTCAATACATAAGGCAAACACTAACAGCAATAAAAGGGGAAATCGACAGTAACACAATCATAGTAGGGGACTTTAACACCCCAGTTTCACCAATGGACAGTTCGTCCATAATGAAAATAAGGAAACACAAGCTTTAAATGACACAACAGACCAGACAGATTTAATTGATATTTAAATGACATTCCATCCAAAAACAACAGAATACACTTTCTTCTCAAGTGCTCATGGAACATTCTCCAGGATAGATCACATCTTGGGTCACAAATCAAGCCTTGGTAAATTTAAGAAAATTGAAATCATATCAAGTAGATTTTCTGACCACAATGCTATGAGACTAGATATCAATGACAGGGAAAAAAAACTATAAAAAATACAAACACATGGAGGCTAAACAATATGTGACTAAATAACCAAGAGATCACTGAAGAAATCGAAGAGGAAATCAAAAAATACCTAGAAACAAATGGCAATGAAAACACGATGACCCAAAGCCTATGGGATGCAGCAAAAGCAGTTCTAAGAGGGAAGTTTATAGCAATACAATTCTACCTCAAGAAACAAGAAACATCTCAAATGAACAACCTAACCTTACACCTAAAGCAGTAGAGAAAGAAGAACAAAAAAAACCCATAGTTAGCAAAAGGAAAGAAATCATAAAGATCAGATAAGAAATAAATGAAAAAGAAATGAAGGAAACAATAGCAAAGATCAATAAAACTAGAAGGTGGTTCTTTGAGAAGATAAACAAAATTGGTAAACCATTAGCCAGACTCGTCAAGAAAAAACAGAGAAGACTCAAATCAATAGAATTAGAAATGAAACAGGAGAAGTAACAACTGATACTGTAGAAATACAAAGGATCATGAGAGATTATTAGAAGCAACTCTATGCCAATAAAATTTACAACCTGGAAGAAATGGACAAATTCTTAGAAAAGCACAACCTTCCAAGACTGAACCAGGAAAAAATAAAAATATAATCAGACCAATCACAAACACTGAAATTGAAATTGTGATTAAAAATCTTCCAACAAACAAAAGCCCAGGACCAGAGAGCTTCACAGGCGAATTCTATCAACATTTAGAGAAGAGCTAACACCTATCCTTCTCAAACTCTTCCAAAATATAGCAGAGGGAGGAACACTCCCAAGCTCATTCTACGAGGCCGCCATCACCCTGATACCAAAACCAGACAAAGATGTCACAAAGAAAGAAAACTACAGACCAATATCACTGATGAACATAGATGCAAAAATCCTCAACAAAATACTAGCAAACAGAATCCAACAGCACAGTAAAAGGATCATACACCATGATCAAGTGGGGATAATCCCATGAATGCAAGGATTCTTCAATATATGCAAATCAATCAATGTGATACACTATATTAACATAGTGAAGGAGAAAAACCATACGATCATCTCTACAGAAAAGGCTGTAGACAAAATTCAACACCCATTTATGATAAAAAAAAAAACCCTCCAGAAAGTAGGCATAGAGGGAACTTACCTCAACATAATAATGGCCATATATGACAAACCCATAGCCAACATCGTTCTCAATGGTGAAAAACTGAAACCATTTCCACTAAGATCAGGAACAAGAAAAGGATGCCCACTCTCACCACTATTATGCAACATCGTTTTGGAAGTGTTAGCCACAGCAATCAGAGAATAAAAAGAAATAAAAGGAATCCAAATTGAAAAAGAAGAAGTAAAGCTGTCACTGTTTGCAGATGACATGATACTATACATAGAGAATCCTAAACATGTCACCAGAAAACTACTAGAGTTAATCAATGAATTTGGTAAAGTTGCATGATACAAAATTAATGCACAGAAATCTCTTGCATTCCTATACACTAATGATGAAAAATCTGAAAGAGAAATTAAGGAAACACTCCCATTTACCATTGCAACAAAATGAATAAAATACCTAGGAATAAACCTACCTAAGGAGACAAAAGACCTATATGCAGTAAACTATAAGACACTAATGAAAGAAATTAAAGACGATACAAACAGATGGAGAGATATACCATGTTCTTGGATTGGAAAAATCAACATTATGAAAATGACTCTACTACTCAAAGCAATCTACAGATTCAATGCAATCCCTATCAAACTACCACTGGCATTTTTCACAGAACTAGAACAAAAAATTTCACAATTTGTATGGAAACACAAAAGACCCTGAATAGCCAAAGCAATCTTGAGAAAGAAAAATGGAGCTGGAGGAATCAGGCTCCCAGACTTCAGACTATACTACAAAGTTACAATAATCAAGACAGTATGGTACTGGCACAAAAACAGAAATATAGATCAGTGGAACAAGACAGAAAGCCCAGATATAAACCCATGCACATATGGTCACCTTATCTTTGATAAAGGAGGCAAGAGTATACCATGGAGAAAAGGCAACCTCTTCAATAAGTGGTCCTGGGAAAACTGGACAGCTACATGTAAAAGAATGAAATTAGAACACTTCCTAACACCATACACAAAAATAAACTCAAAATGGATTAAAGACCTAAATGTAAGGCCAGACACTATCAAACTCTTAGAGAAAAACATAGGCAGAACACTCTATGACATAAATCACAGCACGATCCTTTTTAACCCACCTCCTAGAGAAAGGGAAATAAAAACAAAAATAAACAAATAGGACCTAATGAAACGTAAAAGCTTTTGCACAACAAAGGAAACCATAAGCAAGACAAAAAGACAACCCTCAGAATGGGTGAAAATATTTGCAAACGAAGCAACTGACAAAGGATTAATCCCCAAAATATACAAGCAGCTCATGCAGCTCAATATCAAAAAAGCAAACAACCCAATCCAAAAATGGGCAGAAGACCTAAATAGACATTTCTCCAAAGAAGATATACTGATTGGCAAGAAACACATGAAAGGATGCTCAACATCACTAATCATTAGAGAAATGCAAATCAAAACCACGATGAGGTATCACCTCACACCAGTCAGAATGGCCATCATCAAAATGTCTACACACAGTAAATGCTGGAAAGGGTGTGGAGAAAAGGGAACTCTCTTGCACTGTTGGTGGGAATGTAAATTGATACAGCCACTATGGAGAACAGTATGGAGGTTCCTTAAAAAACTAAAAATGGAATTACCATACAACCCAGCAATCCCACTACTGGGCATATACCCTGAGAAAACCATAATTCAAAAAGAGTCATGTACCACAATGTTCATTGCAGCATTATTTACAATAGCCAGGACATGGAAGCAACATAAGTGTCCATTGACAGATGGATGGAAAAAGAAGATGTAGCACATATATACAATGGAATATTACTCAGCCATAAAAAGAAACTGAGTTGTTTGTAGTGAGGTAGATGGACCTAGAGACTGTCATACAGAGTGAAGTAAGTCAGAAAGCGAAAAACAAATACCGTATGCTAACACATATATATGGAATCTAAAAATAATAATAATGGTTCTTAAGAACCTAGGGGCAGGACAGGAATAAAGACACAGACATAGACAATGGACTTGAGGACATGGGGAGGGGGAAGGGTAAGCTGGGACGAAGTGAGAGAGTGGCATGGACATATATACACTACCAAATGTAAAATAGATAGCTAGTGGGAAGCAGCCGCATAGCACAGGGAGATCAGCTCAGTGCTTTGTGTCCACCTAAAGGGGTGGGATAGGGAGGGTGGGAGGGAGATGCGAGAGGGAGGAGATATGGGGATGTATGTATATGTATAGCTGATTCACTTTGTTATACAGCAGAAACTAACACACCATTGTAAAGCAATTATACTCCAGTAAATATGTTTAAAAATAAATTTTTGATAAAGGAGGCAAGAATATAAAATGGGAAAAAGACAGTCTCTTCAGTAAGTGGTGCTGGGAAAGTTGGACAGCTGCATCTAAATCAGTGAATTTAGAACACATCCTCACATCGTATACAAAAATAAACTCAAACTGGCTTAAAGATTTAAACATAAGGTATGCCACCATAAACTCCTAGGAGAGAACATAGGCAAAATATTCTCTGACATAAATCATACCAATGTTTTCTTAGGTCAGTCCCCCAAGGCAAGAGAAATAAAAGCAAAAATAAACAAATGGGACCTAATCAAACTTACAAGATTTGCACAGCAAAGGAAACCATAAACAAAATGAAAAGACAACCTATGGAATGGGAGAAAATATTTTCAAACAATGCCTCTGACAAGGGCTTAATTTCCAAAATATACAAACAGCTCTTATAACTCAACAACAACAAAACAAACAACCCAAACAACAAAATGGGCAGAAGACCTAAATAGACATTTCTCCAAAGAAGACATACAGATGGTCAATAGGTACATGAAAAGATGCTCATCATCACTAATTATTAGAGAAATACAAATCAAAACTACAATGAGGTACCACCTCACACCAGTCAGAATGGCCATCATCAAAAAGTCTACAAATAACAAATGCTGGAGAGGGTTTGGAGAAAAGGGAACCCTCTTACACTGTTGGCAGGAATGTAAATTGGTGCAGCCACTATGGAAAACAGTATGGAGGTTCCTCAAAAAACTAAAAATAGTGTTGCCAATGACCCAGCAATCCCACTCCTGGACATATACCCAGAGAAAAGTATAATTCGAAAGGGCACATTTACCCCTACGTTCATAGTAGCACTATTTACAATAGCCAAGATATGGAAACAATCTAAATGTCCATCAACGGATGAATGGATAAAGATGATTGGTATATATACAATGGAATATTACTCAGCCATCAAAAAGAATGAAATAATGCCATTTGCAGCAACATGGATGGACCTAGAGCTTATCATACTAAGTGAAGTAAGTCAGAAAGAGAAACACAAATATCATATGATATCACTTATATGTGGAATCTAAAATACAATACAAATCAACACGTCTATGAAACAAAAAAAGATTCACAGATATAGAGAACAGACTTGTGGTTGCCGAGGGAGGTGGGGGGGAGGGGAGGGAAGGAATGGGAGTTTGGGATTATCAGAGGCAAACTGTTATATACAGGATGGATAAACAACAAGGTCATACTGTATAGCACAGGGAACTATAGTCAATATTCTCTGACGAACCATAATGGAAAAGAATATGAAAAAGAATATATATATACACACACATATATATATGTATGTATATATGTATGTGTATACATACATATATATGTGTGTGTATAACTGAGCCACTTTACTGTAAAGAAGAAATTAATGCAACATTGTAAATCAACTATACTTCAATAAAATTTTTTTAAAAATGAAAATAAATAAAAACAAAGATTTTAGACCAAAAAATAGAAAAAAGTAATCAAACCAAGAGCTGGTTTCTTGAAAGGGTAAAGATCAACAAACCTTTGGCCAGGCTCACCAAGAAGAAAAGACAGAGGACCCAAATAAACAAAATAAGAAATGAAAGAGGAGAAATAACAACCACTTCCACAGAACTACAAAAAATTATAAGAGAACACCATGAACAATTATATGCCAACAAACCGGACAACCTAGAAGAAATGGACAAGTTTCTAGAAACATGTAGCCCACCAAAACTGAATCAAGAAGAAACAGATAATTTGAACAGACCAATTGCTAGAGGTAAAATTGAATCTGTAATTTTAGAAGGAAAAAAAAATTCCCTGCAAACAAAAGCCTAAGACTGGATGGTTTCACTGGGGAATTCTACCAAATATACAAAGAAGAACTTAAACCGATCCTGCTCAAACTCTTCCAAAAGATTGAAGAGGAGAGAACACTCCCAAAGTCATTCTATGAAGCCACCATGACCAAAACCAAACAAAGACACTACCAAAAAAAAAAAGGCCAATATCTTTGATGAATATAGTTGCAAAAATTCTCAATAAAATATTAGCAAACTGAGTCCAACAACACATAAAAAGGATCATACACCACAACCAAGTTGGATTCATCCCAGGGTGACAAGGATGGTTCAACATATGCAAATCAATCAATGGGATACATACCACACCAACAAAAGAAAAGACAAAAACCACATGATCATCTCAATTAGATACAGAAAAAGCATTTCATAAAATTTAACATCCATTCATGATAAAAACTCTCACCAAAGTGGGTATAGAAGGAATATACTGCAGCATAACAAAAGCTACTTATAACAAATCCACCACCAACATAATACTCAATGGTGAAATACTGAAAGCCTTCCTTCTAAAATCTGGAACAAGACAAGGATGCCCACTCTCACCACTGTTATTCAACATAGTACTGGAAGACCTAGCCACATCAATCAGACAAGGAAAAGAAGTAAAAGGGATCCAAACTGGAAGGGAAGAGGTGAAATTGTCATTATATGCAGATGACATGATACTATATATAGAAAACCCTGAAGACTCCACACAAAAACTACTAGAACTGACAAACGAATTCAGCAAGGTAGCAGGATGCAAGATTAACAAACAGAAATCTGTCACATTTCTTTACACTAACAATGAAATATCAAAAAGGGAAAGTAAAAAAAATCCCTTTTACAATCACACCAAAAAAAAAATATGTAGGAATAAACCTGACCAAGGAGGTTAAAGATTTGTATGCTAGGAACTAAAAAACATTGATAAAAGAAATTGAAGGTGATTTTTTAAATGGAAAGATATCCCATGTTCTTGGATTGGAAGAATTAATATTGTTAAAATGGCCATACTACCCAAAGCAATCTATAGATTTAATGTGATCCCCATCAAATTACCCATGACATTTTTCACCAAACTAGAGCAAATAATCCTAAAATTTATGTGAAACCATAAAAGACCCAGACTTACCAAAGCAATCCTGAGGGAAAAGAACAAAGCTGGAGGCATAACCCTCTCAGACTTCAGACAATACCACAAAGCAACAGTAAACAAAACAGTGTGGTACTGGCACAAAAATAGACATATGGATCAATGGAACAGAACAGAGAGCCAACACACCTATGGTCAATTAATCTTCAACAAAGGAGCAAGAATATACAGTGGAGAAAAGATAGTCTCTTCTGCAAGTGGTGTTGGGAAAGCTGGACAGCTACATGCAAATCAATGCAGTTCAGAACACTAACTCACACCATACACAAAAATAAACTCAAAATGGCTTAAAGACTTAAATATAAGACATGACACCATAAAACTCCTAGAAGAGAATATAGGCAAAACTTTCTCTGAAATAAATTGTAGCAATGTTTTCTTCAGTCAGTCTCCCAAGGCAATAGAAATAAAAGTAAAAATAAACAAATGAAACCTAATCAAATTTATGAGCTTTTGCACAGCAAAGGAAACCATAAAGAAAACAGAAAGACAGTCTATGGAATGGGAGAAGGTATATGCAAACAATGTGACGAAAAATGGCTTAATTTCCAAAATAAACAAATAGCTCATACAGCTCAATATCAAAAAAAGCCCAAACAACCCAATCAAAAAAATGGGCAGAAGACATAAACAGACATCTCTCCAAAGAATATGTGTGGCCAATAATAGGCACATGAAAAAATGCTCAACATAGCTAATTATTAGAGAAATGAAATCAAAACTACAATGAGGTGTCACCTCACACCAGTCAGAATGGCCATCACCAAAAAGTCTACAAATGTTATATGCTGGAGAGGATGTAGAGAAAAAGGAACCCTCCTACACTGTTGGTGGGAATATAAATTGGTATAACCACTATGGGGAATGGTACAAACATTCCTTAAAAATCTAAAAATTTGCGATATGATCCAGCAATCCCACTCCTGGGCATATACCCAGACAAAAGTATAATTCAAAAAGGTATACATACCCCTATGCTCATAGTAGCACTATTTACAATAGCCAAGATATAGAATCAACCTAAATGTCCATTGACAGATGAATGAATAAAGATGTAATATACAGATACACACACACACACACACACACACACACACACACACACAATGGAATACTACTCAGCCATTAAAAGGAATGAAATAATGTCATTTGCAGCAATATGAATGGACCTACAAATTATCATACTAAGTGAAGTAATTCAAACAAAGATAAATATCATATGATATCACTTATATGTGTAACCTAAAAATATGATACAAATGAACTTATTTACAAAACAGAAACAGACTCACAGACATAGCAAGCAAGCTTATGGTTACCAAAGGGGAATGGGAGGAGGGATAAATTAGGAGTTTGGGATTAGCAGATACAAACTACTATATATAAAATAGATTTTTTTTAAAAGTCCTACTATATAGAACATGGAACTATATTCAATATCTTGTGATAAACTTTAATGGAAAAGAATATGAAATAGAATATGTATGTGTGTGTGTGTATAACTGAATCACTTTGCTGTACACCAGAAACAAACACAACATTGTAAATCAACTATATTTCAATTTAATAAATAAATAAAGGCAAATGGCTAAAGTGCACATTGCTGCAAACCTACCCAGCCTCCTGTGATATAAGTGTTCAGTCAGAATGATAGGGTTCACATCTCAAAAATATCAAGTAGATGACACCAATAAAATTAAGGGCTCTGTGAAACTATCACCCCAATCTATGCCATAAACATATCCATCATCTCCAAAAGTTTCCTCTTGCCTTTTTTATTTATTATTATTTTTTTATTTGATAGGAACACAAGATCTACCCTCTTAGAAAATTTTTAAGATACAATACAGTATTGTTAACAACAGGGACTATGCTATACAGTAGACCTCTTATTGCCAAACCCATCAAGTTGTACACACTAAATATGCACAGCTTTTAATATGCCAATCATACCTCAATAAACTGGCTTTTTTAAAAAAATGAATCAATAAAAAGAACTTCCCTCAGGAAGGAAGAAAAAAAAATAATAAAGACCTGAAAAATAGGAGCTGTTAATGATGAAGGAATTCTTTTCATTGTCTCATGCATGGGAACGGCTCACCCATCATGCAGTTACTAAGTATTGACATCAGAATGTGAAAATTAATATTTAAATCTTTACTAATCATACCTGATAGGGTTGGCAGTTTTAGAGATAGACATTTTGTAATGTCTAGGTGAAATGCTTTCTTAAAAAAAATGATGGAATCTAGCAACAAATGTGGACTTTTTCCTCATGTGGGCTCTAATGCAGGCTCAGAAAGTGGACCTAACCATAATTTCAAATATCAATACTTAATCATAAGAAAATCTAAATGGACGGTGAGCAGCTTTCCTGGGCTTGGCAACACCAAACTTTCTCTCTAGCTCAAAGCAGAGACACACATGAAGAGAACCAAGAGAAAACTGCCACTCCCTAAGGTGTAAATAGGTGATACATGAACTCAGCAGGTACAGTATTATCCTACGTGTGTCCCACCAACCACTCCCCTTTTCTATTTCTTGGTATATGAGCTGGTTAATATTAAATGTGGGAGAAGAGGGCTAGTATTAAGGTGAATATAGCTTACTTACACATAATATTCTTATTATACATAATAGAACAGAAATATAGTTCTTCCTTAGGTTTGAAATAAAATGGGTCGGGGATAGAATCCAGTGGGGAAAAGGATAGAAGTGCCTGCACGAATAGACATGCACACACATCCTCTCAGTGAGTCCCCTAGGCAAGGAGATGTTACAGTATATATGAGTATGAAATAGTTCAACTCTGATCAGAGCAACAAGAGGATTACCAAGATGATACTTCTATATGCTTTCCAATGATCTCAGTCCCCCAAAACTGTAATTATAGAAGCTGGTGCTGCCTCACAAAAGGCTCAGTGGTAAGATCTGAAACATTCAGAAACCTCAAAAGTTAACTCCACCACTAATCCTCCCTCAAGATCCAGGTTGACCCACAGGGGTTGTGTGCCACTGTGTCCTTCAGCTGCTCTACAAGACATCAACCCTTTTCTGCTGGAAGCGCTTTAGGAGGCCCTGACGGATCTGCTTAGACTTGGTGCAGTAGACAATGGGGTTCATGAAGGGCGGAACCAAGAAGTGCAGGTTGGCCGTAAGCACTGCCAGAGCAGGGTAGCTGTGCTTCTCTACTCGGTGCAACTCAGACAGCCCCAGTTTGGGCAAGTAAAAGATGAGAACAATGCAGAGGTGTGAGACACACGTGTTGAGTGCCTTTAGTCGTTTCCCAGGTGATGCAATGCTCAGCACGGTCCGTAGGATCAGGGCATAGGAGAGTATGATGAGGGAAGAGTCAAAGCCCAAAGAGAGGAGGATGGAGACCAGGCCCACCAGGGTGTTGACCTGAGTTTCCGAGCAGGCCAAACCCACAAGGTCACAGTGCAGGCAGTAACAGTGAGAGAGTACACTGATCTGGGGAAAGAGCAGACACCGCAGGAGGATGGGTCCTGGGAGATTGAGCAGGACGGCCCTCACCAGGATGGCAGGCCCCACTTTGGCCATGGCTCAGTGGGTAAGAACTGAGGCATAGTGCAGAGGGTCCCGGATGGCAACAAAGCAATCAAAGGCCATGGCCAGCAGCACACCAGATTCCACATAGGTGAAGGCGTGGATGAAGAACATCTGTGCTGCACAAAGATTGAAGGGCAGCTCACAAACACCCAGCCAGAAGAGCTGCACCATGGTGGGGAAGGTGGAGGCACAGAGGCCCAGATCAGAGGCCGCCAGCGTGGACAGGAAGATGTACGTGGGTTCGTGTAAGGCTGGATCTGTGCGGATCAGGAAGAGGATGATACTCTTACCCAGGACGGAAACCACACAGATGAGGTTGATGGGGATGGAAACCCAATGATGAGAAGCTCCCAGACCTGGGAAGCCAGTGAGGAGGAAGGTAGAATGACCAGAAGTGCTGGTGTTGCAGGAAAACATAGTGATTCCAGGAGGGAGCTGTCCACCCTATATGTAAGAAGCATTCATTCATTTGATCATAACTTATAAAGTCCCTACCAAGTACTAAGGGCTGGAAAGGAAGAGCTGCCCCATCACCCTTTCTCAGGCCATGAGAGAAAACTCATTCCTCTGAGGAGCTCCATTCCCTCCATTTTCTGTATAATTTAATCTTCTCCTTGAATAAAGTGATATTGAATAAATTTTATGAGCTAATCTCTGCTTATTGCTTTAGCCGCTCAGTATCTATTCTCTCTTTGGCCTAAACAACCTCCTTTCTCACTTAAGCTATACCCAAAAGCCTCTCTCCAGACTGTATTCTCAAAATAAATAATGAAGAAGGGAGAATAATTTTCTGTTTAAATTTAGTACGATGTTAGGGACAAGCAGTTTAGACTCCATTTCTATGTATTCTTAGAGACAGGTTTTCCATAGTGTGACCTACCTGTTAACAAAAGAGACACATTCAAACAAATGATGTATTTTCGAAACCATCCTCTGAGGAGGCTGGTTGTTTTTTCCTCTGGTGCTGTTAAAGAACCAACATTTTCTGTGTTTCTTTTCTGGAAAAGCCTTTGGAGCGCAAAGGTTCTTTCCAATGTGCTCAACAGTGACAAATTTCTCTCCCGTGAAGGTGGGTTGGCCTAGAGGAAGTATTCAAGAGTTCTTTGAAGCTAAATCTGGTAAACAAGATGGGAACTGAGAAGAATTCACTTTTGTTAAACTCCTCCTTACCCACCTCCACCTCACTGGCTGCTTAAACTTGTACATTTTCTTCTGACCTTGCCTTTGAGACAGTCCTATGGCCATGGGCTTAATTAGAAGGCACTTTTCTCTTAAATATCTTTTTTTTTCATCCCTCTTAACATAAAAGCTGTTATGACAGCACCAAGTGCTTTGAAGTTCTCCAGAGCTGGGGGCTGGAGGGTGAGGCTGACAGGTCTTGAGGGGCATCACCTACAGAGCCAGGCAGAGAATCACGAGATTCCAGAACCCCAGGGTTAATAACATTTAGCAAGGAGCCCAGAGTGTAGTGTGCAAGCTCATATATTCCCATTACTTCACATAACACTTTTGGGCTGCAAAGCCTCCCCAACTTCTTTCCTCTGCAATGGGAAAGTTGGTCTCCATTTGTCTATTAAGTATCTTCACATTGGTGTGCATTGGTGTACATTGTAAATTGAACGTCCAGCAGAACCACAAATTATAATTCCCCTTTCCCCCGAGTTCACCCTCTAAGACCTGTTGGGCCTTCCTCCCTTTCCTGTTATCCATGAAAACTCCAGGAAAAAAAAAAAAACCAAACTAGAATCTCTCTTCACTCTGTAATACGTTCCCCAAGTCAACTATCTTTGAACTATCCCCTCCTTTCAGATCCCAATGAAAATAATCTAGCCAAAATCACCATCATTTCCCCTGATATTATAAAAGCCTCCTAACTATCCCACTTTCTTCAGTCTTTCTGTATTCTGATTCACCTTCTAAATTTCCATTCGAATCATGACCAGAATACTGAAGAAAAGGCAAGCATGGACACTGAAATGAGTATGCGCCTGGGGAGGAAACACAGTGATCATATTTGTTTCAGGAATGTATCTCCTACCATAACTTTGTTTAATGATCCTCACTGGTCCCTGATGCTGCAGGATCAGGTCTAAGCAAGATCTTTATACTGGGTCCAGAAGAGGAAGGACCTTGTTCATCTGACATCTGTAGCCTATACAGTCACCTCTCCCCTAAGCCTTATAAATGCTACTCATAAGCTATCATTCTACTCAACAAACTTACCATATTTGATCATTCTTAAAATGTCTTTTTTGTTGAAATATAAAATACACATAGAAAAGCCTACCTCTCCTAAATGTAAAACTTGATGAATTTCCTCAAAGTGAGCACACCCGTGTAACAAGCACCCAGATCAAGAAACAGAATATTGACTTCCCTGGTGGCGCAGTGGTTGAGAATCTGCCTGCCAGTGCAGGGGACACGGGTTCGAGCCCTGGTCTGGGAAGATCCCACATGCCGCGGAGCAACTAGGACCGTGAGCCACAACTACTGAGCCTGCGTGTCTGGAGCCTGTGCTCCTCAACGAGAGAGGCCACGATGGTGAGAGGCCCGCGCACCACGATGAAGAGTGGCCCCCACTTGCCACTAGAGAGAGCCCTCGCACAGAAACGAAGACCCAACACAGCCAAAAATAAATAAATAAATAATTTTTTAAAAAAAAAAGAAACAGAATATTGTCAGCCTCCCAGAATTCCCTTGTTACCCCTTCCAGTCACTCCATCCTCTCAACGATAACCACTATCCTGATTTTGCCTGTATATATCATGCAGTATCTATATATATACTCTTTTCTGTCTGCCTCCCTCCACTTAATTTTATGTCTATTTATTGAAGGAATGAATAGATGGTTTGATTTATGTTTTACAATCACCGTCTTACTAAACTGACTTTCCATTATGTGTCAAGAACTGTGCCAGGAAACAGCATATAACAATGAAAGCTCGTGTAAAGCAGGAGTCCACTAAAGGAATGTGCTTATTGGTTCCAATATGAGCATGTGCGATTCCACCAACTGGTTTCTGATAATGGTTATTCACAATGATAGTAAGAGTAATTGCTATCATCTATTGACTATTTTCAGACACTGAGTAAGGATGTTCCCTACCATCTTCTCAGTAAGGAGCCGAGTCTCAGGCTGAATAACTTGCTGTAAGCCAAAGTGAATGATCCTGATCTCAGCTCAGCCCTGATTCTCAAGGCCACGTGCCATCAGAAAGCTCTGAAACATTTCCCAAACTGTCAGGCAAGACATACATTATCTGATAGGCCAGAGCCCAAACGGAAAGGCTTTTTCTCCAGATGCAACTTAACCCATACAAAAATAGCAGATTGAGGCCCACCTGCGAGCAACATTTTCATGGACTGTCATTCCATATGGCATCATATAGTTTTGCACAAAGCTTCTGTCCACAGCAGAGTAAAATGACAACCAAGTGCCCACAATCCCACCTGAAAAACAGAATGGCCTTCTCAAGCATTTGGACCTTCTCAAGCAACTTGGACATGCTCTTTCTCTGTGGTCCCTAGAGATCCCTGCATTACTGTGCTGGAGTTAAATCCACCTTGCCTTACCCTATTTTTTCCCCTTTTTGCCAGGTCCCTTGCTTTCTGACACCTCTTCAGGGTCCTAAGTTTATTTTTTTTTTTTTTACTAAGTAATAGTAAGAGTCAGAAACAACACATTTGTCTTTTATAAATGCTCTCTACACATATGCTTACTTAATCCTCTGACCCTGTGGGATATTTTCACATTTTCTGATGAAGAAATTGGGTCTCAGAGAGGCTAAGTAACTTTCCCAAGGTCATGATGTTAGGCGATAGATCCAGGATTTAAATCCAAGCTGGCCTAAAGACAAAGGCTATTCGCTTAACTGCTTCATATAAGAAAAAGCAATTCTGGCACTTTGTGGTTATTAGATCCTTTGTCCTCAGGATAATTTAAAGGCCAGTTTTTCTGTCCCCTCCCTCCAACCCCATCTCCCTTTAAAGCAGATGCAGAGGTTTGAGACCAGAGTGAAGTCATCCACTAAGAGAAGTGGCCTTCAAACCAGTCCAGCCAGGCCTCTCTGCTTCCATCACTCCCAGTTCTTCCAACCTTTCCACACAGGTTGTGGCTCATCGTCTGAATGCAATGGCCAATTTACCTTGCACAGCCCACCTGCACCCAAGAATTCGGCGGTGTGTGATACAAGGGAGGCTGCATCCTCCTCCCCCGTTCTAATGCTGCAGGGTGACAAGGAGTTCACCAAAAAGTTGTGCCCTTATCATGAAAAAAAAAGAACAATAACACTGACTTCACAGAGCGGTTGTGAACATGGGAAAGACTGTAAACTGTTCAGCACACCGTAGGCATTTATTAAAATGTAACAATAAGCAGAGACACCTAGGATTTTCACACCCCTTATCTCATGACGTCCACCTCCTTCCAAAGCCTGTGAGTGGTGTCATCCCCTTTCTGTAGATGAGGAAATAGAGCCTCAGAGATGAGGAAACCTGGCAGTGACCCCATTAAGAGGAAGCAGAAGAGACTGGCTTCAAGAACATCCCATTTGACTCCACAGCTCATACATCTGTCCATCCCTCAGCACTCTCCTCTCTAAAATCTTTGAAAATAATATTTGTCTCTTGAAATCAATATAGAGATTGAGAATACATGCAAAGCACTTAGCATAGTGCCTGGCACATCATAAGCACTTAAAAATAATAATGCTTGATATTTATCAAGTATTTACTACCTTATGAGGTAGGAATTATTTCCATTCCCATTCTGCATATAGGAAAACTGAGGCACCAAGTGGCTGAATAACTTGCCTGAGATCATGAAGTAAGAAAGTGGATGAGCCAGGGTTTAAATCTAAGCAGTCAGATTCCAGATCCCACATTCTTTTTTTTCCTCTAATTTCTATTTATTTTAATTTTTATTTTATATTGGAATGTAGTTGATTTACAATGCTGTGTTAGTTTCAGGTGTACAGCAAAGTGATTCAGTTATACATGTACATATACTATTCCTTTTCAAATTCTTTTCCCATTTAGGTTATTACAGGATATTGAGTCAAGTTCCCTGTGCTGTATTTCCGAGCCTACATTCTTAAGCACTGTGTTATGCTGCCTCTGTCTGCTAGCTATGATGGTTATTAATATTATGAAAGCTGCAAATTCTCATCCCCAAAGAAGATGAAATAGGATTACAGATTTATAAGATCTCATTTACCACTCCTACCTCCTCCCTGACTGCTTATATGCATCAATCCTTGAAGTTCTAAGACTATAAGGGGCCCACGTGCTTACTGACAATTTCTGTATTGCACACTGCATGAGTTTAGTTACGGGCTTATGGCTTAGGAAGAAGAATGTTCTCCTCAAAGAAGTAATCTCCTGAGAGAGCAAAAGAAAAACGTGATAAAACTATATGCGGAAGGAAA
Organism: Eschrichtius robustus; assembly: GCF_028021215.1. Classification (NCBI taxonomy): domain Eukaryota; kingdom Metazoa; phylum Chordata; class Mammalia; order Artiodactyla; family Eschrichtiidae; genus Eschrichtius; species Eschrichtius robustus. The sequence continues at coordinate 63,877,110 of NC_090834.1, read as the reverse complement.
CAATGAAAGAAAGAAAGAGATGGAGAGAGAGAATCAATGCATAGCAGAGCCTTTCAAGGATGAGTGAAAAAAATTAAACTACACTCTCTGCCCCTCCGCCATTTTACTCATCCAGGTTCCAGAAGACCAGGAATAGTGCAAAGATTATATTTATCTAATCAAGGAAGTCTGTCCCCAGATGGCTCAAGGCCAAATTATGAGCCACCAAAAAGAAATGACCCAGCTTAGAGAAAGTTGGAGACCCTCTTCCCAAAAGGAGATTCCTATGGCAACTAATGCCCAAGGGGATGTAAGGCTTTAAGCCTCTGGATTTGCCAGCTGAGTCCTGGGACTGAAGAAGCCCCAGGCCTAGGGCCAAAAGGTAAGTTACAGAAAAATAGGCCCTGACACTGCTGTCCTAGCCTAGCAAAAACTATCGGGAGATGGGGATCCAACTTTTCCCCAAGCCCTTGATACTGTTGTGCTTTAGCCAAGATTAGCTCTAATACTTCTCTGCTCAGAAATAAGCTTAGCACAAACCCATCTAGGTCGGGTACCTGTAACTGGGAAGCCACTACTTGTCTGCAGGGGCTCCAGCTCCTCAGAAACAACTCAGACCCCCTCCATCTCCTGCTGCTTTCTAGAAGTTTGAAGCTTTATTATGTTCTAGGGCTGAAGAAGGAATGTGTGGAGAGATGTCCACCCCACACTACATATAAACTAAGAGATGCTCAGAGGCCACTACTTTAATACAAGACTTAAATCCTGAAAGCTATCAATGAAATTGCTGTGAAATCTGAGTAAAGGAATAAAATTGGAATTCCTCTAAAAGTCTTAGTTTGTTTATAGATTTGGGATCCATATAGAAAAAAAAATCATGATTATTAAATAAATCTGATCCCATCAGTCTTTTAAAAATTCTTTTCTTTACTTGATCTCTTTAAATGTTTTTAAACAGGAGACCCCCTTCAAATCTGACTATATAAGTGTTGCCTCATTTCAAAAGCTGTCAACCAAAATCCTTGATTAGATTTAACTGGTGAAGCCTGGTTATTTAGGAAGAGATGCCAGGGTCTGGAATGGATCAAGAATGTCTCTAGTACTGAATAATATTTAAGTTAAAATGGTAGCTAGGTAGATAGGTAAGTAGGTAGACAGGTAGAATCAATCTGGTTTAGAGGCCTGTTTGTGTAAATCACCAGTACCTGTGAAGACGCTGTAACACAGCCTTCTATGATTCTCCCTCCAGGATTAACAAAGATAAATCTGCTAAGGATGTCTGATATGTCTGTAAATGTGATATTTCTTTAACTTCCTTGAATGTCTTAAATAGCATGAATAATGGATGTTCTATTAAAATCGTGAGTCTCATCACATTAGCATTTCAGAGGTTCGGATAGGTTGGCATCTTACATATATCTTATCCAGGGTAGGCAGTACAGAGTAGAAGTATGTGCTCCAGACCCAGACTGCCTGAGTTTAAATCCTGGCTTTACTACTGATTAACTATATGACCACGGGCAAATTTCTTAACACTTCTCTGTCCTAACGTTCTCACCTGTAAAAGGGAAATTTCTCGCACTGAGTTGCGCTGAGGTTAAATAAGGTCACCAAGAATTCCTAATCCCTTAATGCACGTTAACTCTGATCAGCTGTTACAGAGCTACCAGCCTTCTCACCCTGAGTTAGCTGAGGATGAGCTAGAAAGTGAGCCTTCTATGCCTGCTCAAACTTGTCAGAATATGCTGCCTAAGGGGAGGTTTGCTCACGCAGCTGGACCCCAAATTAAGGCAGAGTCTATCCTTTATGACTATCTTTGCCCCATAATCAGAAGCCCCACAGTAGGCTGCAGGAAACCTGCCAGTTTCAGCCTGTGCAAGGAGCAGCCCCTGCAGGGGAATCTGGGGAATCTGGAGCTTGTTGTGTCAGTTTGGCTAGTTGGTTGAAGACTGAGAAGGGTCAGTGTTTCCTTTTATCATGAGGTGACCATGTTTCTCAGCAAGGAACTGTCAAGCTCAGAAAGGACGTTGATGTGATAAGAACTCGTTACTGATGCCCACCCAAGCCCATTATGTTATATGAAGGAGGATCGGCAAAGGCCTTGAGGTAACTCTCACCTCTCAGGTTATGGGAAGACCTGGAGGGTAGTTGCCTGCCCTGAGCAGAGACCATTTAGTGCTGCCCAGAGGCAGAAATGCTGGTGTAGGGCAGTGGTGCAAGGCCTCCAGGCTCAGTGCCCTCACCCCAGGCCCCAGCTCTGACACCCCAGTCCCCAGCTCTGACACCCCGGTCCCGGCACTCACCATGGCTCCAGAGCGTGCGTCTCCTCTCATCTGAACCGGTGTTTGTGAAAAGCATTTTCTGCTGTGTCAATAAAGACCAGTACTTTATAATCCTCCTGATGGAGGGAGGGAAATAACAGGTCTGCTGAGATCTGCGTGCAAATCCAAGAGATTTTCATAGTTGAACTTCCTGAACCCCCTGAGTGCTGGGCCAGGCAGCCATGAGACTTGGAAGGAAGTAGCAAGCAGTACCTCCTGATGATTTCTCACAGGGGCCGCCAGAAGGAGACTAAAGTGCTCCTGCTCCTTCCCAAAGAGCCAGCCCCTGAATAGCCCAGCGATAAACGGAGGCAGGTGAGGACTAAGCGGATGGTTCTGAGACAGGCTGGAACCTGGGGCCCTTTGCTGCAGTGCTGCAGTGCTTGCACCTGGACACACCTCTCCTCAAGCAACAAAATACAAAGAAACTGTACGGGACTAAAAATAACTGCGTGCATGCCCAGATGGGGCAAATTCTGGACCCAAAAGTTACAAAGAGACCAAAAAAACCCAATTGCCACTTTTGAAGAGCCTAGAGCAAAAACGGGGTCGGAAGCAAAAGCAGGCTACTGAGCATGCCCCCTGCACACACCACCTAAGCAGTGGGCAAAACACCTAAGCCACCCCTCTGGCGTGACCCCTGGACACACCCCTACCCTCACCCCATATAAGGAACAAACGTGCCCCCCCCCCTTCAGGGAGCAAGCAAGGGAACCTGTTGTTTGTTCTCACTCCCCCCTACTGCAGCAGGGGCCCCAATAAAGCCTTGCTTGAATTTCTTGTCTGGCTTCTAGTCAATTTCTATTGATTGGGGAAGGCCAAGAACCCTGGTCGGTAATAGTTAGAGACTGGGACGTAGTCTGTCCTCCTGGGGCAACAGAGGCTGCAAGGAATTTCCATTTCTAGAGAGAATGAGAAATCAGGCATGTAACCAAAGAGACATGTGTAAGTGCTTTAAACATGGAGATTGTGTTGGAAAGGAGAAAAGTTTTCTATCTAACTTTATGCCTGTACCTAGGGAATGAAGGTGGTTGAAAACAGTTATAATGATGAAACAATATCTCTCACCTGTTAATACCCTCAGGGATCATACATCAAGCATGATGTAGAAAAGCTGTGATCTATTTCTGGTTCTGTCACTCATCAACTGTGTGATAATGAGCAAATGACTTTAACTCCTTGAACCTTTCATGGTTCACTTGTAAACCAGGAATAATGATTATTTCATGGGATCATGGTTAGAATTGTATTACAATTGAAAGGCACTCAGAAAGGAACTTGACACATCATATAAGCTCCATACATACTCCCTTTTCCTTTCCAATAGGAAATTCAGAACAGGCTTCAGTAATCTGCTTGGACTCTTCTGCATTGTCCATCCATATGCCACCCTTCCTCCACCACTCAGAGTCAGAGTTTTGGCTCTTTTAAAATAAACTTTTTCTTGGGATAAATTTAGATTTACGGAAAAGTTAAAAAGATAGTGTAGAGAATTTCTGTATACCCTTCACCCAGTGTTCTTAATGTTAACATAATACATAAACATGGTACATTTGTCAAAACTAAGGGACTAATATTGGTACATTACTATCAACTAAAGTTCAGATTTTATTTGGATTTCACCAGTTTTCTCACTAGTGTCTGTTTTCTGTCTGTTCCAGGATTCAGTGTAGGTACTATATCCCAATTAGTCATCATGTCTCCTTAGTCTCTTCTGGTCTGTGATGGTTTCTCAATTTTTCCTTGGTTTTCATGACCTTGAGAGTCTTGAGAAAGTTGGTCAGTTATTTTGTAGAAAAGCCATCCTCTCTTCCTTTCTCTCTAGCATGAAAAGAAGACAATGTAGAGATGTCAGGCTACACTGCAGGATGTCCTGACGCCTCTTTTTTTAAATTTATCTTTATTTTTATTTCTTATACAATTTTTAAAGGTTACTTTCCATTTACAGTTATTACGAAATATTGTCTATATTCCCTGTGTTGTACAATACATTCTTGAGGCTGTCTTACACCCGATAGTTTGCAAGCTCCACTCCCCCACCCCTATACTTCCCCTCCATGCCCACTGGTAACCACTGTTTGTTCTCTATATCTGTGAGTCCTAACTCCTCTTTATTCCACTCCAGATTCCAGTGTTTCCTGAAGATTAGGGAACAGGATATTTCCAGGTTCTGTCTGCTTGAGGCTATTAGCAGTTCCTGGGGTTTTCCAGGTGGTTCTTTCAACCAGGAGACCAATCTCTCTGCCCTCCATGGGCCACACCCCAATATAAGCCTTCCTATACCTATTACACACCATTTTTTCATTCATTGAAATTTTAGAAATTTTGGAGTTTCTTATATTTCAGTTTCTAGGGATAAAGAGATCATTTTTTTTTTTTTTTTTTTTTTATTTTTGGCTGTGTTGGGTCTTCGTTTCTGTGCGAGGGCTTTCTCTAGTTGCGGCAAGCGGGCGCCACTCTTCATCGCGGTGCGCGGGCCTCTCACTATCGCGGCCTCTCTCGTTGCGGAGCACAGGCTCCAGACGCGCAGGCTCAGTAGTTGTGGCTCACGGGCCCAGTTGCTCCGCGGCATGTGGGATCTCCCCAGACCAGGGCTCGAACCGCTGTCCCCTGCATTGGCAGGCAGATTCTCAACCACTGCGCCACCAGGGAAGCCCAAGAGATCATTTTTTAATGAATTCTTAACTGTTTGTTGAAGTACTGACATCTCTCTGATGCAATATTTTCTTTAGCTTTTCCAGCACCTAATTCTAGGATGTTTTCTTTGCCTTACAAGTAATAAATATGGCTAATGCAAGGGTCAGCTCTCAAATCAGGGATGGGATAAAGAATGATAAATGGAAGTAGGCAGGTGAAACTTAAGTGTAATTCTATCTTCTTATGAGAGACTGCTCCCCATTCTACTCATTCTAAAATCTAAATTATCCAATATTATTTGAAATGGTTCACAAATCTGGGGTCCCTTTATTCACTGTGCTTTACCCAGAGATTAGAAAGGCATCAAACCTATCCTCTAGTAGCTTATGCCTCAAAAAAAGAGTAAATGTGTGTAAAAACTAAACTGGTATATTACTCTCTCCTTTAGTCGACAAGGAGGAATAGGGAAGGTTTTATATAAAAGAGGATGGTGTTTGAGTTGAGACTTTAAGGACACGTTGGCCTTAAATACATAAAAACAAAAGGCTTGCCTGGATTATAGTTAAGATCATTGTATATGGCATCAAGCAGAACTTAAACTCCTGACTTTTAAACTAGGTACCTTGTGCCAGGTACCTAGACTCTAAATGCATCAGCATCCACTCTATAAAACTGAGATGATAAGACTATCTAGAGAGTTATAAATAAGATGATATGTATAAAACACCGAGCCAGTCATTTGCATGTTTGCTCTCAAATATATCCCTTCTCCCTCTTTATTGCAAGAGGTTAATTCCTGAATGCTGGGTTTCCCAGGCTCCCTTGTGATCTGGTTTCTAACTGGGTTTAAGCATTGCAAATATCGGAGGAAGATTGACCAGATCCTCTAGATGAACCTGAGGTATGATTAAATTAGTGACCTTTATTCAGCAGGCAGTGAGGGTAAGAAAAAAGAGAAGCAAGACAATCAGCCTTGGGGGAAAGGGAAGTGAGGAAAGGAAAAAATGCAAAACAATGCAATTCAATGCATTATCGCACTGGATAATGATTCATAATGAGTTTCAAAAAAGACCTGACAAGCTCCTTGGCCAGTGGGTTTGCTCATCAGAACGGCAAGAAGGAGCCTCATCTAGAAGTAGTCCATGGGAGAGAAAGGAAGGGAATTTATCAGTCCCAGTCTCTCTATCTCTCTTTTCAACATTCACCTCATGGAGAACTAACTCCCTGCACTTTTTGCTTGTGGCATTTGCCTATAACAGCTGCTCAGAAATCTGGATCCCATGCCCTGCAGCGTGATGTCTCATCCAAATCCGAAAGTGTGTGTATGGAGTGGTAACCCAGCACTGGTAGGGTGCTAAGAGAATAAGAGGGGGTTCAAGAGAATCTGATATGGTGCACAAGATTAGTATCCAATACATATCATCCTGCAAGACAATGGTGAAGGAAAATCTTCCCAACGGACAGAACTTGAAGCAGGGGTTGTCTGCTTTGCTTGAGAAAAAAAAAAGATGAATTGATGTAGCTGATGTATATATACCACCTTGACTGTGTCTTACAGGTTGGCCTGTGGTCCAGGGCTGAAAAAAAAAAAGATTCAAAGATTGATAACAAAGAGTTATGGATAGAAGTATGCATTGAACGTCTAGGAAAGGGTCCAGAGAGAAAATATTTTTGTCCCATGTGAATACACACCAGAGGACATACAACACAGAGAAGGCACTCAATAATCAGGTAAATAAGATGGCCCATCCTGTGGATGTTGATCAGCCTCTTCCCAGTCACATGTTGCTTGTTCAGTGGGCTCTTATACAAGTGTCTTTATCAGTAGTGGTAAACAGATAGCTTGAGGAGAAACCCATGCTCAGGCAGAGATTATATCCCTGTTGCTACTGACACTTGCACATAAAAGGCCAACTCTGAAGCCTGATTTTTCCCTACTTCTAAGAGAATCTAGACAGTCTTCTAGTGGAATGTTAATTACATTGAACCGACAGCAATTTGTCCTCACAAAATAGGTACTGTTCCAGAGACAGATTCATTTTCCATCTTACATTGCTTCTGCCAGCACCACCATTTTTAGACTTACACCATCTGTGTATCCAACAATATCACCTGCAACCAAGGAACTGATTTTACAGTCCAAGAATTCTGATAATGGGATTGCCCTGTGGAATGCAGTGGTCTGACAATGTACACCATCAGCCAGAAAAAGTTGGCCCAATAAAATTCTGGGATGTACTGCTGAAGGCTCAGGTATGGCAGCAATTTGGAAACCCCACCCTATGATATAGGAAGGTTGTCCCATAAATTCTGGTACATGCTTAAAATCAACAACTAATATGTGATGGCATTTTTTTATATCCATTATAAACACACTCTTCAGAGAATCAAGAAGGGAGGTGGATGTGGCCCCTATTACCATCAAACTAGTAATATTTACAGAACATTTTCTTTCCACACCGCCGCCCCCCAACATAGGGCTCAGCACTGTTCGAATGGTCTAGTAAAGAAAGGAGAAGCTCTTCCACCAGAGTAAGAAAATCTGTTCTAATAACTAGGAATTTGCCACTATCCCCTGGCTCTTTGGGGCTTCTTCAGCCACTGAAGAAATAGAGGATGGGGTTTCTATACTAGCTGGAATGACTTATCCCTATTACCAAGACAACTTGAGTTGCTGGTACATAATGGGGGCAAGGAGGACTATGCCTAAAACCTAAAATATGCATTGGAGAGATTCCTAGTTACCATTGTCCAGTAACAACGGCCAATGCATTAAAGACAGGAGCATTGATATTGAACCTTCAGGAATGAAGATTTGGGTCACCTTACTAGGAAAAGAACACTGAAGTACTAAAGTGCTGGCAGTGAATGAGGAAAATTTGGAATGAGTGGCAACTTTGGTCTTATAGCCAATTGCCAAGGTGGGAACTGCTGCAGCTATGTATGCATTATGTTAATTGATCCGTGTGCATAGTATTGAACATTTGCCAAAGCAACCCTGTGGCGTATGTATTAACATCCTCATATAATAGATGAGGAAACTGATGCTGAGAGAAATGGCATGTCACTAGTAAATAGCAAGGCTAGCACTGAAGCCAGTCTGCCCTGTCATGAGACCTGTGCTCTTTTCTACAGTTCTCCTCGCAACAGTTACTTATACTTCGTGCCTGCTGGAAACCACAAAGGGTCTGCAGTGATGTGAAGCAGAGTCATTTTCTGAGTGTTTTCAAACTCACATACAAGTCTCTTCTTCCTTTCTTTTTTTTTTTTTTTGTTTGTTTGTTTGTTGTTTAACTCTGTTTCCAACTTTGCTTTCTGGGACTATGTTCCTGGAATTAAGTCTGGGTACAGTGGCACAATTTGGACATTGGATATCACCTGAGAGCCTTTCACTGAGCAAATTCTCTTAAAAACAGAATTGGAAATTTCAAAGAAGCATGAACTGTCTTTAGGTTTCCAAAATCTATAGACAATATTAAGTGAAGTTCAACGGATGCTTTTACCTTAAGTTATACAAGGACCCAAAAAAAAAAAAAAAAAAGAATGAGTAAGAAGGAATTGAGAATTCTTCTAGCCTTACCATCCTTCCTCTTTTCTCCTTCCTCCTCTACAGCCACATTGCTATCAGCTGCCCCTGCAGCCTCTGCCTGAACTATCAGGGCAGCCTGTTATCTCCTGGCTGTCCCTAAAATGAGGATTTTCCCTGGAACTTTAACTCTCATGCACCTATGCCTACTGCATCACTTAAAGCAAGTCACCTCACTCCATTCAGCCTCTGTGTCCGTTCCTGTAATATGAGTAATAAACCCTGAATTGCTAAGTTGTTGTGTGACTTAAATAATATAACCTCACTTAGTAGTATTATTCACAATAGCCAAAAGATGGAAGCCACCCAAGCATCCATTGACAGATGAATGGATAATCAAAATGTATACCCAGGGGCTTCCCTGGTGGCGCAGTGGTTGAGAATCTGCTTGCCGATGCAGGGGACACGGGTTCGAGCTCTGGTCTGGGAGGATCCCACATGCCGCAGAGCAACTAGGCCCATGAGCCACAACTACTGAGCCTGCGCGTCTGGAGCCTGTGCTCCGCAACAAGAGAGGCTGCGATAGTGAGAGGCCCGCGCACCGCAATGAAGAGTGGCCCCCGCTTGCCGCAACTGGAGAAAGCCCTTGTACAGAAACGAAGACCCAACACAGCCAAAAATAATTAATTAATTAATAAAAAAATAGAGCTCCCTATTAAAAAAAAAAAAAACAGATAACGAAAAACAAAAAACCAAACCCAAATATCAAACAAAGCCCAATTATTAAAAAAAAAAAAGTATACCCAGACACTGGAATATTATTCAGCCTTAAAGAGGAAGGAAATCCTGTTACATGCTACAACATGGATGAACCTTGAGGACATTACGTTAAGTAAAAGAAACCAGTCACGAAGGGACAAATACTGTATGATTCCACTCACAATGAGGCACCTAAAATAGTCAAACTCACAGAAACAGAAAACAGAACGGTGGTTGCCAGGGTCTGAGGGGAGGGAATGGGAAATTATTGTTTGGCAAGATGAAGAAAGTTCTGTGCATGGGTGGTGGTAATGGTTGTACAACACTGTGAATGTACTGAATGCCACTGAACTATACACTTAAAATTGGTTAAGATGGTAAATGTTATGTGTATTTTCCCACAACTTTAAAAATAATAATAATAAAAATAATAAAACAGCCAGAGAAAATCCCTAGCTCAGTGATTAGTGCACAGTTGGTGCTGAATAAATGTCAAGTCCCTTCTTACCACTCACTTATGTGATGCCACCTTGGGGTAACGCGAAAAAACTCTCTCTCCCCCTTATATTAAAAGAATATCAAGTCTCCTGAAAAGGAATTGTTTTGGGAAGTAGGAAACAGAAGGTGGCCTTTGCGGGAGAGCTCCGGGCACTCCTGTCCATCCAAACCTCCTTAAGAGCCGCTCCTGCACGCGGGCACACCACGTAGGCGTGGGGTGACGACCAGTGTCAGATAAAGCAGCATGACTCCTCCACGTAGCAGATAACGATATTTTACTCTATTAGACAATGGGGACACGGGAGGGAGCGCAAAGCAAGGACTAAATGCTGCGGAGCTTTCACTCAGTCCCAGCCTCCAAAAAGCCCCAGCCCACGGCTCGCCTCGCAGGCCGCACCTCAACCCCTCCTCCTTCCTCCTCCCTTTGCCCCTCCCACTCTCCTCCTGCTCCGCCCCCTCCCTTTCAGACTGGCCTTTGACAGGAAATCGAAAGTGAAACAGGGAGCCGGCTAGTATCTGCTAAGTGCCTTGCAAAGGTGAGTGAATTTGGCTAGACCGAGGTACCCCAGCCCTGCCTTGGGGACCTCTCCCCCTTCCCCAGATCGGAAGAGCCCCTTCCTAAGCAGTCCCCATCCCTAGAGCCTTAGATCTCAGTTTTCCCTTCGCAACAGGTCTCCCTCAACCCTAACCCAGCAGTTCTTCCCCTCCTGCCTGGGTGGAGGCTGGGCTGCGAACCTGACTTCCAAGAAGGAGCTCAGGCTGCCCTGCTGCCGGCACCTGAGCTGGGATGAAGGACCCAGGGAAACTGGGAGAACTAGGATGGCAACCTAGCTCGGAGGGTGGTCCAGGGGAGCCCGGTGTGGGGTGGGTCTGCAATCCTTGAGACTCCCATCCCCAAAAGGCCCCCTCTGGAGGTGAGAGGGACAGGGTTGCTTAGAGTGTTAGAAACGTATGGGTCTATGCCCTGGAAGAAACGAAGACAGGTGCCAGGTTCAGAGTAGCTGAGAGAAGAGCCCAGGGAGTGCTCAATCAACCACACATTCGTGTGTATGTGTGTGTGTGTGTACACATATGTATATACATATACACATATACATACGTGCACATACAGATATACATATATACTTATGAGAATATATAAGAATAAATATTCTTATATATATTCATATTACAGATAGATAGATATAGGTAGTTCCTGCCATTATTGCAAAAATTAATGAAGATCTATGTGAAGTATGTAGCGCCTGGCACATGGAAGGTGCATGGTAAATGGTCGCTACTATTAGGATTAGCTCTCAACAGAGTCGAAGACCAGTGGCCTGAGATGGAAGATGGACAGGTAAAGCCTGAGCACTGAGGGCTTAAGAAGAGATGGACATGATGAAAGTCAAATTGTAAGCAGCTGTATCTCAGGTTCTCAACAATTTTTGCTCTCTCTTTTGGGGACTCAGTTTCCCCTTCTGTCTGACTGGATCAGTGAACCAGACTGTGAAGGAGAAGCTCTTGTTATTCAGGTTGAGTTCCTTTTCTTTTCTTGTTTTCACCCCCTCCAGCTCACTCTCCCTGGTGGTTTCCTTTGAATTGTCTTGCTTTTCTCACACAGCTCTTCTCATCTCCTCCTTTCCTCTTCTTCCCTCCCACTAGGCCACTGGAAGATCTCCCCAGTGCTGCTGAATAGGAACATTACCCCTATGGCCTCAGCAGTGCCCTTGGCAATGATGTGGGAGGAGGTCACGTGCGCTATCTGCCTGGATCCCATGGTGGAGCCCGTGAGCATCGAATGTGGTCACAGCTTCTGCCAGGAATGCATCTCTGAGGTTGGGAAAGATGGGGGCAGCGTCTGTCCTGTGTGCCGGCACCACTTCCTGCTCCGGAACCTCCGGCCCAATCGACAGGTGGCCAACATGGTGGAGAATCTTAGAAAAATCAGCCAGGATGCCAAGGAGGGCACACCAGGCGAGCTGTGTGTGGTGCACAGAGAGAAACTTCACCTATTTTGTAAGAAAGATGGGAAGGCGCTTTGCTGGGTGTGTTCCCAGTCCCAGAAACACCGTGACCACCCCATGGTCCCCATTGAGGAGGCTGCTCAGGAGTACCAGGTGAGGCCTTAGCATGGAGGCGCGAACAGGTAGAAAGGGGATAGGGCCTTGATGACTGCTTTGTTCCCCAGGGCTGGGAATGGGAGAGAGTCACCTGTGGAGTTGAGGGGATGGGGAAAGGATGGGGGTCTCCTGCCTTCTGTGTCTAATTTAAGGGGAGAATTGCAAGCTCAGTACAATTTTCTCATTCCCCAGGAGCAGGGTATATGCAATGGGAAAATGCTGCATGGATCATGTTTCCTTGTGGCCTCCTGGTTAATTAAGAATGAGTAGTGCCCCCATCCCTACTACCCCAACAGTGTGGCTCTATTTTGTAAGAAACATCAGGCTTTTTCCAAAGTCTTCCCATCCACAGAATTCCTACCCCAAACAGACTCTAGTTCTTGCTCATCCTCTGCACTCAGGCTTTTCTAAGAACCAGTATGATCTTCCCCCACCTCATGCCACCGCATCTTACTTCTTGATCTGAGTGGGCATTAACCTGCTATCTTTCTCTGCAGGAGAAGCTCCAGGTGGCACTACAGAAACTAAGGAACAAGCAGGAGTTGGCTGAGAAGTTGGAAGTGGATGTTGCAATGAAGAAAGCAGCCTGGAAGGCAAGAGTCATGTCCTGAAGGGAATCTTAGATCAGAAGCCTGGGGAGGGTCCAGGGTCCTGGACTCAAGAAAGCCCTAACCGTAGCTACGTCAGTCCCTATATCTCACTCCCCAAGAACCAACTGTCCCCTAGGTCTCCTGATGGAGGGGAATAAAAAAGGGTGGAGCTCAAAGAGAGCTCCCAATCAGATGGAGAGTCTTAAGAGAAGGTGCTGAGGGACAAGACATACCCTGAAGCTCCTGCTGCTTGAGCCCAGTCTCTGGAGATGACAGCACAGAGCCTCAGTGTCTGGGACAGAGGAATCCCAGGAGAGATACCAATGGCTTGGCCTGTCAGGAAACGACAAGGGCTGTGAGGAACAGACTTAAGGGAACCATCAAGGTCTAAGGTAGGAAAAACAGTCTGACCAGTTGGTTGCTTGACCATGTCCAGATCACTGGTCCAAAGTGTAATGGAGAGCTACAGCTTGTTCTGCACCAGGAATTAGGAGGTGGGGCGTGTCAGGGACTAGGAGGGAGCGGAAGGAGCTCATGGCCAAGAGATCCCAGAAGAGGAAGATCTGGGACCGGGGAAGGGTGAGTCAGGCTGTGGTGGCAAAAGGGGTCACCCTGTGTCATCAAGTGACCCTCCAGTTACAAGCAGGAGAGAGCAAGCCAAGAATATCCCAAAGACTCCTTTCCCCCAGAACTTAGGAACGGGGTTGTGAGCCTGTCTTTGCGAGGTTGTTGGCGGTGGGGCCAGGTGTTCCTCCCTCAGTTACTCACTGAGATATGAAGACCAAGGGGCATGTTTGGGTGGTGATTTGAAGGAGGTTGAGGAAATCTCCGATACCATAGGCAGATGCAGCTGTGGTTGGAGGGCAGCTGTGGTGCGCTCCCACCGGTCCCATTCCCCTCTTAGTCCCAGGAGCCTCAGCCCCCTACCTCCCCAGCAAAACTGTATACGTGTGTGTTTATTACCAGACAGAGCCAGAGTGGTGAGTCTTCGAGGAATAGAAATAGATATGGGCACTTCCAGTCCCAAAGCTTAGGAGACTGTGATAAAAAAACCACCTCTTTTCTTTCCATTGACACCAAAGGGGAAGGTTGAGGCACACAAATTGAGGGTTCATGAAGAGTTTGTAAGACAGAAAAACTTCCTGGCTGAAGAGGAGCAGAGGCAACTGCAGAAGCTGGAGGAGGATGAGAGGGAAGAGCTGAGAGTCCTGGGGGCCACAGAGGCCGGTCTGGCCCAGCAGAGCCAGGCCCTGCAGGAGCTGATCGCAGAGCTAGAGAGGAGGACTCGGGGCTCAGCGCTGGAACTGCTGCAGGTGAGGCCTGAGGACGGGCTCCCCTCTGAGATGCAAGGAGTAATTGAAAAAAGCCAGAGCTCTTCGGGGCTACCTTCAGAGCACACAGAGACTTGGTCCCTGGAGTTTTCTTAAATAAAACAAACTGGAATTCAGACCCATGAGTGGTTTGCATTCAAGGCATGGAAAGGTACAAATTTAGGTGGGAATATTCCATGCAGCAATTAAAAGAAATGGACATCTCTGGTAAGTGCCTGCTCTAATACATACCAGATTCATGACCTTGAGAAAGTACCTTAATCTCTCTGAGGATTAGGTTCCTCATATGTTAAACGGATATTATAGTATTACATATCTCCAAGAGACAGTAGCCCAGCCCCAGCCCTGCCACCAGTTCTCTCTGTTACCCTAAGTTGTCATTTTCCTTTCCTAGACCTAATTTCTCCATTTGTGAAACAAGGGGGAGGGAGTGGGCTAAATAACAGGGGTTCCCCAGGATTTAGTCATAAATTTATCGTCTTTACACATTCTGCTACTTCTGTGAACTACCCAAATGATTTGAGCATGTTACTTTTTTCTTTAAATTGTCTCACTCTTTTACCTGAATAAATTTAGTTTAAAAGGAAATTTGTCCTCACAGACAAATATCATGATATCACTTATATGTGGAATCTAAAAAAATAATACAAAGGAACTTATTTTACAAAGCAGAAACAGACTCACAGACATAAAAAACAGACTTATGGTTACCAAGGGGGAAAAGGGGTGGGAGATAAATTAGAGATTTGGGACTAACAGATATACACTACTGTATATAAAATAGATAAATAACAAGGACCTACTGAATAGCACAGGGAACTGTATTCAATATCTTGCAATAATCTATAATGGAAAAGAATCTGAAAAAGAATAGATATGTATATATATGTGTAACTGAATCACTTTGCCGTACACCTGAAACATTAACTATACTTCAATTAAAATCAACTATACTTCAATTTAAAAAATAAGAAAAAAAGAGACAGGGGGCAAAAACAGGGTCCGCTCTTGGGAAAGCCACACAGGGTCCTGCTCGGTTTCAGTACGTATAAAATGCTTAGAACAGTACCTGGAATACAGTATGTGGTTGCATAAATGTTAGTTAATTTTATTATCATTTATATTATGAAATACCTACTGAACATAAAAACAGTAGATTGGAAATGAGGAAATAAAGCTAAAAGTAAAATAACAGAAAATAAAATTAAACCTTGTGAGCATAATTTTGTCCTCCCAGGAAAATCAGGACCAGGAAATGAGAATTTTAGAGAAATATTAAAATGTAACTTTGTTTCTCCCTTATTTGGCCTAAGCCAGTGTTCTCATTAGGTAATATAGCTTAGATGTATATGCTAATTGCATGAATTATTGAGTTATATGGCTATCCTTGTAACTTTGCTTGTTCTATGCCTGTTTCCTAATCTGTAAATGGAATATAAATAACAGTACTTACCTAATAGGAGTTTAGTAACAATTAAACAAGACAAGTTATACAAAAAAAAGAAAAAGAAATTTGTCCTAAGCAATAGTAGCCATGTGTTATGTTACTGATACCTTTTCTAATGTATTTCATAACAATAATATTAATAACTGCAAATTCTTAAATAGCACATAAAACATGCCAGGTGTTTAGTCCCTCATGACAATGCAATGAGGTGGATGCTACTGTTATCCCCATTTCATAGACGAGAAAACTAAGGTGCAGAGATGTGAAGAGATTTAGTGAGGGACTAAAGCTAAATAGCTTAACCAAGTTCACCTGAACAGTAAGAGGTATTAAGTAGAACACACATCAATGAATTTTTTTTTAACTATTTTTTATAAATTCATTGATGTGTGTTCTACTTAAAGTCATCTCATATCCACCAATGATATGCTTGCCTCACTTTGGGAACCTTTGGACTAGATGGTCTCAAAAGTCCCTCTGCTGTAACATTCTATGGTTCCTCTTTTCCCTGCACCTTTTCACTGTCTCGGGGTCAGATATGGTCATGAAGCCATTTCTGGTTTGTGCAAAAAAGCCCACAGGATTGATTTGACTTGGCAGGCTCTCTTCTTCCCATTATCTAAGTCTTGCTTCTGCCCAGCATTGAGCAGAGCTTTCTAAGGCACTTTTGCCTGGGCCTAGGAGCCTGCCGGTTCCCAGGTAAGGACCCCAACCCCTGCCACAGAATATTCTCAGATGTTTTGGTTTCACGTACGTGACAGGGGCTATGTTAACTACAGCAGAGGACAGAGCTCTAACTAGCCAGCCCTTCCTCCCCAAATGGTGCAAGCCCACAAATAAGAGCAGTTTCTGTGCATTGTGTGCATGCTGACTTGGCCATTCTTTCTCTGTGACTGTCTCTGGGCCTCAGCCAGGCTGGCTATTTGCCCCTTTTTTCTCTCCCACCCACCCCCACCAAGAATCTGGTCTTTTTAATTTGTTTTCTGAGTCAGAGTTTGTAAGCTGCTCTTCCTTCCCCTAACTGTAAGTCACACCCGTGCTGGGTTTCTGCTTCCCCCACAAGCACCCACACATGCCTTTTGTTCCAAGCTTGTCGGAAGCATCTTTTGGGCCTTGGCCCAGAGGGATGGGGCAGAGAGCAGTGTCCTGTGGACCTCAGGGTGGCATCGCGTCACCCACAGGACTGAAGTCTCAGTCCTAAACCAATGACTCCAGATCTTACTCTCTTGTCTCTTTTCTCCTCAGGAGGTGAAAAGTGTCCTGGAAAGGTAAGGAGAGGTTTTCTTTGTTAGAGGATGGGGCAGCAGGAGGCATATATACCTGTGAAAAATGGTTTTGAGTTAGAAAATGTGCATTGAAGTTATCCCCATCCTCTTCCCTATTCTCAAAGACCCAATCCTTCATAAAATATTTTCTGGTCTCAGAAGGCTAATTAATGGGCATCTCAGTTGGTGAGTTGCCCAAAGTAATTGGACTGTAACGTCTTCACGAAGTGAAGTTATGACCAACAGGGAAGTTCTGAGTCTACAGCCTGCTGGGACTCCCTCTTTAAAAAGAATCTAACCAGTTTCAAACCTCCCAGAAAGAGCCATGGGTAAGACCCACGATAGGGGTGGGACTCCTTAGGTTCCTCATGGAAGTGATTCAGCCTATATCAGACACCTTGATGTAAAATGAAACAGAATGTGCTTGCGTGGTGACCTCAGGCTCAGAGTGGAGATACAGACTGTCCAGGTGCTGCAGAGGCCCACTGTAGCCAGCAAGGCTTGGATAGAAACTAAATCCTACCTCCTTTTGCCCTTCACCCTCAGGAATCCTAACACAGGAGGTGTTTTTGCAAATTTGCATTATATTAAATTATTAGTCATCCCCGAAGGCGATTATAGCAACAGGATTTGGGAAGGGTGAGGTAGGAGTTGGAGTCAGGGTCTCTAACTCTTTTTCCCACAGGAGTGAGTCCTGGAACCTGAAGGAGCTGGACATCACCTCCCCAGACCTGAGGAATGTGTGCTACGTGCCTGGGGTTAAGAAGATGCTGAGGACATGTGGAGGTGAGGCCAGTACCAGGGGTGTGGGACTGGCCTGCTGGGAGTGAAAGGGGATAAGAAGGATGCACAGTGCATCCCAGGGTTGGGGAGAGATGGCAGGTCAGAGTAGGTGGGGCAGGGGCAGAAATAGGGAAGGTGGTTGCCTCAAAGGTCAGGGCAAGGGTCAGAGTTGGCTAGGGCGTCATTTCCTCACCCAGTGAGGCTCAGGGTCACCCTTTCATCCACATCCCCCCACCACAGGCACAGGGTCACTGACTCCCCACACTCTCCTGGCCTGACTGTGGTCTTCTCTCTGCAGTACACATCACTCTGGATCCACATACAGCCAATCCGTGGCTCATCCTTTCGAAGAATCGGAGACAAGTGAGGCTTGGAAACACCCAGCAGGAAGTGCCTGAAAATGAGGAGAGATTTGATACCTACCCCATGGTCCTGGGTGCCCAGCGCTTTGACTCTGGAAAAGTTTACTGGGAGGTAGATGTGACGGAAAAGGAGGCCTGGGACCTGGGGGTTTGTAGAGACTCCGTGCAGAGGAAGGGGCAGTTTTTGCTCAGCCCCAACAATGGCTTCTGGACAATTTGGCTATGGAACAAACAAAACTATGAGGCTGGCACCTGCCCCCATACCCCCCTCCACCTTCAGGTGCCTCCACGCCGAGTTGGGATCTTCCTAGACTATGAGGCCAGCACTGTTTCCTTCTACAACATCACTGACCATGGTTCCCTCATCTACACCTTCTCTGAATGTGCCTTCAATGGACCTCTGCGGCCCTTCTTCAATCCTGGTTTCAATGACGGAGGAAGAAATGCGGCCCCTCTGATCCTCTGTCCACTGACGATGGGCTGGTAGGGATCCAGATGGCTCTCTCTGGACACCAGCACCTCTCTGTTGGTTCCCCTTCTCAGCCACTGGCCCTGTCTCCTTTGCCCATGAACTCCAAACCACCTTTGTCTCTGCAGAGGTGTCAGGATGCCAGCAGGCAAACTTTGGCAAGGAGGTCACCAGAGGTCTATGTCAAATGACCTGCAACACCAATATTCCTGCCCTGCATTGCTTTATGATTCCCTCCATGAAACAAGCTACTTGTATTTGGCCCCCAAACTCATCTGGATCAACTAAAACATGTTTCTGCCTTCCTTATGTGATTCGAGTTTTGTTTTCTCCTCTCCATCTCTAGGCCTTTGGTCAGATCCCTACTACGTATCTTGCAAAGGGCTTCCTGAATAAATTGGGCCTCAGTCTATCCCATCATTCCTGTCTCATACACATCTAGGATTATCTTTCCAACACACACGCATCAGATCATGAGTGGCTCCCCACTGCCTATAGAAAAACAGCCATTAGCAGCCACACTTTTAAAATAAAGGCTGAGGTAATTCCCTGGTGGCCCAGTGGTTAGGACTCCACGCTTTCACTGCTGAGGGTGCGGGTTCAATCCCTGGTCAGGGAACTAAGATCCGCAAGCCCCATGGTGCAGCCAAAAAAAAAAAAAAGGTAAAATAAAGGCTGAATTATGCGTGCCTTAGATTGCCATGTTAAATATCCAGCCAGATGTGCTCCCCCATTCCCACTATTACCTCCCAACCACATCTTGTTGTTAGTGGAGTTGGTTAAAGGGCATATCAATATACATGGCAGGTGTGATGGGTTTTGATATACCAACTTGCCTAGGCTATAAGCCCCGAGTTTTTCAATCAAACAGTAATCCAGATGTTGCTGTGAAGGTATTTTTGTAGATGTCATCAAAGTCCATAATCATTTGACTTTAAATAAGGGAGACTGTCTGAGATAAGCTGGGTGGGCCTAATGTTCAATCAGATGAAAGTCCCTAAGGGCAGATCTGAGGCTTTCCTGAAGAAGCTATTCCACTTGTGAACAGAAGCTTCAACGCATGCCCAGGAGTCCCAGCTTCCCCTTCCTTATAGCCTGCCCTGCGGATTTACAACTTGCTTTGCCGGCTCCCACTGTTGTATAAGTGAATGTTTGGCAATAAATAAGTAAATCTCTTAATATTTATCTCCTGCTAGTTCTCCTTCTCCAGTTGAACCCTTACTGGTGTGAAGGCCAGGATGGAGGTAACAGGATCACCTGGTTTCAGCAAACTCTTTCTTGAATTTAAGCTTTTAAGGTTGGCACAATGAAGCTCTGCACCTGAGCATCAGGAGGCTGCCTGAGAGCCACTCTCCTTTTAGGAACACTGATTTCTTATCTAAAATAGAATCTCAGATTGCCCTTAGCACATCTCAATATTTCATGAAAAACTTAGATACTATACAAAGATGTCAGTGACCTTAAAAAGAGCTTATTGATAAAGGAGTTGCTTCTAGGAATGAGTAATGGTCTATCTTAACACTGGACAGAAAGAAGATACTTTGATGGAAAGATAAAAAGAACAGAATCCTCAGGCAAGAGACAACGTCACAGAGTTAAATCAGTGTGAGTTGGCAAAGTCGACCAGTGCCTTGGTTGATACACTGTAGAGAATATGGAGGAGAACTCAGTCCTCTATGAATGGGATGTACTGGGGGAGGGTTGGATTCTGTATACCCAACATGGGTCATAGAGAAATATTTTTTAATAGAAGGGTAGGGTATGAAATCAACTTTTCTGCTTCTCTGTGTCTCTGTCTAGGCTTTGACCAATGTAAATGATGGTGTTTTTTTTCCCCTTCAATTGATATACTGGTGGGAGGAGACTGCCATAATGATATAAACTTAAATATTCTCGTTTCTCAAAATCTGAATACCTTGACATATTGGGTTACCCTGATACTTGGAGATGTACATTACACAGATGACATACTGCCATCCCCTGGGTCTCAACCAAAAGGAATTAAATAGAGATTTCATAGTATCTCAACTTTTATCTCCACCAATAACTACTAACAAGTGATGCAAGTACACACCTGCATGTCACACACAAGATTATCATAGTAAGCCAAAGACAAGTATCATATGATATCATTTACATGTGGACTCTTAAAAGAAAATGATACAAATGAACTCATATACAAAACAGAAACAGACCCACAGACATAGAAAATGAATTTATGCTTACCAAAGTTCAATTTTTTTGGATTGTACATATAAGAGAAATCATACTGTTTTTGTCTTTCTGTGTCTGGCTTATTTCATTTAGTATAAGGTACTCCAGGTTTATTCATGTTGTCACAAATAGCAGGATTTCCTTTTTTATGATTGAATAATATTCCGTTGTGTATATGTACCACATTTGTCTTTTTTCTCCCAGCTTTATTGAGATATAACATTTTGTAAGTTTAAGGTACTCAATGTAATGATTTAATATACATATATATGCAAAATAGTTACAACAATAAGGTTAGTTAACACATCTGTCATCTCACATAGTTATATTTGTGTATGTGTGTGGTGAGAACTTTTAAGATCTACTCTCTTAGGAACTTTCAAATATACAATACAGTATTGTTAGCTATAGTCATCATGCTGTGCATTACATCCTTATAACATATTCATCTTACAACTGGAAGTTTGTACCCTTGACCACCTTTACCCATTTCTCCTACTCCCAACCCCTCACCTCTGGCAACTACCAATCTGTTCCCTGTTTCTATGAGATTGGTTTTTTTTTTAGATTCCACTTATAAATGAGATCATACAGTATTTAACTTATTTCATTTAGTGTAATGTTTTCAAGTTCATTATGTTGTCACTAATGGCAAGATTTCCTTTCTATGTCTGAATAACATAAATGTATATATATGTGTGTGTATGTACATATATATATATATATATATATATATATATATATCACATTTTATTTATCCATTCATTTGTCAGTGGACACTTAGGTTGTTTCCATGTCTTGGTTATTGTAAATAATGCTGCAATGAACAGGGGGGTGCATATAACTCTTTGAGATACTGATATCATTATTTTCAGATATATACCCAGAAGTGGAATTTCTGAATCATATGATAGTTCTATTTTTACTTTTTTGAGGAACATCCATACTGTTTTTCATAATGGCTCCACAAATTTACATTCCCACCAACAGTGCACAAGTGTTCCCCTTTCTCCATATCCTTGTCGGCATTTGTTATCTCTTGTTTTTTTTTTTTTTTTTTTTGATAATAGCCATTCTATCAGGTTTCAGGTGATATCTCATTGTGGTTTTTTTTTGTTTGTTTGTTTGTTTGTTTTTGACTCACATTTCCCTGGTAATTAGTGATGTTGAGGATCTCTTCATGTTCCTATTGGTTATTTGTATGTCTTCTTTGAAAAAGTTCTCATCAGGTCTTTTGCTCATTTTTTTAGTCAGGTTATTTGTTTTTTGTTTTTTGTGGGGTTTTTGCTATTGAGTTTTGCTACTGAGTTTCATGGGTTCCTTATATATTTAGATATTAACCCCTTATCAGATGTATGATTTGCAAATATTTTCTCCCATTCCATAGTTGCCTTTTCATTTTACTGATTGTTTGCTTTGCTGTGCAGAAGCTTTTTAGTTTGATGTAGTCCCACATCTTTATTTTGCTTTTGTTGCCTGTACTTTTGGTGTGATATCAAGAAAATCATTGCCAAGACCAATATCAAGAATTGTTTCTCTGTATTTTCTTCCAAGATTTTTACAGTTTCAGGATTTACATTTAAGTCTTTAATCCACTTCAAGTTAACTTTTGTGTATGGTGTAAGATAAGGGCCCAATTTCAATCTTTTGCATGTGAATATCCAGTTTTCCTAACATCATTTATTAAGAGACTGTCCTTTCCTCATTGAGAATTCTTGACACCCTTATCAAAGATTAATTGACCTTATATGCAAGTGTTTATTTCTGGGCTCTTTATTTTGTTCCATTGGTCCCTTTTCTAATTCAGAATAAAATTTTATAGATATAAATATAGATATCTCAAATGTATATATTATTAAATTAATATAATTCTGCCTATAGGTTTTAATTTCAATGTCCTAGACAAGTTCATTGTAGAAAATAATTCTCATTGTTTAATATGATTTAGTTTAGTTTTGATATTTCTATTTTTCTGGAACCCTATGCATGCGCTAAGAGTCTCTAAGAGAGTAAGTAACTTCCTCCAGGTCAAACACATCACTTTTGGTGAACCCAGGACTCAAAGCTACTTCTGATCCGACAACTTGTGCTCTTTCCTAAACACCACCCTTATCAAGATAACATGGCATTCTGTCTTTAAAAGCCATGACAAATCACTTTGTTCACAGTCAGTACCACACTTTGTTCATAAATCTCTACAAAGTAGGCAAAGGAAATGTGAGGTCCTATGTTGATAAACATATCACCTGTCACACAAACTCAGCAGTGTTCCCACTGTGAAGACAAAGTACTAACCACACACTCTCGAATCTGCCTGGTCTTGACCCCATAAATGATGGGGTTTAGCATAGGAGGGGCTAACATGCAGATGTCTGCCAGCAGAATGTGGGCATAAGGAGGAACATGACGCCCAAACTGCTGGGCAATTATGGTAAAAATGCCAGTCAGTAGAACATGGAAATGATGCCAAGATGGGAGCCACATGTGCCTAGGGCCTTTTGCCAAGCTCCTCAGGAAGGGAGGCGGAAGACTGCATTGAGGATGAAGGTATAGGAAACCAAGATGTGCAAGACATCTATCACTACAGTTGAGAGCAGAGCAGACAAGCCATACCAGACAGTGACACGAATGTCAGCACAAGCAAATTTAGCAACAGCCGTGTGCTCACAGTAGGTATGTGGTAGCACATTGCTATGGCAGAAAGGTAGTCTCTTCACCAAGAGCACATCTGGGAGTATACAGAGAAGCCCCTCAGGACCACAGCCAGACCAACCCTTATGATCACTTCACGACTGAGCACTGTGGCATAGCGCAGTGGGTCACAGATGGCCACATAGCAGTCAAATGCCATGGCCAACAGAATTCCTGATTCAGCAATAAAGGTGGCATGGATGAAGAAGATTTGGGTGACACAGCCATCAAGGGAAATCTCTCCAGCATGGAACCAGAATATGGCCAGGGCTTTGGGCACAGTGGTAGTGGACAAGATGAGGTCAGCCACAGCCAGCATGCAGAGGAAGAAGTACATGGGTTCATGGAGGCTGCATTCAGTGACGATGATGAAGACAAGGAGGCTATTCCCAAGGACAGCAACAAGGTAAGAAATAAAGAAAGGGTGAGAGATCCATATGTGCTGGTCTTCCGGGCCAGGGATCCCCAGCAGAATGAAGAGTGAATGGCTGGTACCAGTGTGGTTGGGGGTTGCCATGCCTCGGATGAGTCATTTGGATGTTGGTATATGGGATTTGGCAGTCATCTCTTCTCTCTTTCCAAAAAGGTGAATGGGGCTGGAGTGGGGGAGGTGGAAACAGATCATTTTTCACTGAATGAGAAGTAGAAAGGGACCTGGTCAGGAAATCAGGAAACATGGGTTAAAACTCCTTGCCATTCTATTCACCAGCTATGTGATCTCAGTAAAATTACTTCCCTGCTCTGGGTTTCTCTTTTATCACTTTAAAACTAAAGTTGAACTAGATATCTGTAAGAGAGTTGTTCCAGCTCTAGAATGCCATAGGATCTTAGCATCAGATTGTTACAAACAGTTGAGAGCTGTGAATAACACTGCAGTTTCCACTTTGACCATCAGAATGGGATATGCATCTCAAAAGGCAAATCGTAACTGAGTTAATTGTCAATTTAACAAACCTTACTGAACACACCGAGCAGGTACCATGGCTCCTGGAGGACCTACTTGAGGGGAGACAGACAATTAAACAAAATAGCTATACAATACAGATAGTGTAGAAGAATGTTAAACACAGGGACTGTGGAAACATGGAAAGTTTTCTAGGAGTTCAGAAAAGTTTTTCTAAAGGTGCCACCCTGAGTTGAACCTTGAAAAATAAGTAAGAGTTTGCCAAGTAAAGTCATGAGGGGAGGGGAGAACACAAAGTCACAGAGATCTGAAAGGACATGGAGTTTGGAGGAAAATTATCATGATTCAGGGTTACCATAGCCTGGAGGACATGGCATGAAATGATAGGAAATAATGTCAGGCAGTGAAGTAGGGGCCACATCATTGAGGACTCTGGGTACAAGTGTAAGGAGTTTAGAATTTATGTTGAAGCAGTTGGAGCCACTGAAGGGTTTGTAGTGAGAGAATGGCATGATGCAGTTTGCATTTTGGGTCGCTCTCTCTCTGGCAGTACTGTGTAAGAAGGGTGGGGAAGGGAAGAGGCAGGTTGGAGAACTGAGACTGAGATCGGTTAGGAGCAGCTCTGCACTAAGGGCTGCACGTGCATTATCTCAATCACCACCATGTGAGATAACTGTACTCATTTTCCCATTTTACCGATGGAGAGCAAAGAGAGCTTAGAGAGTTCGTCATCCCCCCACCCAAGGTCACCTGGCTGGTAAATGGTGGAGCTAGAATTTGGCTACCCACACCATGCTTTGAATCACATCACATCTACCTTACTCCACCTTGGTCCCCTTCATCAGGTGCTTGTGATTTCCTGACTCCTGAGCCAAGGGAAAAAACAAAAGTCACCTGTTGTTAATTCCCTTAACCACCTTCATTCTGCCACCTACAAATTTATATTTGAATTGTCTTTTCCCTCTAGCTCCCATTCAAGGCTCAGCCCTCCATTTGTGCACTGGACCCCAAACTTCTCTCCATTAATCTGTCACTCTGGTAATTTCAAACTCTCCCACTCTGCTGGCCCCTTCTCCTTAGTGTGTCTCTTCCCCCGTTCACCTCGGTTTTACAAAAGGAGGGATGTGCACTCTCTTCATCTATCCTCTTACCACCCTCGTAATCTTTACCCAATGCCATTTTACTTATAACACCAATATGCCACTAAAGCTTCCTTTTCTGAAACAATCTATCATATCATAGTTGCCAAATCTAATATTACATTTCATTTCTGATTACTAGTAATCTCCAATGTCTATCACTAATACTTCTTTATTTGATGATAGCAACCATTAAATATCTACTGTTAGATATATTTATTATTTCTAATTATTGCACCAAATGTATGAAATTGAAAGTATCACTAGTTCGTGCGTGAAGAAACTAATCTCATATAGGCAACTGCCCAAAGTCAAACAACCTGTTAGAGGCTAAGCTGATATTTGAATCCGAGATTATTAGAGCCAAAGTTTCCATTAGCTTTTGAAACGTCCACTTTTGTTTGTTGATTATCTAACCACCCTTCTTTGGCTTCCTCTCCACTCCCTTCTCATTCTTTTATCTTGCCAGAATGTCTGAGACATGTAAGACAATGTAATAGAGGAAAAATCATATGGGCTTTAGACCTACCTGAGTTCAATTCCAGCTCTGCCTACTTTAAATCCACAAACACACAAACTTCCATTCATATTACCATATTATCATACACATTCATTTATACAGTCACAACACACATATTTACTCACACAAATTTTGATGATTTACACACTAACACACATTTTCCCTATTCACACAAACGGCCCTTCCCCATGAACGCACGCACGCGCACACACATACACACACAGTTTTAAACTTTCCTTCATGTAGATACCCACCGAAATTCGCACAGTCATTACCCAGTCAAACTCACTCTCACTTATCTAAGTCATAACTTTGCCTATCTCCATTCAGCATGCTGGCTTTCCTCCCATTAAATCAGTTTCCTCAGGGAGGTGGAGATTCCAAATGTTATTCAACTCTCACCTCTGTCTCCAGCCTGACAGTCCTCTAACATATGCCAGAACAAAGAACTCTCCCTGGGAATGCAATTCACAAGACAACCCCCCACCCTGCTTCACCAGTTCCACCCTAGAATTGCCCAAACATGAATCAGAGATGTAAAATATCAATGCTGGTTGACACTTTATACCAGCGGTCGTCAAACTGCTGCCTGTGGGCCAAATCCTGCCCACCACCTTCTTTTATAAATAAAATCTTATTAGAACACAACCATGCCCAGTTATTTACGTATTGTCTATGACTGCTTTCATGGGACAGATTGAATAGTTGCAGCAGAGACCACATTCGAAACTTAAAATATTTGCTGTTGCCCTTTACAAAAAATTTTTGGCAATCCCTGCTTTAGAATAATCTTGTTGTATGATTTATTATTTACAAAAGCCACAGAAGGAAAGGCAATTTTCCCAAGGCCACAGAGGAAGTGAGTTAAGATTTCTTGCCTATCATGCCACTGTTTCCACCATGCCACAAAGCTTCTGCAGACACATTTTGGTCTGTCCTCTCTGACTCTGCTCTCAGGGGATGGAGAATTCCAAATACAGCCTCTATTGGGTGACCAAATGATGAAGACAATTCATTATTGTTTCCCACCTCCTTTATCTCCACCATTCCTTCCCATAGGCAGAAGGACCCAAAGAGGCACCAGCCCACCCTGGTCAGTACCAACCTACATCTCTCCTCACCCCAAACTATCACAGCCATCAGGAATCACAGACTGGAGCCATGCCCCTGCCTAGATGGCAGGGTATTCTGATAACCAGCAGACTATGTTCAATGGCCAGGGGACCAAGCCGGAGGAGGAAACGCAGGGCAAATTATTTTTTCTCTGAGCATCTTTGGGGACCATGGGCTTACTCATGTGACTCTCTTCTCCCCTAGGATCTCCTCTACTGAGGATCTCTTAGTGATTAACTGTAAACCCTTCTTGTCTGAGTGCCAGAAGCCTCATGTGAAAAGAATGCCGGAGAGGTTATATGAGCTTAAGAGAGAAAAGGAGGTGGGAGAGAAGTTTTGGAGTGAGAGGTCAGGGCAAAGGATGGGAATGTGGTTAGGGCCTTGGTCAAGTCCCCGGAACTTATTCCAGTGCATCTTCATCAACCCTGACTTCCAGAAGGCATAAAAACACTTCAGGAACTGGAGTCTTATAGAGCAGCAGTCCCCAACATTTTTGGCACCAGGGACCGGTTTCGTGGAAGACAATTTTTCCACAGACAGTGGGGGCGGAGGGGGGGGAGGGCACGTTTCAGGATGATTCAAGTGCATTACATTTATTGTGCACTTTATTTCAATTATTATTACATTGTAATATATAATGAAATAATGATACAACTCACCATAATGCAGAATCACTGGGAGCCCTGAGTTTGTTTTCACTTGCCACTCACTGATAGGGTTTTGATATGAGTCGGCAAGCAATTGGTTTATTATGGTCTCTGTGCAGTCAAACCTCTCTGCTAATGATAATCTGTATTTGCAGCCACTCCCCAGTGCTAGCATCACTGCCTCAGCTCCACCTCAGATCATCAGGCATTAGATTCGCATAAGGAGCTTCCAACCTAGATCCCTCGCATGCGTAGTTCACAGTAGGGTTCCCGCTCCCATGAGAATCTAATGCCGCAGCTGATCTGACAGGAGGCGGAGCTCAGGCAGTAATTCGAGCAATGGGAAGAAGCTGTAAATACAGCTCCCTTGCCCGCCACTTATCTCCTGCTGTGCAGCCCGGTTCCTAACAGGCCATGGATCCCTGCTATAGAGTCTCTCAAACATTCATGTATTCATTACCCACTCATTCAAGCCAATGTGTATTAAGTGCTAACTATGTTAATGGCACCCTAATAAAATGTTGAACAAAATCAAATCCACTTAAAATTTAATTATATTGTTTTGTATTTAGACTAATGCTTTGATTCTTTCACTGAAGGATTTTCTTTTTTAAATTATTTATTTATTTTCATTGAAGTAGAGTTGATGTACAATACTATATGTTACAAGTGTACAATATAGTAATTCACAATTTTTAAAGGTTATATTCCATTTACAGTTATTATAAAATATTGGTTATGTTCCTTGTGTTGTACAATATATCTCTGTAGCTTATTTTATACATAATAGTTTGTACCTCTTAATCCCCTACCCCTATATAGCTCCTCCTCCCTTTCCTCCCCCCACTGGTAACCACTAGTTTGTTCCCTATATCTGTGAGTCTGTTTCTTTTCTGTTATATCCACTAGTTTTTTGTATTTTTTAGATTCCTCATATAAGTGACATCATACAGTATTTGTCTTTCTCTGTCTGACTTATTTCACTTAGCATAATACCCTCCAGCTCCACCCATGTTGTTGCAAATGGCAAATCTTTATTCTTTGTTATGGCTGAGTAGTATTCCATTGTGTGTGTGTGTGTGTGTGTGTGTGTATATATATATCTTCTTTATCCATTCATCTGTTGGACACTTCCATATCTTGGCAACTATAAATAGTGCTGCTATGAACATTGGGGTGTATCTTTTCGAATTAGCATTTTTTGAGGGGGATATATACCCAACAGTGGAATTTCTGGGTCATATGGTAGTTTTCTTTTGTTTTTGTTTTTTGGCTGTGTTGGGTCTTTGTTTCTGCACGGTGGCTTTCTCTAGTTGCAGCGAGCAGGGACTACTCTTGGTTGCAGTGCGCAGGCTTCTCATTGCAGTGGCTTCTCTTCGTTATGGAGCACGGGCTCTAGGAGCACGGGCTTCAGTAGTCGTGGCACACGGGCTCTAGAGCTCAGGCTCAGTAGTTGTGGTGCACAGGCTTAGTTGCTCCGCGGCATGTGGGATCTTCCAGGACCAGGGCTCAATCCCATGTCCCCTGCATTGGTAGGCGGATTCTTAACCACTGCACCATCAGGGAAGTCGGTTGTTTTATTTTTAGTATTTTGAAGCCCCTCCATACTGTTTTCCACAGTGGCTGCCCCAAATTACATTCCCACCAACAGCGTACCACGGTTCCCTTTTTCAGGGGATTTTCATTGGAACATTTTCATTGATAACCCTCCAAGTTTTTTCTCTGCTCTATTTATGGATTTTTACATTGTGATGATGGATCATATTGTACATGTGCCATGCTCTTTAATTTCATAATATAGAAATTTTCAATGGTGACAAACGTTCTGTCAACATTTTTGTTCTGCTCCTTTATTACAGCTTCATTTAAAAATACTTTATTGCTAAAAAATGTTACCCATCATCTGAGGCTTCAGTGAGTCCTAATCTTTTTGTTAGTGAAGGATCTTGCTTCTGTGTTGATGGTTGCTGACTGGTCAGGATGGTGGTGGCTGAAAGTTGGGTAGCTGTGGCAATTTCTTAAAATAAAACAACAGTGAAGTTTACCACACTGATTGACTCATCCTTTCACAAACGATTTCTCTGTAACATGCAATGCTGTTTGACAGCATTTTACCCACAGTAGAACTTCCTTCAAAATTGAAGTCAGTCATCTCAAACCCTGCTGCTGCTTTATCAACTAAGCTTCTGTAATATTCTAAATCCTTTGTTGTCATTTCAACGGTTTCACCGTATCTTCACCAGGAGTAGATTCCATCTTAAGAAACCACTTTCTTTGCTCATCCGTAAGAAGCAACTCTTAATCCACTAAAGTTTTATCATGAGATTGCAGCAATTTAGTCACATCTTCAGGCTCATCTTCTAATTCTAGTTCTCTTGCTATTTCCACCACTTCTGCAGTTACTTCCTCCACTGAAGTCTTGAACCTTTCAAAGTTATCCATGAGTGTTGGAGTTAGCTTCTTCCAAACTCCTGTTAATGTTGATATTTTGACCTCTTACCATAAATCATGAATGTTCTTAATAGTATCTGGAATGGTGAATCTTTTCCAGAAGGATTTCAATTTACTTTGTCCATGTCCACCAGGGGAATCACTATCAATGGCAGCTATAGCCGTATGAAATGTGTTTCTTAAATAACAAGACTTAAATATTACTCCTTGATCCATGGACTGTAGAAAGGATATTGTGTTAGTAGTCATGAAAGCAATATTAATTTCATTGTACATCTTCCATCAGAGCTCTTGGGTGACAAGGTCATTGTCAATGAGCAGTAACAGTTTGAAAGGAGTCTTTTTTTCTGAGCAGTAGATCTCAACAGTGGCTTAAACTATTCAGTAAACCATGTTGTAAATAGATGTGCTGTCATCCAGGTTTTGTTTTTCCATTTTAGAGCACAGGCAGAGTAGATTTAGCATCATTCTTAAGAGCCCTGGGATTTTGGAATGGTAAGTGAGCATTGGCTTCAACTTAAATTTACCAGCTGCATTATTCCCTAACAAGAAAGTCAGCCTGTTCTTTGAAGCTTTGAAGCCAGGCATTGACCTCCTCTCTAGGTCTGAAAGTGCTCGATGGCATCCTCTTCCAATACAAGGCTGTTTCATCTACATTGAAACTCTGTTGTTTAGTGTAGCCACCTTCATTAACTATCTTAGCTATATCTTCCGGATAACTTGCTGCAGCTTCTACATCAGCACTTGCTGCTTCATCTTGCACTTTTATGTTGTATGATGTCTTCTTTTCTTAAACCTCATGAACCAACCTCTGCTACATTCAAACTTTTCTTCTGCAACTTCCTCAGTTCTCTCAGTCTTCATAGAATTTAAGAGAGTTCGGGGCTTGCTCTGGATTAGACTTTGGCTTAAGGGAATGTTGTGGCTTGTTGGATCTTCTATCCAGACCACTAACTTTCTCCATATCAGTAATAAGGCTATTTGACTTTCTCATAGTTCACTGGAGTGGCACTTTTAATTTCCTTCAGGAACTTCCTTTGCATTTCCAACTTGGTTAACTGTTTAGCACAAGAGTCCTAGGTTTCGGCCTATCTTGGCTTTCAACATGTCTTCCCCATTAAGTTTAATCATTTTTAGCTTTTGATTTAAAGTGAGAAATGTGTGACTTTTCCCTCACTTGAACACAAGAAGGCCATTTTAGGGTTATTAATTGACCTAATTTCAATATTGTTGCATCTCAGGCAATAGAGAGGCTTAAGGAGAGGGAGAGAGATGAGCAGTCAAAACACACACATTTATCATCAAGTTTTCTCTATCTTATGTGCAAACAGTTCTTGCCACCCCAAAACAATTACAATAGTAAGATCAAAGATCACTGATCACAGTTCACTATAATAAATATAATAATAATGAAAAGGTTTGAAATACTGAGATAAATATCAAAATGTGACAAAGAGGCACAAAGTGAACAAATGCTGCTGGAAAAATTGTGCTGATAGACTTGCTCGCTGCAGGGTTGCCACAGACCTTCTATTTGTAAACAAAAATGCAATATCTGCAAAGTGCAATAAAGCAAAGCACAGTAAAATGATGTATGCCTGTATTCTGTAAGTATTTCTTGAAAAAATACGTAACTAAATAGTCCACCTTGGTGATGTACTACAATATGTTTAACCTATCCACTAATATTGAATATTTATATAGCTTCCATTTTCCTCTGTTAAATATATTCTATGATGACTGATAAAAGAAATCAAAGATGATACAAACAGATGGAAAGATATACCATGTTCTTGGATTGGAATAATCAACATTGTGAAAATGACTATACTACCCAAAGCAATCTATAGATTCAGTGCAATCCCTATCAAATTACCAATGGCATTTTTCACAGAACTAGAACAAAAACAATTTACAATTTGTATGGAAACACAGAAGACCCAGAATAGCCAAAGCAATCTTGAGAAAGAAAAATGGAGCTGGAGGAATCAGGCTCCCTGACTTCAGACTATACTACAAAGCAACAGTAATCAAGACAGTATGGTACTGGCACAAAAACAGAAATATAGATCAATGGAACAGGATAGAAAGCCCAGAGATAAACGCACACACATATGGTCACCTTATCTTTGACAAAGGAGGCAAGAATATACAATGGAGAAAAGACAGCCTCTTCAATAAGTGGTGCTGGGAAAACTGGACAGCTACATGTAAAAGAATGAAATTAGAACACTTCCTAACACCATACACAAAAATAAACTCAAAATGGATTAAAGACCTAAATGTAAGGCAAGACACTATCAAACTCTTAGAGGAAAACATAGGCAGAACACTCTGTGACATAAATCACAGCAAGATCCTTTTTCATCTACCTCCTAGAGAAATGGAAATAAAAACAAAAATAAACAGATGGGACCTAATGAAACTTAAAAGCTTTTGCACAGAAAAGGAAACCATAAACAAGAGAAAAAGACAACCCTCAGAATGGGTGAAAATATTTGCAACTGACAAAGGATTAATCCCCAAAATATACAAGCAGCTCATGCAGCTCAATATCAAAAAAACAAACAACCCAATCCCAAAATGGGCAGAAGACCTAAATAGACATTTCTCCAAAGAAGACATACAGATTGCCAACAAACACATGAAAAGATGCTCAACGTCACTAATTATTAGAGAAATGCAAATCAAAACCACAATGAGGTATCAGCTCACACCAGTCAGAATGGCCATCATCAAAAAATCTAGAAACAATAAATGCTGGAGAAGGTGTGGAAAAAAGGGAACCCTTCTGCACTGTTGGTGGTAATGTAAATTGATACAGTCACTATAGAGAACAGTATGGAGGTTCCTTAAAACCTAAAAATAGAACTACCATATGACCCAGCAATCCCACTACTGGGCACACACCCTGAGAAAACCATAATTCAAAAAGAGACATGTACCACAATTTTCACTGTAGCACTATTTACGGTAGCCAGGACATGGAAGCAACCTAAATGTCCATCGACAGATGAATGGATAAAGAAGATGTGGCAAATATATACAATGGAATATTACTCAGCCATAAAAAGAAATGAAATTGAGTTATTTGTAATGAGGTGGATGGACCTAGAGTCTGTCATACAGAGTGAAGTAAGTCAGAAAGAGAAAAACAAATACCGTATGCTAACGCACATATATGGAATCTAAAAAAAACGGTACTGATGAACCTAGTGGCAGTGCAGGAATAAAGATGCAGATGTAGAGAACGGACTTGAGGACACGGTGGGGAAAGGGAAGCTGGAACGAAGTGAGAGAGTAGCACTGATATATATATACTACCAAATGTAAAATGTATGGCTAGTGGGAAGCAGCCGCATAGCACAGGGAGATCAGCTCGGTGCTTTGTGACCACCTAGAGGGGTGGGATAGGGAGGGTGGGAGGGAGATGCAAGAGTGAGGGGATATGGGGATATATGTATACGTATAGCTGATTCACTTTGTTGTTCAGCAGAAACTAACACAACATTGTGAAGCAATTATACTTCAATAAAGACATTAAAAAAATATATTCTGTGACGAAACATAGAAAACAAACTTATGTATACCAAAAGGGAAAGAGGGGGGATAAATTAGGAGTATATACACACCATTATATATAAAATAGGTAAGCAACAGGATTTACTGTATAACACAGGGGAAAATATTCAATATCTTATAAAAACTTATAATGAAAAATTATCTGAAAAAATTATATATATATATATATATATATATATATATATATGTATCTGAATCACTTTGATGTACATCTGAAACTAACAGAATATTATAAACCAACTATACTTCACTAAAAAAATTCTGTGATGAGTATATTTATAGATAAACTTCTGTATGTTTTCCAGATTATTTTATTTAAATATTCAATATTCAAAAGAAGGAAATTATTATGGCAATGTTTCTATTTCCATGTAGTTTTTATTGATGTAATTTTTTCATACTTTAATATTTATTTATAGTTCTTTTTTTGTGACGAAGTTAAATTTTTTCACTGGCAACCTACTCTGTGCCAGGCCCTTTGCAATACAAGAGTGAACAACACAGGTGCCTTTGTGGAATTTATGGTACAGAGACAAAAAGCAAAATCCTCCAGTTAAGTATTTTTGTTCATTAGTACTTTGCTGCCATATATTTAGAACTTGTGGGAGCTCTTGATATTTTAAAGTTATAAACCGATTTGGGGGCCATTTTTACTTCCAAATATTTCCCAGGTTTTGTTCCAAAATAATGCTCATTCACTTTCTTATAGACTAATGCTGCTTTGAGACTCATGCTATCTCCCTTCTACTCTTCAATGCTGTCTTAAGTTCTTTTCAATTCCCTCATAAACAAATACATGCAAGTCATTACATTAGTATTAGAGTGACTTCGGTGTCCATGTGGAAAGCTAATTCTTCATCCTGTGCTCTTGATTCCATTTCCTCCTAATCTGAGTTATCTTTCCCTTCACTCTACTGTAGTTATGCACTCCCATAACCACCTCCTTTCTCTTCCAAATTCACTAATTCAAACATCCCACTGTCCAGCCACAAGTACTTAAGCCCAAGTATGTCTTAACCATGCCTGTTTTTTAAGCCTCACAAAAACTGCTAATCTATTAACACTACAATTTTCTTTCCAAACCACCAACCCACTCTGTGTGATTCTTAAGTTTAGATTCCATGCTCTTCATTATAATAAATCTCTTCTAAGTATTCTCAAATCCTTTAAATCTTTTTCTCCATTCTTTCTGGCCCATCCCAAAATTATTATACACCGAATCAATAACTAGATTTGGGTAGTCACCCAGAGAACAGAATGGTGCCATTAACTGATTACCAACCTAGACTACCAACAGAGCCCAGCGAGTTTACACATTTGCTCAAGTCAGCTCATTCTCCCACTCCACCTAATTAATGCTTCGTGTATACACCCTATTCAAACCTCCAACCTTGATTCAAGAACCCACCTCTCTACCTTTGGCAGAAAAGGTAGCCTACTAAATCAGAACTGATCAGTGAGAAACCCACACAAATTCAAGACATTAAATCTTAAAATACAACTACACCTGCTCCTGCCCTCTCTTCATTCCTTCTTGCTGGAGAACTGTCTCTCCTGTCAAGTAACAATCCCTCTATTTTTTTCTCTGGACACCATAAGAAAGGTTAGCCTGAGCATTCATAGTCATGAACCTGCAAAGCATTATTTGGGCTAAAACTTGCAGTGATTGTATAGTCTGGGGAGGAAAATGTTGATAGCTGTCCTGGTAAGGAGGGTCCAATGAGATGTCAAATAAGCACATGAAAAAATACCCAATATCATCATACTTCATCAAGGAAATGCAAATTAAAACAACAATGAGATACCACTACACATCTATTAGAATGGCTAAAATCCAATACACTAACAATACCAAATGCTGGTAAGAATGTGGATCAATAGGACTCTTATTCATTGCTGGTAGAAATGCAAAATGGTAAAGACACTTTAGAAAACTGTTCTGCAGTTTCCTACAAAGCTAAACATACTCTTACCACATGATCCAGCAATCACACTTCTTAGTATTTACCCAAAGGAGCTGAAAATTTATGCCTACACAAAAACCTGCACACAGACATTTACAGAATCTTTATTCATAATTGCCAAATTTTGGAAGCAACCAAAATGCCTTTGAACAGGTGAATGGATGAACAAACTCAGGTACATCCGAACAATGGAAAATTATTCAGCAATATAAAGAAGTGAGATAAGACAAAAAGACATGGAGGAATTTTAAAAGCGTTATACTCAGCAAAATAAGGTGCTCTGTAAAGGTTACGTGCTGTATGATACCAACCTTATGACATTCTGGAAAAAGGCAAAACTATGGAGACAGTAAAAAAAAATCCATGGCTTTCAGGAATTTTAAGAGAGCAGGAGAGGGATAAATAGGGGCATACAGGGATTTTTAGGGCATTGAAAATATTCTGAATAGTACTATAATGGTGGATACATGTCATTATACATTTTTCAAAACCCATAAACTATACAACACAAAGAGTGTACCCTAATATAAGCTACAGTCTTTCATTAATAATAATGTATCAGTATTGGTTCATTAACTGTAACAAATGTGCCACACTAATCCAAGATGCTAAAAATAGGGGAAACTCTCTGATCAAAGGAGGAGGAAGGGGGTAGGGTGTATATGGGAACTCTCTCTACTTTCTACTCGATTTTTCTATAAACCTAAAACTACTCTTAAAAAATAATATCTATTAATTTTTTAATGCAATCCTTGAAATTAAAAAAATTAAAACAATGGATTGGTTAAACAGCTTATTAGATAGACCTAAGGAGATCATTAGAAACGTATAGATCAGAAAAATGTGTCCCAATGTGACACAAAGAATTAAAGAGTTACAAAATAATAAAGAGAGGTTAAATTACTTGTAGGATAAAGATGGACAATAGAACATTTAAAAAGAATATCTTTCCCATATTAGGGAAGTTTCCAACTATAATCTCTTCAAATATTTTCTCAGTCCCTTAATTTTTCTCTTCTTCTTCTGGTACCCCTATAATTCGAATGTTGGTGCATTTAGTGTTGTCCCAGAGGTCTCTGAGACTGTCCTCAGTTCTTTTCATTCTTTTTTCTTTATTCTGCTCTGCAGTAGTTATTTCCACTATTTTATCTTCCAGGTCAGTTATCCGTTCTTCTGCCTCAGTTATTCTGCTATTGATTCCTTCTAGAGAATTTTTAATTTCATTTCTTGTGTTGTTCATCACTGTTTGTTTGCTCTTTAGTTCTTCTAGGTCCTTGTTAAACGTTTCTTGTATTTTCTCCATTCTATTTCCAAGATTTTGGATCACCTTTACTATCATTAATCTGAATTCTTTTTCAGGTAGACTGCCTATTTCCTCTTCATTTGTTAGGTCTGGTGGGTTTTTGCCTTGCTCCTTCATCTGCTGTGTGTTTCTCTGTCTTCTCATTTTGCTTAACTTACTGTGTTTGGGGTCTCCTTTTCACAGGATGCAGGTTCGTAGTTTCCGTTGTTTTGGGTGTCTGTCCCCAGTGGCTAAGGTTGGTTCAGTGGGTTGTGTAGGCTTCCTGGTGGAGGGGACCGTGCCTGTGTTCTGGTGGATGAGGCTGGATCTTGTCTTTCTGGTGGGCAAGTCCACGTCTTGTGGTGTGTTTTGGGGTGTCTGTGGCCTTATTATGATTTTAGGCAGCCTCTGTGCTAATGGATGGGGCTGTGTTCCTGTCTTGCTAGTTGTTTGACGTAGGGTGTCCAGCACCGTAGCTTGCTGGTCGTTGAGTAGAGCTGGGTCTTGGCCTTGAGATGGAGATCTCTGGGAGATTTCCGCCGTTTGATATTACGTGGAGCTGGGAGGTCTCTTGTGGACCAGTGTCCTGAACTTGGCTCTCCCACCTCAGAGGCACAGCCCTGAGGCCTGGCTGGAGCACCTAGAGCCTGTCATCCACACGGCTCAGAATAAAAAGGAGAAAGAAAAGGAAGAAAGAAAGAAAGAAAGGAGATAAAATAAAATAAAATAAAGTAAAATAAAATAAAATAAAGTTATTAAAATTAAAAATAATTATTAAGAAATTTTTTTAAAGTAATTTTTAAAAAAAAAAGGACAGAACCCTAGGACAAATGGTAAAAGCAAAGCTATACAGACAAAATAACACACAGAAGCATATACATACACACTCACAAAAAGAGAAAAAGGGAAAAATATGTATATATCGTTGCTCCCAAAGTCCACCTCCTCAATTCGGGATGATTCGTTGTCTCTTCAGGTATTCCACAGATGCAGGCACATCAAGTTGATTGTGGAGCTTTAATCCGCTGCTCCTGAGGCTGCTGGGAGAAATTTCCCTTTCTCTTATTTGTTCGCACAGCTCCCGGGGTTCAGCTTTGGATTTGGACCCGCCTCTGCCTGTAGGTCGCCTGAGGGCGTCTGTTCCCCGCCCAGACAGAACGGGGTTAAAGGAGCAGCTGATTCGGGGGCTCTGGCTCACTCAGGCCGCGGGGAGGGAGGGGTATGGATGCGGGGCGAGCCTGCGGCGGCAGAGGCCAGCGTGACGTTGCAGCAGCCCGAGGCGCGCCGTGCGTTCTCCCGGGGAAGTTGTCCCCGGATCACGGGAGCCTGGCAGTGGCGGGCTGCACAGGCTCCCAGGAGGGGAGGTGTGGAGAGTGACCTGTGCTCACACACAGGCTTCTTGGTGGCAGCATCAGCAGCCTTAGCGTCTCATGCCCGTCTCTGGGGTCTGCGCTGATAGCCGTGGCTCGCGCCCGTGTCTGGAGCTCCTTTAAGCAGCGCTCTTAATCCCCTCTCCTCACGCACCAGGAAACAAAGAGGCAAGAAAAAGTCTCTTGCCTCTTAGGCAGGTCCAGACCTTTTCCCGGACTCCCTCCCGGCTAGCTGTGGCGCACTAGCCCCTTCAGGCTGTGTTCACGCCGCCAACCCCAGTCCTCTCCCTGCGATCCGACCCAAGCCCGAGCCTCAGCTCCCAGCCCCGCCCGCCCCGGCGGGGGAGCAGACAAGCCTCTCGGGCTGGTGAGTGCTGCTCAGCGCCGAGCCTCTGGGCGGGAGTCTCTCCGCTTTGCCCTCCGCACCCCTGTGGCTGCGCTCTCCTCTGTGGCTCCGAAGCATCCCCCCTCCGCCACCCGCAGTCTCCGCCCGCGAAGGGGCTTCCTAGTGTGTGGAAACCTTTCCTCCTTCACAGCTCCCTCCCACTGGTGCAGGTCCCGTCCCTATTCTTTTGTCTTTGTTATTTCTTTTTTCTTTTGCCCTACCCAGGTACGTGGGGAGTTTCTTGCCTTTTGAGAGGTCTGAGGTCTTCTGCCAGCGTTCAGCAGGTGTTCTGTAGGAGTTGTTCCACACGCAGATGTATTTCTGATGTATTTGTGGGGAGGAAGGTGATCTCCGCGTCTTACTCTTCCGCCATCTTGAAGCTCCTCCCAAAACTGATACAACTATAAGGAAAAACAGACAAATCTACATTTATAATTGGGGATTTAATAGCCCATTCTCACTAGTTGATACAACTACTAGACAATAAATCTGCAAAGATAGAGAAGGCCTGAATAACACCACTAACAAATTCTAATGGACACGTATAAATCAGTCCATCCATCAACAGCAGAATATATTTTTTCAAGATTCTGGAGATCATGCAACAAAATAAACCACATCCTGGGTCACAAAACAAACATCAAAAATATTAAACATGCACAGCAAAGAAAGCCATCAATGAAATGAAAAGACAACCTACAGAATGGGAGAAAATACCTGCAAACAGTACAACCAACAGAAGCTTACTTTACGAAGTATACAAACAGCTCATATAACTCAATAACAAAAAAACAAACAACCCATCAAAAGATGGGCAGAAGACCTAAATAGACATTTCTCCAAAGAAGACATACAGATGGCCAATAAGCACATAAGAAGTTGCTCAACATCACTAATTAGAGAAATACAAATCAAAACTACAATGAGGTATCACTTCACACCAGTCAGAATGGCCATCATTAAAATGTTTAAAAATAACAAATGCTGGAGAGGGTGGGCAGAAAAGGGAACCCTCCTACACTGTGGGTGGGAATGTAAATTGGTGCAGCAACTATGGAAAACCGTATGGAGGTTCCTCAAAAAAACTGAAAATAGAGTTGCCACATGATCCAGCAATTCCATTCCTGGGCCTATATTTGGAGGAAACTCTAATTTGAAAAGATACATGCACCCCCCAATGTTCATTGTAGCTCTATTTATAATAGCCAGACATGGAAGCAACCTAAATGTCCATTGACAGAAGAATGGATTAGGAGGATGTGGTATTTATATGCAATGGAATATTATTCAACCATAAAAAGAACGAAATAATGACATTTGCAGCAACATGGATGGACCCAGAGATTATCATACTAAGTGAAGTAAGTCCGAAAGAGAGACAAATAACATATGATACCACTTATATGTGGAATCTAAAATATAACAAAAATTAACTCATTTACAAAACAGAAACAGTCTCACAGCCATAGAAAACAAGCTTATGGTTACCAAAGGGGAAAGGGGGTGGAGGAGGGATAAATTAGGAGTTTAGGATTAGCAGATACAAACTACTATATAGAAAATAGATAAACAACAGGGGACTACTATATAGCACAGGGAACTATGTTCAATATCTTCTAATAATTTTGATGACAAAGAAAATGAAAAGATTATATATGTGGTGTGTATATATATATATATATATATACACACCACATATATATATCTGAATCACTATGCTGTACACCAGAAACTAACACAATATTGTAATTTCACTATACATCAGTTTTTTAAAATAATAATTTAAAAATAAAAAATAAAATAGATAAACAACAAAGTTCTACTTTATACCACAGGGAACTATATTCAATAATCCTGTCATAAACCATAATGGAAATGAATATGAAAAAGAATATATATACATATACACTTATAACTTAGTTACTTTGCTATGCACTGGAAACTAACCCATTGTAAATCAATAAAATAAATAAATAAATAAAACTTCAATGAAACAAAAAAGAATGAACATAATCATAATGACAGCAAATATATATATAAAACCTCTAAGTCTATAGATGCTTTTCCAAGTACTTTACGTATAATATCCCATGTAATCCTCACTCAAATTCTTTGTTGTTTAAATAATCTTTCATTTTTAAGTTTTAAAAACTAAAATATAGAAATTGATGTAAACAACATTCAAATCATAGCTTAAGAATTTTCAACCATTAAACAATGAAAAAGACAAAGTATATTTCACAAATATAGCTATTAATGTTTGTCTTTTTTTTAACTAATGGAGTATTACTTTGCCATTAAAGAGAATGAAATAATGCCATTTGCAGCAACATAGATGGACCTAGAGATTATCATACTAAGTGAAGCAAATCAGACAGAGAAAGAGAAATGTTGTATGATATCGCTTGTATATGGAATCTAAAAAGAAATGATACAGATGAATTTATTTACAAAATGGAAACAGACTCACAGGTTTAGAGAACAAACTTATGGTTACTGGGGGGAAGGGTGGGGGAAGGGATAGTTAGAGAGTTCGTGATCGACATGTACACACTGTTATATTTAAAATGGATAACCAACAAGGACCTACTGTATAACACATGGAACTCTGCTCAATGTTATGTGGCAGCCTGGATGGGAGGGGAGTTTCTGGGAGAATGGATACATGTATATGTATGACTGAGTCGCTTTGCTGTGTACCTGAAATTATCAGAACTTTATTAATCAGCTATACTCCAATATAAAATAAAAAGTTTTTAAAAATACTGCACAAATAGTTAAACTAAATATAATAGAGAAAATATAATTATTGGTTTTTTTTTAAAAATGAAAATAGAAAAGAACAACATAGAGCTTTCAAGAGTTAAATGAGCAAAGACAGGAAGAGCCAGATCATTTACAAGTTAAAGGACCCAAGAGAACAGACTTTAAAAATAAAACAGAAATTGGTTTGTCCCTACCTCTTGCATTGATCTTGGCAGAGTTTCAGTTTCCTTGGTATCATGCTTGTTGCATGGAGCTGCAATTTGCTAATCACTAAACAAATGATAGCTATCTTTAACTCACAAGAAGAAATAAGACTAACCAACAAATATTCAAACTCAGTAGTAATCAAAAAACTGTTAGCAAAAAAAACAAATTCAGCTAACTTGCAGGATACAAATCAATACACAAAAATCAGTTCTGTATCTATACACTAATGACAAACAATCCAAAAGAGAAATTAATACACAATTCCATTTACAATTGCATAAAATGAATAAACTACCTAGGAATAAATTTAACCAAAGAGACGAAAGACCTGTACCCTAAAAACTATAAAACATTGGTGGAAGAAATTGAAGAAGACACAAACAAATGGAAAACTATTTTGTGGTCATGGATTGGAAGAACTCATATTGTTGAAAGAACCATACTACCCAAAGCAATCTACAAATACAATGCAACCCCCATAAAAATTCCAATGGCATTTTTCAGAGATATAGAAAAACAATACTAAAATTTGTATGGAGCCACAAAAACCCCAAATAACCAAACCAATCTTGAGAAAGAACAAGCTAGAAGCATCATGCTTCCTGAGTTCACACTATATCACAAAGTCATGGTAATCAAACAGTATGGTATTGGCATAAACACAGACATATAGATCAATGGAACAGAAAAGAGAGCCAAGTAATCAACCCATCCATATAAAGTTAATTGATTTACAACAAAGAAGACAAGCATATACAATAGGGAAAGGACAGTCTCTTCAACAAATGGTCCTGGGAAAACTCAACAGCCACATGCAAAAGAGTGAAACTGGACCCCTCTCTTATACCATTCATAAAAATCAATTCAAAATGGATTAAAGACTTGAACAGAAGACCTGAAACTGTAAAATGCCTAGAAGGAAACATAGGCAGTAAGCCATGTGACATTGGTCTTGGTGATAATTTCTTGAAACTGACACCAAAAGCAAAAGTAAAATAAACAAGTGAGATTACATCAAACTAAAAAGCCTCTGAACAGCAAAGGAAACCATCAACAAAATGGAAAGGCAACCTACCAACTGGGAAAAAAATATTTGCAAATCGTATATCTGTTAATGAAATAAAATGTATATTTTAAGGCAGGACAAGAACATTTAAACATAAGATTCTTCTCTCTGTCTGTCTGGGCTTCCTCCTTCCCTCCCTAATGTGCAATGTGCATCTGCTTTACACATTAAACAGATCTCCTCAAAGGGAGAAATGTTTCTCAGTCACAAAGAGCAATGTGTTTCTTCCTTTCTTCTGAAGCTAACACTGTAACTTCTTAAAATATCAGCCTTCTTTCCAACTCTGTAGGGGGTCATGGTGACTTGCTGTTCACTTTGTACCTGCTTACCTGGACTATGTATATTTGGTGAACTTTATGTAAAATGTCAGTATGTCATTTGATGTATGATCCTTTGTCTCAAAAATGTACATGACTCTGCCTTCGACTTCTAAGAGACAGAACAGTTCTCAGAGATTCCGAGGGTCTGTCTCCTGGGTTATAATCCTCAATTTGGCTCGAAAAAAATGCTTTTTTTCTTCTCAATTTGATTGTTAATTGAATCTTTCAACAATGGTAAGGGCTTAATATCCAAAATATATGAAGAACTCATACAGCTCAATAGGAAAAACTGAAACAATCTAATTTTAAAATGAGCAGGTGGTCTGAATGAACATTTTTCCAAAGAAGACATACAGATGGCCAACAGGTACATGAAAAGGAGCTCAGCATCATTAATCATCAGAGAAATACAAATCAAAACCACAAGGAGATGTCATCTCACACCTTTGCAATGGATATTATCAAAAAGACAAGAAATAACAAGTGTCAGTGAGGATGTGAAGAAAAGGGAACCACTGTGCACTGTTGCTGGGAATGTAAATTGTTGCAGCCACTACAGAAAAGAGTATGGAAGTTCCTCAAAAAATTAAAAATATAGCTACCATG
The DNA here is from genome assembly GCF_028021215.1 of Eschrichtius robustus. NCBI lineage: Eukaryota > Metazoa > Chordata > Mammalia > Artiodactyla > Eschrichtiidae > Eschrichtius > Eschrichtius robustus. Next base: position 63,833,814 of record NC_090834.1, on the reverse strand, counting down.
TGATCCTCAAATTGCACTTCTGGGTATTTATCTGAAGGAAATGAAAATACTGACTCAAAAATCATCTGCACCCCCAGGTTTATTATTGCAGCATTATTTACAATAGCTAAGGCATGGCAACAACCTAAGTGTACATGGATGCATGGATAGATAAAGAAAATGCAGCATATATATCATGAAATATTATTCCAGATTAAAAAAGAAATAAATCCTGCCATTTGTGATAACATAGATGGAACTTGACGGCATTATGTCAAGTGAAATAGGTTAGACAGAGAAAAAATAAATACTGTGTGATATCACTTGTATGTGGAATATAAAAAAGTTGAGCTCAGAGAGATTGGTAATAGAATAGTGGTTGCCAGAGTCTGGGGGTGGGGGAAAGGAGGAGATGTTGGTCAAAGGGTACAAACTACCAATTAGAAGAGGACTAAGTTCTCAGGATAATAACAGCATGGTGATTAGAGTGAACAACACTGTGTCATATACTTGAAAGTCGATAACACTGTACATCTTAGATGTTCTCACCACAAAAAAGGAAATGATAGTTTTGTTCGATGATGGAGACGTTAACTAATGCTACTGTGGTAATCACGCTGTGAAAAACGAAGTGTGTAGGAACAACAAGATATACACCTTAAATTACACAATGTTGTATGGCAATTATATCTCAATAAACCTGGGAGAAAATATTTTCTACAAGTCAAGAGATGTTATCCCAAGACAAAGCACGGATATATTTGGAGTATGGTATGAATTGGGAAAGGTAAAGAGTTAATGAGCAGGTGGGTCAATGGAAGTGCAGATTCCTTGGAAATTGATCTAGGAAGTACTGCATTAAAGAAGGCCAAAAAACAGTCCTTGACTGCCCAGCTGATGAGATCACTGAAGATCATGGTCTGATGTGGAGATTGAGGGACTTCCCGTTCTTCAACATTCTCCTGGTACATAGCACCCATCAAATACCACATTAGCATTTTCCCATTACACAAGGGATCAGCCTCAGTCTCCCAAAGGGTTTTGAAAATGTGATTCAAGCAATTCATTTACATTCCAGTACTCTGGCATATATGTGATAGGATATAAATTATAGTATAATAAAAATACCTGAAACCCTAAGAATCACTGATTCTAAGAAAGTCGCTTAGCTACATAGAAAGACATAAAGGAATGCAGGTTTATATGTGATAGTTCAGGGATGTCACAAGATGTCTCAAAGGATGAGAAACTCAGTGATGAATAATTGAAAAAAATGTGAAACCGGAGCATTGTTCTCATTTCTTCTATTACCAAAGATCAGGTTAGTGATATGTAAGATGTAAGACTTTGGGAAGTCCTATATCTAGCCACATACTCTGGGCAGGATGGAGCTTACTCAGTCAAACACGACACTGCTCACTGTACTGCTTTGACAGTAGAAACTGGAAGTTCAGTACCTACCTGGTGAACATTCTACAGAAACAATTCACTAAACTATTACCTAGTGTGTCAGTTTACCACGAGCATTTATATCCACCACTTCCATAGTTCACATCATGGATAGCTAGAGATGCTGAAAACACTGTTCCTCCTCCAAAGTTATTTCTGCATTGGAGAAAATATGTGAGCTACCTGCTCTCGAATTTGGTTGCTCTTGATCCCATAAGTGATGGGATTCAGCATAGGTGGAGCCAGAATGCACACATTATCCAACAAGATGTGGATATGAGGTGGAACCTGGCTTCCAAACTGCTGAGTAAGCGTTGTGATGATCGCAGGCCCATAAAAGAGGAGGATGATGCAGACATGAGAGCCACACGTGTTGAGAGCCTTGTGACAAGCATCTTGGGGAGGCACGTGGAAGACAGCATGGAGAATCAGCGTGTAGGAAACAAAAATTAGTAGGACATCTAAGACCACGGTTGACATTATAACAAAGAGTCCATACCAGATGTTTACTCGTATGTCATTACAAGCATATTTGGCCAAGCCAATGTGTTCACAACAGGTGTGTGGAATTCTATTACTTTGGCAGAAAGTCAATCTTTTCAGAAGAAATATCATGGGGAAAATCATACAATAACTTCTCAGAAAGATGGTAACACCAATTTTCCCAATCAGTGTGTGTGTAAGAATAGTGGTGTATCTCAGTGGGTAGAAGCATATGGCAATGTAGCAATCAAATGCCACCACCAGCAAGGTCCCTGACTCAGACATGAAAGTGCTGTGTGTAATGAAGAACTGTATGATGCAACGATTCAAGGAGATCTCCCCAGCACAGAACCAGAAGATGGCCAAGGCCTGAGGTACTATGCATGTGGAGAGGACAAAGCCCCAGCCAGCATGCAGAGGAAGAGGTATATGGGTTCATGGAGGCTGTGCTTTGCCACAATAATGAAGATGAGAAGGCTGTTCCCAGATAGGGCAATGACATACGAAAAGAAGAAAGGGATGGAAATCCACATGTGCTGGTCCTCTAGGCCAGGGATGCCCAGCAAGTGGAAGACTGTGTGACTGACACCAGTGTGGTTTAAGGAAACATACCCATGGAGACCACCAGAGACATCACCTCATACTCACAGAGATGAAAATCCAGATTTTCCTGGAATATTCTTTTGGCATATCTCACACTCTCCATCTTCTTTGAACATGCAAATAATAAGAAACATAAAAAGTCAATAGGGTATGTTCTCTGCTTCAATGAGTGACAGTCTAATTCAAAGATATGCATATCTCCAGATAATCAAACAAAACATATCATTGTATATATTTCTCCTACCAACAGAGGCTTATGAATATTCAAAGGAAGTCATTATATGTACCTGTGAAGGCTGTAACAAGAGGTTTCTTGAATATAAACTTGAACTTCACCTTGTGGTGGATGGTTTATCATAAAGAGAAGGAAAAGAGAACGAAGTAATATGGAAAACGTGGGTATTCAAATTAAAGTATACCATTTATGAACAGTGTTCGTTCAGATCCAGGCAGCTATGCACAGGGAATACTGAAGAAAGCAGCGTGTGGGGTCATACAGGCAGATTTGGTCTAACTGATGGAAATGAGATTTAAAATCTCTCTGAATTCACCACATACAATTTGCACACTTGTGAAGGAATTCAGTAGACAAAGGTTAAGGAATAACACTGACAGGGCCTGTGTGCCTGGGGTGACACACTGCTCATGCTTACATCTTAGGAACTACGTTTAGAAATGACTGAAATTGGAAAATAAGGCGTTAGTGCTGGGAGGGGATGGGGGTGACATTTGGAAGATTTTTCTGCAGGTGGAAATATTGTCATTTGGTTCTTAGTGTACATTCATTCATTCATTAATCCAGGTGCAGAAAAAAATGGGAAACTTCCAGGATCCTAGGGGCGTAAGTTTGAGAGTGAAGCAAACTTTAAGCAGGTCGTTTTAGAAAATTGGAGACAAATGTTGATTCTTTCTGTTGAAGGGTATCTCAGAATATCTATCTCAGTATAAGTTATGTCTTAGGCTCGTTAACAGTTTATCTTCCATCCCAGGTTACCTCTCTCGGTGCCTCTGTTTTTTCTTTGAGGGGAGGAAAATCAGCTCCTATAACCATCCTCCCAGTGATGGAAGAAACTCTTCTACAATTAGAGTTACTGGTCAGGAGAGTCTAGTCACTGGCCTTGATACAGGGAACTGTCTCTGGAGAGCAGAGGGCTGCTCTGTGAGAAGGAAAAAGCCAGAAAGACACAATTCAACAGAGAGGGGCTTGAGAAGGGAGGAGATGATAGAAGCTGAGGATGGGTGTGTGTTTGGAGAAAAGGAGTAAAAGGGAAGTGCTGTTTGTTTTTTTGGTTTTGTTTCACTGAAAAATGGAAGCCAGGGAACTCAGGGGTATTTGCCTGTTTGGTCTCCTGATAGAGCGACTTTGGTGTAATACATGTTCATCCTAGAAATCCCCTTTCAAATGTCTCCTGTCTCATGTTTTCTTCTCACATCTGCCTAAGAGGGCCTGGAGGTCTCCTCTTTCCACACCCTGCTTTAGGAACCCCAGCACAGATCCCAGACATTCTCAGGGCTCCTCTCATATTTGCCAAGACATATCTGCAGTCTAAGTCAGTATCTCCATCTTCTAATGCCCGGTCCACTTATTGGGCACCAGTTATTTTTTGGATGATGACTCTTTATTTACTAACTTTCAGGAACATCAGATGGACCATGTATTCTCACCTCCCTCCCCAGACCTCACCCTCCACTTCTGCTAGAACCAACCAGATTTGTGTCTCTGGTCACTATCATTCCATACATATTAACAGCCTCCAAGTGTCCTGTACCCTCTGGCCTGTCTGGGACATAACACCTGCCCAGCACTTACCTTCGGCCTTGAACCAACCCCATCTGCAGGTGTATAATTCATTTATCAGCCTTAGACTGAGACTTCAGGAACAGCTGTTCAATTGGAGATGAAATTTACCTTGTTGCAGGATTTGGGCTTTTTATCCTCTGTCATGAGAGCCCTTGAGGGAAAGCACTTACACCAGGGCTCCAGGGACAGAACTGTCTCCAAGAGCCTCACCTTCTTCTTAAATGGGCTGGGTCTCTAAGACCACTCCACATCTTCCTCACTTCCTCCCGCTCCTTTTCTCTCTTTTTCATCTCCAGATAATCTGACACATAAATCATCTACCATGTAAACCAGCCTTGCTTCAGGCCTATTGTAATGCAACAGGAATATAAATACTTACAATTAATATGGACTCATGGTTTTTAAAGTTTTATTCTTCATGAAAACAATTAATGAAATTCACATGAGTTTCAAATTCCAGAGTCATGAATACTGATGTTTACCTCTGTTGTCTAAGGGTATATAATTGTACGAGCTTAGCAGTTAGTAGGAGACGTGTGAGTCCTGATGCCTTAGACATGTCTATTTCATTTGCCTAACTAACTCCTTTAACTGCATTCAAGATTGTTCACTTTATCTTAATTTTCATTTTGATTTGCAGAGGCCTACACATAGCTTTCTTTGTTTTTAAAGTCCTTGAAGTTCTCAGAGATTTTCGAATCTGTAAATTTATTGTTTTTACCACATTTGGATATACTCAGCAATTATTTCCTACAAGACATTTTTCTGCCCCCTTCTCTCATTTCATTTTGACATCCCAACAACAACACATATGTTAGACCTTTTGACATTGTTGCATCACTATTTGAAAGTCTCTTGATTTTTCTGTATTTTCTGTCTCTTCTCCAGTTGGATAATTCTATTGAAAGATCTGATAGTCTATTTCCACAAGTAGGGTTACCTTGGTCAAGGGATAAATGCATTTGTAGTTTTGTCCTATATGGATAGATTCCCTTTGAGAGGCTACACTATCTTTCATTACTAACAGCAATGTATGAAAGTAACTTTTTCCTCACAAACTTGCCTGTAGACTATATTGTCAAGTCATTGAACATTTGTCAATCTGATAGTGTGTCGAGTGGGACTATCTGCACAAATGGGTGGCAATAATTCTTCCCTCTGCTGTCCACACAAGACAACTCCTCCATCATGAGCTACAGTCTATTATCCACTCCCTTGCATCTGTGATGGCCTCATGACTTGCTTTGGCCAATGGAGTGAGGTGGAAGTATTATATCCCCTGCCCAGTGGATTTAGAGTGAAGTGAAAGCAGGAACAACAGTCAGAAGGTGAATATATAATCAAGAAGCAACATCGGGGTAGATTGGACTTGGGAAGTGAGGGATTTGAAATAAAATAATTACAAATGAAGCTACTGACACACTTATATTGTGAGGTTATTGCTTCTTGGATTATAAAGTATTTCTATCATTTTCGGACTTTTTAAACTTGTTATTGTAAACATACACACAAATACAGAAAACAAAACAAAACAAATGAATGGCCTAACAAATTCTTATAAGGCAAACATCACCCAGGTCAAGAAATAAAACTTGATCAGACACACCTGCAGCTATGTCCATGTGCCCAGTCCCAGTCACAAAGCCATCCTTGGCATACCGAACATTTCTAGTTACATGTATATTCATATCTTACAGCAATTTGCATCTAAATGCTGCCATTTCATCTTCAACAACCTTCTAAATATTCCATTTGCCTCTGTGTCTTAACTGGAACCATGTCTGTCTACTCAAGAAACTGCTGTATTTCCAGCAGCACATCTAAATCTTTATTTCCCATTCCTCATGGTTAGACAGAACGATATTATTGTTAGCTACAATTACAACTTACAAACAAAACTTCTCCCTTTAGCAAAACTACCAACACCAGTGGTGTTCAGACCACATGGCAACTATTCTCCCACCATATTTAACTAACACCTGATCTAGCCCCATCCTCCCCACCCAATGATTTTTTTAATGTAGCACCCGGAGGACCACAGAGAATTTAGCAGCTTTCTGGTCCAAATTCTGACTCAATTTTGGTGGATCTGAAGCTGGAAAGAACTTGCCACAACGAAGAGCATCCTAAGATACTGGTAAAAGGACTGTCCAATGATGAAGATCAGGACTCGGCATCCTGGGACTGCACTCACCACGAGTAAGACCCGAAGATACCTTTGGAATGCTGCCAGCAGTTCGCAGTCCTGGCTAAACACTGTGGGTAACATCTACAGCTCCACGTAAATGATCTCTGGGTTCCAATCACCCCTTCTAATCTGTCTCCGACTCTCCGCACAAGGAAGCCCCAGGTGCTGCAGGGGTTTGGGAGGAAATATGGGCCCAGGCAGCCTCCCAGGTGACCTTTAACTCACCTTCTGCTCTCATTCTTAGCAACTCCAGCAACCAAAAGTTTACCCACTCGATGCCCACGATGTTCAGGGTTTTGACGTCTTCCTCAACTGCATCTTTTTTTTAAAGATTTTTATGATGTGGACCATTTTTTTAAAAGTCTTTACTGAATTGGTTACAATATTGTTTCTGTTTTATTTTTTGGCTTTTTTCCTGCAAGGCATGTGGGATCTTAGCTCCCTGGCCAGGGATCGAACCCCCACCCCCTACCTTGGAAGGTGAAGTCCCAACCACTGGACTACCTGGGAAGTCCCTCAACTGCATTTTTCTAACTCTACAAGAGACACCAACTTCTACAGTTCAATCAAGAACTCTACCACTAGATCAAAATCGAAACAGTAAATTCACCAACATTAAAGTTCTAACTTTCCAATCTCTTTTATATGTTTATGACCTATAAGGACTCTTAGACAATGTTCCACCATCTATTTAATCCAGTCCCATTCCTTTTCATTTATTCACATACACTTTATATTTTGTTTTTTAAGTAAATGTATAATATTATTTTTAATTTTTATTAAACTATAGTTGATTTACAATGTTGTATTAGTTTCTACTGTACAGCAAAGTGAATCAGTTATACATATATATGTCCACTCTTTTTTAGATTCTTTTCCCATATAGCTCATTACAGCGTTGAAAAGAGTTCCTTGTGCTATAGAGTAGGTCCTTATTAGTTATCTATTTTATTTTATTTTATTTTATTTTTAATTTTTATTTATTTATTTATGGCTGTGTTGGGTCTTTTGTTTCTGCGCGAGGGCCTTCTCCAGTTGTGGCAAGCGGGGGCCACTCTTCATCGCGGTGCGCGGGCCTCTCACCATCGCGGCCTCTCTTGTTGCGGAGCACAGGCTCCAGACGCGCAGGCTCAGCAAGTATGGCTCACGGGCCCAGCCGCTCCGCAGCATGTGGGATCCTCCCAGACCAGGGCTCGAACCCGTGTCCCCTGCATCGGCAGGCGGACTCTCAACCACTGCGCCACCAGGGAAGCCCTAGTTATCTATTTTATATACACTTTATATTTTGTAATTCATCACTGTAATCACTCCATTTTAGCACCTGCAACATTTTACTCATCTGTCATATTTTCCTTGACTTGCCCAAACAGATAGGAACTCAATTAGCAACATATTAAATTTTCCTCAAAATGGATTTTCCAGCAAAAATAATATCAACTGGACAAAACATTTCTATCTTCAGAACACCCAAAACTACCTAAAAATCTACTTTAATTTGGTGTTCCCATCACATGAAATGATAGCCTCAATGGATTATCCCCTCCTGGCTCCACTCTTATCCTCAGGAATTACTGTACAAGCTAGTCCCAACAGGTCCAACCTTGCTCCAATCTGCCTACACTCTGTAAAGAAAGTCGACATCTACTTTGTGACATAGCAAGTAACCTAATTCAACCAACCCAACTACCTCTCCTTTATTTTCTCCTGCAAGTCACACAGGACTTGGTGCCACTGCTGATTAGAACCAAGAGTGTTTTACTTCCCAATAGTAAGGATCCACTTTCAGAGGAGCACAAAACTCAAAATGATGAATGTTTTAAGCATAAAGAAAATTCTCCTTAGGAAAGAATGCTTTTCTCCATGGAATTCAAATGGCTTGAACAATAAGAAACCAAGGGGATCTGTTTGTAATATGCATCCCCTACCACAAATGAAAAGACACCTTTTCTTTAAATTAGAGGTTTTATTTCATTTAATGAGCTATTTAATTGAACAGATCATACCAGGATTTTAGTAATAAATGCCACCCATTATCTACCCTGAGTTTCTAATACAGTTGGCATTAGTAAAAGACATACAATCTAAAAATAAAAATATTTCAAAGTTCAAACATTTAATATAATCCTATCTCACGAAAAAAAAAAAATTAACATACACCTCGCCAAAAGGGCAAAAGGAAATTCATAAAAATGGATGGAATACACAATGTTGTTGTTTTTTTTTCCAGAGCATCCTTCAACACATCACTTGTCCAGCACTCGATTATAAGCCGTGGTTTGTTCATCGGGAAAACGGAGTCCTCGAGGTTAACTTCCTTGCAGAGCCGTGTGAGCACTGAATTCTTTCTTCTGAGTCAAGTACCCACACCATTGTCCCTCAAATTGGAAGGGTTTGGATGCCGACTGGCGGTCCATGTTCCGTTTCCCATGAAATATATTCTCCTCCACTTCCTTCCCTGGGTTGAAAAAAAGGGTACCTGAAAAAAATCATAGAGACAGCCTTTAATGGAAAGGGTTTTGAGGACTCTTCTCACAGAAAATACCGGCTAGCCCAAAAGTCCAGGCACAAGTTCTTACCTGCAAAGGAGCTGAAATCAGCCAAGATCTTCAGTAGAAGCAGACCATGTGAAGAAAGTTCCTTCCTGTTTTCTCCTTCTTTGCCTGGAGCAACACAGCCAGACTGCCTTCCATGTCTTCCGCCGGCTGGAGACCTTGGCAGAGCTCACAGATGATCAGAGATCCAAGAGTGGCGTCCTCCAGGGTGTCCTCTATGTCCATGTTGATCACGTGCACAGGCTGACAGGTCTCCTGATCTCTGGCACACATATCTGCCACCACCCTGTCATAGACGTTCTCCGCACAGGTGAAGATGACATCGAAGGGATCTCTGCACTCTTGAAATCTTTCCAGGTGAGGCTTGATTCTCTCATTTCTTCCCAAGATGTGTAAGACTCCATTCCCTTTGTAGTATTTTCGGTCTTTACAGGAAAGGTCCTTGCACATCATCTTATATGAAGTTGAAAAATCATAAGCCACTGGTTCCTTGGGTGCCAGTCTTGGGAACCTCACGAGGGATCCCATTCCAAAAGACCTGATGCTGAAACCTTTCTTCCTGAGGATGCTGAGGGCTTCCATGCTCCTGTTCAGGTTACTCATACAGACCACAGCCACCCTGAGCGGAGAGGAGGGCATGATGGCGGCTCCTTGGGACTCCCAGCCAGACGAGTGGACTTCAGGGGCCGAGGGGACTCTGAAGCCAGGAGGATGACCGGCTGCGTCCAGCTCTCCCAACCTGTGTTAGTGTCAAAGAACGGAAACCGGATTTATATGGAGTCACCTCCCCACAGTGGGAGGAGAATTCTTGATTGATGATTGGCTTAACTCTTGAGTGATTGGGTTTGGATAGTGGGCTCTGACCAGAGAACCCAATCCAGTCATCAGAACCATCCGGTCGTTAAATCACCTGAACGTCTAAGTCTCCACAAGGGTATGGCTACCCCGTGGGCGTTTCTTGAAATCTCCACTTAGCCCTATTGGTGCACCTGTGGATGGGGCTACGATTGATATTAGGCAAATTACCTAGACTCCTCCAAAACTTGTCACCAGTCCCTCCAGTGACTTGAGAACATGCCTGTGAAAAACGTGTTTGAAACTTCCAAGCTCACACTTAAGTCAATTTTACATAAAATTACAAGGGTTGTTTCATATTCCTTTCATCAGCTGATACTCTAGAAGTGTAACTGTGTCAATCTCAGGAGGATTCCTATAGCTTTGCCCATAAAATAATAAAATGATTCGCCAGTGTAAAAAGCGACTCCTGGAAAACATCTCTGCTGACAGTGCTTCAGGAGTTACAAGAACACTACACATCCTCCGATTGATTTTCTTGAATTCATGATGTTTCTCCAGGGACTGGAGCGGCCTCCACCGGCTCTCCCATGTCTTCAAGTACGGCTCTGTTGGACCATTCTATACTGAAATAGTCATTTTTAGCTCCATTCCTTTTGTTAGTTTGCACAGTTGACTGAGCAAAGGACATAGAGGTAAAACTCATGAACGGGACACCAAACAGGAAGGAGAGAGACTCCTGTCACTTCAAAATGGTACAGGAGGAACATCCATTTAGAAAGCCACAGATTTTATGTCCCTGTGCCTCTGTCAATTATAGTGATTGTCACATTGCAAAGAGTCCTACCTCGGTAAACACACTCGGTCTTCTCAAAGCGTGAATCCAAGACCCAGGGCTTTAACATCAACCCAGAACGTGAGACAAAGGCAAATTTGGACCCCAGACCACCAAATTAGAAACTCTGGGAGTCGAGCCTGGAGATCTGGGATGTACGAAGCCCTTCAGATGATTGTGATGTGCACCAAAGCATGAGATCAGCTGTCTCAAAGCAGAGGGTCCTGAGCCTTGGCTGGACCTTGGAAGTCCCTTGGAATTCATTCCAAGCAGGGCTTCAAGAGCACAAGGGAAGCAGGATGTTCATAAGAGAAAAGTCATGGTAGGAAAAACCAGGCATAAATTAAAATGTACTCAGAACTTACATATAGCGTGAAATTTTTTCTATTAGCGTCAGTGACCCAGACCTGAAACATTCTAACACACGTCGAAGAGCAAGATCTTGGGCTCAAACTATAATCAAGACCAGAGGGGAGCACCATGTTTCAGAAGAATTGAGAAATACTTCTTTAAGCCAACCCTTGAAGACTAGTACACAAACTGGTGCCATATAATGTGACGAAGGTGAAGGGGGGAGACTCGGAGGATCGGCCATGGTTTGCTCATCTGGAAGTGGAGTTCCTGGATGTTCGCTTCCTCACGGAACAATGTGAGCACTGAATTGTCTCTTCCAAGGAAAGTACCTCGAATGCTGTCCCCAGTGTTGGAAGGGTTTTATGCCTAGTGGTAGTCAGTGTTCCATTTCCCATAAAATGCTTTTCTCCTCCACTTCCTTCCCTGGCTGGGGTGTCTCTGAAAAAAAGATCATACACATGTCTTTTAGCGGAAAGAGTTTTGAAGACGCTTCTCACAGAAAATACCGACTAGCCCAAAAGTCCAGGCACAAGTTCTTACCGACGAAGGAGTTCAAACCAGCCAAGATCTTCAGTAGAAGCAGACCGTGTGCAGAAAACTCCTTCCTGTTTTCCCCTCTGCTGCCAGGAGAAGCTCAGCCAGACTGCTTTCCATGTCATCCGCCTGCTGGAGACCTTGGCAGAGCTCACAGATGATCAGAGATCCAAGAGTGGCGTCCTCCAGGGTGTCCTCTATGTCCATGTTGATCACGTGCACAGGCTGACAGGTCTCCTGATCTCTGGCACACATATCTGCCACCACCCTGTCATAGACGTTCTCCGCACAGGTGAAGATGACATCGAAGGGATCTCTGCACTCTTGAAATCTTTCCAGGTGAGGCTTGATTCTCTCATTTCTTCCCAAGATGTGTAAGACTCCATTCCCTTTGTAGTATTTTCGGTCTTTACAGGAAAGGTCCTTGCACATCATCTTATATGAAGTTGAAAAATCATAAGCCACTGGTTCCTTGGGTGCCAGTCTTGGGAACCTCACGAGGGATCCCATTCCAAAAGACCTGATGCTGAAACCTTTCTTCCTGAGGATGCTGAGGGCTTCCATGCTCCTGTTCAGGTTACTCATACAGACCACAGCCACCCTGAGCGGAGAGGAGGGCATGATGGCGGCTCCTTGGGACTCCCAGCCAGACGAGTGGACTTCAGGGGCCGAGGGGACTCTGAAGCCAGGAGGATGACCGGCTGCGTCCAGCTCTCCCAACCTGTGTTAGTGTCAAAGAACGGAAACCGGATTTATATGGAGTCACCTCCCCACAGTGGGAGGAGAATTCTTGATTGATGATTGGCTTAACTCTTGAGTGATTGGGTTTGGATAGTGGGCTCTGACCAGAGAACCCAATCCAGTCATCAGAACCATCCGGTCGTTAAATCACCTGAACGTCTAAATCTCCACAAGGGTATGGCTACCCCGTGGGCGTGTCTTGAAATCTCCACTTAGCCCTATTGGTGCACCTGTGGATGGGGCTACGATTGATATTAGGCAAATTACCTAGACTCCTCCAAAACTTGTCACCAGTCCCTCCAGTGACTTGAGAACATGCCTGTGAAAAACGTGTTTGAAACTTCCAAGCTCACACTTAAGTCAATTTTACATAAAATTACAAGGGTTGTTTCATATTCCTTTCATCAGCTGATACTCTAGAAGTGTAACTGTGTCAATCTCAGGAGGATTCCTATAGTTTTGCCCATAAAATAATAAAATGATTCGCCAGTGTAAAAAGCGACTCCTGGAAAACATCTCTGCTGACAGTGCTTCAGGAGTTACAAGAACACTACACATCCTCCGATTGATTTTCTTGAATTCATGATGTTTCTCCAGGGACTGGAGCGGCCTCCACCGGCTCTCCCATGTCTTCAAGTACGGCTCTGTTGGACCATTCTATACTGAAATAGTCATTTTTAGCTCCATTCCTTTTGTTAGTTTGCACAGTTGACTGAGCAAAGGACATAGAGGTTGCCTGTGGGTCCTGGGAGCCTCACATGGGATCCAGCTCCAAAAGACTTGACACTGAACCCTTTCTTCATGAGGATGCTGTGGGCTTCCATGCTCCTGTTCATGTTACTCATACAGACCACAGCCACCCAGAGCGAGAAGGAGGGCATGGTGGTCGCCACTTGGGACTCCAGCCAGGCGGCTGGAGATTGAGGGGACTCTGAAGCCACGGAGAAGACTGCCTCCGTCCAGCTCTTCCAACTAGTGTACTGTCAAAGAACAGAGACCAGGCTTATATTAAGTCACCACCCACCCTTGGTGCCTGGAGAACTCTTGATTGATTGATTGATTGGGTTAACTCTTGACTGACTGGGTTTGGATAGTGGGCTCTGACCAGAGAACTCAATCCAGTCATCAGAACAATCAGGTGATTAAATCAACTGAAAATCTAATTCTTCCAAAGGGTATGGTTACCCACTGGGAGCGTTTTGAAATCTCTAGTTAGCCCTGTTTGTTCACCTGTGTATGGGGCTACTATTGATATTAGACAAAATACCTAGACTATTCCCAAGCTTGTCACTGGCCACTCCAGTGACCTGAGAACATGCATGTGGAAAATGTGTTTGAATTTCCATGCTTACACTAATTCGCTTACACATAAAATTAAAAGTGTTTTTGCGTATTTCTTTCATACAATTGATACTCTACAAATGTAACTGTGTTAAATCAGAGGAAGGCACACATAGTTTTGTCAATAAAATCATAAAATGATTC